>NC_137771.1:92793143-93472205 GCF_963455305.1 Plecotus auritus
CCTGCTCCCCCACACCTCCGGCTTCCCCAGCGCAGCCCCTCCCTGGTCACGTGGGCTCGCGAGCACCTGTCCGTGACTTCAGCCCGCGGTGGAGCTCCTCCCGCCGCCCCGGCGAAGCCCCCTGCCGGAGGGCTGGAAACACCGCCGGGTCCCCTTTCCTTTCCGCACACTCCTCCGCTCCGGGAGGGCGGTGTGTGTGTGTAGGGGCGGGGGGGTGACTGGCGGGTGAAGCAAAGTACAAAAGCTCCACGGCATCCTTCCCCCGCCCCTCCCCCGCCATCACCTTATCCCCACCCCACGGCGGCGCGGGGAGGTGGCGTGCGCCCGCCCCCAGCCCGCCTCCGCTGGAAACCTGGGCTCCTCGCGGGCGCCGGGAGGGATGCTGCCGAGTCTGGGCGGGGGCCACAGGGGCGAGGGCAGGTGGCTGCTAGTGGCGGGCGTGTGTGTGTTCCGAGCCGCCGAGTCCAGGAAGGGGGAGGAAGCCGCCGTCTCAGCTGCAACTTCTGAGCGAGCAAAGCAACTCAGCAACTTTGCCTGCGCCGCGGCCCTCCCCCGCGCGCCCGGCGGGGACTGGGGCTGCGCAGCGCCTGGGGGCCCCGGCGCCGGTGGGGGACAGACCTGGGTGCGGGCGAGTGGGAGGGAGCCTGGCTGGAGATGCAGGAATGGCACCGCTACCATGGGGTGGGACTAGGGGTGCGCCTCCACGCGACCCAGTCTTGGAAACAACGCGTGGTCCCCGCGCCGCGCACTCCCCCAGCGGCCCCCACCAACCGGCTGGGCGCGAGGCAGGGGGCGGAGGATGGCGGCGGAGCCTAGGAGACTGCCTGGTGGATAAACTAGGAGAGGGCCATTAAGAGGCCTTCCCCTAGTTTCCAGCATCTCCGCGGCGGATGCAGAGTCCTGGGAAGTGCGGTGGAGCTCGCACAAGTTTTTCCTGTCCTCCCCCCAAACCTCGCCCCCTCCGCACCACCGCCGTGGGTACCGCTGGAGAGGCAGGCCCTGGCCGGTGGAAAGCTGGCGGGGGAAACCGGTCGCGGGACAAGGGAGAAGGCAGCGAGGTGCGGGGCAAAGGCGCGAGTGCGAAGGTGACCCGGACATCGGGGTCATGGGCTGTTTGTTCTGGGCCCTAAGGACGGCGCGAAGGCCTGGCGGGTCCCGCCAGCCCGGAGAGCTTGGGGGAACCGCTAGATCCTCGTCAGGAAAGGTGGATACATTCAGTTCCGACTTTAAGAGGGACTAAACTTGGGTGTGCGGGGGAACCTGGGCCAGCCTAGGGTGGGACACGCTGTCCCTGAAGTCAGTTCCTCCCCCCAACCCCCCAGGAGTCAGATTGGCAAGATGGAGAGGCACGTAAGTGGGTAGACTTGGATCAGGCTGTGCGCTCATGCACTGGGAGCCTGAAAAGCTAGGCCATCCACCGCACCCTTTCCCTGTAAACCAGTGGTTCTCAACCTTCCTAATGCCGGGACCCTTTAATGCAGTTCCTCATGTTGTGGTGACCCCCAACCATAAAATTATTTTCGTTGCTACTTCATAACTGTAATTTTGCTACTGTTATGAATCATAATGTAAATATCTGATATGCAGGATGTCTTAGGCGACCCTGTGAAAGGATCGTTCGACCCCCAAAGGGGTCTTGACCCACGGGTTGAGAACCCCTGCAACGGATTTACTTATATCCTCCAAACTACCCCCAAAACTCACATCCTTCATCTGACTCACTCTTCGAGTTACTGATGCTTTACACCCAAGCCTATTACCTGTAAAATGCTAGAGATTTTAATGATGATATTAGGAAGTTGAGTCACTTTGGGATGTGGGGCTTTTCAGAGGCAAAGGAGTTCATTACTTCAAGTGAAAGTAAACTACCTGTGTGGAGAAGCCTGTCAGCTGGCTGAATGATTTAATTACATTTTAATTTAAAGAGATTTACATGCTGTTGAGGACAGCTGGACAGTTACATTCTGATGTAGACCGGGAAATAACTTTTTTAAAAAACACATTTTTATTGATTTCAAAGAAGAAGGGAGAGAGAGAGATAGAAACATCAATGAGAGAGAATCATTGATCTGCTGCCTCTTGCACGCCCCACACTGAGGATCTAACCGTAACCTCTGGTTCATAGGTCGATGCTCAACCAGCGAGCCACACTGGCTGGGCTGGAAATTACTTTTTAACTGAACCAGGTCTATTTCACACCAAAAAATGGGTGACCAGTATTTCTTTTTTAACTTTAAATTTTTATTTCTTTTACTCCTTACTAAGAAGAAATAGCCTTTATTTCTCTGAAATAATTCTGAAAGCTCTAGAGCAGGGGTGGGCAAACTTTTTGAATCGAGGGCCACAATGGGTTCTTAAACTGGACCGGAGGGCTGGAACAAAAGCATGGATGGAGTGTTTGTGTGAACTAATACAAATTCAAAGTAAAGGAGCGGAGGGGAGAGCAAGAGAACCGGATAGAACAGCCGGATTCGGCCCGCGGGCTGTAGTTTGCCCACGGCTGCTCTAGAGTGTAGATTTCTAGCGTGTTGTTCCAGAGAATGCTAGATTCTCATTATGTCTGGGAGGTGGGGGCTGGGGTTTGTGGCCATATACCACATCTCATCTATTTCAAGATACGGATACATACTTTTGAATGTTAACATCTCTGATGTCATATTTGATGGCATCTTAGCATTAAGTCCTGGTTTAATTGGCAGTTTTTCTTTCTTAGTGGTATATAAAATAAGGAAGTTTGAGAAATGCTGAGTTAAATAAGTTTATATGTTACACAATAAAAATGCAATATAATAGCTTTATAGCAAGGCCTTTGAGAATCTTCTGTGTGCTAAAGGTGTTCTTGAATCACCAAAAAGAGGTTGTGATATGCAAACTTTCCTAAATGTATCTGTCCAGTCACCGGTTTTTGTGAGCATAAGCTTAGGACTAGTATTCCTTTTAGGAAATGCTACCCTGGGGATTGTGCTAGATTTGAACATAGTAAAGGGAAATGGTCATCTTTCAAAATCGTACCCAAGTGCAATCAGGAATCATTAAATAATAAACTAAATTTAGTGTCATTACAAAAAAGAAAGACTATTTAAGGAAATATTCAACAGCAGAGCTGTTCACACTCAGCTGCAGTAGAAACTGAATTAGGATCATCTTTAGGGAACTAATTCCAGTGAACTTAAGATCATAAAAAAATTTATGTGGCCCTAGCCAGCTTGGCTCAGTGGATAGAGCATCAGCCTGTGGACTGAACGGTCTAGGGTTTGATTCCAGTCAAGGGCACATGCCCGGGTTGCTGGCTTGCGGGCTCGATCTCCAGTAGGGGCCATGCAGGAGGCAGCTGATCAATGATTCTCTCTCATCATTGATGTTTTTATCTCTCTCTCCCTCTCCCTTCCTCTCTGAAATAAATAAAAATACGTTAAAAAATTTATGTGTCTGATGTATGCAGTCACCATTACACTACCTCCCGCATTATTTGGATTTGTAGAAATTAATGCCTTACTTAAATTAGACTGGCACTAAGCTACCAACCAATTATTTTTTAGAAAATTCTTCTAAAAGATTATGAAGAAAAATGGTGAGTACATAGGAGTATATTTTTAATTTTAAAAAAGGAAGAAAGCAGAGTTGGAAATAAAAATTTCCAAACAGAGATAAAATATAGCATAGGAAAGAAAAAAGTGCCTATCATTCATCCCTTACCAAAGGTTGGAGGCAAGGTCGGATTTTTGTAAGTGAACTAGAGGCCCGGTGCATGAGATTCACACACTTGCGGGGGAGGTCCCTCAGCATGGCCTGCACCCTCACGCAATCCAGGATCCCTGGGGGCATGTCCCACTGACGGCGTAGGCCCACTAAGCTGTCAGTTGGACATCCTTAGCATTGCCATGGAGGCAGGAGAGGCTCCTACCACTGCCACTGTGCTCGCCAGCCGTGAGCCTGGCTTCTGGCTGAGCGGCGCTCCCCCTGTGGGAACACACTGACCACCAGGGGGAAGCTCCTACATTGAGTCTGCCCCCTGGTGGTCAGTGTGCATCATAGTGACTGGTCATTCCACCATTCGGTCATTTGCATATTAGCCTTTTATTATATAGGATAAACTATTCTACTTGGAATGTTTTAAATATAAATAATAAAATGCATACTATAAAAGGTGCATTTTCATATATTAGGTCATTTCACCATACAATAATCTTGTAGACAGAGCAGTTATTCTTACCCTCAGATTGCTTATCCATCCATTCGTTTATACAATAAGTATGTATCAAGTACCTACCAGATTCCAGAGCTGAATATGAGAAAATATCACTCTAGAAGTTCATCTGGTAGGAGAGATGAATACATAAGATAAATAACTGTAATATAGTATGACAATGAGCATTAGAAAGGCTAATGACTTACCCAAGGTAACTAGAGTTCAGATTTAACTGGTCTTATGATTTCAGATACTCTGCTCTCTTCTATAATAGACATGCTCTCATCTTTGCAAATACCATTATGTAGGTATAGTATTTGAAATTAAACATGTAATTGAACATGTTAAACCTAAGAACCAGAAAGAAATTTAGAGATTATGTAGGGTAACCCATTCATTTTACAGGCCTGGAAACTGAGAAACAGAGAAGAAAATGGATTTGCTCAAGGTTATATAATGGCTGATTTAAGATTAGAATCAAGGCTTCCTGACTCCCAGCTTTTGGTACGTAAGGAGCTGCCCTACAGTAAGAAATAGCCATAGTGAGGTCTGTTTCTCCCGTTGTACAACATGTGGGCCCATCTCAGTAAAGGCCTAGAGTGATTGTTAAATTTATGATAAAATGCCCCATGACTAAGCACTTATTTAAAGAAATATTTCTAAGAGGAACTGCAAGGGAATTTCAGCTATGTGAGTGAGTTCCTTAAAAACAGCCACTATTTTTAAAAGTTGAAGATATAGCTGATAAAAAATAAATATGGGACATTTGGGGAAATTTGAACACCAATTGTCTACATATTAGAGATCATTAAGGAATTATTGTTGCTGGTTTAAGTATGAGTGGATTTGTGATTATGTTATTTTAAAAAAGGAGTTCCATGTCTTAGATATATCTAGTGAAATATTTGCACTGAATTTATATGATGTCTGGTATTAAAATAATCCAGGTTTTTTGTTGGGGTTGAGGTGGGGGGGAGGGAAGAAATGAAGACTATAAATGACATACCACTCCATAGGCTGAAACTAGAAGGTAGGTATGTGAGAGTTCATTATACTATTATCTTTACTTTTGTGTATCTTCAAAATTTCCAAAATAAGACTTCTTTTGTCTATATAAAATAAAAACTTATCACTTCTCTTCCCACCCTCCTTCCTCCACCCCAGGATAAAAGCTCTTCACAATGTTGGAATACTTCTTGTTGGGAGTTTCAGAAAGTCATTTTTCCTAGGGTTGAGTCAAGGTTAGGAAGAAGCATAATCAGTCATTTTAATCGCTGACATTTGCATAGGCTAGCACCTTATAATTTACAGACTCTTCACATCAGCACAGACCTTTCTTCACACTCTTGATTTGTTTAGGCTTGAAGTTGAAAGCAAAGTATCTCAATTGTGTTCTGTATAGAACAATGCCTGCAGCCCTTTCTGAAAATTAAATTTTCTTAACACTTTTAAATGATAGTAAAAATCCAAAAGATTTCCAGGAATACTGAGGCCAGGCACATGCTGAGCTGCTTCTGCCTTGCAAAAAGATACCTTTCCCCTTTACTTTAGGTACGCGGAAGGGATGTGCTTGGACCTATTTCAGCCAGCTAGCATTCTTACGGAATATTAAGTCACACTCAAAGCCACATCATCATTGAATCTATAGTATTATTAAGGGCCTCTTTGTGGCTAAAAAGAGTTGGTGTGTTACTGTTTTTATTATAAGATTTATAGAGCTGGTTTATAATACTGTATTCTTAATTGTATGGGCAATATATTTAAAACACATGTGGCAGCTACAGTTCTGGTTCTATTTTGAGTTATTTTGGGTTTCCCCCCTTTCTGTTCATATAAGATATACCTGCATCTGGAAACTATTAAAATATCACAAAGACAACACAATGAATGTGGTTAATTAAAGGGATAGACACCACAGAGGTTATAAGCAAGATCATTATCATTCAGTAAATATTTTATTGGCAATACTTCTTGCTTTGTAAAGAACTGGGAAACTGTAACATGGGTGGCATTTCCAAGCACGTAGAAATGAAACTAATTTCAAGATGAGACTAACTTCATGGGCTCAGATGGTTATGGGGAAGTAGTTTTATCTCACCTTGCTTACATAGAGGAAACACTTAACGGATGTATTGGGCATCCCTTCCTATTTTCATATCACATTTCAGCTCTAAGTCAGTGGTTCCCAGTTGGTGGCTGAATAGCACCTCAGGGACACCAAGTTATCCCAAGGGGTCAGAGGTGCTTTATGTGCTCCAAACACTGAATAATAAAATGACTGGCATACAGGTGTACTCTGTCCAAATTTATGTGTTGTCAATTGATAAACTAAAAAGTCATTTAAAAGTGTTTCTACATGTATGCTATCACGTTGTTCTTATGTAGCTTTTAAGTCAATGAGTACTGAGAGCACAACTGCAGTTGAACCCTGAAAAACATGAGTTTGAACTATATGGGTCCACTTAAACGTGGATTTTTTTTAAATTAATACAGTACAATCCTGGAAATGTATTTTTTCTTCCTTCTGATTTTCTTTTATTAAAATATATTGTTATTGATTTCAGAGAGGAAAGGAGAGGGAGAGAGAGATAGAAACATCAAAGATGAGAGAGAATCATTGATCAGCTGCACATCCCCTACTGGGAATCAAGCCCGAAACCCCTGACCAGGAATAGAATGTGACCTCCTGATTCATGGGTTGACCCTCAATCACTGCACCACACCGGTGGGGCCGGGCACCACATTTTAAATACTTACCTAATATACTAATTTTAGTGATAAAAGCCTAGACGTTTTCACAAGCTATGTATACTGTCAGACCTCAAATACCCACGATACAGATCTCTGCAGGAACTTTTTACAGTAATGAAAACTTAAAATTAGGTGATACTTGTCAGAAATGCAAATGTTGTTCAGAGTGGCTCAGAAGGCTGTTAACACAATAAATTTGTATCCTCTAAATTTTTCTACTGGCTCTTTATGCACTGTCCCTCCAGCTGGTATCCTGTTGTTGTTTTAGGGGACGCTAGTCTTAAATTATTACAGCAAGCAAGCAGATGGCATCATTGCTGAGCGGGTCCAGCATGAAGGATGTTACACTGAGCTCCCAATCATAATTGGAGGTGGGATTAGTTGGCAGAGTCTTATTTATTAACAAATCCTCTTCACTTGATTTATTTTCCAATAATTATCTGGCACCTTATGCTAATCATTACAACAACCCTACAAGGTGAGTACTATTATTCTTCCATTTGCAAATGAGGAATTTGACACATGAAGAGGTTAAGTAATTTATCTAAGGTCATGCAGCCAGTGACAGGAGTAGAACGTGAACCTAGGTCTATGAGTCCAATTCCTTAACAAGTACAGAATATTAACTCCTCCTCCGAGAGGAGTTAAAATTCTTGTGAGGCCTCCTCTCCAGCCCTTGGGTTTAATGCCTTAAGCACCTGCCTATTCTTATCTTTAGAAAGGCAAGAATTGCTGTAAACTGAACCAAAATAATGGCAGCTGTTTCCTTAGAGTCTAAGGCTTAGACCATCCATCATTAGTCACTTTTTCCTTCACCACTTCCCAGTAGGTTAGCAAGTGGTTTAACTATTACCAAGATTATCCACACATTTTATGCACAGATGGCACTGGGCTAGTTATGACTTAACCTAATTACTCGGGCCTTTCTAGCATTTCACTTCTAGTTATAGTCATCAAAAAAGGGGAGATTTTGAAAGACTTACTTAACTATCTTAAAGAAGAGGGACATTTTTTGAGGCAAATGAGTCCTAGCTTTTAGAAAGGGGGATTATTTATTATTTGTCTAAGCAGAAGTTAATTAAGAGGATATTGCACACAATAGCTATTAAGTCAGTAAGGACATGTGAAAGCTGAAAGATCCCACTCACCAATCAACACATGGTGGCTAAAACAATGGGACATCTTTCTTTTTTGCTTTGTTTTTAATACTTCTTTATTGTTGAAAGTATTACATATGTCCCCCTTTTTTTCCCCATTGTCCCCCTCCAGCCTGCCCCCACCCCCAGCCCCAGGCCTTCACCATGGGACATCTTCTTGATATGACTTTGCCTCTAGCCTCCCAAGTGCTCTGACATGGAGCTTGCTCTCTCACCTCCTGGACTCATTTCAAGACCTTAAGCCATTTTGCCATCATCAGCTGAGGACTTTATCTGGTCATTTTCCTCAGTGTACCCCTCATTTTGAGATGGATAAAGATGAAGCCTTTCTAACCACCCCTACTTTAAGTCCAATAGGACTGTCTGCCAGATAGAAACTCTTGCCCCTCTTCTATTAGGAAGACCAAAACCAAATGTAGGCAGTAGTACAGGCTGGCATCTTATAACATCTTCCACACATGGCATAGATCGTCACCTCTCCTTTGTCACAGAAGTAGGAGGAAGTCACGTTTGGGAGTTAGGAAGAAGGGGAGTGTCTCAGCAAGGCCAGACACTGTGGTTTCTGGATCCTAGGAAGCAGTGAGACAGCACAGCTGATCGATGTTTCTCTCTCATCGATGTTTCTAACTCTCTATCTCTCTCCCTTCTTCTCTGTAAAAAATCAATAAAATATATTAAAAAAAAATAAAGCTGGCCCTGGGCCCATGGTGGTGGTGATGGTGTTGGGTGGTGGGGAGAGGAGGAGGACAGGGCAGCGGGAAGACCAGCACTGCCTCTTAAAGCAGCCAACTCCGCTCAGTGAGACTGAGAGGCTGTGCGCTTTGTGGAAATAGCTGAAAATATAGTGGGAGGTTAGGCCCTGAGTACTGGCCACCTGCCAGTGGTGAGAAGAGAAGCCAGGGTCTCCCATACTTAGGGCCAGACAACGTCCCCTGTGCGCCCGGGGCCCGACACACCTTTCTGCCTGGGATTTCGGCTCTCAGTCCTGCCTGGTGGAAAGAGCTCAACTTTTTAAAAAATATATTTTATTGATTTTTTACAGAGAGGAAGGGAGAGGGAGAGAGAGTTAGAAACATCGATGAGAGAGAAACATCGAAACATGAGCCTCCTGCTCACCTCCTAGTGGGGATGTGCCTGCAACCTTTCAGTCCGCAGGCCAACACTATCCACTGAGCCAAACCGGTTAGGGCAAGAGCTCAGCTTTTTAATACTATTTGTCCTCTTGCCTGGATAACCAAGAAGTTGAAACAAAAAGGCGTGTCTGTGTCTTTTCCCCCTAGTTGGTTGATTTGGGTTTACAGGTGCAGTTTACACTGTGCCTCTAAATTCCATGTTTAAGAGAATGCGGTATTTCAAACCACAAATTAGGCTGTGGAAACACATTTGCTCTGGCTGCTGCTCTTGACCAGATGAGGCAGGTTAGACCCTTGTCAGCCGTCCATTGATTTGTTAACACTATCCATGTCCCAGGTAGTAGGCTTAGATGGGTCTCAAAATAGAGCAGGCACACATGGCTGATAAGATGCCAGTGGGCAGAAGGTAATGTTACACCATCTATGACATAACTTCTAGAATAATCGCTGTTGCCCTTTGCTCCAGAATCCAGCTCCAGTGCATTAAAGAGTAGAAAGTCTTCGAGCAGTTGGGGGTTTAGTATGTGTGTAGTTTCTCTGAAGTTGGTTAAGCCTCCACTGAGCTTTGGAAGCTTATAATAAGCAGTGCACAGCCTTTTCTTTTCTTTTTTTGGCTTTAGAGGGACAGATGGACAAACAAACTCTCTGGTGGCCATTAAGAAGGACAAAATACTTTACTTTGCTGAAGCACGTGCCAGCGTTTTACAATCACAGCACACACTGGGGCACAAGGGAGCCCTGGAGCTGGAGGCCAAGCAGCGCTGTGATTGGTGTAGCCGCCGCTTTAGAATGTTAGTGGAGGACCGCTTAGGAGCAGGAAGTCAGGGTCTCAGGGAAATTATTTTCCAGGCTCAGGAACGCTGGTGAAGGAAGGGAAAAGCAGTTCAGGATCTGCTGACCTGTGTGCCTGATGTCAGGTAGCCTGCCCCTCCCCAGAATGACCTGAATCTCCTCTTCCCTCCTGGAAACCTGCCTCTTTGAAGGGAACGTACTCTAATGTTTATAGAGGAAACCGGGAAGTGACAGTCTCAGCCCTGCTTCCTGGTCAGGCCGCTGACTCACACGGTCATCTTTTGGGCCATTTCCTTCATTTCTCTGTACCTCAGTTTCTCAGTTAACTGAAGGATGAAAATGGAATTCCCCTAGGCCTAGAGGCACTGGGAGCACCTAATTAATGTTTATGTTTCTTTGAGATAACGGATTAAGAAGTCCTATTACTGCAAAGTATCATTACACGGAAGATTACATCTTTATTGTCAACTCCAGGCATACTAGGACACTGAATGGCTGCAGTCTTTAAGGCCATCTTTCTGATTATCCACTTGTGACATTCCCCCTCTCCTTCTACCCTTCCTGGTGTAGACTTCATGTTGTTTTTTGCATGAAATTTTGTTTCTAAACAGGAGACTTTAATTTCTCTTTGGTCATTCCAAAATCTAGATGAGAAGAGAGAGGGGGGTGGGGGTTGAGGAAAGGGATGGATGCTAACTGCAGACACAGCCTTCCATGTCCTTTAAGGAGTTCTGCTATCCCTTATCACTTGATTTTCTTTTCTCCTTTCAAAATGTTGGCTTCGTTGTTTGCCTGGGGTGACTATATCATTTCCTCTTGTGTGTGTGTGTGTGTGTGTGTGTGTGTGTGGCGGGGGGGGGTCTGTGTTCTGTCTCCTGTTGGAACTGAAATGTCATGTAATTTGTTGCGTTTTGCTGGGTTATGTTGGGGGTTCATTTGTTTTTTGTTATTCCCAGATCATCACTGGTCACAGAGCCCTCACCACCCTGCCCCCCAGTCCTCAGCACAGACCCAGAGATCTGTGTTTGTGTGTAACTGCTCTCCTGGTTCTGTTGCCTATAAAGGGAGTTCCCCTGCAAGGGCAAAACCTGACAAAACCCTCACTGCTGCTATCTCTTCTTCCTGCTGTGCGGCAGGCCGCTCTGTCGCTTTGCTCATTATCTGAACTTCACTGAAGAGTGCATCTCCACGTCTCTCATCCAGAACGGTGCTAACCTCAGATCTTCTCCTCTTCAGACTTACCAGCCCTTCCTTGGCTCCTCACAGATGACTTTGCCATCCCTGGCAGCAGCGTTTCTCTGCTCTCATCAACATTTTGGCAGATACACTTGGAATTTATTAACTCATTCCACAAGCATGACTGACTGATTGCATGTGCCAGGCACACTGGACACTGGGTGTGTGATGGGAATCGTGAGGCCTGAGTGCCTGCTCTCTGAGGGCAGGGTTGTGGGCAGGGCAAGGGGGTGGAGGGTTGAGAACCACAAACAGACTCACAAGTTATAGTGCAAAAAGAAAGATTTCTGAAGGTACCTGGGACCTAGTACTAATAATATTCCCAGTATTCATAGCATGATACTATTATCCTATATAATAAAAGGCTAATATGCAAATTGACTGAACAGTGGAACGACCGATCACTATGATGCACACTGACCACCAGGGGGTAGACACTCAACACAGAAGCTGTCCCCTGGTGGTCAGTGCGTCCCACAGAGGGAGCACCAGAAGCCGGGCTCACAGCTGGCGAGCCTCCGCTGCCTCTGAGGCAGTGCTAAGGACCCCTCATGAGATGTCTGTCCCTGAGGGGTCCCGGACTGTGAGAGGGCACAGGCTGGGCTGAGGGACACCCACCCGCCCCCTCCCCCAGTGCACGAATGTCATGCACTGGGCCTCTAGTTTATTATAATAAAGATATCTCCTGAGCTCTCTCGATGTGTTAAGCGTTGTGCTAATTAATCTTATTTAATCCTCACCCTCTGTGCTGAGTGCTGTTTCATCTTTATTTTCCTAATGTGGGAGTAGAGACTTGGGGAGGCTAAGTAACGAGTGTAAGGTTATTAGCTAATTTCAAACTTAGGCAGCAAGGCTCTGCTGTCCAGGGAAAGAAAAGCTGGCCAGAGCCCTTTGGGACCGAGTCCTAACTATACCTATGATAGCACTGGAAATGAAGTCTTCCCCCTGTTTCCCTGAAAAGAAAGGATGTGTTTCCTGTGTCCTAGGAGGACTCTGGGTGGGGTTGCCGTGTTCTGAAGCACATCGAAGCCTTGGGTACTGGACCCCTCTGATCTAATCCTTCCTCAGGCTTGTCTTAGTGAGCTCTCTGTAGGGCTTAGGGGAAACTTTGGGCCATCCTGCCAATCCAATGAGGGGATTTTTGGGGGTGAATCCAGTGGCAAAGTAGCTCTCCCTTACTTCTTCAGAAAGAAAAGAAAATTCTTACTAATGTATTTGAAACTATTAAGATTACGTTGTAGACCTCAGATGAGCATCCCTGAAACTGATGTGCGTATCAGGGTCATCAACAAAGACCTTGTTGTTATATTCAGGGGGCATATCACAGTTCCTACTATTTGGCTTTTAGTATAATTTGCTGCTGACTGCAATTTTTGAATGAACCTATTCTCTTGATTTCCTTCCTGTCTCTCTGGAAATGCTTTATTTGTCTCTTCAGTGTTGGTGCTTCATATATGCTCTTGTTCCGGGGCACCCTCGTTTTCAGAGATCTCATTCATCATCAGGGCGTCAGTTATCATCAGCCTGATGGGAAGGTCTCCTGAGCTTTGTGTCCAGGCTGCCTCTTTCTTCTAAGGTTGGGGACATATGCCCATCTAGTTTGTGTGGCTCACAGTCACCTCAAACTCAAAAGGTCCAGCACTGAGCTTGTCCTCTTTACCCCAAACCCTCTTCTCACATTCTCTCTGTGAAAGGTGCCACTTGCCTAAGCCAGGGGCCTTGATAGCATTCTCAATTCTTCCCTTTCCATCTCCCCACTACATCTATTCCTTCAACAAGTTCTGCTGTTTCTTATTCTATAACTAGGGGCCCAGTGCACGGATTCATGCACCTTGAAGGGAACTGTGGGGCACAAGGCTGCAGTGGGCACAGGGGTGGGTCTCGGCCCATCCTCAGTGCCCCCGTCTGACTCCTCCCACCGCAGCTCCTGGTCCCCTCTCTGCTGGCAGCCTTGCTCCCGCTGCCGCCACTTCCATGCACAGCCCCACTCACACCCGCTGGTGGTGCCAGAGCCGCCACTCGCACCCACTGCCAGCACTGGCCCTGCTTGCACCCTTAGCTGGTGCTGGAGCCACTGCTGGCACCCACTGCCAGCACCCGGTGCCGGTCCTGATCACCCCTCAGGAGCAGGGGGAGGTGGAGAAGCCCTCAGGGGCGATCAGGGCCAGCAGCTGCCGCTCGCATCTGCTGATGGCGCCGAGCAATTGGGACTGGCACTGGGCGCTGGCAGCGGGTGCAAGCGGGGCCAGCGCCAGCAGCAGGTGTGAGCGCTGGGCAGGACCACAGCGTGTGGGAGCAAAGAATTTTCAGTAACCACCAGAGGCTCACCCCGATGACAGCAACCAGTGCCCTGCCTTGGTCTGGTGCCCCGCTCACCTGCTCCACCATCCCGCTGTGGCTGATGCCCACCATGTTCTGCGCACGCCCCCTGGTGGTCAGCGCAGGTCATAGCCACCGGTTGTTCGGTTGTTCCGCCATTTGGTCTATTTGCATATTAGCCTTTTATTATATAGGACTACTTGAATCTTTTACTTCTTGCATTTAATTGCTACCATCTCAATTCATGCTACCATCATCTGTTGCTGGCTTCTTACCAGTCTTCCCTGTGTGAATTCTTGTTCCTGCCATTCCAGGCAGCTAGAGCAAACTTTCCAAAATGCAAATTTGATTACGTGACTTTCCTACTTAAAACTTTCCAATGGTTGCTACTGCTCTTGGGATAAAATTTCAATGCTTTAACACGGCTTATAAAACCCTATGTGATCTGGCCCCTGTTTATGCTATACTCCCTTACTTCACACTCATAGTTCTCAAATTTAACATGCCACAGCTTGCCCGTGTAGTCTTTAGTACATGCTAATCTGTCTCCCTGGTCTAGTCTCTCCTTTCCTGATATGCTTTCCCCTGGTCTCTCCCCCCCCACCCCACTCCCCCATTCATATGTTGAAGTCCTAACCTCCAGTACCTCAGAGGGGACCTTATTTGGAGATAGGGTCTTTATAGAGGTCATCAGGATGGGCCCTGATCCAATATGACTAGTATCCTTACTAATATATAATATAAAAGGGAAATTTGGACATAGATCGGCATAGAGAGAAGACAGGGCAAAGCCACACAGAGAAGATGGCCATCTACAAGCCAAAGAAAGAGGCGCACAAAAGACCCTTCCTTCACAGTCTCACCTTGACCATAGACTCCAACCTCCAGAACAGTAAATGAATAAAGGTCTGTTGTTGAAGCCTCCCAATCTGTGGGACTTTGTTACGGCAGCCCTAGCAGACTAAGACACCTGGATAACCTGCTTATCCTTTAAATCTAAAACTTAGTTATCACTTAGCTATGACCTCTTAGACTGGGCTAGATGACCCCTCTTCTATGCTCCTCTGGAAATCCCTCTCATTGCTATCTCATTCTTTCTATTAGAGCACATGTCACTCTACATTCATTGTTTTTTGTCTGTGCTGCCTCAAAGGCTGAGCTCTGTGAGGGCAGGGACAGGACTATCTCACATACCATTGTATCTCCAGAGCCTTGCACACAGAAGGGGAGAAGCCTCTATGAGGTGTTTAGTGCTGCTTACCAAAAGACCCACAACTTAATGGCTTAAGACAACAGATACTGACTATCTTCTAGTTTCTGTGGGTCAGGGTTGGGGAACAGCTTAGCTGGGTGGTTCTCGCTCTCATGAGGTTGCAGTCAGTGTCACCCATCATCATAGGCTTGACTGGGGCTACAGGCTGTCATTCCAAACTGGCTCCCTCACATGGCTGTTGGCAGGAGGCTTAGCTACTCACCCATGTGAGCTTCTCCAAATGCCCTTTTGAGAGCTCTTATGACTTGGCAGCTGATTTTTCCCAGAGAAGGTGATTCAAGAGAGAGAGCATGGAAATTGCTATGTCTTGTATGTCCTAATCTTAGGTGGACCATTATTTCAGCCATATTGGCCACATTATATTAATTAGAAGTGACTAAATACGGTCACACTGCATTTAGCATACTTTGATAGGCAGGAGTATAAGAATTTGTAGATATATTTAGAAACCACCACAGGACTTGTTGAATAAATGAGACATTTTGCATAAATGCACCAATATATAAGGCCCCCCATTCATTGATTCAGACAATATTTACTGAGTACCTTCTACTGAAAAACTTTCTCTGGGTAGAAGAAGGCTGAAAATTCCCTGGGAGAGTGAACACATAAAAATAGAGATGGTACTGGTGCCTCATCTCTCAAATATGTGTGTGACAAAGATCGAAGGGCCTCTCTACCCCAGAAGCCCTGTCGTTGCTGCCCCCAACTATCCCACTTCCTGGTCTACTTGCACTCATCTCCACTCCTTATTTCTCATTATCCCTGAGCTTTTCAAAATAGCTCTTTCTTGGTTTTATTTTTTAATGTATATTTTGGAACCATTTTCATGATTATTTGTCCCATATCTCCTCAGACCATAAGCTCTTCAAAGACAAAGCAGAGGTGTGTTATATTTAGTACAGAGCTTCGCACACATTGGTTGCTGAATAAGTGTTAACAGACTGTGTAGGTACAATCCATCCTGCACGAGTGTGTGCACTTAATAGTAGCTTCGGTTTATACAGCACAGGGGCTGCTGCTGCTGTCATTGATTGGAGAGTTGGGGAACCACCCAGGGCCCTTTTCCCACCTCCATCCTGCCCCCTCAGGCCCCATGTAGAGAGTCAGAACCTTGACTTCACTTTTTGATAGGTTGCCAACCTCTGCCACAGCCCTTTCTACTTTTTAACACTCTTTTGCAAAGATTGCCTCATTTCCTTCCCTCGCAATCCCTAATACTTAGGGAAGTCAAACTTGTGGTTTCTGGAAAACCCGAATGGAAGAAAATTGCAGTAGAGCATAGTTTGGCCAAACATTTTTAGATCCTTCTCCATGTTACTCAGTGTCTTGAGCTAGTGCAAGTATCAGAAGTCAGACTTGAGCCAGTCTCCTGACTCCTATCCTGTGCTCTGTCACTATTCAACAAGGAAGCAGTAGTTAAGAATATGGGCTTCATAGGAAGACTGGGTGAATAGCTTGGTGCTGTCACTTGCTAGATGCTTTAAGCCTCAGTTGATCATCTGTAAAATGGGAATATTAATGGTACCTACCTCATAGAATTGTTGTGAGGCCTAAGTGAGATAATCCATGCAAATCTTGGCGTATAAGAGCTCAGTAAATATTAGCAATTATTACACCATCCCTGCTTATATTTTATTTGGGGGTAGGGGAATAGAAAAGATTTCATATTACCCATATCAGTTAAGAATCTACATTTCCTCATTTTTGTATCCTAAATAAGAAATTCCAAATCATTCTTTTAAAAATTTTATTCATTTTTGGAGAGAGGAAGGGAAAGAGAGAGAGAGAAACATTGGTATGAGCAAGAAACATAAATAGGTTGCCTCTCCTCGCAAGCACCTGGCCCGGGAATCAAACCCACAGCCTGGGTATGTGCCCTGACCAGGAATTGAACCCACCACCTTTGGGGTACAGGATGACACTCCAACAAAGTCACACTGGCCAGGGCTCAGTTATTTTTTTATACGCTATATTTTTTGTTTCCCTGAAGTAGAAAGCTTGCCTGACAGTTTAAGATTAAGGTGGTGGTGGTAGTGGTGGTGTGCACACTATTTATGTGATAAATTGCATAAAGTTTCTCACTGTCAGCATGCTAGCTTTTGGTTATGACTGTGTTGGTTGGGCTAGTTACTAAGATCAACTGATTGGAGACTCCTATTTCATACCTATATGAGAGAGAGAGAGAGAGAAAGAGAGAGAGAGAGAGAGAGAGAGAGAGAGAGAGAGAGAGAGAGAGAGAGAGAGAGAGAGGGATATCCTCCTTTTAAATTTTGCCTGACATTGGCAAAAACTTAGACTGGGATAAAGATTGGCTATTCGTTGCATGAGCCATGGAGAGTGAAAGGTGAAAGGATGGGGCACATCCTCCTTAACTATTTGGATAAGGAGAGAAAGGGAAAGGGATTTTTTTAAAGGTGGTATCAGCATCTGAGGAAGGAAGCATAAAATAAGCCAATAATTCCCAAATATTTTAAAGTTCCTTTGTCATGTTGCTTTCTGTTTGATTAGTGACTTTCCCTCTGCCAATATTTTTTTAAATAAAGCAAATTGAGAATACTTTTATTTGAGGACAAACCTGTATTACAATTCCCGTAGGCAATGATTAAATAATGAGATATATTCAAATGAGGCCAGGAATGCCAGGGCAACTTCCTCTGCCAGGTGTTGTTGCCTTGGTGACTGAAGTGGGCTCCCATGCCCACTCTTGATGCCCTTTCTTGAGCTTCATTAGTTCCCAAAACATTGGTGCCCCCTGCCCCCTTTAATTCTTTCAAAGGGAAGTTAACCCTTAGAAGATTCCCGGTAGCTACTTTATTTTGCAGAAACAGAGTCCAACTGTCTACATAACCCCAGTAGCTTAAGCAGGCAGTTTAACTTTCTTTTGATTCTCTTATCCCCAGACTGATAACTTAAGACAGAAGTTTCAGATAAGGTCCTAAGCAGCAAATGGATTATTTGCGACATAGACATAATAGGAGGAGGAACTTGGATGGCTTTATTTAACTCCCATTCCAACTTTATTTTACTAAGGATTTTTAGAGATGGAGCGAGGAGAGTGGGGACAGTGGTTTGTTTTTCTGCTTTTAAAGTGCTGAAATGCTCTTTCCCCCTCTCCTTCCCCTTTATCCCTTGGCATAAAGCTATTTCTCAATCCAGAATAGCTTTGCAGCTCACAGCGCCTCCTGTACCCTGCACACTCCTGTTAAAGGCAGTAAAAGCAAGGGCTGCTCTTCTCGGAAACCCAAATGCATTCATTAGAAAGGAGTTTTTATTTTGGAAGTTCCCTTGAGTAACTTTAGTTGTGTTTTCCCAGTTTTGCCTTCCTTTTATTTGATAAATTCTAGGTCTGGATTCTGGAAGTCAGAATTATCCGAGTGAGTGCCAACAGAGAGGAATGGATTTTAAACAGAGGAGCAGAGTGATCCAGTGCCTAGAACTTGGGCAGGGGAACCTCGCACATGGTGCCCAATAAATGTGTGAAGTGACTTGGGTCTGACGGTTTTCTCAGACTCTGAGACTTGCCTTTCTTACTGGAGGATACCAGTCTCAACAGTTGGCAAAGCACGTTTTTATTTTACACCCTTTATGACGTTCATTTCTTGATTTTTCTTGGTCATTTTGCACTTGGTCATTTTCCTTTTGCTTTCTGCCCACATCACTGCTCAGCACTTCATTTTCCAGACTCAAGCAAGAGAGCACAGAGCCAGGAGCAGTAGGGGAAACTGCTCGGAAAATATTGGCCTAAAGGGTCTAGAATTCAGGGTCAAGGCTCCCCTTCTTGTCCTTCACTGACAGGCGATATCAAGCATGAGGGAGCTGCTTGCTGTGCACGGGGTGAGGGGAGGTATTTTTCAACATTACTACTTGCAAAAATGTGGGCTGCCTCAGAAACAGGACCGCTTGTTGTGCAAACTCATCAATATTGTTTAACTGCACCTCAATCTGCATGGCGTACCAGACTATTTTCTTGAAAAGTGCTTCCTTCCCAGAAATGCACAACCAGCTTGCAGTCCCCAAGTACCAGAGAATGACAAGGAGAATCACGTAAAATTGGAACACACGGGACAAATAGAGAGCAATGACACCCTGACACAGGCACATGAGTTGTGCACACTTCATACCAGAGTGGAATATTTTTACAAAAGCAAAGAAACTATGCTATCCCAATCGTTAAGGAGATAACATTGTTTCTTTTCAATGATATTTCTTCTTTGTAAGCATTGTGTTTGTGTGTTTCCCCCATCTTCTTTAAGGTGTGTTCATTCACTAGGCAAGAATGAAATGCTTCAGAAGGAAATCTCCTTAGTGGCAAGGTTGAAGATTATCAGCCTGAGAACCATGTAGACTTGAATTAGAACTCCGCTGTTTATACCATGTGATCTTCAATGTATTTCTTGACATCTGGGAGACTCAGTTCCCTATTTTAAAACATATATATTTTTATTGATTTCAGAGAGGAAGGGAGAGGGAGAGAGAGATAGAAGCATCAATGATCCATTGCCTCCTGCACATTTCCTACTGGGGATCCAGCCAGCAACCTGGGCATGTGCCCTGACCTGGAATCAAACCTTCACCTCCTGGTTCATAGGCTGATGCTCAAACCCTAAGCCAAACTGGCCAGGCAGTTCACTATTTTTTTTAAGGGAATATGTGTTTTATTACATATAAGATTAATCGATAAGGCACACTTTCTAATTTTGAAATGGGACCAAGAATATCCTCCTTTTGAGATTGTCATTGTGAGTCAATGAAACAGTGAATAAAGTACAGCGAGTGGCATCAATAGATTCTTAGCCATCTCAGTCCCCTATTGCACCTGGACTGCAGGTGTGCCCCACTGTACACAATAAAAGGCTGTGTACACACCAATTTTTATTTAAGGGCTTTAGAGTAACTCTCTAAGACACTACTGGTGAATTAAATTTATAAAACCAACAACTTCTTTGGTTTCTATTTATTTTATTTACTACCTGGCAAGACTTGTGAAGAAAGAGATGAAACCAACAGAGGCTCTGCCATCAAAAGCTCTTGGTCTATTAAATTGAACCAATATATTTTTAAAGAAATTGTTATTTCTTTAAAAATATATTTTTATTGATTTCAGAGAGAAAGGGAGAGGGAGAGAGAGAGAGAAAGAAACATCAATGATGTGAGAAACTCATTGATCGGTTGCCTCCTGCATGCCCCACACTGGGGGTCGTGCCCTTGACCAGAATCAAACCCAGGACCCTTCAGTCCATAGGCCAACGCTCTATCCACTGAGCCAAACTGGCTAGGGCTGAAATTGCTATTTTTGTGGGACAAACACAGTAGACTGTTGGCAGTCTTATATGGCTCGACCTGGTGATAGGAGAGAGAGAGGGGGATGTTTGTAGCTTCTGATCTGGGAAAGCTTAACTGAGGGGGGCCTGCCCACCGTGGCAGACAGCCCTTAAGCAGCCACCCCTCTGCTTATCAGGTACCAGGTGGTAGGGGCACCATTGCTATGCTCACGGGCTTCCTTCTGAGCTGCTTGCTCACACTGATTGCTTGCTCTGCCCTTTTCTGCTCTGGAGTCTCAGCATTACAGCCTAGTCCTTGGGACAGGGCACAGCCTGTGGCCACTGACCTTGGTCTCCTCTCCAGCTGGCTCAGCTCCTCCTCTCTCTGGACTGTATTAGGAAAACAAGATTCTGGTTGAACTTGGCCTCAGAGCCCCATCCTCAAGGTCATTCATTTAGGTGTACGTGGTGCCATTTTAGGTGCAAAGGACAATATTCTCAAAAGTGAGGGGCATTAGGATATGACCTATGGTCCAGCTGGGCAGCAGTGCTGAGCCCCGTCCTGGGACAGGCCTTATGGGATCCCTCTATGGTCTCTTACTCAGAATGGGGTTCTCTCTCAGGCCCCTCATGCCCAGTGAGACACCTTGCCCCTTGCTTTGGGCTTCCTGGATGCTGACTACACTTCCATCGCCTGTTGTCACACTTGCCACTGACCATCTTCTTCCTGAGAGGGCCTCCCTCCCTCCCAGCCACCGCAATGGGTCTGCCTCTCCCAAAGCCTGCTCACCCTCCTGCTGCAAGACTGCCAGCCTGCTGCTGCCAGCCTCACAGGCCCCCAGGGCCACCCCCAAAAAGGGGTGTATTGGAGACAAGGGAGAGGCAGATTTGGTGTCTATTTGTCCACTCGTCCCTCAGTCACTGAGTGCTTCTCTGGGCTGGTTGTGATGGGAAGGAGCTCACAGTCCGGCGGGGTAGCTCAATCTGTGAGCACATGATGCCATGTAGAATGCTAAGTGCTAGGAGTCAGGCACACACAGATGAGGGGATGTCTGAGAGACAACACAAAAAGGCGCAGCTTCCACAAGAAGGGGAATCTGGAGGACGGAGAAGGGAATTCATTTGTTGTCTCATGAGGCAAATATTGACTGGCCCTATTTTGTGGGGTACTCGGGGATGCAATAGCAAAATCAGGTAAAGTTCTGGCCTTGTGGAGTTTAGTTCTGTTGGGGGATTATCAATGAAATGAGCACAAAAATAAATGAATACTTAAAAATTGTAGGAAGGATGAGGGAGCATGGGAGAGTTGTTGGAAGGGGACCTGGCTGGTCGGGGGGATGGAGGAAGGATTGGGATCTGAAGAACGAATCGGAGTTAGCCAGGCATGAAGGAGGTGACTATGAGTGTTCCAGAGAGAGGGCTAGGGCTGGTGAGGGCTCGTGGTTGAAGGAACGCCATACATGCAGGGAGCCGTGGTAGAGCACAGCAGCAGGGGAGAGGAAAGGTCAGGATACGGATTTGTTTAGGCTTTCTCCTAAGACTGATGGGAATCCAAGGTTAAGTTTTAAGTGGGGGGACAGGGTGCACACAGGGCTGGTGACAGGCTCAGATTTGAATTTTGCAAAAACTTCTGGCAGCAGAATAGAGGATTACAAGTAGATGAGCAGAGGCAGGAAGCCAGTATTCATTTATTTATTTATTTATTATTTATAATGGGATTCTATTGTATGTATTGTTTTGTAACTTGTTTTTTTTTTAAAAAAACATACTATGTCATATTGTCTCATTCAGCTTAATGATGATTCCCAATATTCCGTAGTATAGCTGTATATAGTCTATGCCAGTGGTCGGCAAACTGCGGCTCGCGAGCCACATGCGGTTCTTTGGCCCCTTGAGTGTGGCTCTTCCACAAAATATCACGGCCTGGGCGAGTTTATTTTGAAGAAGTGGCATTAGAAGAAGTTTAAGTTTAAAAAATTTGGCTCTCAAAGAAATTTCAATCGTTGTACTGTTGATATTTGGCTCTGTTGACTAATGAGTTTGCTGACCACTGACTATGCAACTATGTGTAGTTTATTTAATGATTTCTAAGTTGCTCCTAATTTTTCTTTTATTTTCTTTCTTTTTTTTGAGAAACATAACACTTTAATAGATGAAATAAATACTCCAGTACATGCAAGGTACAAACTTAACATTGGAGATGGGGGGCTGGGAGGGCGGGGGAAGTCACTCTAGTGTAAATCAGAAAATAAAACACACACTCACAGTAGCTCCCCCCTCCCCCCCAATTTGCAAATCACAAGGCAAGGTCAGACTCTTTCCACACCAAGTATATGCCTAATCCAACTGAAAAAATTAACAGCATACAAAAAAGGTAGCTACATCCATGTCTAAGGAGTGAAAACTGAGGTAACCTTTCTTTTAATCAGGAAAAAAAAAGGACCAAAAAAGAAATGAACGCATGACCGCCTTCCTGCCCAATTAATTAATAAGGTTTGGGTGAGGGATTCCTGAAGAGGAGCTGGGAGTGCTGCGGCGGGAATTCTTCCGCAGCAGTTAGCATCCTCCATCCCCAGGTCCCTACAGTGTGGGCTGCTGGGCTCAGGGCCCCGCGTGCCTGTGAAAATCGGATGCATGGCCCTGCCTTCTGGAAGATTCCTCTCTAGCATCTAACGTGGGGGTGGGGCAAACTCTACTGGCAGAAACATCCCTGAGCATGGGTGTGGCAGGCGGACTTCTGAGATAGCCCCAGGATTCCCGCTGCTGTGGCACTCACCTTGTGTAATCCCCTCCGCTTGCTTGTGGGTAGGACCTTTGAAGAGGGTGGGATGTAACTCCTGTGACTGGATTGATGAAGCTGTATTATTTTGGGTGGGCCTGGTTTAAACTGGGGATCCCTTAGAAGCAATCTCTGAAGGGAAAGATTTGAAGAGTGAGCAGGAGGAAGGAGGTCACATGGCAAGGGCCTGAAAGTGGGCTCTAGTTGCTGAGAGTGATCTGTCTGCTGCCTAACAACCACACAGGATCTCCCTATGCAACTGCAAGGGCATGGATTCTGCCAGCCACCTGCGAGAGCTTGGAAGCAGCTCTTTCTCCTATTCAACCTCCAGATTATAACACACTGGGCAGACCCCTTGACTTTAGTCTTATGAGAGCTTGGGAGCAGAGGACCCAGTTAGAACGTGCCTGACTGAGATAACAATTTTGTGTTGTTTTAAGCTGCAGAATTAGTGGTAATTTGTTATGCAGTAATAGCAAATGAATACCATGACCATTTGAATACATTTTCCAGTATTTCTCTAGGGTAGATATACAGCAGTGACTTCCTGGAGTTTGAAGGTATGCACATTTACATTTTTTAAAAATATATATTTTTATTGATTTCAGAGAGGAAGGGAGAGGGAGAGAGAGAGAGAGAAACATCAATGATGAGAGAGAATCATTGATCAGCTGCCTCCTGCACGCCCTGCACTGGGGATCGAGCCCACAACCTGGGCATGTGCCCTGACTGGGAATCGAACTATCACCTCCTGGTTCATAGGTCAAAGCTCAACCACTGAGCTACACCAGCCAGGCCACATTTACATTTTTTAAAAAAATATTTTATTGATTTTTTTACAGAGAGGAAGGGAGAAGAATAGAGAGTTAGAAACATCGATCAGCTGCCTCCTGCACACCCCCCACTGGGGATGTACCCGCAACCAAGGCACATGCCCTTGACCGGAATCGAACAGGGGCCTTTCAGTCCGCAGACCGACGCTCTATCCACTGAGCCAAACCGGTCAGGGCCACATTTACATTTTTAATAAGTATCTTCAAATTGTCCTCCAACTTACATTCTCACCAGTGGAGACTAAACGTATCTATTTTGCTACACTCTCACTAATTATTATCAGTTGTTAAGTGTTGTCAATCTGGTGGATAAAAATGGTACCCCATCTTTGTTTTTTTATGAAAATATTCTTTGTTTTTTTATTCTATAAAGTTGTTCATTTTTTTCTTCTATGACCAAAAAAAGGTAGATCCTGCTGCCCTGGCTGGTTTGGCTCAGTGGATAGTGTGTTGGCCTGTGGACTCAAGGGTCCCAGATTTGATTTTGATCAAGGGCATGTACCTTGGTTTTGGGCACATACCCAGTAGGGAGTGTGCAGGAGGCAGCTGATGGATGTTTCCTTCTCATCAATGTTTCTAACTCTCTATCCCTCTCCCTTCCTCTCTGTAAAAAAAAAATCAATAAAATATATATTAAAAAGAAAGAAAGAAAGATCCTGCTATATGCTAAGGGCTTGCTAAATGTTAGTGATCATCACCCCCATTATCATCATCATTATTGATTCACAGGAATTAAAAATATAAATATCCTATTATTCTCTTATTATAATTGTTGCATATGTTTTATTTCAGTGTGATTTTTATAAAAAATCTCATTTTTAAAATGTTGGCAATGAATTCAGCAATTAAAATTAATAGATAGATGAACTATATTTCAATTAAAAAATTGACAGAACCAATTTTGTGGGTCAAACAAAACCACTAATGTACTTCCCCTCCTTCCTTCCTTTCCATTTTGCTGTCCTGACTCATTTTTTAGTACAATGATATTTATTCCTATTAAATGAGTGGGGATGCCTTGGGTAATTCCCCATGTCTGGAAATAGTTTATAAGTAAAAGTTATCTGTTTTTTGAAAGATTGGAAGAACTCACCTATAAACCTATCTGCATTTGATGTTCATTTTTTGGAGGGAGTGAGGTATATTTTCCTCTAACTTTTAAATTTTTTGTCTGTTCATTAGCCTGGACTGTTTTTCTATCTTTACTTTGAGTCAATTTTTAACATATATATTGTCATAAAAATTACCCTTTTCATCTAGATTTGCATATGTATTGGTACCAACATTTAAATGAGGTTCTCTGAATACTTTTTGAATTTTTATCAAATCTATAGTTATGACCCTTTTGCCACTGCTAATGTAACTTCTTTTTATTTATTTATTTATTTTTATATATATTGATTTATTATCCCACTTACTGATGTATTCATTGGTTGATTCTTTTTTTTTTTAAATCCTCACCTGAGGATATGTTTATTGATTTTTAGAAAGAGGAAGGGAGAGGGAGAAAGAAATATTGAGTGGTTGCCTCCCATAAATCCCCAACTGGGCATTGAACCCACAACCTAGGTATGTGCCCTGACCAGGAAGTGAACCCACAATCTTGGTGAATTGAAATGACCCTCTAACCAACTGAGCCACCCGGCCAGGGCGCTAATGTAATTTCTTTCTTTCTTTTTTTTTTTTTTTTAAATATATTTTATTGATTTTTTACAGAGAGGAAAGGGAGAGGATAGATAGCTAGAAACATCGATGAGAGAGATACATCGATCAGCTGCCTTCTGCACACCCCCCACTGGGGATGTGCCCGCAACCAAGGTACATGCCCTTGACCGGAATCGAACCCGGGACCCTTCAGTCCGCAGGCCGATGCTCTATCCACTGAGCCAAACCGGTTCCGGCTAATGTAATTTCTTGTAAAATGTTATTTTACTTATTTGTGAATAGGTTATTATTCATGTGATACAAAATGCGATTCAATATGTACACAGGATATACAGTAAAAAATATATGTCCTGGGACACCCCTGTCCCCTAGCTGACAAGTTCCCTTTCCAGAAGCAACAACTGTAATCTGTTTCTTGTGTAACCTCCACCACAATCAATTTTAGAACATTTTCATCTCTCAAAAAAAAACCTTGTATCCATTAGCTGTCACTCCCCATTTCTCCCCATCCTCCTCTCACCCTCCAGCCCTACTCAACCACAAATCTACTTTCTGCTTCCAGATTTTCCATTCTGGAAATTTCACATAAAAGATATCATAAATATGTAGTCTTTTGTGACTGGTTTCTTTCACCACTTGGCATAATATTTTCAAGGTTCATATTCCATTGCATGGATATAGCACACTTTGTTTATCCATTCATCGATTGATGCATATTTGGTTGTTTCTACCTTTTGACTATAACAAATAATGCTGCTGTGAACATTCTTACACAACTTTGTGTGTGAATATATTTTCATTTTTCTAGGAGTGATATTTCTGGGTCATGTGGTAACTTCTTATTTAACATTTTGTGGAACCACCAAACTGTTTACCACAGTGGCTGTACCATTGTATATTTCTACCACCAAAGTACAAGAGTTCCAATTTCTTCACATCCTCCCAACACTTGTAATTTTCCATTTTTTTTCCAATATGGTCATCCTAGTGAGCATGAAGTGGTATATATTGTGACTTCAATTTGCACTTCCTTAATGAGTAATGATGTTGAACATTGGCCTTTTGTATATTTTTTTGTAGAAATATATGTTCACATCCTTTGCCCATTTTTCCATTGTGCTATTTGTCTTTTCATTGTACTCTAAGGAACAATTTCTGAACAATTGCATTAAGCGACACAGCCATACCATCCCCAATTATTTATGCTGTCCAATTGAAATACAATGCTAGCCACAAATGCAAGCTGCATATGTAATTAAAATATTCTAGTAGCTACAGCCATGGCCACATTAAAAACAAACACGAAGATGCATGGCCAATGTGGCTCAGTGGTTGAGCATCAACCTATGAACCAGGAGGTCACTGTTTGATTCCAGGTCAAGGCACATGCCCGGGTTGTAGGCTTGGTTCCCAGGAGAGAGCATGCAGGAAATAGCTGATCAATGATTCTCTTTCATCATCGATGTTTCTATCTCTCTCCCTTCCTCTCTGAAATCAATAAAAATATATAAAAAATAAGAACTTTAAAAAGTAAACAAGAAGAGACAAATAAAATTAATTTTAATAGTATATATATATATATTTAAAAGTCCATTTTAAAGATACATTTTTATTGATTTTTCTAGAGAGAGAGGAAGGGAGAGAGACACACAGAGAGAAACATCAATGTGAGAGAGCAACATCTATCAGTTGACTCCCGAACCTACCTGACCAGGACCGAACCTACAACCTGAGCATGCGCCCTGAACAGGAGTCAAACCTGCAACCTTTTGGTGCATGGGACGATGCTCAACCAACTGAGCCACACTGGCCAGGGCTTTAATCATATATTTTAACAGTATTTATTACTTAACCCAATATATGTAGAATAGTATTCTTTTTTCTTGTATAAATTCTTTTAAGAACATACTTTATATCGACAGCATATCTCAGTTCAGACTTGTCACATCACAAGTACTCAATAGTCTCAGGTAGCTATTGTCTACCACGTTGGACAGACGTGCTTAGATTTTACCATAAGTTTACAATTGTAAAACTATTGTTTTGCTTGCTGCTGTTTCTTGTATTCCACATTTTCATCTATGTTGGCTTCCTATTTTGGGATGGGAAGTGAGAAAATTCAAACCTAGTGGCCTCTTTTTACTCTAAGTGGCATGAGACCAGTTTGGAAACGGTGTTGGGACTTGAGGGGAGCACCTGGAGACAATGGAGGAAGAAGTACTGTAGACTAGGAAACCGAGAGTGAGGCACTTGTAACAGTGTAGAACCATAGTTGGAATTGGGATTGTGGCTGTGGAAAAACAAAGGAGGGGACATATTCCAAAGACATTGAGGAGAAACCAGAGAAGGGACTTAATTGATCAGTTGGGTGTGGAGAACCAGGGAGAGGGAAGAGTCGAGAATGACTGGGGACTCTTGTCTGGGTGAATGGGACACACACTCAAAGAGGACTTCTAAAGAAGGCAATGGTTTGGGGAAGATGCTAAGCAGTTTGACTCCACAGAATCTGAGAGGCCGCTGTGCCATCTAATGGAGCTGCAACATGGGAAACCTGGGTGTGGCACTCAGTGAGGAGGGGGATGGGGGAGCCACAGAGGAGGGCGTGGGACTCATCCACAGAGAAATAATAGCTTGAGACAGCCATAGGGGTGAGGCTGCCCAGGAGGGATGGAGGCCAGCGCTTTGAGGAGCTCCTCAGGAGTGAGAGGATGAAGAGGAAGCAGGAAAACAATCTGAAAAAGAGCAGCCAGGAAGAAAAAGTAAAGCCAGAATGGAAGTAAATGATTCGTGTGAGATGCAGTAGGAAAGTAAGTAACAATAATAACAAAATACTGATATTAATCACCATGGCGGTTATTACTCTCTACTTTATGCACTGAACTCTGGAGAATGAGACAACCATTGCTTTTCATGTGTAAGAATGCGCTGACTACTAATACATTTTGGTAACTCTTAAAGATAGTCTACATTTTGGGCCTTTGTTTTTTTCATCCTCACCAGAGGATATGTTCACTGATTTTAGAGAGGGAGGGAGGGAGAGAGAGTATCAATGTGACAGAGAAACATTAATCAGCTTCCTTCCGCATGTCCTCAACAGGGGATTGGACCCGAAATCCTTCCATGTATGGGATGACGCTCCAACCAACTGAGCCTTGTTGTTTGGGGAATCCGTGACCTTAACACCACCCACCAATCCACAAGCCATTGGGTGAGCTTAGTACATCCTGATTATGTCAGCCCTGCTTCAAGGCTCCAGAGCCTGCCGAGAGCCTGCAGGGTGAAGCTACTTTGTCCAGCGTGAGAACCTGGGTGATCTGGTGCTGGCCAGTGTCACCAGCTTCTCCTCTCTCCAGCCCACCTGGTTTTCTGCATCTGGCCTCACACATCCTTGGAATGGGCTACCTCTCCAAGGGCCTTCACACATGCTCCTCTTTCATCACTCTCTCTCTTCCCCACTCCTTCGCCGGACCAAGCAGCTGGGGTGATCACTTTAAAACACAAATCTAATCATGTCACTTTCTGGCTTAAAACCTTTTAACGATTTCCCATGACGTATACAATAAAATTCAAACTTGTAACCCTAGTCCATAAAGCCTCGTGTGATCTGGTGTTTGCTTATGTCACTGACCTCAGCCAGCCCCTTTGCAATGCTCCTTGCACTAAATCCTAGCCACACTGGTCCCTTTTCCTCCCTGCTCCAATAGCACAGCAAGCCTGTCCTTGCAGCCATTTCCTCTGCTTGAACATCCCCTCACTCCACCTAATCACTGAAGTGTCAGCCTCAGCACCACCGCCCCTGGCCTCCTTGGCCATGTGGTCGCTCCGTCACATTCTTCTGTGCATTAGGGCGTCTCTGCCTCCTGGAATGTAAGATTCCAGTGAGGAGGACCTTGTGTGTCCGGTCCACTGCTCCACCTCAGCACTCAGAGCGGCTCAGAGCACATGATAGGCACTCAATACCAGCAGAATGGATGTAGACACGAGGGTCACCTCCATCCCAGTCCGGTTTAGGCTCTGCTTGCATGGAATCTTCTTCTCTTGGGTCCAGCACCTTCGGTATTAGGTTGTAACTGCCTTCCCGTCTGACTGTCCCATTGCCCAGTGAGCCTGGAGGCCCAGGATAACTCATCATGCTCTTCCCAGTGTGTGGTAGAGCTCCTTGGCCAGCACAGACCTGTAACCAGTGTCCATTAGTTGAACAAGGCAGGGGTAAGAGCGACTCAGAGAGGAGTCCCTCTTCCTGTGACTCCTGGAAAACATGCGGGTTCCTGTACCCACTCCTGGCTGAAGCAGGAGGCAGCCATTCTTCCAAAGAGAAGGCCCTGACCCCGTGGCTCGGGGCATCGGCAGAGGCGGAGGCATGTGGAGGGCTTTCTGGCTGCAGCAAGAGCACCAGGATATGCAGGTGAGCGCCACTGGCGGGCTAATGGGGGCGGGAAGGGCAGCCTGTGAGACGGCGTGATGGTGGAGACCAGCCCGGCGGCAGGGAGGCACAGGGACTGGAAAAGGCGCGGGAGTAGAGTAGCCCGCTGGTCTGGCGGCCTGGGGCGGGGAGGGGCGGGCGGCAGGGACAGAGACAAACACTCCGCTGCAGGGGCAGGAGGGGCCAGAAATCGTCGAAACAAAAAGCTGGAAACAAGAGCATCCATGGAAGAAAACCCTAGGAAGGAGGTTTGGCTTCAAACCAAAAGGCCATGTGTCTCATGAATGATTTTTGCATCCCCCTCGGCATTGCATGAAATTGCTGTAGATGATCATGGATTTGAGCTAGAGGTCTGGATTCTCTGCTCATCAAGTTACTCAGTTATTCTCAGAACCCCAGGTACTCTAGTCATCCCCAGTCTTGAAAAAATTTTGCAATACTATTTATTGTGTAGTTTTACATTTCAGTTTTTGTATTTGGACAAAATTCAAATGTTCAAGGTTGTTCTATAAAAGCTTAAAAGTAAAAAACAAACAAACAAAAAAATAAAGTGAAGGCCCTGCCTGCACCTCTGGGTATGTTCCAGACACATCTTCTGAGGAGAGCCAGGTAGTCGGGGTGTTCCTGGGGGGGTGGGCCGAACGCTACAGATTGCCTGGGAAGCTTGTCCTGCTAGGGAGAGGGTAAGGTCCAGAAACTGGCCTGAGTGGTTCTTATCAATCTGCCTTTTAGTCCATTTGTATGTGAAATGTAACAAAACAGTTACTTAACAATCACTGTCTGCAAAACCATGTCAGACAAAAACAGTTTTACTCAACCTGATTTTGGTGAAGTAATCATAAAACTTTAAAAATCAAATACCTGGATCTAAGTGGCAAACATTATTTAAGAATTAATATTACTAAAACTTAGCTTTCTAATTTTTTTTTTTTTAAATATCACCCTGAGGCATTAACCCCATTTCCTTTTCATAGGTGAAGTGCTGAGGTTGAGGTGCTGAAATTAGAGTGTGTGGTGGGAGATGCTGGGCTCTTCTTGGTAAGGGGAAATGCAGTAAAGCAGAACACAGGAAAGTCAGAAAGTAAGGAAAGGAAACCCAGTGAAATGAATGTCCTCTTGGCTTTCTCATTCCCCTTCTCCTTTCCTCCACCAATTCTTACCCCCAACTCCTCAAAAAAGTTTTCCAAGTCTTTTCAAAATTACAGCCACAAGCACTGCCTCAGAAAGCTGTGAATCTCCTTGTGACAAAAACAAGGGAAAAAATGTCTGTGGCAGATCAGATTGGAGACTTGAGAGAGAAAAGAATGAGCTATTACTAGAATTACATACAGGTACACTATGGCCCAGCGACAAACTGACTACCACATGGCAAGGTCCTTCCACCGTGGCATCTCCATCAGTGGCCAGTGGGACAGGTGTCCCAGAACTCTGGGAGACCAGCTGTTGGTCCACAGGATGCCCGTCTGTCTTTGGTTGACTCCTTCAATGCATCCCCCAGAGTGTAGGCAGCAAAGTAGCTTTATTATGATTATTATTTTTACATTGCAAACACTTCCAACATTGCCCTTCCCCCTCTCATATGTTCACTTGTCTGTTTTTGAGAAACTTGTTGTATTGTTGTTTTTTGGACAGATTTGGGGGGGCGGGGTGGATGAAGGTTCCCAGAGTCCCTAATTCTTAACCCTGGCAGTCTGCTTTTTTTCTGGACAATTTTTTTTTACTTTATCTTTGCTCCTGACTTTCACCATTCCAGGCCTTGGCTGAAATAGATGTCCTTGCTGCCTTTTGCCACTAAATCAGCCTGGCTGGTCAGATGAGCCACCTGGTTGACCTTGAGCCCAGGTCCCTCCAGGAACACCTGTGGAATCTTCTAGGTTTGGATCTGCACCATGCCACTCAAGATCCCAATTTAATGTATATACTTTATATTTGTTCCCATGCCAAAAAGGAGTTGCAGTATTTCCAAATGTTCTCATGCAGCTTCTAATCTTGCTAAACTATGGGGATTTTGTCTCCCATTTCTTTTCTCCCCGAGGCACAGCCTCCACTTATATTTTCGTAAGGCTTTCCATGAAGATGACCTGGAATTTCCCATTTCTGTGTCTTCTGTATAGCCTTTCCCCATATTTCCTTTTTTTTTTTTTTAAATCCTTACTCGAGGATATTTTTCCATTGATTTTTAGAGAGAGTGGAAGGGAGGGGAAGAGACAAGAGAAACATTGATGTGAGTGACACACATCGATTGGTTGCCTCCCACACATGCTCTGACCAGGGCTGGGGATCGAGCCTGCAACCGAGATATGTGCCCTTGACTGGAATCAAAACAGGGAACCTTCAGTCTGCGGGCAGACACTCTATACACTGAGCCAAACCGGCTAGGGCCCCATCTTTCCTTTTGTTCCCCCTTCCGTCCTGCAGCTTGGCTTTTACCAGAACATGATGGACAGATTGCACCCCCTGTTCATTGCTAGGTTCTTCTCCCAGAAGCCTGCATCTCGCCTTTCTGAGAGAGTGGCCTTGGAAAACTTGGGTTGGCTTCAGAGCCTCTATTGTTCTGACCACAGCTGCAGATATCACGCTAAGTTAGGTATGAAAGATGGGGATTTTTCAAACCTGAAATTTCCTTTGAATTCTCTATGAAGTATTACAGGGCGAGAAGGGCAGATGGGCCTTTCTTAAGGAGCCCAGAGCCCAGTAGGGGATAAGCAAGGATGGTAACCGAAATAATGGTGGGCTGCGGGCTCTTTAGGGAGATATAAGTAACCTACTTTCTCACTTAGACACCCCTTTCCTTCATGGGCTCACTATAGTAAACAATGTCAGGGAGGGAAAAGGAGCCAGAGGAAAAGTGTACTGTTATCTTCTCCATCCAATGTGTTTGTCTCATCCACGCATCCAAAGCTGCCCAGGCCCTCACTTCCCCATTTCTGTGCCTGCATCACCTTCTCCCCATGGTGGGACTCTTCACTGCTCTCACTTGCCCAGAGCCTGCTGGGGCAAGTCTAGTAGATGATCTCTCACAGCTGTCTTCTTTCCCCAGCTTCCTGTGGTCTGTACTCTGGTCTGTTCCATCCTGGACTCTAAACCTGGCTGACCAGCCCACACATTGTACCCTTGCTCACATGATTGTACTCCATCTCTCCTTTTGCTCTGGGCCCTTGGCTCTGTACTCCAACTTGGTCTAACTATCCCTCTCTGGCCTTCCTAGGAATGGTCCTTTTCCTGGCTTGCTACCTTTGTTTGGATCTCTAGTCTCCAGCCTGCTTTCTGGTCTCACCAGAGCCAGTCCCTTCTGGCACAGCATTATATAGAGACAGGCAGTTCCTTTGCTTTTATGTGACTTTTATTCAAGTGAGAGGGGCTAGATTGAGAGAACAGAATCAAGGGACAAGTTCTGAGGGGGCACTGTAGAGGCCAACCCCTCTTCTCACATTTCTGCTAAAAAGCCTGCAGAAGACCTAGGATCTGAGCCATATTTGTTGAACAAAACACACTACTGTAGTTGTAGAACACAGGACATGTAGACATGCTTAGAAAAGGTGCTAGAAGGATATAGTACACTAAACTGATGGGATGAATATTCTGTGTTTCCTCCTATAATCTTTCATGTAAGAATGTACTAACAGCCTTGGCCGGCGTGGCTTAGTTGGTTAGAGTGTCGGCCAGTGTATTGAAGGCTCTTGGGTTCCATTCTCAGTTAAGGGCACATACCTGGGTTGCAGGTTCGATCCCCAGCCCCAGTCAGGGCATTGGTCGGAGGTGACCAATTGATGTGTCTCTCATATCGATGTTTCTCTTACTTTCTCTCTCATCCCTCCCTTCTACTCTCTTAAAAAGAAAAATATCAATGGAAAAAATATCCTCCAGTGAGGATTAAAAAAAATGAATGTACTGATATAATGTGTTTTGTATGTATAATTTTTTTAAACTTTATTTTATTGTTTAAAGTATTTATATATATATATATTTTAAATGGAAAAGTAAAACCCAGTCTACCAGTGCTGGAGAGGACAACCTATATTAGCATTTCTGACCATCCTAACCTGGTTCGTGGTGGTGGTCAACACCAGGACGGGATCCCCAGGGAGGACTGTCTCTGGGCTCGGTCCATGAGGGGTTAGCTGAAAGCAGCCCATTGTGCCTCTTAGGCTGCAGGAGACAGAGGATAAGAAGACCTCTGGGAAGGATTTTAATAGGTAATGTGAGCTTGGCCTCCTGGGAACTGTGAGAGGACAAAACAGATGTTGACTCAATTGACTTGTCAATGAAGCGAACCAAACATCACCACAGTGGGAATTGGATTAATGTTGCTATTTTATTTTTATTGCTTAAGTTAATTTGATGTGAACATATTTGGTTAGTGTGGACTTTACTTATCAGATACTATCACATCCTAATGGCTGAACCCTGGAAATACTGTGCCCTGGATTTTCATGATTGATTCCTAGTTTCATAAACTGTATAGGTAATGTATAAACTTCCCTAATTACCAATATCTGGTTCTGGTTTAATTATTCAATTTCAGTATCTTCTTGACTGCTCTGCAGATATAAGAATAAATTTTATGTCCTACTGCCTTGTTGTTATTTTAACAAGTAAAGGGTTTCTGGTGTCGTTGGCCTTGATTTTTAGGTATGTGTATGCTTTTTTTGGGCTACCATAATACTTTTCAAACTTCTTACACAGGCATAGTGGAACCACTACACAATGTTGGATGGATGTAGAAATAACACTCCCCTTATGAGTCAACCTTGTTATTATGGAGCCAATATACTTACTGTGCTTATAGTGAATATTTTCTGACCTGAGGAATGTTCAGATGCTTGTGTTAATGAGTTGTGTTATAATGAAGTCCTCCTGGTCTTTGAACACTACCTTTTACAGACAGAGCTGCCTCAACTCCATCATGAAACACGTTTGGCAGCTAGAGAGATTAAAATCTGTTGAAGTTGCCCTGGCTGGTGTGGCTCAGTTGGTTAAGCATTGTCCCATGCACCGAGAGGTCACCAGTTCAATTCCAGTCAGGGCGCATGCCTGGGTTGCAGGCTCGATCCCAGTAGGCAGCGTGCAGGAGGCAGCTGACCCATGCTTCTCTCTCTCATTGATGTTTCTCTCTCTCTTTCAAATCAATAAAAATATGTAAGAAAAAACCCGATGAAGCAAAATGACTCCTCAGTGATACATTTAGGCATTTTTCATTTTTGCAAAAAGGAAACAAAAAAGTCATTCCTTATATGGCTAAAGAAACCTAGCAAAATATTTCATTAACATTTAGAGTTGACTAATGACCCAAAGTCATTTATAGAAAACCCAAACTTTGGCATGGAGCACAACATACAGTAATGAGCAAGCCAGAGAGAAATGGTGATGCTGCCTGAGTTGGTCTTTAGCCTTTTCTAACTGCACTTTTCTGGATCTTAAGACTCTCAGCAGTTGTGTGGACTAACTTGGCTGCTCGAGCTCCTCAGGGGATGACCGTCAACATGTGAGGAATCTACTTTACAAGTCTCCGTGAGCCGACCTCCTGTCCTCTCAAGGAGCTCTCCTGTGCAGTCTCTGTTTCCTAAGAACCCCAAAACCAGTCTTTCATGCATTGGGCCTCTAGTTTAGTATAAAATATAAAGCAGCTTATTAGAAGGAAATAATTAGGCTTAATTCTTTCAGTTTAAATAGCAGCCTCCCTGTGCATCTGGGTTTGAGTCTGAAGATCCCTCTGTAGCTCTGCCTTGGGCACCCGCCCTCTTGATGCTGAAGCTGAATGGCGAACCTGGTGTTAAGCAGGGAAGGTTGCAGCTGGAAGGGAGACCAGCTAGTCAAAATGAGCATTTTCATATAATTTTTTCTTAATTTTATTTCCCCCACATATCAGAGTAAAACACATACTTATTATAACTATTCTTCTTTAAAATTTCCTATTTTGGTAAAATACACATAACATAAATAAATTAACAATTGTAACCATTTTAAGTGTACAGTTTAGTGGCATTAAGTACATTCACACTGTTGTGCAGTCATCATCACTGTCCATTCCCAGAACTTTTTCATCTTCCCAAACCGAAACTCTTCACCCATTAAACACTAACTCCCCATCCTGCCTGTCCCCAGCCACTGGCAACCACTCTTCTATTTTCTGTTTCTGAATTTGACTACATTGGGAACCTTATTTAAGTAGACTGGCTTAGTTCACTTGGCACAGTGTCCTTGAGGTTCAGCCTATGTCAGAATTCCCTTCTTCTCAAGGCTGAATCATACTCAATTGTATGTATGTATCACATTTTGTATATCCATTCATCATGGATATTTGAGTTGTTTCTCACCAAAGATAATTCTGAAAAATACAGAGGCACATAAAGAAAAAGAAAAAAATAAAGTTCTATCACACTCCCACTGCCGAGAGGCAATCATTGTACACATTTGGGCATGTTTTCTTTCAGTAGTGAATACTGACATTTATGGCTAACTCCTCCTTATCGCAAGGGAAGACAGCTTCTCCAATGTTTCTTTGTCTGAATTTCTGATAATGTTTCTTAGAAAGGAAGTCAGTCATGGGGCCAGTGGGTGTCAACATTTTTAAAGCACTTGATGGATAATGCCAAAACTCCTTCCAGAAATAACTGCAGTTTTAACACTAGAAACCTGAGTAGCAGAGAGGCTGCCTTTGTGTCTCTCTTTACGGTGAAAAAATATTTTGGTAAGAACCCAATTTACACATTCAACTGAGTAATTTCACAAGTGCGCACTATCGGTACCACACAAATCAAATATCCGGATTCTTGACTGATTTCGTTCCCCAAGATCTATCAGAGACTTGGTACTTGAACATGTCTCTTCATGCAGGGATAGAATGACTGGTTCTATGTGCGGGCCTGGTTGGGATCTGGCATGAGGGACTGAAAAGAGGTCAGAGATTTGTACTCATTTATAGGAGGTGATGATAGCCAGAGAGAGGCTGTGCGATCTGGGGCGTCACGTGGGTCATGTGTAGCTTCACTTCCTGCTGCCCTGAGAGTGACGATTGAATGCTTGTGTGAGGTCCTGTCCTTGCTGCGTGGGGGAGAGCTGGGCACTCAACCCCATCCTCTAGGCCTCTCCACGCAGCATTACAAAGAAGCCCAGCCGCAGCCTGGTCCTGATGAAGTTTTAGGGCACGCTTTGAGAGTCTGGTCTGCCCAAACTAGCCCGTTTCTTTGCAGAGGCCATGTGGTTTTGTGGACAGCACCTCAGGCAGCTTTGGAAGTTTAGCCTTTCATTAACGTGGTGACCTTGGGGACACTGCTCACTTCTTTGAATTTTGGTTTTTCCCTTGGTTTCCTCAGTGAGAATCAACTCAGACTCCTCTTTTAAAGGGACTTGGAAACCAGAAAGGGTCTAAATAAATATCTTGTGTTGTTATGAGTCCAGGGGCAATTATTTGGTGCTGCAAAGATGGTGGTGGTATTGATCAACTTTGAAAACAACTAGCTCTGTCAGATTTTATTTTCATCATAACAGTATCATTAAAAAAATACAACATTACTTACATTATTGCTTGATGCATTTCATTTGCTATCATTGATACTTGCACAGTTGTTACATTTAATCCCTCCAGCAACATGAAGTGGCTACTGACACTTCTAATTCAGAGGAGCATGCTGTCCCATGAGGTTTGTGATTTTTCCCAGGTCACGCAGGAGCAGAGCTGGGGGGAAGCTCCTGCATTCAAGGCCATTGCATTTCTACCGAATCCCCAGCATCTGAATGTCCCTCGATGGGAAGATACTATGGGTATTTCCTGCTTTTCTTGTGTGAACTTGGGCAAGTTACTGCAAATTGAGGACGAGGCAGCTTGGAGTTCAAGGGATAAGAAGGTTCTTTCCAGATCTAGATTCCAAAGTTCAGGCAGTGTTTACTCTGCAGGCTCTGCTCTTGCCGTGACTTTAAGTGGCTCTGCCTCCCCTGTATGGGGAGTAATGTGAGGACAAGAACTGAGGCCTGAACACCCCCTGTTACAGCCCCACCCTCCCAATGAAAGCCACTTCTTACCGTAGTGCCAAAATAATATGCTTCTTCGCTGTTGTTAATTTTGAAGGCAAGATGCTCATTATTTATTAGTCATTCCGAGACAGTCTATTTAGAGCAGTTATTGCCTATTTTGCAAACACCCTTTAGTGATATGTACATATTGTGGTGTTTGACCCTGTAAACAAGAGTTTATTATTATCCTCAAATGCTCACACTGCCATATTAAAAAGTGACATTAATATCTTACATTTTCCCTCACTGTGGTTAATGCTAACTAGCAATCTGTGTTAACCATTTTCAGACTGTTCTCATGGGGAGGAAGAGAAAGGACTTCTTATGCTGTTTGTGAGTGGAAAATGGCAGACAGTGGGAGGGAAGGTAAATGGTTGAGGTTTTAGTGCTTTTGCCGTTTTCAGATGTGTGGAACCCCTGCGGAGATCCTTGCTGGGCACAGGAGTGGGAGGGACCAAGCTGTGGTGTGCTGGATCTGATTTTATGCAAACCTGTAATGCTGCCCAAACTTGGTTTCCGCATGAGTCCAGACAGCCTTCTGAGGACTGTGGCTGTGGAAAATCGTCTGCTGAGATGAGCAAATCCAGAATCTACTGAATGCCAGTGATTGTCCTGCCGAGACCAGTTCTGTGCTCTGTGGGGATGGGTGATGCAAGTCAAGGAAATTATAGGCTGCCCAGCCACCAGGCCTTCTGACAAGATTACGGGGTGACTTACTGATCTTTAGGTGGTCAGGAGTTTGGGGGAAAGGTTAGGTTTAAAGCATGTAGTTAGAGTTGAAAAGACTGGGCCTGGAATCTCAGAGAGATGGAGATAGACTGGAGAAGGCTTCAGGCAAAAAGAGATCCTGTTTCTGACCAAGCCGGTGGGTGGACCCTCTCGGAGCCCGCGGGCAGCTGCTGTGCATCCTTCCACGGTGCTCAAACATCTCCAGCTGCTTGGAGTCGGAACAAGGACTATACTCACATGCTTCACCGTCCAGGCAGGATGCTTTCTGTTCCTTACCATGATTTAATTTCAGTGATTCTGCATCAGATTTTCTCCCTTGGTGCTTCCGTTAGTCCACTTTTAATCTTTTCATATTTAGTGAAAGAAGTGTAACTAGAAACAGCCGTCAAGAGAGTGAGTCTAAGAGAATGAGTTTGGGAGGTTTCAGTGTAAGGACTGTCCACTGCCCCTTGTTATCGGCTGAACGGTGTCCCCTCAGATTCATATGTTGGAGCCTTAATCCCCAGCCGCAGGACGGGACCCTCTTTGGTACTGGGTCTTGCAGATGTAATCAGTTCAGGTGAGGTCATCCTGGAGCAGGCTGGCCTTAATCCAATAGGACTAGTGTCCTTACAAAAGAGGAATTTGGGCCAGACGCCCACAGGGAGATGCTCCTATGAGGATGAAGGCAGAGATCAGGGTGCTATTCCACACGCTGAAGCTATTTCACTATGGCACACCACCTGGGAGCTAGGAGAAGGGCTGGGCCTAACGTCCCTCCCATCCTTAGGAGGAAACAGTCCTGCCACCAGCTCAGGCTTGGGCATCTGGTTGTGAAGCAAGACACTTCCGTGGTGTAAGCCGCCCAGTTTGTGGTCCTCTGTTGCGCGGCCCCAGCAAGCGAACACGCACCCTGACTCAGTGCTCTGGGCGATGAGCACCTCTCTGCTGCCTGCATGTGATCTCTGTCAGCTTTTTCTCTCACTCACATATTTAATGCTCCCTAAAATGTTTTCTTAGTACTGAAGAAAGCGTGGTAACAGGGCAAAAAAATTAAGGAAATGGGAAGCACCCCATTTAATTTTAAGACTTAGTTTTAGTTAGGATTGTTTTTTTCTCACAAAGTGAAAAAACAAGTTCTAAAGCAATTTATTTGACAATTTTTCTTAGGGACCATACTGGCATTTTTATCCAGGTCATTTATCTCTCAATCCAGCCCCAGAGTTTATATTGTCTGCGAGATTTGTGTCAGACTTGACCTCATAGAGAATGTGCTCCTTTTCTTTGGCCTAAACATCGCCCATACTTGCTGGACATGTCAGAAGGGCTACCAGGGTGCCAGGCTCACTAGTCCCACTTCACACTGTGGGTCCCTCTTAGGTCCACTCTCTCAGCTCAACTCTGTCTGTGACATGGCTTCTGAGTGGTCCACGCTGACCACTCAGAAGCCATGTCACAGACAGAGTTGAGCTGCCTCCTCCACAGCCAGGTCCTCACAGCTGTGGACTTGTGTGACCATCACACCCTTAAGGGCTGTCCTCAGCTTCAGAGAGCCCGAAACTTAATTTTGTCCACTCACCCAGACTATTCTGCGACAATTAAACTTTTAAGGGAACAATATGTAAGTCTGCCTGTCAGGAGCTGTGTATCTTTCTGAGAATTGGGGTACCCAGGCTCCTCGTCCAATGATGCTTAGTGAGGAGGGGGTCAGAACACACAGAGCTGGTACTCATACTCTGCACAGACCACCCTCCACCTGTTACCAAACTTCTCCAGACAGGTTCAAATCTAAGCCATTAGGTTAGTGCTTTCCTTTAGATTAATCATAGAGATAGCTGTATGCAATCTGCTGTTTCTGTGTGTCAAAAATTCCCAGTATTGACAAGTTCATATAGTTCAATCTAATAGGTTTTTGAACTTTTTATTTTAATTTCATTATAGATGAGCAAGAAGTTTGGAAAACGGAAGTTCCATGTACCCATCGCCCAGCTTCCTTCCCCTAATGGTGGCAGCCTACATAATATGGTTCACTGTCAAAACCAGGAAATTGGTACTGGCACCACATAATTGACCGGTTTACAGTTTTCTGTGTCACATTTTCATTGATCAGCATTTCACTGAGTGAAAGACGGTTCTGAGAGTGATTGCCTAGCCGGCTGTAGTTCTCTCCCCCTTCATCTCTCTCCCATGCAGCCTCCTGTTTCAGGGGAGGCTGTCTTCTTTGCCTTCTGGTCATTCCATTTTTCCAAAATGATTCGGTCCTCTACCCCCAGGGTCTAAATTTTTGGTGTGAATTCCTGGACCTCCAGTGGGCCGGCTTCTCTGCTTTCCCTCTCCACCCTGCTCACCCTCCCTGGAACGGCCAGCCATGTGCACTCCTGACCTGTGACCCCTTCTCCACCCGCCACGCTTGTCATCTAGCATTTCCCATTTGCAGGCCCGTGTCTCTCCCAGTATTACTAATCTGAGCACACATATTCATTCTTTATGGATTCTGTTTCCTCATCAGTAAGTGGATTGGGCTGGATCAGCTATAGGCGGCATGGTCCAGGGCAGCGTGGGCAAGCTTTTTCTGTAAAGGGCGGGGTAGTAAATATTGTAGACTTTGGAGGCCATACGGCTTGTCACAACCACTCACCTTCCCCTGTAGCACAAAAGTAGCCATAGACAATATGTAAATAAATACAAGTGGTCACGTTCCAGTAAAACACTGAATTTTGAGTTTCACATAATTTTACATGTCACAAAATATTCTTTTTTTTTTTTTTTTTTTTTTTTTATAAAAAAACACTGTTTGAAAATGTAAAAACTAGGATTGAATCATAGGTAGTATAAAACAAAGGTGGTGGGCTGGATTTGTAGTTTGCCAACCCCTGACCTGTAGTTTGCCAACCCCTGATCTAGTGGGAAGAGACTGAATTTGGGGGCCAGACAGATAAGGGTTTGAGTTGCTTTTGTCACTTGCAGGTCATCCCAGGTCACATTACGCTGTAGTCCTTGCAGAGTTGCTGTGAAAGTTAGCGATGCCTTATGTAAAGTGTTTGCCATGCAGAGGGCACCCCATATATATCAGTTCCCCTTTCTTTCCCTTGAAGATCTTTCTAAAACTGGAATTTAGGAACCAGAGCACGAAGTCCCGTTATGTCATGATGCCTCCAGGCTGGCTTCAGTGCTTTCTCTGCCCTGATTGAAAATGTACATATGTGTGCCGAGAGCTTTTATGTTTACATCTGGGCTCCATGCCTCTCCATGGCAACAGGGATAAATTGCCTCTCATATATCCACCTCCAAGAGGTCCAGAGTTTTAGATTGTATGTGAAATGCCTCAGTTTTGCAATTCCTTAATCTTTAGGAATTTTATAGCTCTTTGTGGTGTTGTTTTTTTAAAATAAAAAAGTTTTAATAACAAAAAAATCAATGTGTTTTACGTACTCTGTGAAAGAGACATTTCAGGAACTCAAAAATCCTATTATCTCCAAGTGCCCTGCCACAAAAGTTCAGGTGTCATGGCCCCCGAGTGAGGAATCTTCAGGCCTCTCCTGGGCTCACTCATTGCCCTGCCCAGCCAGGTTCCATGCTTGGATATTTTAACCCATTATAGACCTGAAAGTGATTTACCTGCATTATTTCACTTGACACCCAGGACCAGTTGTATCAGTATCTTTTCTCATGAGGAAACAGGCTCAGAGAGGTTAAGATAATGGCGCACACCACACAGTGGTGGAAGGACTACAATGCAGGCCCTAGGACCCCGGGGCTGGCGCTCTGTCTGCTACACAGCCTGCTTTAAACCTTGTGTTTGCTTCGTTCTGCTCCTGCATCACAGTTTTGGAAGGTGCAATCAACGTCTTTTTTTGTGTGTTCTGTGAGACATCCTAAGTACCTTTATACGATGCAGTTTGTCAATCGGCATTTAATAACTATTTGTTTGTGTATTCAGACATTTGGAAACTGTCATTTAGTGGTTTCCCTTTAGTCAGTTGGCTGCAAGCATTTGCTGAGAGCTTGTGGGAGCCCAGGGATGATACCATAAAGGCCAGGGAGGCTGCACAGAGATGGCTGTGTCTGTCAGGAGTTTTCGATTTGGTAGTGGTTTTAAGTAAGAGCAGGAAGGAGCTCTGGTGTTAAACTGACACAGATCTACTTCTCAACGCTGGTTCAAGCCAGATGTCGGGTTCCATACCTCCACAGGTCTTGATTCTCATCTGTAGAGTGGAGAATGAATATCTACCTCATAATGATGTAAGAATTAAATGTGTGGTTTCTAAACAGTGCTTTAAAATCATAGCTATTCTCAATAATAAGCAATTAATACTGTCAGGCGTCACAAGCGAGACTACAGTGTGGCAGGAGGGGCTCCGGATCTCAGTCTTACCACTGTGTTTCCACGTGTTTGTGCTCTGGGTCCATCGTGGGTGAGCTATCCTCTGCTACAGAGCATCATTCCCTGGGCCGCAGCTGGCTGAGAAGAGTCCATCTGGAACACCAGGGCAGAGGAAAAAGAGCTTGCCAAAGCCCAAACGGGCGCTTAGGGCTGGAAGTGACATACATCACTTCTCACCTTCTGTTAGCCAAATCAAGCTCCGTAGCCAAGTCGGACATGATCGGGAAGAGAAAATACAATTCTCCCCCAGGTAGGGGCAGAGAGCATTTTTGACCACTGTCACAGTTTACCACAATGCACAATAACCTATAGGAAGGACGAGGAAGTGTGCTACAGAAAAGACATGTACATGCTGAATAAACACTAACACTGAGCATGCTTTCAGGCTTAATTGCTTCCAGAATAAACGATTCTTTAAGAATTTTCTGAGAAAGGCTTGTCATTGTAACTCTTGTCAGGTTTATATAAAACAAAAGATTATTGTACATACACTCCCAACAATTGTCAAATACAGAGTTTTATGAAAACCAAGCTTCTGTTTATCTTCTTGAAGGCTTTCAGAGGCAAACACTGATCAAAGCAAATAGTTCTTTTTTGTCAGCCAATCTAGGCTTTTAAAATGAATTTGGAGAAATTAATGGCATTTGGAGACTCATTAATTTAAACACACACACACACACACACGCACACACACACACACACACACAGAGTTGTGAACCCTTTGGACCCTGTATCAGTCAGGGTCTGCTAGTTACAAACAACAGAATCCATTCTAGGGGGGCTAAATCTAGAAATAGCAATTAGGTATTTCAGAAACTTTCCAGGAGAGTTTGCACTTAGAAACAATGGTTGAATTACACTGATTACATTGCCGGCTGTTCCAGTAGAGATGTGATTGCTGCCAACATTGGGCATGAGGCGCTGTTACTAGAACCTCTGCCAAGCTGCCCCTGAAAGCTCGATGCCTCCCTTCCCAGGGCTCTGCCACTATGCCCCAGTGGATTCTGGGTGACTTCCTCATTTTTTTTTAATTTTAATTTTTTGAAACAATCTTTTCACCTTAACTAAATGATCAAATTTTGCATTCCTAATCGTGAGAAAATCTGACATAGCATGTCTCCTATGTGATGCATTATGACCTATGACAATATTACCTATGAAATGTTCTTTTATCAGGATGCATATGATGTCTGGTTATCTTTATTTTTGTGATGGTAGCATCTATTGGTAATTGTTGCCTAGATCCATTAATTCATTGGGGGTTATTCTATTTGGTGATATTCTAATTTTACTATTTTAAAATAATCTTTAGTTAAAATAATTTAATAAAGACACTCTTCCCCTTATCTACTTTTTGGTTACCCAGTTGTTCAGATCACAATGGAACTGCAGGATAATATTTAATTTTTGATTCCCTTTATTTATTAGTTTTCAAGATTATGAATTGGTTCCCTAGCACCCTATAATTCTCTAAAGATGACCAATTAGTTTTTTTTAAAAAAATTTATTATCATGACTTCTTGAATAAAGACATACTTGATGAATTTCAATCAAATTGAAGTTATCATTTTTGAAGCTCAATTGGTCTATCTCTAGCTAGTGGGAGCCTATTTAACTTGATGCCTGTGGTCTTTTGATGTGACCCTTGTGGTTTTATTTTTTAAATTTAAATTCTTTATTATTTAAAGTATTATATATATGTCTCCTTTTTCCCTCATTGACCTCTCCCTGGCCACTCCCACCCCCCAGCACATGCCCTCATCCCTCTACTGTCGGTGTCCATTGGTTATGCTTATATATGCATGCATATAAGTCCTTTGGTTGATCTCTTACCCTCCCTTCCCACCCTCCCCTGCCTTCCCTCTGATGTTTGATAGTCTGTTTGATGCTTCTGTGTCTCTGGATCTATTTTTGTTCATTATATTCCACAAATGAGTGAGATCATATGATATTTATCTTTCTCCGACTGGCTAATTTCACTTAGCAAAATCCCTTGTGGTCTTTTATAGTTTCCTCACTATCTGGCATGACAAAAAGTTTCAGGCTTATTTTGTACATTTTGTGTCTTGAAAGAAAACCAGTCATTTCTTCACGAAGCCCTGGTTTCTTTTAGTGAGAATTAGTATTTCAAGACCATGATCTGGTCACTAATGTTTGTTGCTGCTGGGTAGGTCATTGTTTCTGGGTATCTTCAGTGGGCAGAGCTAGAAGATCTATACATGTAATATTACACATAAATAATATTACATATATTTTAAAGATAAAATAAAAGTATTAAGATAAAGTATTTCGTGGGTTTATAACTGGTACTTCCAATTCAAATTAATGACTGTTATTTAACTTAATCATTTCTAAGTTAAATCTATATATCCTTTCTTTCATACTAAAAACTCTGATTTGCAAAAATATAGGGGATGATATAATTAGAATATCCAATAATTATTCATTTATTTTTTCTCATATTGACCACATAATAGTCTTAAACTACTGCTACTACTTCTACATTACTACTACTACTACTACTACTACTACCACCACAAACGGAATTTTGTATTTTCTTTCTTTCAATTTTTAAATAGTTGATCTATTTAATTTACCTGAGCACTTGGGCAATACATACTGTACTCTTTCCCCTTTAACCTCATTTAGTCTTAGTTCTACAAATAACTATATGTTTAAAGCTCATCATCAGTCTCTATGGCTATTTTGGTTGTCTAAACCTTGTTCTCTAGTATGTTCTTCGGAAAGAGCTATGACTGGCAATAACATTCCCTGATTTTTTTGCATGTTAACTGTTTGTACCCTTTATACTTTATGGTCAGTTTTTGAGGATATAAAATCTTTAAATCACATTTTCTCTCCCTAAGAATGTTTATACATTATTTTATTTTTGTCTAGCATACAGTCATGCTGCCAAAATGTTTTATGAAAATTTAATTTTCTTATCTTAAATATCACTACCTGTTTTGCCTAGATGCCCCAAAAGACTTTTTTAAAGCTTTTACTTATTTTCATTTAAAAATATATTTGTATTGATTTCAGAGAGGAAGGGAGAGGGAGAGAGAGATAGAAACATCAATGATGAGAGAGCACCATTGATTGGCTGCCTCCTGCATGCCCCACACTGGGGATTGAGCCTGTATCCAGGGCATGTGCCCTGACCGGAATTGAACATGACCTCCTGGTTTATAGGTCGACGCTCAACCACAGAGCCACACCAGGTAGACCCAAAAGGTGTTTAACATCCAGTAATTTTTTTCTAGAATATATTTTGATATTGGTCATTATGACTTGGTATTTTTAGATACTCCATGTGCTCTTTCAATATAGTTTCAATTCGTTTTTTCCTTTTCTTGGATAGTTTTTGAAATAAACTTTTTAGTATTTGTTCTGTTCCCTTTCTTTGGTTTTCTTCTTTAGTGTCTCCTATTATCCTATGTGTTGGATCTTCTTTGACTATTGTTAATATTTATTACTTTCTGCCACATCCCTTTTATTTTTGTTCATTTCTTGTTTATTTATAAATTTTATTTTAAAATTTTCTAGTTCTCTTAAGACATTGTGTATTATATTTATTCATGATAATTTTCTCTTTATTTTTGAAATGATTTTTTTAATATACAATTATTTCCTGAGTTCTGTCATCTCATTTCTGAGTTGTTTTTTTAAAAAATATATTTTAAAGTTCAGAGGGATTAAGCTGATCAATCTCACAGGTGTGCAATCTGTGCAGTTGCACTGGTCCCCGCGCTGGAAAGGGTGAAAAGGGGCCTGTATTTGGTCTAATGCTCTGTTATTACCATCATGAAATTCTTTTTAAAAAAATATATTTTATTGATTTTTTACAGAGAGGAAGGGAGAGGGAGAGAGAGATATAAACATCAATGATGAGAATTATCGATCGGCTGCCTCCTGCACGCCTCCTCCTGGGGATTGAGCCTGAAACCTGGGCATGTGCCCTTGACAGGAATTGAACCCAGAACCCTTCAATCTGTAGGCTGACACTTTATCAACTGAGCCAAACCAGCTAGGGCCTGAGTCTTTCTAACTTCTAATTTATGTTGTCCTTTTATGACTTATATCCTTTAAATTTATATTTTAGTTTTGCTATTTTAAAATAGAAAGTACACAGTATAAAGATGGCCAGAGGGAGGAGGACAGGGGCTGTGGGGATTGGTAAATGGGGGGTAAAAGCAGACATCTTTAATAGTGTCAAAAATAAATAAATAAAAAATAGAAAGCTACACTTTTGATCTTTTTTTTGTTGTTGTTTATAGTCATGCCTTTTAGACATGTGGGTTTTTGTGATCTATAGAGATGTTTTTCAGCTTCTTGATCTCTTTTTTCTTTATACTAACTTCATGTGGTATTTGGTCTTGAAATTTTTATGTTATTTATTTGAAAAATTAATTATCCTGTATTTTTTAGAAGGAGGCATGGTTGAAGGTACTCCTAATTTTTATCTTCTGTTTTCTTTTTTTTTTTTTAAATATATTTTATTGATATTTTATAGAGAGGAAGGGAGAGGGATAGAGAGCTAGAAACATCGATGAGAAACATCGATCAGCTGCCTCCTGCACACCTCCCACTGGGGATGTGCCCGCAACCAAGGTACATGCCCTTGACCGGAATCGAACCCGGGACCCTTCAGTCCGCAGGCCGATGCTCTATCCACTGAGCCAAACCGGTTTCGGCATCTTCTGTTTTCATGTAATGTTTCTGACTCGGTTCTTTTCCTTTACTTGTAACTGAGCTGTCTCTTTTCACCTCAATTTTGATCCTGCTTCCAGAAATTCTCCTCAGTGTGGAGCCCTGTTCTGAAAGAAAGGCTGACTTAACACTTTCAAAATTCACAGGAGCTTCACTTCTCCAGACCCTTGAGTCCTCAAGGAAAGCCTCTTGTACTCACCCACTACTGTCTTGGGAAAAGCCTTCCTGCTTCAGCTGCTGTTCTCAAATCGTCCATGGAGCTCTCCTTTATGCAGCTGTTGGCTGTTTGGGAGTTCTGATTGCCGGTCCAGCAGACACCCTCTTGCTTCTCTCTGATTTCTCCTGCACCGATGTTGAGACCATGCAGATTGTGTGACAGTTGGTGATCTTGCACCCCAAATGCTACAGTTTGTGGAGGAAATGTTGTCATCTAATTTTGTTGTAAATGTCGTACATAGCAATTTGGTTTTGCTATCTAGTTACTTTACCTGTTTTTCTTTGGGGATTCAGAGAGATTAAAACACTATAGTCCTGCCTCCATCCTCCCAGAATTCCCTCTATATGTATTTTGAAACTTCCTAACACAACTAAAAAAAAAATCTCGTGCAGGTATATCTGATTGGTTGAGTTTCAGTCACATGTTTTGTCCTAATTGCAGAAGGGGCTGGGAAAGTATTTTCTGGCTTCCAACTTGATAAATTGGGTCCCATAAGATTGGAATTGCCCTAATATAGGAAGGGTATTGAAAATGCATGAACTATTTCCTTTATGGATCTACAAGCATAGATAAGCTGGGTTGATGCCCTTGCAATGTTGTTTGGGCTGCAAAGGTCCTAACTGCCCATATTTGTACTAAAGACTTGTTAGTACCTGGCTGGAATGGCTCAGTTGGTGAAGTGTCTTCCTGCAGACCAAAAGGTTGAGGTCTCGACCCCTAGTAGGGGGAGTGCAGGGGGCTGCTGATCGATGTTTTGCTTTCAGATCAATGTTTCTCTCTCTCTCTCTCCCCCCTCTTTCTTCCTATCTCTCTAAAAATCAATAAATTTTTTTTTTAAAAAAGACTCTCAACAGTATCATATACAAGACCCTAAGAGAGGTAGCAGACTGGCTTGTCCTTGGTTCATAGAAATATCCAAAATGGACAAGATTATTTGGGTTGCTTCAACAGATCTCTAGAAACAAAAGCTCCACAATTAAGAGGCATTAAAATTAATTCTAGGATAAAGATATTATGTGTTAAAGACTCCAAATTTCATTTTAATACCAAAATTATAATGTTTAGGAAGTTTAGGTCAATTTATCTAATTAGAGGACTGGGGAAATGGTTGGTTCATCTCAAAAACCAGTCATTTGGACAACTGGTTTTTGGATTGACTTAATCATTATAAATTAGCTGTGTATGTAAATAGAGCTTTTGTTTCTAGAGATCTGTTGAAGCAACCCAAATAATCTTGTCCATTTTGGATATTTCTATGAACCAAGGACAAGCCAGTCTGCTACCTCTCTTAGGGTCTTGTATATGATACTGTTGAGAATCTTTTATCTGTGTTAGTTCAATTGGTTTTGACCCTTTCCTGGTGTATCCCAACTTGTTTACCTTCCTACTAGCCTGCCACGGACGTCCCAGCTTGCTTTGGAGTGACCTCTTAACAGCTTATAAATAAAGACATTCAAGACAAAATTTTAAATCTTGACACATCTGCTCATTAATTCAAGGACACAGGTTTCTTTAATTCTTTCATCACAATGGTCCGAGAGGCAGATGAAGTGGACAAATTTGTTATGGAGAACATCTGTCTAATCTTTTCAGTAAATGGACTCCTCATTTCTGTACCAGCCAAGGGTTCCTGGTAGAGTATGTTATTTATAGCACCACATACAGTGCCTAGCAATGCAGTGTGGGCAATGAAACCTGACAACTGGTTGACTCCTAGGGGAGGGAAGCTTCCTTTAACATTGCCTTGTTTCCTGTTTTTGCTGCTATATTTGCTAAGAGTGTCTGAAGCATGTCATTTAATGAGTGTCTAGTCTGAACATTTTTTCACCCAGACAAGCCAGGAGGACTACCACTAACTATTTTCTTTTTCTAAAAAATATGTTTTCATTGATTTCAGAGAGGAAGAAAGAGAGAACAAGAGATAGAAACATCAATGATGAGAGAGAATCATTGATCAGCTGTCTCATGCACGCACCACACTGGAGATCGAGTCTGCAACCTGGGCATGTGCCCTGACTGGGAATCGAACCATGACCTCCTGGTTCCTAGGTCGACGCTCTAACCACTGAGCACACTGTCCGGGCCCACTGACTATTTTCAAAGGAGATGTTGGTTATCAGCAGTAGAGAGCCTGCTGAGTAGATCCCACTATTGATTCTGAGGGCAAATCCTACCCATTACTGAGCACTTACTATGCGTCAGGCTCCTTTCACATGCATGTTTATCATTTAAGCCTTCCAAGAACATCATGCACAGCATTCAGTTTACAGAGACTTTTAAAGTTCAGAGGGATTAAGCTGATCAAACTCACAGGTGTGCAATCTGTGCAGTTGCACTGGTCCCCATGCTGGAAAGGGTGAAAAGGGCCTGTATTTGGTCTAATGCTCTGTTATTACCATCATGAAATTCTTTTTTTAAAGAATATATTTTATTGATGTTTTACAGAGAGGAAGGGAGAGGGATAGAGAGTTAGAAACATTGATGAGAGAGAAACATCTATGAGCTGCCTCCTGCACACCCCCTACTGGGGATATACCCACAACCAAGGTACATGCCTTGACCGGAATCAAACCTGGGACCCTTCAGTCTGAAGGCTGACGCTCTATCCACTGAGCCAAACCGGTCAGGGCCCATCATGAAATTCTTAATAATTTTGTTAAACAGGAGGCCCCGAATTTTCATTCTGTAGTGGATCCTGGAAGTTATGCAGCTAATCTTGTTTAAAAGCACTAACACTTGTCCTTTTCAAATGCCCACGTCTCTCTCTGTGGAGGCCACAACTGCCCTCAACTTCCTAGACCTCAAGAGGCAGGCTGGGTGGCCCCGCCAAGTGCTGAGGGGCATTTCCCAGGTCTGGAGAAAGAGAGACTATAGGGAGAAGGAGGTGGAAGGAGCTCCCCATAGGTGCTGGCATTAACCCCACTCCTGTCTGACGCTCTTTCTTTCTTCAGGTTCATCCCTCCCTCCCCAGTGCTGCTGGCCTTCACCATATGCACAGTGGATGCTGAGATTGGAACCCAGGTCTGCTGCTTCCAAACCCCATGCTGTCCTTGCTAACCCTGCCTGTGGACAGACAGGTGTGCTTCTTAGTTTCAAATGTTTTAGCAACTCTTTGATTAGTCCAGATTCACACCACCCACAGCCACATTTTGAGTTCTGGCTGGACTTATTTGCAGTTGGGAGGATGACTCTCCAGCTTCAATCTCTAGTCGTCAACTGGTTTCTGAATTTCAGATACTAAGTGGACAAATGCAGCTAGTATTTCTGCAGGTATCTCAAGCAAATCATCCGTTCTCTCACAGCTTGCCTTTCTCCCCACAGTCTGATCTCAGTTAGGGAGGTTACCTCTGGGCCAAATGCCTTCACTGAATGTCTTAAGCTGTTTCCACCCCTTCCCTTTTTCTTATTTTCAACATCACTAAATCCTATGAATTTGTTCTCCCTGTCCCCCTAAAAGTCCCATCCCCTTTGCTATTGCCTTAGTGTGTTTCTTTTTAATTTTTAAAATTGAAGTATAATTTGCATATAATATTACATTAGTTTTAGGTGTACCACATAATGATTCGATGTTTGTATACATTGCAAAATGACCCCTACAATAAGTCTAGTTAACATTTGTCACCTTACTAGTACTTAGGGCAACTGGTGTCTTTGCCCTATCATCCCCCCTTCTAGACCATCCTATTTTCTATTTATCTATTGATAAAACAATCTTGATCATTCATTCTCTTGCTTGGAACCTCCACAGGCTCCTTTTAGGCCACAGGATAAAGTCAAAATGCCTTTCACTGACTGGCCCCAGTCTGTCTTCTCAATTTCACCTTCCTTGTTTCTCTCTTGAACTCCATGCATCAGCTGCCCAGGTTCCCTGTTCTCCATTAAAAGGAACTTCATGCCTCTCTTTCTTTGCATTTGCTATTTCTGCCTGGAATTCTCCATCTTGCCTTTCCTCACCTTCCTGTGATGTATGCATTCTTCAAGACACTGCTCAAATGTTGCCTGCGCTAGAAGGTCTTCCCAGAACCGCAGCACTTCCCAGTCTCCCTCTTATTCTCACTCATTACACTGTGTTGTAAGCATTTGGTCATGCAGCTGTCAGTCAGTGGTAGGAGGGGAGGAATAATGTTTATCCCTCTTTGTATTTCCAGTGACTAGCACAGTGCCAGGCACATAGGAGGGGCTAATGAGATATATGTGTGTGTATAACATCTCGAGTTATTATATTGTTTTTAAAACTTATTTGTTTTCCAAAGAGGACATACAGATGGCCAATAGACATATGAAAAGATGCTCAGTATCACTATCAGAGAGATGCAAATTAAAACCATAATGAGATATCACCTCACACCTGTCAGAATGGCTATCCCCAAATCAATAAACAACAAGTGCTGGTGAGGATGTGGAGAAAAGGGAACCCTCATGCACTGTTGATGGAAATACAGACTGGTGCAGCCACTGAGGAAAGCAGTGTGGAGTTACCGCAAATAATTAAAAATGGAACTGCCTTATAACCCAGTGATTCCACTTCTGGGAATATATCTGAAGAAACCTGAAATACTAATTGAAAAAACATATGCATCCTCATGTTCATTTCAGTGTTATTTACAATAGCCAAGATTTGGATACAGCCCAAGTGCCCATCAGTAGATGAGTGGATAAAAAAGCTGTGGGACATTTACAATGGAACACTACTAAGCCATAAGAAGAAGGAAATCTTACCCTTTGCTATAGCATGGATGGACCTGGAGAGCATTATGCTGAGTGAAATAAACCAGTCAGAGAAAAACAAGTACCATATTATTTCACTTATATGTGGAATTAATGACAAAATAAACTTGCAAGCAAAATAGAGACAAACTCATAGATAGAGAGCAGACTGATAGCTGTCAGGGTAGTGGTGGAGGGATTGGGAAAAAAAGGAGAAAAAAACTCATGAATACAGACAACAGTGTGATTTCTGGGGGAAGTGGGGGAGGGAAGTGAAGGAGGGTATAGCAGGGATAAATGGTGATGGAAGGAGACTTGACTTGGGGTGGTGAACACACAATATAGTTTACAGATGATGTGTTGTAAAATTGTGCACCTGAAACCTGTATAATTTTGTTAACCACAGTCACCCCAATAAATTTAATAAAAAGGAAAAAACTTATTTTGATTTTTTGAAAATTTAAACAGATAATTTACATGATACACATTATTTTTTAATTAGAAAATAACATCAATAAATGTGTTTCATTATTTTTTTTATTGTTGACACTATTACAGATGTCCCCCATTTTAAATACGTTTTTAAAACTACTTTAAATGGTATATAATTAATATATAATAAAATGGACAGGTCTTAAGTGTCTAGGCTGATACACTTGACAATTTGTATATACCTGTGGAACCAAGCAATGTTTCGGCCACTTCGGAAAGTCCTTTCTCTGACCCACTTTTGGACTTTTATCATCACAATTTTGCTTTGTCTGCTCTAGAATATCATATAAATGGAACTGTATAGTATAAATTTTTCTGTATCTGCCCTTTCCCCTCATATCATAATGTTTTTAAGATTGTTCTGCTTAGCGATAGTCATTCCTTTCTATGGCTGAGAAGTATTCCATTGTAGGAGTGTGTGCCACAATTCATTTATCCATTCTCCGAGCATGTATGTGTGAGTGATCTTGAAAAACTGAGAAGGCATAAGCCATCCTGTGAAATTGGACGGTGACATCAGTGAGAGTAAAACTGCCCATTTGGTTCTTGTCATGGAGCCTCAAGGTCAGGTGTTACATACGGTAAACAGCACCAGACTGATTGTTCTTTCCATTGCTTTTGTTCTCTCGATTGCCATTAAATTGATGGTTGACACATTGGGCCTGCTCATGGCATTTCTCTTGTTGATTTGGGGCTTCTTTGTGGCAATGGAACACAGACAACCAAACATTTTGGAATCATTTTTTGAAGAGTGGTCTGAGAAGGGCTCTGTTATGAGGGTCTGTGTGATGTTGATTTTTGCTCCTCTGAGGTAGTTTTCCCCCTTCATATTTTTAGCTTCTTAGCCATGTTCCAGAAGAATGGAATAGCTCCTGGATTGTACCTTCTGGCTCAGTTTGGGTCTCTGAGCTCTAGATTCCTCTACTCTGATCACAGGTGTCCTGTGCTCACTGCCTGGCTTGCATCTCTATTGACTGGCCCAGCCTGCATGTCCTGCAGGCACTGCGCATGACTCTCTTGCTTAGGATTCGCAACACTGACCCAGTCTCCTGCTTCGATATTGAAACTTGTCTGGGTATCCCTGGGCCCAACTTTGTGTCCCAGACCTGACCTCAGCTTTGCTCTCATCACTCACTATATCGCACACCCTCCTGGCACAGACACCTTTCAGAGTGAAACTACACAGTTGCCAGCTTATGAACACTGGGAACAGCCAGCTGCACCTGTATTCATCACACCTGCCCACAACCTCTCCTAACACTGCAAAGTATTTTTTCTCCGATTATTTTATTAATTATTATTACTAATCCTCACCTGAAGATATGCTTATTGATTTTTAGGAAGAGGGGAAGGGAGAGAGAGACACACAGAGAGATAGAGAGATAGAGATAGACAGATAGAGAAACATAGATGTGAGAGAGAACATTGATTGGTTGGCTTCTGTACTCGCTCTGACTGGGCATTGAACCCTCAAACTTTTGCTATATGGGACAATGCTCCAAACCAGCAGTTGCCAACCTTTCGGATCTCACTGACCACTGGTTGGCGACTGCTGCTCCAAACAACTGAGCCACACTGGCCAGGGCTTATTTTTTACTTTTCAATTACAGTTTACTTTCAATATTATTTTATACTGCTTTCAGGTGTGCAGCATGGTGGTGAGACAGTCATGCTTTCCCAAGTGTCCCCCTGCTATTTCCAGGACCCACCTGGCACACTGCAAAGGCGTACACTTGTACAAGTACTAACTACTTAACTCGCAGCAGAACTGTGAAGCTCACGAAAGCGTCACTGTGTTAGGACAACTGTAGAAATGAGTAAGGAACAATTAAACAACCAAAAAGAACCCCCTCACCTGTCCCAGTTTGCCTAGGACCCTCCCAATTTAACAGTGCATCCTGCATTTTGGGAGGCCCCATGGTTGTAGGCTAAACTTAAAAACAACGTTGAAAACAACCATTTTAATCAGAAGACCCTCTTGAATTTAGTTTACCTGATGAAGCAATGATAATGTAATCTCCAAGTACATTATCAATCCCCAAAAGATAAATTTTTAGTCTGGCTTTTACAGAGTATTCCATTCTCTAGGATTAGCTAGCTGCATGTCTGTTTTTCCCAGTGCTTCAGGTTTGGTACAGGCCCGATTGAGGACAAGCACCCAGGGCTTACCTCCCTGGAGAGCCCAGATACTCACGTGTTCATGTCTGGGACTGAACGCATTGTCAGGTCACTAATGCTTCAGGCACTTTGTCCCCAGAACGTACACAATTACACAATATGCACTGCAGAGGGAATATTTACTCCCTCTCCGCATACTCAGGAAGTGCCAGCTTGCAGGAACTCTTTATTCTAAAAAATCTCCTAGAAGAAAGCAAAAACAAAGACCAGGGACGCTCTCAACGCTTCTCACCCAGGAGCGCATGCCTTGGACAACGGAGACCACAGCATCCTGACTCAACCTGGTGTGGACATTATAATGTCACTGAAATTTACACTGTTTTCAATAAAATAATTTCTTTTCAGAAGATAGCTGAGATTCAGGGAATACTTTTAAAGACAAATTTAAAAGTGTTGCCCTAGTGGGGGTGCTCAGTGGTTAGAGCCTCTGCTCAGGGACTGAAGGGTCTCATGTTTGATCCCCTGTCAAGGGCATGTACCTCGGTTGCAGGTTCAATCCCTGGCCCCTGTAGGGGTCTGTGCAGGAGGCAACCAGTCAATGTGTCTCTCTCACATTGATGTTTCTCTTTTTTTCTTTCTCTCTCTCTTTTCCCTCCTTCCTTCCTTTCTCTCTCTCTAAAAATCATATCCTTGGGTGAGGGTTAAAAATAAAAATGAATAAATAAAACTGTTGTGGTAGGGCAAGCTGCAGAACAAAATTGGACTCAATATCTAGGGAATGGCCAAGTCTGGGCAGAATGTGTAAGTCCATAAAAATTGGAATCACTCTCTAGGCAGAAACAAATTCATTTTCGTTCTTTTTATTTTATTCCTCACCTGAGGAAATGTTTAAAAAAATTTTTTTTGTTTGTTAATCCTCACCTAAGGATATTTTTTCCATTGATTTTTAGAGAGAGCGGAGGGGTGGGGGAGAGGCACAGAAAGAGAAACATCGATGTGAGAGAGAGACATCAGTTGGTTGCCTCCTGCTCAAGTCCCAACTAGGGCTGGGGATTGAGCTTGCAATCAAGGTATGTGCCCTTGACTGGCATCGGTGACCCCTCAGGCTGTAGGGCCAACTCTCTAAACACTCAGAAAAACTGGCTGGAGCTTTAAAATTGATTTTAGAGAGAGGAAGGGAGAGAGATAAAGAGAAGGAGAGAGAAACATTGATTGGTTGCCTTCCCTATGCACCCAGATCAGGGATTGAACCCGCAATCCATTAGTGTACTGGACGATGCTCTAACTAACGGAGACATCCAGTGCGGGCTCATTTTCAAAAGAGTGTTAGACACCAACATCTCAGATGAAGGCAAGGTCATTGTGAGCTACAAAGCTTTGGGGGAGCTACAAAGCTAGGTTCCGAAGGAAAAGTAGTGTATGAATGAGTGACTGGGCAGGCTGGACACGTGTATATGCACATATGTTTTTGACTCCCCTGGCTACATGCTTTCACTCTATGTGGGGCCTCTCATTTTTGCAATTTTCCCAGTGAAGTGCCATAGCAAGCACTAAATATATATGCTTTTAACTGAACCAGTAAAATTCTTTATTTTTGTTAAGAGCCCTGGAGTCTTACAATGATGGATTTGAATTCTAGCTCAGCCCTGGGTGAGTCGTGGGGCCCCCAAACCTCAGAGTCCTCCTCTGTACAATGGGGTAATGCCTGCCTGGTCTCTCTCCAGGTTTATTGTGAGGATTAAAAACAAGAATGCACATGAAAGTGCTTTGAAAACTAGACTTCTGTGCAGATAGGGTAGCAAGTTGTTATGGACTGAATAGTGTCTCCCTGCCCCGCCCCCCCTCCGCCCTGCAAATTCCTATGTTGAAGTCCTAATCTCCAATGTGACTGAATTCAGAGATAAGGCCTTTAAGGAGGTCATTAAGGTTAGATGAGGTCATAAGGGTGGGCCCTAATGCAATAGCACTAGTGTCCTTATAAGAAGAGGAAGAGGTCAGAGATCTCCCCCTCTGCATGAGCACCGAGGAAAGGCCATGTGAGCACGGAGTGAGAAGGTGGCCACCTGCATGCCAGGAAGAGAGGCCTCACTGGAAACTACTGCTGGCATCTTGATCTTGGACTTCCAGAACTGTGAGAAGATAAAGGACCTTGTTGAGGCCATCTAGCCTGTGGTATTTTATGGCAGACCAGTGCAGAAGAGAATCAGTGTTTACGTGGCAATTAAAATTTACAGAATGCTTTCCTGTGCATATTCTTTTATTTTTATTTTTTGTTGACAGGGTAATAAAATACTATCAAGCAGTATGTCAAAATTTGATTTAACTAAGTGCATATGTTTATTGCATCACGAAGTGCTATAATAGGTTTGTCTTGCCTTCCTTCTTGCTGCTTTGTATTCCGTGAAGCAGGTGGAACTGCTCTGACAGTTCAGGAGAGCAGCTGAAAGTGCAGAACCATTAGAATCTCCTTGCACTTTTTACACTAAATTTCCACCTTCCTGTTCCTGGACACGTTGTTAGAACTGCTGAGGCTGTTATGATGTTTTTGCTGTTGTTGTTTGTGGCTGTGATAAATGGTGTGCAATGCTGGTTTAAGATAAGAGGCTACTATTTTGTGGAAAGAATTTTCAGAACCATGAACTTCCTCCTTCCTCCCTGCCACCCTGACCTCTTGGACTAGCAAGTCATGGACACAATTGCTACACTCTGGTTCCAGTTTGTTGTTCTGACTGGTCCACTGCCTCCCCTCGTACCCCTCCTTTTTGTTCCCTACTAACTTCCTTCCTCTCCCACTCCCACACCAATACCCTGCCTCTCCCTCTTCATTTAGTAAGGGCTATAGAAAACTGGAGTTCAGAGGTCCCATCTCATGTTACCTAAATCCAGAAGGGCCTGGGAAAGCTCGAAAGAAAGCGTCACCTTTGTCCTGTCGGGAATATAGACTAGGTACTCAAACATTTTGGCTCATATGGACACTGTGGGGTTCCTGATCCACTGATGCAAAATGAGGCTTCTTCAGGTCTTTTCTGTTTCCTTTGTGAAGTATGTTAATCTTGTGCAGGTGTGTTAGTTCCCATCTTCAGAAATCTTTGAGCATCTACCTGTAACCTACCGACGAGGGTGACCGTTGTAAAGGTCTGCCTGGGAAGGAGCAGGGCCGGTCTGGCTACAGGCATGAAGGGTTTTGTGGGCTGGTCTCAATGGGATGATTATCCTTAGAGTAGGCACTTTTCCTTCTTTTAATTTATTTCAGTAGATTATACATAACATAAAACTTATCATCTTGAACATTTTAAAGTGTATAGTTCAGTGGGATTAAGTACATTTACATTGTTGTGCAACCATCGAAATCATCCATCTCTAGAACTTTTTCATTTTCCCCAACTGAAACTCTGTACCCATCAAGTATTAGTTCCCCATTCCTCCTCCCCCTAGTCACTGGCAACCACCATTCTACTTCTGTCTCTATGAGTTAGACTATTCTAAGTACTTTATGTAAGTGGAAAAAAGACAATATTTGTCATTTTGCATCTGGCTTATTTCACTGAGCATAATGTCCTTAAGGTTCATCCGTGTAGCCTGTCAGAATGTCCTTCCTTTATCAGGACGAACTGTATTCCATTGTATACCCTGTTCTGTTTGTTCATTCATCTGTGGATGGATGCTTGTGCTGTTTCCACTTTCGGCTATCATGAATGATGTTGCTATGTATATTGGTGCATACATATCACTTTGAGTCCCTGCTTTAATTCTTTTGGCCTATACCCCAAAATGGAATTGCTGGATCATATGGTAATTGTAGTTTACTTTTTGAGGAACTGCCAAATTGTTTTCTACAGCAGCTGCACCATTGGACATTCTTACCAGCAATTGTAGGCATCTTTGTAACGGGTGCAGTGAAGTACTAGTATTGGGCACCTTCAGATGCTTAATTAAAGCTATAAACAAACAACAGGTACACATCCTAAAAAGTACAATGGCACATGGGCCATGATGTGCCAAATAAAGCTGTATTTTCTTCATGTTTTCCCACCAGCCAGGTAGGAAGTAGCTTTGTGTTTGTGAGGTTTAATACATAAAAATGTTTGATCAAAGACAAACCAAACTCCTTGTGCTCTATTAAAAGTGACCTTTTCTAATAAATAAACTCCATGGACACACTTGCAGCTGTATGCTCAAACATGATATGGCATTTACATACCCAGTAACAAAATCTGTTTCTTCATTTATTCCATAAGAGTTTGTTGAGCTTATTGGGGCCAATTCTTCCTTAGTTTAAGTTTTTCCTCTTTGCTCTTGAAATCAAATCAGTATATACCTTCTCTTTAACTTAAACTTCTCTAAATTGTGCAAGCATCTATAGGGTCCCATGTAGAAGATGCTGAGTGAGTGTTTTCTGGAATGGAACAGATGCTTTCTGGGTAGGTTTTACACCAGTGATGTATCAGTACTCTCTTCCACCCACATTCTTCTGGGGCGAGGAGGGAGAATTGATTTCCATGTGTTGTTTTATAGAGATGTTTGACATGTGACTGCTGTAGTACTTGCCAGTGACAAGCAGAACACTAGTCTTTAAAGTGACCTTTGCTTTGCTCCACAGAAGTCTCCCCACAGTGCTGACCACCTTAGGTTTAAATGGCTAATTAAGCAGCTGACTCTCCTATTGGACTAGACGGTCCTCAAGGGCAGGTTAACTGGAGGGTTACTGATCCTGTCGGGTGGGCCTCAGGAAGCTCCTAAATGGGACACTTTTCTACCTGACAAGATAGATAAAAGCCAGTGGCAGAGGATTGAAGGCCCATGAGGAACAAACACTAGCGCTGGGTTTGCTGGGAGAAGAAACAGGGCAACCTTCTCTACCAGCTGATGCTGTGTTCCTGACCGGCTGCCACACCTGGGCATTAGACTTGTTCTCCAGAGTGCCCATGTGCAACCTCGATGCCCCAGTGCAACACTGCACATTAGCATCTTAGTCTTCAGGGGACATTATCATCTGATATAGTTTTCTTGTCAAATGCTATTCAAACACAACAATCACAGCATAACATGGATCTCTCTTTTTTTAAAAAATTCTTTATTGTTGAAAGTTTTACATATGTCTCCTTTTCCCCCCCATTGAACTCTCCCCACTCCCCACAACCCCCCCCCCCCAGCACATGCCCCCACCCCCCTATTTTCTGTGTCCATTTGGTCATGCTCATAGGAATGAATACAAGTCCTTTGGTTGATCTCTTACCCCACCCCCCATAACATGGATCTCTTGCTAACACACATATTCATCTTAATGGGGCTCATGGTGGCTTGAAGTGGTTCTGTAAGCAGAGTTCTTGGGTGAAAATGCATTCCTCAGCAATGAGAGCACGTGGTCTCCCTTGTGGGTGCTGGGGGTCAGCAGTGACTCTGGTGGCTCTTGACATACATGCTTTGGGCATGGGCCTCCTGATCCCTTTGCAAATGGAACAGGAAATCCATGTGTGGTGAAAAGAGGAGGTTCATGGGTTCTTATTAGCTTCTTTGGTGTTGAATCTTTTTCTTTTTCTTACAGCCTGTTTATGGAGCTCAGCCTTCCTTATGGTGAGTTTCATTCCTCTGGCTGCTGAAAGGTGGTCCTGGCTCTTGGATAAAGAGCCTCCTCACACTGATAGTGTCTGTGGGGTACTTGCATCTTGAGCATCCTTTTGGTGGTTTCAAGAAGACACTTGGTTGAGGGTGGGACTAAAATATTTTAAAAAACGTTTTTCTCACTTTTTCACACATGTGCTTTCCTATTGCTGACTTTCGGTAGCCTTCTGGAATCTGGTTCTTAGCTGCACGGAGGATGATTTACTTTGGGGCAACTTTTATCTTTTTCCTCCCACACATTTTATACCTAATTTCACTGCTTGTGGTCAAAGCGAGGGTAATAACTCCTGGGTTCTTTCCTTTTTGCAATCTCTCCACACATTTGTTCTTCTGACTGATGATCCTTCTTCTATTTCCTCACTTTTCCCAAGGCAGTACTGAGAGTTCATATACATGTATATATGTATGTTTGTGATTGTTTAAGAGCCATTGTTAGTATTTGAAATACTCTTTTGACCTGAAGTACTGGCTTGCCAGTGAATTTGATTGTGTAAGTAAAAAACAAGCCATGTCTAAAATTTATGTTCTCTGTGATACTTAGCACACTGTGGTCTTTATATGTCAAATGTCACTAAAGGTAGTGTACATAGGAGATGATGTGACTCTTGGGGGTAAACATTATTTTCAATACATTGTATAACACTTTCTGGCCTAGATCGGGCTCATTTACTTTTCTCTTTGCACGTCAGTCCCTGAGACCTTACTATGTACCAGGTTCCAGTGGTATAAGAAGAAGACAACAAATTCCTTGTCCTCAAGTAACTTCAGGAAGGGATTGAGAAGTAAACAGTCACTTGCAACATGGTCATGGCTGGAGCTGAGGCAGGGAGACTGCTTCTCTCTTCCATGGACGAAGGAGAGGTTTGGGGGAGCAGGGGGAGTGAGGGTTGAGCTAAGTCTAGACCAGGGTTTCCCATCCTGGCAACTGCTGACCTTTTGGACCAGATCCTTCTTTGCTGTGGGCTCTGTGCTGTGGGAAGTGGAGCAGATTCTAGCTTCTACCTACCAATGACAGTGATAGTGACTTCCTCTCTCAAGGTTTACCAATAAAAAGTGCACCCATCCAGAGCCAAATGTCTCCTGGAGGACAAAATTGAATCCGAGAGGAAAGGGCCTTTCTTGCCCACTTGGGCACCCTCAGTGGTGCAAAGTGGATGGAACTCAGGACACTTGGAGGTCAGAAGGTAAATGGGCCTGGGCTTGGCAGTCTCACACGCAGAGCACAAACTAACCACTTAAGTGCAGGGGCAGCAACAGGGAATGGCATGGCACAATCAACTCGGGGTGTTACTGGGTGGCTTACCCATGGGTGTCATTAACAAGATGTCCCATTTGACAGATCCTATTGTAACAAACCAGTCTTTCTAAGTACACTCTGAGCTTTAAAAATCATTATTTTAAAATGCTGTACACTAAAGTTTGGTGCCTTGGAGGCAAAGTCCAGGTCTCTGTCGCTGGCCATGCACATATCAGGAGCCAGTGAGGAAGGATTCAGTAGAAGACCTTGTCATAGCAAGACAACCTGCCATGGAACATCGGAGGGCACCAAGACAGGGGTCTGGGAGAGCAGGTAGGAGACAATAGAAATAATGAGGACCTGAAGTGAAGACACGGTGTACCTGGGTGGAGAGGAGAGCTGCCTTGAGAAAGTGTAGTTGGCCTCTCAGGGGTCTGGGGAGGGGAAGGAGCAGCCAGGCATGGGTTGCCTGGTTGGATGTCTCCCTTTGGTAGGTGCACGGAGATGGGAGTTAAGAGAAGAGCTAAAGTAGGTAAGGGGAGGACAAGGGTGGTAAGTCAGAATGGGGACAGTGGGGCAATTACCTCACAGACCATCAGAATCTTGGGAGAAAGGACCGGGCTGAAGATAAAGATTCGTGGGCATTGCATTGAGGTGGTAGTTAAAGTGTGGGTGAGATTGTCAGGGGGGCGGGGGGGGGAGGGGAGTGTGTAGCAAGAGGAACAACAGCCCATTTCATTTCTATCAGATCCACTCCAAGTCCCTCCTCTCATGATCCCTTTCCAAACCCACAGCCCACTGTGATTGTCTCCTAACTAGCCCCTCCTTTTAAAATCTAAACCACTGGTATTCTGCCTAAACAATTACGATTATGGAGAAATTTTGAGTGCAACAGCTCTGTATTTCTGTGAACATTTTCTGTGTTTTGCTCTTGTCTTTCCAACTCCACTGGGGGCTTCATTTTTGTATTCTAAAGCAGTTAAACTTAGTAACGATTCCTCCATGAGGGCTGTGGGAGCCTTAGTTGGAGATTCTGGGTCCAGTTAAATATTTTGACTAGAGAACAAAGTTCAGTTCCCCTCGGAAAAGCCCTGCACCATGTGCTTCCTGCCAGCACCTGGCTCAGGACTGACTCACTGAATCAACATTTCTTGGGTCTCTTGGTGGATTCTAAGCCCAGAGTCCACAAGCAACCTGAGTGGAGAAGAGCCTCCTTGGCCTTAGCTCTGAAAACACCCCTTGGAAGGCTGGCGGTTTATTTTACTAAATATAATAAATGGGTGAACCATTTTTTTAGTTTAAATAAATTGAGTAAAAAAATAAGCTGGATGTTGAAGCAGCATGTTGAAAAATAAAGTGCTGGGATCATTGTTTATTTTGGAAAAAATATTGAAACTCTGTTAATCCTGTTGTAGTTGGTGATCAGCACCAGAAAGACTGGTTGGAGGCCTTAGCGAGGCTGCGGGAAGGACAGGTCAGAGCGGGGGATTGTGTTCTCTCTTCCTGGGGTTATTGGCCAGGAGAGATGCAACTTATCACCAGGGATGTTTTCACCAGGCCGCCTCTGACCTTTAACCCACTGTCGCAACTGGGGTCACGGCAGCAGCCACATACAGCTAACCCAGGCTGCTGGCCTTCTGTCAATGCGTGCCCCAACCTGCACGGCGGGCACAGGTTGCTGAGGGATGTGGGCAGCCCAGGGGGTAGCTCTGGTGCATTAAAGCAGGGTGTGCCGGCGTGGACGCAGGACTCCCTGGAGAAGCAGACGTAGTCCAGGGGGAGTCTCTACACGGGGCTCCCTCTCCTCGGAGGGCAGGGAGCAGTGTTTGGGCAGAGGCGGGTCAGCAGTCACACCACATGCAGCCCAGGCTGTTCCCCTTCTTGCCCAGGTTGCCGGTTAATAATGGTATGAATCAGAAGCGGCGGGTAGCCAGCACCTCAAGCAGGTGGCACCCAGGCATGTTTCAGCGGCACAGAGGCTTCGGGAGCTCAGCCTCCCCAGAGCCAGGGCTTTATTTCAGGGCTGCACCCTGGGCTGCATTTACTGTGGCTGGTGCGTCAGGCCTCCCTCCACTCAGCCCCGTGTCCTCACCTCCCCTCTACCAACAGCTCAGGGGGTGGAGATGGGCTTTCCTGGGAACAGTGAGCTTTCAAACCTTCTTGGGGAGTATCAGAGCTGAGAGGATGGGAATACCTGGTTCAGCGTACGCCAATCTCTCAGCACCTTCACGATATTTTTAGGTTTAAAGGATTCAGGAGCAGCAGGCGTGAGCACTTCCATTCAGAATAATGTAATTTAAAATTTGTGGGTCCTACAATGTCTCCCCTTATTTCCATGTGTGTGCCAAGTTTGTAGTTGTCAGTTTCCACTACCTCAACTGCACATAACATTTTCATTTTACCTAATTCTATTTGTGGTTGGAGGCCCACTGGGCAGAAAGCAAGGTGTGCCAAGCCCTGCTTCTCCGTCCTTATCCAGAGGTTGGCTAACAGCTGGGGGTGGGTGAAAGCCTTGGGCATCTCTGGCTTCAGGACAGAGGTGAATTTGGATTAAGGTTGGGGGTGAAGCAGAGAGGGAGGGAGACCGGGGGCCTCAGCATTCTGCAGACACTTTACAGGTAGCCTTGAACCCTTGCTGGCTTGTGCGTGTGCTTTTATAAATCATCCCACAGCAGCCCTGCCACCCTTTGCATGTAAGTTGGCTTGTTTGGGGAAATGTGGGCAAATGCTTTGGAGATGCAGAAGGCAGAGGGAGCAGTGCAGAGCCGATCAGGGGAAGCGTTTTGGTAAGTTCTCCCTCCATTGCTGACACACCTCTAGCCTTCCTTCTTTCATGGAGACACTGAACACCAGCCACACTTCTCCTTCCTCACAGGTTGCCTCCGCTGGCTGCGCTGCAGGAGCTGGGGAACACGTGGCAGCCCATCGGCAGTGAGTCAGCATCCCACCTTTCTCAGGCCCTGGGAACCCAGCAAGGGCACTCATCACCTGAGGTTGATATTAACTGTCCAGGCAGGCCCACGGCAAATCCGGGAAGAAGGGTGCGGCATCTTGGGGGTGGATGGCTGGGTGGAGAAGGGGAGCCCAGAGCCCTCTTCACCTAAGCCCTTCAAATCACCCAGCTTTTCCCCTCCTGAAAATTCATTTTCTCTTTCCCTAACGCTCAGGTTTGTGGGTGCAATACTGTAACTGGCTTGGCCCATGCCAGGGAGGGGCCCAAGGGCCAGAGTATGGTCATGACTTTTTAGAGGTTAAGAATGATTTAGGGTCAGAGCAAGGTTGGAGGTCAAAGTCCACCATCTTTAAGCCTAGGAAGTGTTATTCTCTAAGCCTTCGTTTCCTTATCAGAGGAAGACGGACATGGTGGTGTGTACAGTGAGTACAGCATGGACTAGATGGAGGCGATTATCTTCTTATGAATGGTTGTTTCCCGAAGGGGCACAGAGTCGGCTCAGCTACAGAGAGATCCTTAGTGATGCTGAGTTCACTGGGGCCGGAGATGTGTTGATTAAAGAATAACATTAGGCCTCTGACATTTGGAAAGATGGATTCCGAGTGATTGTGAGCACTCTAGCCTTGGGATTCGGGCAAAAGGGTCATTAAGTTGTCCTTGTCACGTCTCCGCCCTTGGAGCCTTATCATCATCTGCTGACAGATAACCAGTCTTGGCTGATGACTCAGCAGGGTGGTTTAACTCCTTCTGGGACTGTTCAAGACCAGCTCCAGGGGGAAACTGGGTGTGTGTGTGTGTGGGGGGGGGGGTGGCGCAGCAGGGGGAGACAAAGAAAGGAAGATTTATTTGTTTATTTGACACCATTATTGACAGGCCTTTTCTAAGCCACAGAAATGCAGAGTCCTGGGCAAGACAGACAAGTTCCCAGTTTTCATGCAGCTTCCATTCCAGCAAGGGAGAATAAAAAAAATAAAGCATTTAGATAAACAAAGAAGATAATGAAGTAGACTGTGGTTCTCACACTTGCTTTGGATACACCTGGAAGGTCAGTTAAAACACAGACCACTGGGCCCACCCCAAGCATTTCTGGTTCATTGTGTCTGAGGAGGGACCACAATTTTTCTTTCTGACTACTTCTCAGGTGATGGACCACACTTTGAGAACCATTGATGGGGGAGTCAGATGAAGGGATGAGGGAGCTGAGGTCAAGGTCCGAGCATGGCATCCCCTTTAGCTGTCTGGAGGTGGAAGGGATGAAGGCTGTAGGATATCTGCAATTCTTCTGTGGAAAGAACAGTTGCAAAGCAAAGGAAAACAGTCTCCCTCCCTTCCCACTCTACTTTGTTCCTATTCAGATTAGCATTTGGAAACCCACTGCTCAGGCAAGTTGTGGCCTAGAGTATTTTCACCTATTTGTTAGTTCTCATGAAGCAGAAGTTTAAAGGCCAGATCTGAGTCTAAACACTTCAGAAATATTACCAATACCAAACAGAAGGACCTTCTTGTTCTAGATGTAACCAGCTCCAGGGCTCACTGGGCTCCTTCTCACCAGTTATTCCCTGGGTAGTGTTTTCTTTTTAAATCTGTATGTAAATAAAGATAAAAGTCATCACAGAATAATAGATTATAATTTATCTGAGGGCTGAAGACATAACTTCTTTATCTTTCTATTCTCAGTGTCTACCAGCATGCCTGCCTCTAATGGTAAGCCATAAATATTTGTTGATTTCAAATATTTATTCAACTGTTTATTTACAACTGGGCACTATGCTAGGTACTGTAGATATGATGGCAAAGGTGACAGACCCAGACCCTGCCCTCATGGAGTTTATGGTCTAAGCAGGTGCTAAAAGTTAACGGGTAGTTGCCATAAGGAGTGGGACAGGAAGCTATGAGAACTTATAACCTAAGGAGGTCAGGAAGGCTTTCTGAAAGAAGTGACATATAGCATGGGGGCTGAGTGAAGTGGACAAGGAGTGGCGCAGATGAGGGAACCAAGCAGAGAGTTTTCTGGATAGGGACATGGCATATGCAAAGGCTTAGAGGCGAGAGAGAGCACAGCACAGACCCTGACAACTGGGGCCAAGACCTGGAACTTGATTCCAATGGGCCCTATAGGGCTCTGTGAGCAGGCAATGTTAGGGGACACTGAGAAATGTTTTAGGGATTTCACTGGTTGGTTGCTCTTTGCACGAAGTACAAAGGTTCTGACTTATGCCCAGAATGGGAATTAACCTAGGATCCAGTTTGGGGAAACTTGTGGTGATGATTGGATTCTATTTTGAGTTGGCTCTGTTTGCAGCTGATTCTCAGATTTTCACTTCCTCCCACCTGTTGAGCAGGGAGGTCTGGGCAAACCAGTTGGGATCAAGGAAGAGGCTTGTTGAACTCTTCACTATCAAGGAGCACCCTTGGAACAAAAGCGACAACTCTGTTACAGTGTGGCCTGGAAAAGATCATGTCCAAAACGGTTGCTGAAATGCTAAAATAGAATTTTCGTGTCAATGGCTTTGGCCCCAGAGAAGCACAGATATTTCCTGTGAACTCTGCCTGCCGGCTTGTGGGCCTCAACTAATGACTCTGTGACCTGGGGTAAGTCAGTAAGCCTTTAGGCATCTCACTTTTCATAGTTACAAAGTGGAAATAGTCTCTGCCTCCAGGACCGTCTGGGAAAGCCGTGCATAGAAATGAGATGGAGTTTGTGAAAACACTAGCTTCCTGGAGGGAAAGTTCAAACATCCAGGATGTTGATTTGTTAAAGGCATTTAGTTGGGATGGCAAAGGCCACTGCTTACTGTGTGTGTGTGTATACCTAATGGTTAACCATTCAGCCTAGAATCTGTATCTAGTTTGTTTCATAAAAACACTTTCCACTTGCTTTTCCTTTTTTTTTTTTTAAATGCTCTTTTTTTTTGAGGTGTTTATTCTTTTTTTAAAATATATTTTATTGATTTTTTACAGAGAGGAAGGGAGAGGGATAGAGAGCTAGAAACATCGATGAGAGAGAAACATTGATCAACTGCCTCCTGCACACCTCCTACTGGGGATGTGCCCGCAACCAAAGTACATGCCCCCAGACCGGAATCGAACCTGGGACCTTTTAGTCCGCAGGCCGACACTCTATCCACTGAGCCAAACTGGTCAGGGTTCCACTTGCTTTTCTATATATATATCACCTTCTGTTCATTTATATAGAGAATAGTATGTCCAGAAACTTTAGGTCAATAAAGCATCCCAAATATGAAGAGAATGAGCTGTCTACCACTTTACCTTTTTCAATTACTTTTTAATGTGCTTGGGAAGCTGCAAATTTTTAAATAACAATTTGTGTTTTGTGTGAGAAGTGTTTCATCTCTAAAACTCGTTGCATCCCTTCCCTTCCTTTTGGAAATGCTTTTTCTCATAACGATTGAGATTCCACTGAGCACCAGCTTCCTTCTTCCCAGGCAGCAGCCCCTTAGACGCGCTCGGGTCTTATTTAGAGGTGACGCTGGGATAACACCCTCTGTCCCGATGGCCTTGTTTTTGGACCAGCTTCCTCCTGCTGGAACTTACCTGCATCTCCCTCCTTCCACTTTGGCTTTTTGATCCTGTGAAATACTGAAGCTCAGAGTGAAGTTACATAAAGGAGACGTGGAATTTTGTAATTGTTCAGGGTGTCCTCTTTTTCAGACTCACTCACACACGTGTTTTGCAGACAGAAAAGAAACTCTCAACTCTGAGAGAAAGACAGAGTCTTTTCATGGGGTTTCTCTTTTTGCCCGATTTCCTTCTGATTTCTCGCTGCCATTGTGAAGACTCCTGTGGATGGTGGAGAAGTGAACTTCCACCTTGAAACATGAGCTATGCATGTGCTTCATAAAAGAAAAATGGGAGTTACTTATTCTAAGTGGCTGGTTTTAGTTTCTGGCAAGTTTTAGTTTGTGGCTGAGAGAATAGTTAAGCCCAACTTTTTTTTGACTCTGAAGTCCAATGTGCAGATTCCTAAAGGAAAGCTAAGTGTCTTTAACCAAACTGGATGGAGCATATCAAGCCAGCTTCTATTCTGATTGGTGTCTAAGAATGTGTCATTGGAAGCAGAGTTTTGAATGTCTATATTCTCTTAAAATACAAACTTGGCTTTAAATGGAAGAATATTGAAAACTCAACGCAATGCATTTCTTTCAGATTACACAAGGTAAGCTCACCTTGGAGCATCATTTCTTGTTTGAACCTGTCAGTTTTTAAAGGCCATTTGCCCAGACTAGCTGGTCTTCTTGATGTTAGTCCGGCTTCCTTAGGTCATCTTTCAAACCTCTACCATGGCTATATTAACAAACAAATGAACAACAAGAAAAAAAAAAAGCTGTTGTATTTCTCCCCCATTTAATTTCCTTCAGTGGCTTCCCATAAACTGTCAAATCCATTCCAGACTCCTTTGCACATAGTCAACTCCCCCCTTTCTTCCCCAGCATCTACTGCTCTGGCTACAGTGTACCTTTCACACACATGCCAAGAATCCCCCACCTGCATTCCTGCCTATCCTTCAGCACTCAGCTCAGTCCCAACAGCCTTTCCTCTCTGAAGCTCTCCTGTCTTCCAAAAGGGAGACCTCTCCTCCCATCTGGGCAGCATTGTGCCTGCACTGCCATGTTACCACCTTGACTCCCCATTCTGCGTTGACACCTCTGTGTGCCTGACTAGACTGGGAGGTTTGAAGGTAAAGATGCATCTGGTTCAACCAGCAGATGGTCTGGTTCAGAGCTAGTAATCAATAATTTTGTGTTAAATTAATGATTGATAATTGGGATGGGGTGGAAGTAAGAATTCATTAATACTTTAAAAATGTCTCATTAGAATGGGGGCCTTGGATATGATGGCTGAAACGATAAGATAGTCAGGTTGGCTGGAGCCTGACCTAGTGAGTCCTTGGAACTAAGTACTTTCAAGGAAGCTTTCTGTCAAAGATTGTGGACGGAAGAGGAGGGAGACTGGATGGGGAGAAAAATGGAAGAGAATATGAAGTGTGGAGAAAAGGGTTATCTGGAGATGTGGGAAGACTTTGGAAAAAACTGTGAGAATAAGTGAAATTTCAAGATATAGCTGTCTGTTTTTTGTTATTTTAAATATATTTTTATTGATTTCAAAGAGGAAGAGAGAGGGGGAGAGAGAGAAACATCAATGATAAGAGGGGATCATTGATGGGCTGCCTTCTGCACACCCCCTACTGGGGATAGAGCCCAAAACCCAGGCATGTGCCCTGATCGGGAATCAAACTATGATCTGGTTCACAGGTCAACACTCAATCACTGAACCTCACTGGCCGGGCTGGTTACTGTGATTTTAAAAATTGCGAGTTTCCAGAACTAGAAGAGGTCTTCAGAAAGCAAAATGGCTCAGAAGGAGTAGGTTAAAAGACTTCTTTTGGTCTTTTTTTTTTTTCTTCCCCGTTTTCCATCAAATTGTTAACTAATTGAAGTCAAAGGCAATGTTCAATTTTTCCAATTATTTTCCAATTATTTTAATCATAAGAGTGATGATGTTGTACAAATAATGCACAATATACAGAATAAAGATGAAAGTTCCCTCATAGGACTGCCACTAGTCCATGTGATTTGTTTAGTGTGAATTAGAAAAAGCAATCCTGCCTCTGTCAGAAAATTTTATAACATTAAACATACAAATCCACCATAAAACTGTAAAATTGTCCTATGCTCACTCTACATACCCACATGTGACCACCCAGCCTCTGCATGCCTCTCTTTAGCCATTCCCCTCCTCAGAGAGGACCAGATCTTTATCTGTCCACAAATTTACCTACATGTATGTGTACATATGCATATATAGACACATTTACACACAGACACACATTCTCATATATATAGAGAGGAGAATGAAGAGGAGGTTGGTAAAAATGGGACCATATTTTACAGTTTGGTCACTTGCTTTTTATCCCTTGACCATATATCTTGGATATAATTTTCTATCAGTTTATGCGAATTGATCTCATTCTTTCTAGTGGCTTCATGGTATTCCATAGCACGGCCGTACTATATTTAACCATCCTTCTGTAGAAAGACATTCAGTTTGTGTCCACTGTTGTTTTATTACACACAATGATGTAACATATATGGATATTCTAAAGTATAGGTTCCTAGATCTAGGCCAGGATCTATGAACTTTCCCATTTTGCTAGATAATGCAAAATTGTCTCCCAAAAGTTTACCCCTGAGTTATACCCCTGTTTCTCCACATCCTTGCCAGCAGTTACTATTAATTCTTTACATTTTTACCAGTTTGATGGGGGAAAAATGGCATCTCATTAAAGTTTTTCTGATTACTATGTGAGGTTGAACATCTTTTCATGTATTTATCAGCTGCTAGTTGATAAATAGTTGATAGTTTTTTTCTCTGAAATGCATGTATTTACCCTTTGTATTTTTTAATTGACTTGTTTAACCTTTACTATGTATTGATTATAATAATTTATTACCTTATTTTGTTTTCAGCATACATTCAACTCTTGCTAACGACATTGGAAATAAATAATGAAGGATGAGTGAGAGAATGCAGTCAATTAGAAAGACTTCAGCATTTTGGAGTAGAGAGGGGTCATGGATATTATGTTGTCCAAATGCCTTCTTTCACAGATGAGAAAATTAATATTGCAAGAGGGCAAGAGATGTCTCATAGCTGGTTTGTGGCAGGTCTGAAAATTGGTTCTAGTTCAAGTATTTTTTTTTCTCTTGTCTCCCCTTCATTAAACAGTGTTTATGAAGAATATCATTGGTTATTCTTTTCTTGGTACTATGTTTCCAAGTAAATCTCCCTTGACTTAGCAGAAAGCAAATGCAAATCCATCTATCAGGGGGAGATGTAAGCTGTGATATTAGTCACATGGGAATAGCTCTCTAGAGCTCCATTACCAGGTAAAGCCAGGTAAAGTTTCTTAGATATATCACCTAGTAATACAAGTCAGTTTTGTGGGTAAAGGGGCATCAGTAGAAATCATCTGATTTAACAACCACCTTCCTCCAATACTTTAAAAAGTACTCCACATGATCTAGGGGTGTGTTTTATGATGTGAAATACTCTGGTTTGCAGAGTAGACTGCATGTGAGCCGTCTTTTAAGGAAAGGAAAAGTAGGAAGGCTTTGGTGAGTCAATCTTCAAGTCAAGTTAGAGACTAAAGCTGGACCCAGTTCAGGACCTGAGCACGAAGACAAAGAGTTTCCTCAGAGCTGAGAAGAGAGGATGGGGTGAGAGTGCTGGCAATGTGGTGTACTGTGTGCATGGCTGGGAATTTGAGGTGGATGGGTTTTCTTGGTGCGCATATAGAATTACAAAGAAGGGAGGTGACATGGACAAGACTAGGAATGTTCTCGGGTCTGTACCATACTGCCCAGGGTAACCTGGGGCTGCTTTTCCTGCACACATTGGGCAAGAATTTGGGAAAGTGAAAGAGAGTTTTTATCTAAATTCTGGTCTGTGACATGGGAGCTGGAGGTCTCCCTGAATCCTCAGCCGTCTCCTTTCCCTAAGTCATTGGCCACCGGACCATCCCGGAGCCTTATGATCGTTCAACATCTGCTCAATGTTTACATTCTCTCCATTATAGATGGTGATGATTATCATTAATTATAAGACAGTCTGCTTGTCTGAATCAGCTTCCAAATAAGATTGTATAGTGGGGTCAGTTGATATGCTTCAACCAGTCCCACTCCATGGAGGACATGGAGACGGCAGGCTTCTTTCAATTTATAGGTTTCCCTTTACCTTTTTTTTCCTTGAAATTTTTAGAATTTTTGGTTGGTCTTGAAGAAACTAGGTCATTTTTCTTGTGGAGTTTCCCACAGTTTTAATTTTGTTGATCACATCCCTAGAGTGTTGTGTACCATGATGCTCTGTCACCTATATTTCTGAACCTCTGAGTTGGTGGTGAGGTTTGGCCACATCCGAGTTAGATTTTTGGGGGGCACACAACCTACCTAGGAAGTGACCTTGTCACCTGTCTAACCTCACCTACCCCACTCCTTCTTGCTTACTTTGTTTCTGCCCCTTTGGCCTTGTACATGCTAGGCTTGCTGCCTCCATATGGCTATTACAGGTGGTCCTGTCTGTTTCTCACCTCCTTCAAGCCTTGGCTCAAATATTCTTTCTTGGCATGAGGTATGCCATAGCCACCTATAGCCTCAAACCAGTGCTTCCGGTTGTAGGAAAGTGCCTGGCACATGGTAGTGGTCAGTATATATGCATTGGATGAATTAAAGAAAGGGAAGAACTCTTCCTCTAATTCTTACACTACAGAGATGACAACAGCAATAATAATTTACAAAATACCCATTCAAGGCCAGGTATGCTATGTGCTAAATGTTTATCTTATTTCATTCAGAATAACATAGGTAGGGTTGGTTCTATTATTAGCACCCCCTTCTACAAACAAGTGTAGTGGGCATGGAGATGCACTGCGTGGTCCTCTGTGAAGGGAAGCTTGTACTTCCAGAGAGGGAAGGCTGTCAGCCTCTTATTCAGTGTCATGTATATTCTGAGCTGTTTACATAGATGATGGATCCAGGCATGAGTATAAAGGCCTGGCCATCCTGGCCTACAAGAACCAACTCTGATGTATCATGTATGCTCCAGATTTCCCCATGGGATTGGCTGAGGCTTTGTTGGAGTTTCGCTTCTTCCCCCTCTGCCCAACCTTGATTCCTCCACTTCCTCTGTCTTCAGGCATTGATTGCTAAGAAATGCCTACAAGCCAGCTACATCTCAGCATCTTCATACTGGAAACCCTAACTTGTGATGCCAAAGAAACAAAAGTTTAGAGAGTAGTTAACCTGCCCAAAATCACAGTGTGGTGGGCGGGAGGGCAGGGATTTTACTGAGCTGTGGTCTCTTTGATGTGATGTGCTGTTTCTAGAGGTACCCCCCCCCCCCCCCCCGCCCAAACCCTGAATGCAGGGAAGGACCATCAGCACTGTGGTTCAGCTCTGTTCTGGTTTTCAGCTTTTTGGTGAGGCAGCCTATCAACATCTAACATGTTTCCATGTGAAACTGGGCTCTTAGTCACAAATGGTTAACTACATTGCATCGTAGAAAGACAAGTTATAGATTTCCTGTTTAGTAACTAGGAAAGGTTCAGCAAGGAGCTCAAAGTGTGATGCCTTGAAGGAATGCACTGTTGGCTGAGGAGGGCTGGGCTACGATGAGGAGTAGGGAGATGTTGAAAGAGCAGAGAGGGGCCCCTTTGTGAAGAGCCTGGAAAGCTAGCAGAGGACCCCATCCTTGGGCAACTGGTAGCTTCTGAGCTTCTTATGGAGACAGTGATCTGATGAAAGGGATGCTTTAGTGAGATAAACAATGCATAGAATGGGCTGGAGGAGGGAGAGACGGGCAAGGGAGCCACATTAGGCCAGGAAAATAGGGGAGCAGTAATGTGGGCTTGAACTGGGTTGGGGACATCAAGACAGACACAAGGTAAAGAGACACAGTTAAAGGAAAAATAACAGGGTTTTTGAGTAGGGGATAAATAAGGAAGAAGCAAATGAAGGTGAATTCTGTGCCATTAAACTTGAAAACATGCTTAATTTTACTAGTAATTAAAGAGATATAAATCAACACAACCATTTGATTCTATTTTCACCTGTGACAGTGATATTCTCATTGCTTCAGTGAGAGTACCTGAGCTTTTTAAGCTTTTGTAAAAGTTCTCCAGTGGGATCAGTATATCATTTTCAGACAACTATGTCACAATTCTGACGAGAAACCTTGAAAATGGTGGACTCTGATTTCTTAATTTCAGTAAATTATAGGGAATGAGAAGAAGATGTGAAAGGGCTCACATTTCATAAGGTGGGGCTCCTCGTGAGCCTCTGCTTTCCATCCTTGGAGCTTTTGGTGTCTTCAGGCCTATAAGCCTTGTGCCTTGTCTCCTGGCCCCACAGGTGGGTCCCTCCTCTGTGGCCCATAATATTGGTTACTTTTTTTTTTTTGGCCACTGGCATCATTTTGTAATCTGTTTCTTCTTTCCCTCTAGACTTTGAAATCCTCAGGCCTGGAGCTGTGCTGTGACCATGTGTGTTTCTCTTGCCAAGCATGGAGAAGGCATTGATCACATATTTGATGAATAAATGATTAAAGGCTAAGTAGTGAGCTATGATTTATTTCCAAGTCAATCTGGCTTCTGGAATTCAATACTTGCAAGCTACAGGTATGTGTGTTTGAGGGAACCACACAGGGAGGGAATTGTTCGTGCAGCTTTATCTGGTTTCAGTCATGACTCCTAGAGCAAGGATTTCCTGATTCCTTTGTTCAGCACTGGGATCCAGCCCCTGGGGCTTTTTCCATGTTTCTTAAGAAGATGTACATTCTTCTGGTCTTGTCTGGATTCTGCTTCAGGTCCAGGTGGAACTCCTTTCAGGCTCATTTGTCACAGAGGGAAAATGATCCCTTCAGCTCCCCAGTCCTAGGGCGGGTGTTTCCCAGGTGGGACTCAACCAACCCTTTCTTCTTCCTTTGGCCTTCGTTGGAATATTTGGGCTTCTCTTTGATCTATCGCTTCATGGACACTGGAGGACCCTTGAAGACTCCTCCCTTGTTTACCCAATAGCAGTGAACTCATAACAACCTTTTACTAAGAGTTCTCCAGCTTTGAGCAGCCAGTTTGAGGGCTGTGGAGGACATGGAGGCGGCAGGCAAAGACCATGTATTTGTGGACTGCCGAGGAAAGAAATCAGGGCAGCATGAGAGTTGGAAGGAGGATGAGCAAGGAGAGATTTCCAGCTGCAGAGCTTTGTCCATGTGTGAGGTTAACAATCCTTGTCAATGAATATATTGAACTCTGGTTATGTGAAAGCCATGGGCACAGTGATAGGAGCCAAAGGGAAAAGTAAGCAAGCTGGAGGTGGAGATGAAAAGGGGATGGGGATGTGAAAATTCGGTGGATAGACTGGGGGTGGGGAGCGAGTGGAGAGGCTGAGATGAGGCAGATAGTGTGGCAGCAAGTGCCCCAGGAGACAATGTTATGGAACTGCAGTGTGGTTGGCTTGTAAGGTGTCCCAACCCTGGACCCACAGTTGAGTCATCTGTGAAATTAAAAAATATACTGATATGGGCCTTTTTCCAAGATTGTCTAATATAATGTGCCAAATAGTTAATAAGGACTGCTTCCGACCTAGGAGAGAGGTGGCATTTCTTCTGGAGTTGGGGAAGAGAAGGCTGATGGAGAAACTTAAAGACAGTAACACATGGTATCTAATGTTTTCTTAGTTCTTCTAATCACTCTTCTTAGACTCTAAAGTGCAGATAAATCTCCTGGGGGTCTTGCTAAAATGCAGGATTTGATTCAGTTGGGCTGGGTGGGGCCCAGGACTCTGAATTTCTGACACACTCCCAGGCAATGTCACTGCTGCTGGTCCACACTTAGGTTATCGAGGCCTAACGTTTACAAAGTGCACTACTGTTGACCATCTTGTGCATATGACTTATGATATGGCCGATGTGAAGTAGCCTTACCATCCCAATTTTTTTTTTTTTAAATATATTTTATTGATATTTTTGCAGAGAGGAAGGGAGAGGGATAGAAAGCTAGAAACATCGATGAGAGAGAAACATCGATCAGCTGCCTCCTGCACACCCCCCACCGGGGATGTGCCCGCAGCCAAGGTACATGCCCTTGACCGGAATCGAACCCGGGACCCTTCAGTCCACAAGCCGACGCTCTATCCACTGAGCCAAACCGGTTTCGGCTACCATCCCAATTTTACAGATGAGGAAATGGAGATCAGACCAGGGAAGCGGAGCCAAGAGCGGCCTGGGCAGCAATGTTCTGTGATCCTGCTGAGCACAGGACCTGACCCTTGACCTCTGTGGCTTACTTACCCACTTTCCTCAGCTCCCACAGCAGAAGTGCTAGATTCGGTCTCCCAACTCCAAGTGCAGGGCCCATTATTGTGACCCTTGGCAGCATTCTCAAGGACATGAGAGGACATCCTATCTAATAAAAGAGTAATATGCAAATTAACCTTCACTCTGCTACAAAAATGGCGGCACCCATAGCCACAAGATGGTGGCGCCCAGTCCTTTTAGCCCTGCCGGAGTCCCCCAGTCTGCCCAGCAGCGGCAGTCCAGGGTGTCGGCTGGGAGGCGCCCACCCCCCATGCAGCGATCCCCGCCCAGCAGCGGCAGCCTGGGGTGTCAGGCTGGGAGCCACCAGCGCCCAGCACCATCCCGGCCACAGACTGGGCTGGGGTCTCAGGCCGGCAGGGCCTCGCACCCAAGCCGCACGATCTCCAGGGCCATCGCGGCAGCCTGGGCTAGGGTCTCAGGCTGGCAGGGCCGTGCACCCCCGCCACCCGATCTTCTGCCACAGCCTGGGCTGGGGTCTCCGGCCAGCAGGGACTCGCACCCAAGCCGCGTGATCTTCTGGCCAGCGGATGCAGCCTGGGCTGGGGTTTCAGCCTGCCCGGGGTGCACCCACTGCGGCGCGATCCCGGGCCAGCAGCGGCAGTCCAGGGTGTCCGGCTGCAAGGCACCCGCCCCCCACGCAGCAATCCCAGCTCAGCTGCGGCAGCCCAGGGTGTCCAGCTGGGAGGCGCCAGCGTCCGGCGCGATCCCCGGCCATAGCCTGGGCTGGGGTCTCAGCCTGGCCTGGGCGTGCACCCCCTGCAGTGCCATTCCTGGCCAGGCTGAGACCGCAGCCTGGGCTGGGGTCTCAGCCTGGCCAGTCTGAGGAGGCAGCCTGGGCTGAGGTCTCAGCCTGGTTGGGGTGCCATCCCCGGCCAGGCGTGGCAGCCTGGGGTCTCAACCACAGAGTCACACCAGCCAGGCAGATATGGAGGAATCTTAAATGTTTCTTTTTTAAAAATATATATTTTATTGATATTTTACAGAGAGGAAGGGAAAGGGATAAAGAGCTAGAAACATCTATGAGAGAGAAACATTGATCAGCTGCCTCCTGCACACTCCCCACTGGGTATGTGCCCCCAACCAAGGTACATGCCCTTGACCGGAATTGAACCTGCGACCCTTGAGTCTGCAGGCTGATGCTCCATCCACTGAGCCAAACCAGTTAGGGCTGTCCAATATGCTAAAGAAAAAACCCTATCTAATAAAGAGGGAATATGCAGGGGAGGGCATTTGGGGGTGACCGGGGGAGGGCAGTTGGGGATGATCAGGCTGGCATGGGAGCAGTCAGGCATCGATCAGGCTGGCAGGGGAGTGGTTAGGGGGTGATCAGGCTGGCAGGCAGAAGTGGTTAGGGGTAATCAGGCAGGCAGGCGAGCAGTTGGGAGCCAGCAGTCCTAGATTGTGAAAGGGATGTCCGACTGCCTGGATTGGGCCTAAATAGGCAGTCAGACATCTCCTGAGGGGTCCCAGATTGGAGAGGGTGCAGGTTGGGCTGAGGGACACTCCCCCCCCTCCCCCCCGCAGTGCATGAATTTCGTGCACCGGGCCTCTAGTTAGTAATGAAAGGGAGAGTGAGAAGGAATGGGAGCTTAGGGGGGAAAGAAGGGCATCTGGAGATACTATTTTGGGAAATCAGCCAAGGGACCGGGAAAGAGGCCTAGCAGGGGTGGCAGCCAACCCCCTAGCCTTCGTAACTCGGGAGTGGAACAGATCCCTCTGTTCCATCAGGGATGTCTCCAGCCATGTCCCAGTGGAAGCCAAGAAGGCGCATGGTGGGATGAGAAAGTTTATAATCTAGGAGAGGGATTCTGGTGCTGAGTGTGCAGCAGAAACACCTAGGGGGACCTACCCCAGAATCTCTGACTCAGGAAGAGTGGGATGGGGCCTGAGGATATGCATCTCTAATGAGTTCCTAGATGGTCTGGGGATCTTGGTTTGAGAACCACTGGTACAGCACCTGGCCACAAACCCCCTGAAGGTAGTGAGGTCAGCTAGAGCCAGAGTGGGCTGTTTATTCAAGTGCCTTTTAGTGATGAAGTCCAGGGTGTGAAAGTTGCAAAAAGGGGAAAGAGGCCCTAGTCAGTTTGGCTCAGCAGATAGAGTGTCGGCCTGTGGACTGAATGGTCCCAGATTCAATTCCAGCCAAGGGCACATATCTCAGTTGCAGGCTCCTCTCTGGCCTGGGCCCTGGTCGGGGTGCATGCAGGAGGCAATCAATTGATGTGTTTCTCTCACATCAATGTTTCTCTCTGTCTTTCCCTCTATCTTCCACTCTTTCTAAAAACCAATGGAAAAATATCCTCGAGTGAGGATTAAAACAAAAATTAAAAGAGGGGAAAAGGAACAATTTGAAGGACTCAACTTGCGATAAGTTGGCACAGTCAGAGCCCAGGTTCTCTTGTTCACCTGTTCCATCTGTTGGCACTGGAAGAGGTTGCTGGGTCTCTGAGTGGTACTGATGGCCCCAGGGAAATTAGACATTTTTGGGTGAAGTTCAGCTTCCTCAAAAGTGGAGAAAAGAAAGGTGCAGTGAAAAACAAGGTTTTTGAGTTTGCCCTGATAAAGCAGCTGCAGAGGGCTTGCACACACCAGCACGGGCAGACTGGCCTTGTGGGTCAGAGGTGCAGGAGGAGCCCACAGAGGGCAGGGGAAGACGGGAGAGGGACCGTACAGAGCACCATGTCAGCGGGGACAGGCCAGGGGCAGGCCAGGGAGATGGTAATTCATCACGAATGTAATGCTACCTTCCACTTGCAGGCAAGTGGTACTTCAGACAGCTTGCCCTTCCATTGCTGCATCTGATCCTCCAGCATCCCTGTGAGCATCAGTTTACAGATGAGGAAATGACCAGAGAGAAAACATGGAATTTGCCAGAAGAGGCTGAGAAAGCTGCAGAGCTGCGCTCTTCCCATTCTGGAGCATGGGCTGTTTCTGGGCCAGGGTGCGGGCCACCGGCTGTGTGCTGAGTCAGGCCTGGGCATGCCTCAGTGGACACATGGGATGGGAAGGCCTGGCCATGGCTCAAGGATGGGCTCAGCCCCCGGAAAAGACCCTTGCTGAGTTAGTTGGGCTATTTCAGGTGGTGAAAAGCGGAGACGAGGGCGGGCTGCCTCAGGTGCTGGGCGTTTGGTGTAGGGATGCCCAGGGAAGGAAGGGAGGCGGGGACATTTCCATAGGCCTCACGGGGAATAGGAAGGTGGTACAAGGTCTAGTGTTGCTCTAGCAGCCAGTGGTTCTTCCCTTGAACCTGGGGAGGTGGACGCCTGGCTCCCGCCATGAATTTCCCACTGTTCAGCACTTCTACTGTCTCTGCCTCTGCTCTCTTGCTGCTTCGGACAGGCTCTTTTTTCTGCCTCCTTGTGGCCTCTCTGCTGCCATTCCTTGTACTGCTCTCTGCTTCCTGTCACCACTCTGCTGCCTGTTGATTCTATGTGTGCTATTTTTAGAATCCTTAAGAATAAGACGTAGTTTGAGACTGGACAAGGGGACGGGTCACCATCTACTTCTCAGGCTGGTCTACAGGTGGCTACTTTGGGGGAAGGCCTGGCACCTGGCTCAATAAGCAGAACCCAAGGCGGCAAGGTGACCTGGAGCAGAGCAGGTGTCCCGAGCTGCCGTGAGCCTGGTGGGCCCTCAGAGTAACGTGCCCCAGAACTTGCCAAAGCAAAGCAGAGCCCCTGCCTGAGGGGGAATTGAGACAAATTGGAATACTAAGCAGATTTCCATAAATTTTCAGAATATCCAGACAAGGGAAATGAGATAAGATTTCATCTTTCAGAGCTGAGATGTAGGGCAGGGCTGTGGTGTTTGGAGCAACCTGCAAACTCACAGCTGGGTGAAATATTAGACAGTTGGGTGAGGGAGAGGGAGGTGATGAGAAGTGTTAGCAGGTTGGGCTACAGTCTTAAACCCCTCCTGCCTGTGTGTGTGTGTGTGTGTGTGTGTGTGTGTGTGTGTGTGTGTGTGTGTTGGGGGGTGGGGGGCGCTTGATCCTGGATACTAGAGCCCAGCTGGGCTTGCAGGGAAGGGTCTATAAGCTTCAGTTGTGAGAACAGGCAGGCTAGGGACAGCCATGGCCTGACAAGGCCACAGAGGTCAAGTGAAAATGACAGAAACACCATGTCTCTGGGGGAACGGGGTTTTACACAGAACACGTTATTGGGACCTGTTTTTAAATGCAGAGAATTCCATTCTCAGTTTCAATGCCCAAACCTGGCAAAGCATCTAATCCGTCAACTCATTGCTAAACCCTCTCCTGAGGGAATTCCCACCCAGGTGTTTTGTGGTCAGATGCCACAGGAGAGGGATCCAGGAGGGGCAGGTGGGTGGTGGGTCCCCTGAGGATATCCTTCTAGGGCAGGGGTGGGCAAACTTTTTGACTCGAGGGCCACAATGGGTTCTTAAACTGGACCGGAGAGCCGGAACAAAAGCATGGATGGAGTGTTTGTGTGAACTAATATAAATTCAAAGTAAAGGAGTGGAGGGGAGAGCAAGAGAACCGGATAGAACAGCCGGATCCAGGCCGCGGGCCGTAGTTTGCCCACGGCTGTTCTAGGGACTGAAGGCTCACTAGCCAGCTCTCCTGCTCAGGGGCTTCAGGCATGGGCTTGAGGCTGAGGCAGGAGCGAGCCCCATGGTCTTTGGGGCTCCTCACTTTGATGCTGTGTGGCTAAGAGGTCCTGGGTTCTGGCTCTGCCAGGCTTCCAGTCACAGGGCTGCTGCTCCCTCCTTCCAGGTGCAGGAGGGGCCTGCAGAAGACAGTCCTGTTGGCCCCGGAGGTAAATGACTCTCTTTCAGGGTGCATAGCTGTCTGAGTAAAACACTTCAAAGCAAACACAAAGACAGTATAAGAATGTGTATGTTGCAGCTACTTCTCACATAGCCTCTCCTGCCAAAGCGAACTCAAGTCAAAGCAAATGTATTCTTTAAAGTCCCTTTGAGGGGATGACTGATATTCCCCTCTGCTTTCTGAGGAGTATGAACTCCTAGTCTCTCCTGCTCTCAACAAAGAAAGAAGGGAAAAGTCCCTTTGTCCTGTGTTGGTATGCTCTCATAGAGGATGAGCTCCTGCCTGGGGCATAGTTATTGGTGTCCCCATCTACTTTCCCCAGCTAGGCTGGTTCTCTAAGCAGGATCCATGCCTTTCAATATTGACCTCACTTTGTGTTTGCCATTCTGCATCTTCTGTATCCATTATGTCAGTGGACCCTCACTTTGTGGGGGAGGTGGAGTGGGCACTACCATTATATACTTGTTTGGTATGTGAGGATTAAATAACTGGCCTCAGGTAATAGGCAATAAGGATTCTGAGTATCGTAGACTGGCTTTGAACCCCGGCTCTGCGTGCTACTCCCTGTGTGGCCTTATGCAGGGATTTTATTGCTCTAAGCCTTATTTTTTTTCCACTTATGAAAAGAAGATAACATTTACCTCATAAAATTACTGTGAAGCTTGAGATAGTTATACATCGCTTTTAGCACAGTGCTTTTCACATAGCAAATGCTCAGTAAATGTTAGGCATTGTTACTGTGAGCAGAAAGCCTGAGTCTTGTCCCTTTGTCATGTTACTCATTATTGAGCAATTACTATATGCTATGTCTGTGTTACGTGTTTTGCCCCAGTTAATTTTCACAAACTCTGTGAGTTTCCTCATCTCAGAGATGAGGAAATGGATATCCACAAAGGTTAAGTCCTTAACTGAGGTCACCCCGCTGTTAAGTGGTCCAGCCAATAAATAGTAAGTCCGTGTCTCGCTAGCATGCATGCCTGTGCTTGTCACCATTATGCTCAGTTGCCTGCCCAGGTTTGTCATACTTGCGCTTCCCATAGGGCCTGAGCTCAGTCCTGGATACAAGGTTTGGCAAAAATGACATTTAGGCTTTGCCCAAGTTAATTGGACAGACTTTCACAGTTTGGTTTACTTGTGAGTGCCCAAGAGCACAAGGGAACTATGAGTTATGGCTATAGAAGAGTCAGTGGACAAGCTCCCTGGCCTTCTTCCCCCAAGATCTGTGGTCATTTCAGCCCTCAGCATGTGAGCCATTTCCACCTGCTGGGCTGGGAGCTGGGCTGCATCTGCAAGCCCGGGTCTACCCACTTCCTTGGGAGGCAAGTGGCCACAGGCAAAAATGACGAGTTGGGAAATTAAATCAGCACAGAAGCAAATCCGATTTTTGGAATATGTAATCTGTCTTTAGGACTCCAAACTTTGAGATACAAATATTTAAAAGATTGGGTATAATTCCTTTCTGTCATTTTCAATGAGACGTTCGGCAGCCTGTGAGCCAGCCTGAGCTGGATTATGAATCCTGTTTTCTCAGTGTGTGGTTTTGCTCGTGCACAGGGCCTTAGCGTGGAGGATGCACAAGCAGTTCTTGTTGAATCCAGGAAAGGGAGCCTTGCCAGCTTATATTTTTATTGTGCTAAAATATAAATAACATAAAAGTTACCTTTTGAACCATTTAAAAAATATGTTTTTATTAATTTCAGAAAGAGGAAGGAGAGAGATGGAAACATCATTGGTGTTTCTCATTCAATCATCAATCGGCTGCCTCCTGCACATCCCCTACTTGGGATTGAGCCTGTAACCCAGGCATGTGTCCTGACCAGGAATCGAACCATGACCTCCTGGTTCATAGGTCAACGGTCAACCACTAAGCCACACTGGCCAGGTTTGAACCATTTTTATGTGCACAGTTCAGTGGCATAAGTACCCTCACTATGCTGTGCAAGCAGCAGCACCACCCATCTCCAAGACTTTCTCATCTTCCCCAACTGAAACGTGGTCCCCATTAAACACCAGTCCCCATGCCCTCCTCCCTGCAGCTCCTGGCACCCACTATTCTACTTTCTGTCTCTATGAATTTGACTGCTTTGGGTACCTCATATCAGTGAAATCATACAGTGTTCGTCCTTTTGTGTCTGGCTTATTTCACTGAGCTGATGGCCTCAAGGCCACACATGTTGTAGCCTGTCAGGATCTCCTTCCTTTCTCGGGCTGAGTCGTGCACCATTGTGTGTAGACATCACATTTTGTGTATCCATCATCCCTTGATGGACAATCAGATTGTATCCACCTTTTGGCCCTTGGGAATAGTCCTGGTCTTACTTTCAGCTATTGGACGAGGCCCCTTTGTTTTCCCTCCAGCTGCTTATTTTCATATTCTGTGTCATCTTCAGCACTGAGCATTAATACTCTTTCCAGTCTCCCAAAATGGCACTTTGGGGTCTTCTTTCAACACTAAGTTCTGTAAAGCCAAGCGAAAAAATGATTGGAAAAAAGCTTCTGACAATAAACTTATGGAAAAGCTACTTTGCTTCCTGCTTTGAATCTTGCTATTAAAGTGCCCACTTTTAACTCCACTTCAGGGCAGGAGATGCCATTGACCTTTCTGTTTACTTGCCAACATGTGGTTGGTAGGCAGGCTGTGGCGGTGGAGTGGCCCTCCCGCGGGATGCGGGGCTCCGGCTCTTCTGCTCCTTTATGACGCTGCACATGTTCATTTGAGACCAGCAGCTGCCCTGCTACATCACTGTCCCTTCCATCCCTGTATTTCAGATGGAGCTTCCAAAGCCCGGAGCAGACTCCTGTTTGAGAAGTTACTAAGGAAAAAAAAAAAAAACCAAACAAAAAAACCAACCAAACAAAAAACACCAGCCCTTAAAGAATAGGTCAGTTTTGTTGGCTCACTCTAAAATGTTTGGCTTCTTTAGGGGCTCAACCATGGTGCCGCATGAATCCTCCCATCTGGGTATCTTCCTGCATTTCAGTTGCCCTTCGCCCTTCGCCCTCGGCTTGGGGTGGGGGAGGGAAGGAGTCCTGCCTTGTGCTTCATCACAGTGAAGTTATTCTGGGTCTCAAAAGGCCTCATAAATCTGCTCCCCAGATGGGAGTCTCCATAAAAGGTTCCTCTCTTTTTGCAAGTCTCAAATTTCCCTTCTATTTAAACTCAACAGATGAATAATCAAAAGGATGAGGTAAATTGTAGTATCTTGGAAAAAATTTTTTAAAAACAAGTGCTGTTGTGAATTCTGACCTTCGTTCTTAGTTTATGAGTAGCCACGGCTGCAGCAGGTTAGTCAGTGATGGCTCGGAGACAGAAGTCAAGGGTAAGCCCAAGGCCATTCACTCACAACAGCCTTGAGTGAGCAAATGTCACTAAGTTTCAACATTTTAAGTATCTATTTCCTAAAAGGAATTTCATACTACGAGTTTGAGTGTCTGGGGGGTAGTTTACAAGGGCCTAACATTTAATTTTTTAATTTTTTTCTTTAAAGATGAAAGTTAAGGGAAAGGTAGACCCAGAGGCGAAGGCACAGGACTCACAGTGTGACCTTGGGAGTGAAGGTGACTTTGGAGTAAAGAACAGGATCTCTGGCGCTGGCTGTGGCTCTCCCTCCTTGCTCTGCTGCTACCGGGAGGCATTGGTGGTGAGTTTATGACGGGTGCTGTGTGACGCCAACAGGCACTGGTTAATGACACTGTGCAGGACAGCAAGTTTCGGACGGTCCTCTCCATCAGAAGCCTCACAGCAGCCCAATGCCCTTCGTTCCCTCAGTCTCCCCACAGGGAAGTGGGGGCTGGGGCTGCCCGCTCCCTGCACTGCCGCTTTGCATCATGGATATAAAGCACAGTCCTCTTTCTACCTGCAACATACTCCCCCCAGGCCTTTCATTTTTGTTTTATTGTAAAAGTACCACATGTTGATAGAAACTATTTTAAACATAAAGAAAAGCATAAAGAAAAAAAAAACTTAATCCTCTCCTTTCCTTCCTTATGATTTCTCCCCATCATCACAGAATTGGATATCATTCCTGATGTTTTCCTATTTTGTAGAAATGCAAATCTCTTATCAGATTGTTTTATATTAAAGAGATGAATTCATATTATACCTATTATTTTGCAATTTGTTTTTCACTTAACAGTATATCATGAATATCTTCCCAGTTCAATGTGTTGAGACACTTAAACCATCTGAGTTGCATAATTCATATACAAAAATTTGCTATAATTTATTCAGTTCTATGAATTAGGGACAGACTTTCTAGCTTTTTACTGTTATAAACAGTAATTCGTGCATGGGGGGGGGGGGTGTTCCTCAGCCCAGTCTGCAACCTGTCCAATCTGGGACCCCTTGAAGGATGTCCTACTGCCGGTTTACAGGGATCAGGCTTAAACCGGCAGTTGGACATCCCTCTTGCAATCCGGGACTGCTGGCTCCTAACTGCTCACCTGCCTGCCTGCCTGATTGCCCCTAACCACTCTGCCTGTCGGCCTGCTCACCCCCAAATGCCCCCCCACCAGTTTGATCACCCCCAACTGCCCCCCGTGCCAGTGTGCTTGCCTGCAACTGCCTCCCCTGCCAGCCTGCTTGCCCTCAACTGCCCCCCTGCTGGCCTGCTCACTCCAAACTGCCCCCGCCCACTGTCCTGATCATCCCCAACAGCCCCCTCCCCCCACCGGCCTGATCACCCACAACTGCCATCCCATTTTGGTCTGATCACCTACAACTGCCCTCTCCTCTTGGCCTCTAACCGCCTCTACCTCAGCCCCACCACCATGGCTTTGTCCAGAAGAATGTCCAGAAGGTCTCCTGGAAGGTATCCCAGTCTAATTAGCATATTACCCTTTTATTAGTATAGAGGCCTGGTGCATGGGTGGGGGCCAGCTGGTTTGCTCTGAAGGGTGTCCAGGATCAGAGTGGGGGTTCCCTTGGGGTGTGGGGTGGCCTGGGTGAGGGGCCTGTGGTGGTTTGCAGGCTGGCCACACCCCCCTCCCCCAGCTGGGAGGGGCCGAGGGCTGTTTTCAGGCTGGCCACTCCCCCAGCAGGAACGCTTGCTCCATGGGGCCGTGGCCAGCCTGGGTAAGGGGCTGAGGGCCATTTTCAGGCTGGCCACACCCCCTTCAGGGTGGGGGTTCCTGCTGGGGTGCCTGGCCAGCCTGGGTGAGGGGCTTATAGCTGTTTGCAGGCTGGCCAAGCCCCCCAGTGGGGACCCTCACCCCATGGGGGTGTGGCCAGGCTGGGTAAGGGGTTGAGGGCCATTTTCAGGCTGGCCACACCCCCCGGTGACCCAGGCCCCCAGTCCCTCCTTGAGCGGAGGCCAGGGTGGGCTGGAAGCCTGGGGTCGCCCCTGGCGACCCAGGCCCCAGCCACTCCTTGTGCGGAGGACAGGGCGGGCTGGAAGCTTGGCTTCCTCTGTTGCCAGGGGCAACCCAAGCCTCCTGCTCACTCCAGCTCCGTAGCCGCAGCCATCTTTTTTTTGGGTTAATTTGCATACTTGCTCCTGATTGGCTGGTGGGCATAGTGGAGGGAAGGTCAATTTGCATGTTTCTCTTTTATTAGTGTAGATATTGCAACCGAAATCCTGTGTATATACATATTGAAACTTTAATTTCTGTAGAATAGATATTTTGAAGTGGGATTTCTGGGTATGTCCAATTTTGGCATGCATTGAAAGAGTTAAAGTTAGGAAAAATAAAGCAATTCACACTACCACCAACAATGCACCAGAGTGCCTATTTCTCCACAGTCTCACAAAGACTGGTGGTGCTGTCAGTATTTCAACTTTTTGTCTGATTTTCCATTGTTTTCATTTCTAAGTCTCTGAATATTAGTGAGATTGAGCATCTTTTCATAAACTTATTGGTTATTTGCATTTTGCCTCTTGTGAGTTGTCTGTTTATATGATATTTTTCATATTTGGGGGATTTTTCTTTTTTATTATTCATTTATATGATTAAAAGTATTAGGATGTTAACCCTAAAGTTGTCATAATGACACAAATAGTTTCTTTTAGTCTATCAATTATCATTTGACTTGGTGTCTTTTGTCATGCAGACACCATGATAACATGGCAAAAATTTTTTTATAGTCAAATCTCTCTTTTGTTTTTTGACTTCTGAGATTTCTGTTTTGCTTAAGACCTTCTCTACTTTAAGCAAATATTTTCTTACAATATTTTCTTAAACTTTAATTGCTTATTGTTGATGTTAAAACTCAATCTCTGTTGGAATTTATTTTGTAATATGGTATGGGGAACAGGGCTTTTAATTAAAAATGTTTCCATATACTTTCCAGATATGCCAACGTTTTATCTGACATAACTCATTCCCCCCTTGGAATTGATGTGCTTCTTCTATCATATAGTAAGTTCTCAGATACCCTTGGATCTGCTTCTGGGCTCTCTTTTCTCTTCCATGAATGTATTTGTCTGTTCCTGTGCCAATCCTATAGGGTTTATAATGGCTTTAACATTAGTTTTAATACATGGAAGGGCAAGCTCCCTCACCATTTTGTTTTAAAACTTTTCAGGGCAATTATTACACAGTTATTCTCCCATGGAAATGTTAAGATCCTCTTATCTAGCATGTAAACATTTTCCTGGTATTCTGATTGGAATTCTTAATAAATTATTATATTAATTCTGGAAGATATATATTATTTCATTGTTTTCCCATCCAGGATTATTTTGTTTTATGTCTTTTAGTAAAATTTTATAGCTTATGTAAAGTTTTATGTTTCTTGTTACATTTATTCAAAGATATTTTCCTCCTTTATTATGAATAGGATTAATTTTCCTTTTTTCAATATTGAGATTTTATTTATTTATTTATTTATTTATTTATTTATTTATTAAATCCTCACCTGAGGATATGTTTTTTAATTGACTTTTAGAGAGAAAGGAAGGGAGGGAGGGAGAGAGAGAGAGAGATAAACATCAATGTACGCAAGAAACAGCAATTGGTTGCCTCCCATACATACCCTGACAGGGGTTTGAACCTACAACCTGGGACTGTGCCCTGAATGGGAATCGAACCGCAATGTTTTGGTGTGCAAGATGAAGTTTCAACCATCTGGGCCACCCGGCCGGCCAGAGAAAGACTTTATTATTTTAGAGAAGTTTTAGGTTTACGGCAAAGTTGAATGGAAGGTACAGAGATTTCCCATAAACACTGTGCTCCCACACATGCATAGCCTCTCCCATTATCAAAATCCCCCATTACAGTAGTACATTTGTCACAATTGATGAAGCTACATTGACACATCATAGTCACCTAAAGTCCATAGTTTACATTAGGGCTCACTTTTGCTCTTGTGCATTCTCTGGGTTTGGACAAATGTATAATGACATGCATCCATAGCATCATACAGAGTATTTTCACTGCCCTAAAATCCTCTGTGTATTGCCTATTCATTCCTCCTTGACCTGACAACCACAGATCTTTTGACTGCCTCCATTGTTTTGCCTTTTCCAGAATGCCATATAGTTGGAATTATGCAGTATAAAGTCTTTTCGGATTGGCTTCTTTCACTTAGTGATATACATTCAAGTTTCCTCTGTCTTTACATGGCTTGATAGCTCATTCCTTTTTAGTGCTGATTAATATGCCATTGTCTGGATATAGTACAGTTCACCTACCAAAGAACATCTTGGTTGCTTCCAAGTTTTGGCAATTATGAAAAAAGAAGATATAAATGTCCTTGTGTAGGCTTTTGTGTAAGCATAAATTTTCAACTCCTTTGGGTAAATACTAGTACAAGGAGTGTGATTGCTGGATTGTATGATAAGAGCATGTTTAATTCTGTAAAACACTGCCAAACTGTCTTCAAAAATAGCTGTACCATTTTGCATCCCACCAGTAATGAATGAAAGTTTCTCTTGCTCCACATTTTCACCATCAGTTGGTATTGTCAGTGTTCTGGATTTTGACTACTCTAGTAAGTGTGTAGTGGTATCTCATTGATGTTTTACTTTTCATTTCCCTGATGATATATGATTTGGAGCATGTTTCCATATGTTTATTTGCCATCTGTGTATTTTCTTGGGTGAAGTATCTGTTAAGATCTTTGGGCTCTTTTTTTTAATTGGGCTGTCCATTTTCTTATTGTTGAGTTTTAAGAGCTCTTCATATATTTTGGAAACAGTCCTTTATCAGATGTGTCTTTTGCAAATATTTCTCCCTGTTTGTGGCTTGTCTTCTCATTCTCTTGACATTGTCTTTCACAGAGAAGTAATTTTTAATTTCAATAAGTCCAGCTTATCGTTCTTTTCTTTCATGAATGAGGCCTTTGGTGTTGTATCAAAAAAATCAGCACAGCCCTAGTCGGTTTGGCTCAGTGGATAGAACATTGGCCTGCGAACTTAAAGGTCCCAGGTATGATTCCGGTCAAGGGCACATGCGCGGGTTGTGGGCTCGATCCCCAGTGCGGGGCTTGCAGGAGGCAGCCGATCAATAATTCTATCTCATCACTGATGTTTTTATCTCTCTCCCTCTTCCTTCCTCTCTGAAATCAATAAAAATATATTTTAAAAAATCATCAGCACACCCAAGGTCATTTAGGTTTTCTTCTATGTTATCTTGTAGGAGTTGTATAGTTTTGCATTTTACATTTAGGTCTGGGATCTATTTTCAGTTAATTTTTGTAAGGAGTGTGGGTCTGTATCTATATTGATTTTGTTTTTTGTTTTGTTTTGTTTTGTTAACCCTCACCTGAGGATATTTTTCCATTGACTGTTTTTTTTTGTTTGTTTGTTTTTTTTTTAAGAGAGAGTAGAAGGGACGGGGAGAGACAGAGAAAGAGAAACATCAATGTGAGAGAGATTGGTTGCCTCCTGCACACACCCTGACCAGGGTGAGGTATATTCCCTTGACTGGAATTGAACCAGGGACCCTTCAGTCCGTGGGCTGACGCTCTATCCACTGAGCCAAACCGGCTAGGGTTATGTTAATTGTTTTTCATGTGATGTCCACTTGTTCCAGAACCATTTGTTAAAAAGACTACCTTTGAATTGCCTTTGCTCCTGTCAAAGATCAGTTGACTATATTTATGTTGGTCTATTTCTGGGCTTTATTCTCCCCCATTGATCTATTTGTCTATTCTTTTGCCAGTACCACACTGTCTTGATTATGGTAGCTGTATAGTAAGTCTTGAAGTTGGCTGGTGTCATTTTTTCAACTTTCTTCTCCTGCAATATTGTGTTGCCTACTTTGGTCTTTTGCCTTTATATAAACTTTAGAATTAGTTTGCTGATACCCACAAAATAACTTTCTGGGCTTTTGGTTGGTATTGTATTGAATCTGTAGATCAGATTGGGGAAAACCTTGATGATACTGAATCTTTTTATCAGTGAACATGGATATTTTCCCATTTATTTAGATCTTCTTTGACTTTGTTCATTGAAGTTATGATGTTTTCCTCATACAGATCTCATACATATTTTGTTAGATTTGTACCTAAGTATTTCATTTTGGGGGGGTGGTAATATAAATGATAGTGTGGTTTTAATTTCAAATTTCACTTGTTTATTGCTGGCATATAGGAAAGCAATTGACTTTTGTATACTAACGTGTGTTCTGTAACTCCATTTTCTTTTTACATTGGTTATTGGTAGCATAAGTAAGAGCTTTTGAATTGCACAGTTATTATATGTAGCTACTTCATCATATTTTCTCAATATTTATACTAGATTTAAAAAATAGGTGTTCAGTCATATACAGGGTGGGGCAAAAGTAGGTTCATAGTTGTTCATATGGAAAATAATACAAGAACTAATAAATAATAACACAAGAATAAACTCTGTGTTTATAGGTTCACAATTGTAAACCTATTTTTGCCCCACCCTGTATAACTATTTATGTATATCCATATCTATATAGGCTTGTTTCCTTTAACATTTATACTCAATTTACTTGTCTCATTGCATTAAAGAGAATTTGTAAAAGTAGATTGAATGATTTTGATGAGGGAACCATCTATATCTTAGTCCAGATTTTAATGGTTTTAGTATTTCATTGTAATATAATGTTTGTTGTTGGTTTGATAAATAGGCTTTTATAATATTTTTTAAAAAATAGGATTGGCTCCTGCATTTTATCAAATGCCTGTTTTCTTCATTATTAATATTACTTCCCCTCTCCAAGTAAACCTCCTCTCAAAGGGCTTCACATTAAAAACTTGCTATCAGCTGGTAACAAAATTTTCAGTTAGCCATCGATGTCATCATTGGTTAACCTGAGGTATCCTCCAGAGGCCCTGGAGGGTGTCAGCTTGGAAATGTCATTTATGCATCATGGAGTGGACACAGGAACTAGGGTGGAGGTGAGTGTGTCATTTCTGAAGGAGCTGGGAGAGCACTTAAGTAGAGTCCAGGAAGCAAGGGCTGGGAGAAGAGAGCTGATTACCAGCTGTCATCAATCAAAATGTCAAAGGAGCCTGTGAGGCAAGGGTGGGGCTGAGAGTGGAAAGCCAGTGAGATCCCTCATCAGGCATTGGGTGGAAAACTTAAGAAACCAGTGGAACAGATACCGGTATCTGGATGTGAACTTCAGCTGAGGTCCTGGGTCAGCCCAGGTGAACAAGGTAGTAGGAAATGAAGTGTGAGGACCAGATGTGAAGTCCAGTAATCCCCACGGCTTAGGGTTTCTGGTTAAAGCCCCAAGATCTTGCTTCCTTATATTCATTTGGATTGTTTTAAAGGCAAAGTTTGATAGGCATCTGTGAATAAAATGCTAAGTGAACAGTATTGAACAAGACATATGATAATCTTTCCCAGTTATTAATAGATGCTTTCATCCTTTACAAAGGAAGAATTATATTAAGTCAAACATTGAAAAATAATACTTAAAGAATCAAAAACAAAACATTGACAAAAACTTTTATCTGAAAAATATAGAAAAATGTAAAGAACAAATAAGAGTAGCTAATAATCCCATCCCTTAAAGATAATATCAATTGACCTTTCAGTGTATTTTATTCCAGTTTCTGTCTATGATTTAAGAGCATATAGAATCTATACAGATGAGTAATTCTTTTGCCTTCTTCATTGTTGTTACACCACAAGCATTTTCTACTTTCATTAAGGTGTGTGCTCAGGGATTTCGTCTGTGCTCAAGCTCCATTCCCAGTGCCTTACACAGGGAGCTTATTTGTTGAGTGACTCTATTAAATCATTAAAATGTCTTTGTGTGGGAAGAATCAAGATGGCAGTGTAGGTAACGCCTGTACTCGATGCCTCCCACAACCACATCAAAATTATAACTAAAATACACAACAACCATCATTCAGAACCACCCAAAAGCTGGCTGAATGGAAATCCTACAACTAGAGAAGTAAAGAAGAAAGCACATTGAGACTGGCAGGAGGAGGAGAAGGCACAGAACTGGCTGATCTGACACCCACATGTGCCTTTAAAAAAAATATATATATATTTCTTTATTGATTTCAGAGAGGGAGAGGGAGAGAGAAACATCAATGATGAGAGAGAATCATTGATTGGCTGCCTCCTGCACACCCTCTACTGGGGATCGAGCCCACAACCCGGACATGTGCCCTTGGTCGGAATCGAACTTGGGACCCTTGAGTCCACAGGTCGGTGCTCTATCCACTGAGCCAAACTGGCTAGGGCAACATGTGCCAGTTTTTAATTGGGAGGGAGATCATCTCTGTGGAGGCCACCTGTGAGGAGCAAGGCATCCCAGACTCACACCAGATCCCTAGCTCAGGGCTCAGAGCTGAGAAGAGAAGTCCCCATAACTTCAGGCTATAAAAAACAGCCAGGATTGTGGCTGAGTGACACAGAGGCTGATGGAGACCCAGGTGTTCCTTTTAAAGGGCCAGCACATGAACTTATTAGAACTTGACCCCTCTGAGCACCAACATCAAATGGCTTTGGGGGATTCAGACACATATGGATAAGAACTGGGTTGTTTGGCATTGGGTCAGGAACTCTGGGGTGGCTTTCTCCCAGATGGGGTGCTTGCAGGGGTCATTATTCCTGTGCTGGGACCTCCTTCATCACAGAGGAGTGATATAAAAGTCTCCATCAGCCTGGCCTACACTGTTTACTCTGCCCTGGTTATCCCCTGAGACCCCACCCCACCCAATTTTCAGCTCCACCCAAGCTGTTTGCAGCAGCTTTTCCATACGAATGGTCTGTCCTGGCTCAGGCTTCACTTTCCTAAAATTTCTCAAACAAGGTGCAGCTGGTGTTAGTATGCCCCAAATTTATCAATAAAAGACCCAAGACCTGGCACTAGCACCAGCCTGTCTTGCTTTACAGCTTGGCCTCACCTGGGAACTTCCAAGCCCAATACAAATAGCAACCATCTACAGATCTCTCTGTAGCTCTTGCCAGGTGGCCCAAGGCAGTGGCTGACTTTGCACCTCCCTGGAGGCCCTAGCCAGGGCACCTGGTGGACAGCTTCAGATCACAGCAGATTAAAACTACACGTTCACAAGCAATACACTAAAGAGGCAGACTCAGTGAGCACCAAAGCCCCTTTGAAGCAAGTTCTGCTCCACAGGAGTGTGTCCTGCACAGCAACTCTCCCATTGTAGTCACAGCTGGTCCTCATAGCCAATTGGCCTGGAGGTCAATTCCTCCCAGTAATGCCAACAAGACTCAACTACAAGACTGTGCACACAGCCCACACAAGGGCACACCTAGAGTGCCCAGCTCAGGTGACTGGGTAGGTTGAGCCATTGGGTCCTACAGGAGACCTACTGCACAAGGACACTCTACCAATTCCAGGAGACATAGCAGCTCTATCTAACACATAGAAACAAACACAGGGAAGCAGCCAGAACATGGAGACAAAGAAAACATGTCACAAATGAAAGAAATGGAAGCAAGCAAACTACTGGATACAGAGTTCAAAACCATGGCTATAGGATACTCAAAGATCTTCATGAAAGCTTCAAGGGACCTAATGAGACTTTCAAGGGTTTTAGTGAGAATGTCAAAGACATGAAAAAGAAATAGTTAGAAATTAAGCATACACTGACTGAAATAAAGAATAATTTATAGGGATTCAACAGTAGAGTGGAGGATTCTGAGAATCAAATCAATGATTTGGAATATGAGGAGGCAAAAAACACCCAAGCAGCAGAGTAAAAAGAAAAAAGAATGAAAAAATGTGAAGATAGTGTAAGGATCCTCTGGGACAACTTCAAGCATACCAACATTCACATTAGGGGGGGGGGGGGTCCAGAAGGAGAAGAGAGAGAACAAGATATTGAAAACCCATTTGAAGAAATTATGACAGAAAACTTCCCCTACCTGGTGAAAGAAATAGATTTACAAGTCCAGGAAGCACAGAGAGTCCCAAACAAGAGGAATCCAAAGAGGACCATACCACAATACATTATAATTAAAATGCCAAAGGCTAAAGACAAAGAGAGAATTTTATTATAAAATAATTTTTTTCTCTGGCTCTATTTTCTTTCATCAGTTTATGTTGTTCATTATATTCCACAAATGAGTGAGATCGTGTGATACTTATCTTTCTCCGACTGGCTTATTTCACTTAGCATAATACTCTCCAGGTTCATCCCTGCTGTTGCAAATCGTAAGAGTTCCTTCTTTTTTACAGCAATGTAGTATTCCATTGTGTAGATGTACCACTGTTTTTTAATCTACTCATCTGCTGATGGGCACTTAAGCTGTTTCCAAATCTTAGCTATTGTAAATTGTGCTGCTATGAACATAGGGGTGCATATATTCTTTCTGACTGGTGTTTCTGATTTTTTGGGATATATTCCTAGAAGTGAGATTACTGGGTCAAATGGGGGTACAAAGAGAGAATTTTAAAAGCAGCAAGAGAAAAGCAGTTAGTTACCTACAAGGGAGAGCCCATACAGCTGTCAGCTGATTTCTCAACAGAAACTATGAAGGCCAGAAGGGAGTGGCAAGAAATATTCAAAGTGATGAATAGCAAGGACCTACAACCAAGATTACTCTACCCAGAAAAGCTATAATTTAGAATTGAAGGTCAGATAAAGAGCTTCACAGACAAGAAAAAGCTAAAGGAATTCATTACCACCAAACCAGTATTACATGAAATGATGAAGGGTATTCCTTAAGAAGAGAAAAAAGAAGAAGAAGAAGAAGAAGAAGAAGAAGAAGAAGAAGAAGAAGAAGAAGAAGAAGAAGAAGAAGAAGAAGAAATAAAAATTATGAACAATAAAATGGCAATAAATACACATCTATCAACAATTAAATCTAAAAATCAAAATAAGTGAACAAGAAATCTATGAACAAAATAAACTGGTGAATAAAATAGAATCAGAGGTATGGAAACGTGGGACAGAGTGATGAATCTCAGAGGGAATGGGAGTTAGGGGGTGGGAAGAGATTAACCGAAGATCTTACTATGTACACAGACAGTAGGGTGGTAAAGGCCCGGGGTGGGGTGCAAACCAGGTAGAGGGGAGTAATGGGGGAAAAAAGGGAGACATCTATAATACTCTCAACAATAAAGATTAAAAAAAGTCTTTGTGAACATAGCTTTTAAAATGTACATGAAATTCCTCAATGGACATACCCTAATTTACAGAAGCATTTGAGACCATCATTCTCCTTTCTCTCTGGCCACTTGTCTTCTCATGCCTCAGCCATCTGGAATCTCTTGGAGGTCTAGAATGCACTAGTTCTCCTTCTTACCTTTTGTTTCTTGCCACCCTCCTCCCACCCCCTCCCCATTAGCCAAAATTGCACCTTGGATAAACCTTATTGCCTAATATACTGCCACAGTGCAAAGCTCACCCTCTGTTTTGTATTTGATGTTTCCTCCACTCGTTGCCTCCCATGCCTGGCTAACTTGTTCTTGCCTTTTAGGCTTCAGCTGAGCAGACACTTCTAGCAGACTGCCATGTCTGTGCCCCCCATGCAGGTTACAGCCCCTGTCACTCAGGCCCCTGTCAGCAAACAGAGGGCACAGTTTAATAGGTCATTGAGGAATAACTTAATGCCAGAACATAATTACAAAGGTGAAGGCAGGGTTACAGAAAACTAGCAGGGGAAGGTGGAGCACCTGGGCTAGCATCAGAGAAACTGTGACCATTTCTGAGCCTGAAGGGGCAAGAGAAAGAAGAGATTTCCAGAGCCCAGAGAGGACTCCCATAGAAGCTTTGGTAGGGGAGCACTGCTCTGGCCTGGCAGGGGGGAGTCCTCCTTCCTCTCCTCCCATTCTCCATTCCTCCTTGAGCCTCTACTGGTCAGCTCTGTGGAAGCCAGGAGGCAAGGGAAGCCTTGGGTACAATTCATAAAGGCCAGCAACCTGGAGCTGAGAGCGGGGCAGAGAAGGGGAGGAGTGTGTACATGGAGGTGACCCATGTCCAGGACCTGCCCAACCGTATGACCCTGTATATTGCCACCTTTGCATCCCATACTCTCATGAAAGATCCTTGAAGTTAGGAACCAAGCCTTATCTCTTTGGGGGACTATACCCCAGGAGATAACTTGAAGGGGGAAATCAGTCATGTGCACAGTAATATTCTCAACTTTCCATGTATAAGAGTAGAGATTAGAAATGTCCTCAGGGGGAAGGAGTCCAGCCAGCCAGCCAGGATGGCATTGCCCAGCCAGGGAAGGCTACTTTGGGTGGGCTCTGGTAAGACCTGTGAGTGGGAGCATGGGATAACAATGACAAGAGCAAAGCTTGCGGATTATAATGAACTTGTCAAAATGTGTAGCTGTGTCCTATGTAGGAAGAGATTAAAGGCATATCCTATATGATAAAGATGTAATATGCAAATTGACTGTCACACCATCACAAGATGGAAGCGCCCACAGTGGGGGTGGGCCCGGCCACTCTGTGCGCCTGCCGCCAGAGTCCTCCCAGCTTTGCCGGAGGCCTCGGGTCCACCTGTACCCCCCACTGACTGACAGCTCACCCAGGCTCCTCCAATGAGCTGTCCATCCCTCTCTTCCTCCCTCCCTTGAAGCTGAAGCCTGACTGTAGTGTCCAACAAATTGGAAGTTATAACTTATGTCGTTGAGAGTATCCTCCATTCCTCAGCTGGGGCCAGCTGCTCCATGCACCTGCCGCCAGAGTCCCCTCAGCCCCACCAGGGGCCTTGGGTCCTCCTGCTCTCCCCACTGACTGAGGCTCAGGCAAGCAGGGCTGGCCGAGGTGCAGGCAAGCCCCGGATGGCAGCTGCCCAGCTGCCCAGGGCCAGCCCGAGGCTCAGGTAACCAGGGCCAGCCAAGGCTTGAGCTGCTGGCAGTGGCAGCAGCAGAGGTGTGATGGGGTGTCACCTTCTCCTGATTGCCGGGTCACCTCCCGTCCCTGAGGGCTCCCGGACTGTGAGAGGGGGAAGGCTGGGCTGAGGGGACCCCCCCGCCACCGCTCAAGTGCATGAATTTTCATGCACTAGGCCTCTAATATGTTCATAATAGCCAAGAAACATGGTCAAATGTCACATCCTTTAATTTAGGAAAAAAATAACAAACTTCTGAAAGAATTTGTCACAAAAATTAGTGCAAAGTTGTGTCCTTAGTCAGGACCTTGAACAATATAAAACAGGGATATGACAGCTTATTTAAGGAGGCTGTTTTGGGAGGACCCCCTTAGCTCTAGCCCATTTTCCTCAGCCCCCCAGTGTTCTCGTTTGGTGATGAAACTCCTTTTCCAGGATGGGGTTTGGGGTGAGTTTGTTCACTGACACACAGAAAAGGGTGTTCAAAGTTTATCAAACTTTCTTGTTCATATGAGTCCCTGAGGATCTTGACAAGATGCAGATTCTGATTCTCTAGGTCTGGGTGGGACAAGAGTTCCCCTTTTAAACAGCATCCCAGGAGGTGCTGAAGCTGGGGTCCTGTCCACCTGCTGAGCAGCAAGGCTGTAAATCAGTAGGATCATTTACTTGTTTGTTTCTTTACCTTTTAAAACTTCTACCTGCTGTTGCTGAATTACACTGCCTTATCACCCATCCCCAGTTCTGCTATGCCTCTGAGAGAATGCTGGCTCTCTGGGTGGGGATCGCAGCATCTCCTGGGCCTATCAGCCAAACAGAACAGGCTGAATTTTACTTTTTAAAGTAGGTATTTAAAAAACAATAGTTTTAGTGTGCCTAACATAAATATTATCAACTTGAGGAGGATTTTTCAAACTACACATGATTCCCACTCATTTTCTTTCTAGCCACAGTTATTTTTATGATTACCATCTTGTGTTTCTCACACTGGTTTCATGTGAGAAACTTAAAATTCTCAATGAATCTTCCCAGCTCGATAAATTCTTCACCACAATCCTATGCAAAGGTCTACATTGATAATGTAGAATTCCAAATACCATTGAGAGACTTAGTGTGATTCTACTAAACCACTGAGGAAACGGGCCCTTATAAGCGGTGAGCACCAGCTGTTTGTTTCCGTGATTCTCCAAGCTCCAGTCAGGCACCAGTCAGGCAGCTCTGGCTGCAGAAGGAGCCTCCTAGGGGAGGAAGTACCTTCCCAACTCCTGGAGCCACTATGCATCCTCTTTTTTCAGGCATTATTTCATTTCTGCTGAAATACCCCTATTTTGCACATGTCAGCAAAGAAAACATGTCTACTGTGGTTAAAGGTCCAGGTGTTTGGGGTTTTATTCTCTCTCCCTCACCCCATTGAAAACTTATGGAGAATGTAAATGAAGTTCCTATTTACACAAGTAGCCTTTGTTACCGAGTATACTTTCTAGCTGGAGATGTAAAAATTACCTTCTAGATCTAATCCTCTGAGGATAACCCGTGTAACTGCTTTATTTTTTTTCTTCCCCTGGTTATGCCTCTTCGCTCTCTTTCTCTCCAGAGCCTGATGTTTTCCCTAGAAGTGCTGTGATAGATAGACAGGCGGGGAGTGCTGCCTCCACCGTGACCCTGGGCTGGCCCCTGTGAGAGGACGAACATCCCAGTGAATTCATGAGTGGGATAAGGAGTCCGAGGGGCAGGGCTCTCCCGGGGCTCTCTCCGTGGCTGCATCCCTGACTCTGTGTGTGGCCGCGGGCACACCATTTAGCCCAGTGGTCGGCAAACTGCGGCTCGCGAGCCACATGCGGCTCTTTGGCCCTTTGAGTGTGGCTCTTCCACAAAATACCACCTTCCACAAAATACCACGTGTGGGCGCGCACGTACAGTGCGGTTGAAACTTCGTGGCCCATGCGCAGAAGTCGGTTTTCGGCTCTCAAAAGAAATTTCAATTGTTGTACTGTTGATATTTGGCTCTGTTGACTAATGAGTTTGCCGACCACTGGGTTAGCCTCTTTGGCTAAGTCTCTTTGCTCTGTGCTACCCATCCTCTGTAAAGCTAGAAAGCAATTCTTAAACAAGTATGGCATCTTTGTCCTCGCAGATGTTTTGTGTTAGATTTGTTCTCTGGCTCCAGTTCCTTGAATTGTTTACAAGTACACACACCTCTTGTGGCTCCTAAACTTGTGTGTGTGGAAACGTATACACTAACAGAGGCAAAAAATGAAATGCATCCCACAGAAAATAGACATTTGCCTGAGATGGCTTCTTTGTCATCACTCCCCTCCCTGCAAAAATATCATTGCCCCCAGCCAGTTACCAGACATTTATTAACTCATTAAAAACAACCCAGATCTGTTCAATTTTCTTATTCCTCAAGCACTACCTATGTTTCTGTTGTCCCAAGCAATTAAATGTTTATATCAACATTTGCCTTTCTCACTCTCCTTTTAAAATTTAATCACCCCCTTGCCCCCTTTAAACACTCTGAACCTCAGTCTTGCAATACAGACCAGGGAAAAGCCAGGCTCAAAGACAGAAGAGGAATGTGAGTGAAGCCACTACTGGACCATCTGCTTTTCCTTGCCATGGAAAAAGGATTTGCAGGTTTGTGGGAAGACTATTTTTAGGGGCTACTACACTGCTAATATTCTCTCCCTGTTTGTAAAATTTCTCTCCCAGGTTGAGACTGCCACAACTCACTGTGACCTCCACAGACAATAAAGGCTCATTTGGCAACGTTCTAAAAATACAGAGTTTGGAGTAGTAGGGTCTGCTCCAACCACGTGCAGTTGAACTGTCTGCTTCTCTTCTCAGTGGCAGGCTTCTCCCAGTTCCTGGAGAGGGAAGCACCTCCTGGCTTGGATGAAAGGCATCTAAGTTAGAGAGGGATGTGGAGGAAAGGGAATAAAACAAAAGTGAGATCAATTTGCATTCAGATGTTTGCATTAAATATTAATGGGGTTTGGGGGTGAGGGTAGCTTTTCCTTTATTCACACTCAGGTTGCCAGGCTGTCTGGGGTTTGCCCGGCTGGCTCTGGGAGGAGGGAGGGAGGAGAAAAGGAGGAAGGGAAAGGGAGACCTACCCCTGTGAGCTGCACAGGGGTCAGGCCCTCACCCTGTGCCCTGGCACTGTGGCCCAGACCACTAACAGCAATTTAAAGGAACTGAAAAGTTCCTAACAACCAGAGAACACCTGGTGGCCGATCTTTAACCAATGAAACACCCTCACGCTTTAAAAAGCAGTAACTGAGTGTAGAGTCAACAGAGAACATGGTGGAGGGACAGGAAGGTGCGGCACAGCAGGAGAGCCCAGTGTAGGTGTCTGAGGGACCCAGATGGCCTGGGAGCCGGAGCCAGAGCCCCTGGCAGGCGAGCTGGAGAGTACTGCAGGCCTGCCCTCAGCTTGTGGGGCTGGCAGCCCCCGTGCTTTCTTGTTTGAGTGCAGGCAGTCAGTGAAAGGGCAGTCAGTGTGGGCAGTCAGTGTGTGTGTGTGTGTCGGGGGTGGGGGGGCAACTGGCAGGCCCTTTCCCTCCATCTATAGCATCTGTAGCATTTGAAGGGAGGTCAGGAGGTTGGGCTATTGGTGACTGTGGAGGGAGCTACTACTTTGAGGAAATCATGGCTCTGTGCCCAAGGTGGGTTTGGGGATGGTTAAAGTTCTTCCCAGTGTCAGGTCAGGAGAGGCTTTCTGTCTTCTTTCTCCTCTCTCTCTCTCTCTCTCTATCTCTCTCTCTCTCTCTCTCTCTCTCTCTCCTTGGAGAATGAGGGCCTCAACAGCTGACTGTTTACTTAGCCTTCCTGCAAGGCTGGCTCCAGTCACCATGCCTGGGCCTGTCCCTGTGTTATCCTCCACAAGGGAAACTTGGAAATTTCCATCACTCCCCTCTACCCTGAGGGGCTTGTGATCATACAGCCAGCGGTTGTCAATCTTGGCTGCACAGTAGCATCACCTGGACATCTCTGAAAAGTTCAGGTGCCCAGGTGACACATGGCCCAATAAAAACCAGCATCTCTAGGGGAGGATCCCAGGCTCAGTAGTTTCTAGGACTTCCCAGGGTGATTTCAGTGGTGGCCAAGTTTGAAAGCCACCGGCATTGGGGTTATGAGCACATCCGTTTGTTCAAGCTGATTCTTGGCTCTGCTGTCGGTACTAGCCTTGGGCAAGTTATTTATTGCTCTCTGCCTCAGTTTCCTCATTTGCACAATGGAATAATAATGGTACCAATAATAGCACATAGTACTGGTTTGAAGGTCAAATGAGTTAATATGCACCAAGGGCGTAGAAACTGGCTGGCACGTAGCCGGCACTCTGTTTGCCATTTATTATGCACATCTGAAGAGGGACATTGCCACATGAAACAGGCAGGAAGGCGAAGGAACCTGAGCATGAGTCTTATCAAAAGAGGTGTAATGAATTGGAGCTGTGTCTTTTGGAAAGAGGGGGTCTTTGTTGAGATATGATGGTTGTCTTCAAAGTCTCATCAGATGGAAAAGGAATGTGGCTTATTTCGCATGACTGTGAATGGAAAGTCTCCAACAGAGCCATTCAGCAGCAAGACAGACTGTCATGGAGTGAGTTCCTGGGAGCTCGGCTATTCAAGCAAGTGGGATGGTTTTTGGTGGGAATGTTATAAAAGTAATCAAAATGGAACTGAGTGACTTCAAAGGCCTTCTTTAGTCTATGCCGTGCAGGTGCTAAGCACTACTAAATGTTAGCTATTATCAAATGCTCTCTTAAAGTGGGCAAGGACTGGCAGGGTTGCTGGTGGATAGGGGAGTCTAAAACTGTGTCCAAGGTTCAAGGTCAAACCAGATGGAGTCAAACTTGTTTTCAAGTCAAAGGGCAGTGGAGCATGGTCTGGAGAAGAGTTGATGAAGAAGCCAGCAGGTGTGTGTGTGTGAGTGTGTGTGTGTAAGTGTGTGTGTAAGTGTGTGTGTAAGTGTGTGTGAATGTGTGTATGTGTGAGTATGTGTGTGAGTGTGTGTGTGTGAGTGTGTGCATGTGAGTGTGTGTGTGTGAGAGTGAGTGTGTGTGTATGTGAGTGTGTGTGTGTGAGTGTGAGTGTGTGTGAATGTGTGTGTGTGTGTGTGTGTGTGTTCTGGGGCCTCTGCTGTAAATAGGGGTCGGGATGCCCAGAGGCCCTTTCTGTTGAGTTTTGGACATAGGATAGATGGGTGGGTTGGCTTTGTTTGAGGAAGAAGGTCAAAGAAGTGGACATTTTTTGAATCTGAAACTCTCTGCCTCAGCAGCTTCCCACCCACGACAGCGATGGCTTGTTCCTCGCCATCCCACATTCTTGACTCACCCTTACCCCCTCACTGTGCAGTTTTCTACTGCAGCTCATCTGATTCACGAGAACTCTCCAAGCCTATTTTACTTGCCTTTACTTTTTAGGGGTGGGGTGGGGAACAGCACTAGTTGTGACGTGATTTCATTAGAAATCAACTTGATTAGTTAGCTCTTCTTTCACCCTTCTATCTCTGTCTAGCCCATGGTCAGGCCCTTCCCTTGGTGGGCACTTGGTGGAGGCGTCAGCATGCAGTGGCTCCTGGTCCCCCCTCTGGCCCTGCACTGCCCTCCTCTTCTGCAATGTGAGCAGAACAATCTTCAGACATACCTCTCCCTTCCCTCCTTGTCACTGCATCTCTTCTCTTTGCACAGACATGCCCTGGACCTCACTGCCTCATAGGAGGCGCCACCTCTAAGATCTCCATCTCTGAATGCCCTTTGTAGCCACAGCCTCGTGTCCTTCCACTGTCCCGTTCACTCATTCCTATTACACCTTTTCTTTGCCTGCCCTGCAGCCCTGGTGCCCTTCCTATTTCAGCATCTTGGATCCATTCTGGTTGCATCTGTCCCCTCCTTCCCTATCACGTTTGGATTCCTTGGTCTTGGCAAAGTTCTCAAAAGTGCCCCATTCCCTTACCCTCTTGACCTTCCCCCGTGTCTTCCCAGATGACCCTCTCATCTACTTCTGATCCCAAACTGCTGAATTCTGTTGAAGGGGTTTGTGCACCAAAAGTAACCGGACCCACTGCCTGTTCCTGCCTTTGGACTCTCGCTGTGCCCTCAGCCATCTTCCTTTAACTCCATTTTTAGCTCCTATCAGATTCCCACAACAGCTGCCTCAAATCTTTTCCACTCTGCTCAAGCCCCAACTGACCCTGCTGCCTCCTCACCAGATCAGACCACCTCCCTGGACTGGCTAAGAAATGGTCCTCTCCATGCTACTGCTATTGCTCCTCCGTCTCCCTCCCTCCCTCCCTCCCTCCCTCCCTCCCTCCCTCCCTCCCTCCCTCCTCCTTCCTTCCTTCCTTCCTTCCTTCCTTCCTTCCTTCCTTCCTTCCTTCCTTCCTTCCTTCCTTCCCTTTTCCCTCTCTCTCCGCTTCCTCCCCTCTCTTTCCTTTAATATAGATATTTTCTCATTTCTTTTCCTTTTACCCTGTTTTGGGGAAGAAATGTTTCTTATTCTTTCCAAGGCTAACCCTGACCCTAAGACCCTCCCTCTATCATCTCTTCTTCCTATGTGATCTTGTTCCTTTGTCACCTTTCCTCATCTTCAACCCCCATTTCCTTTGGGCCCCGAGTCTTGAGACTTACTCTGATTTCCTTCACCTTAAAAACCAATCAGTAACAAAGCCCTGACTTTGTCTTCATGCTCCCCCCGACCTTTCTCTATCATCTTTCTCATGCTCTCAGTCCGGGTTCTATTCTCCTCCCCGTCCCCATGAACCAGCCTCACTGAGTTAATTTCCCTGAAATGTGATTGCTGTCACCTTCCTCCCTGGGAGGCAGCCTCATGAAGTGGCAAAAGCACTGAGCTTGGAGTCAGCCACACAGGGGTTTAAATCGTGGCTGCACCCATATGTGTTATGTAATCACAACCCTCACTTGGTACATTATTAATCTTTTCAAGCTTCAGTTTCCTCTTCTGGAATATGGATGTACTTAATTCATGAGGTTGCTGTAAGTCCTGAATGATTATACTTGTGCCCAACACATTGTTGGCACAAAACTATTCCCTCCCATCCCTTGTATTAGCTAATGCTACTCCTTCATGTGATACACCTCTGCTTTCTCCAGCTCCCTGTTGAATTTTCATCCACCCTTCGAGGCCTGGTCACAGCCTTCTTACTTTGCCTGCTGGGCTCAAGTCCTCCAGTTTGTTTTCTCTCTGAAACTCATTCCTCAATTATAATGGGTGCATATCTGATGTATCCAGATCATGTGTACATATTTGACTCCCATGCAATCAAGAGCTTCTGGGGATGGGAGAGTGAATTTATCTTTGGATCCCTCCACAGTACTTATCAGAGCACCTCACATATGACAGCTATTTAGTAAATGTTAAGTTTGAAAGAATTTTAAAAAAATTTCTTGCTTCTAGATATATCTTTATAATAGAAAAAAGGAAAAGAAAACCTAATGTAATCCTTCTCACCCATGAATCTACCACCTAACCTTGTAGAATTTACAATGAAGCAGGGATTTACAATGTATATCAATGTAAATAGCCGAAAAAAACCCTTAATAAAGTCTATCAACTGGTCTAGCCAGATTTTTGTGGTCCTTGTGCTGCCTCATGGAAAAGATTTGCCTTCAGGTCACTAAGGTCCTATTTTGGCAAGTAATGAAGCTAATACCCACTTGGTGGGATCAATATGTTTTTTTCATGTGAAACAGGAAATGGTCAGACTAGCCAATATCTAAATTCCTTAATCTTAAACCATAAGTCAGTGATCACATGTTGCGAGTGTGACATAATTAAGACACTCATTTCTAAAAGTGACCAAGGACGCATCTCATGTTTATCCTGTGATGAAAGTTCTTTGAGGAGCACTGTTTGCTGCAGGTGCATTAATTAATTTATATGTTCATGCAATAAGTATTTATTAAACACAGATTGCATGTGCCTGGTTTGGTGTTAGGTGCTGGGAACCCAATGATGACTCAAGCCCGGTCTCAACAAGGGTGCTGGCTGGCCTTTGGCATGCTCTCCCTGGGTCGGGGGAGAGGGGAAGATGCCTGGGGGTGGGTGTGGGCTTGGCCAGGCGGGGCGGCTGCCTAGGCTCAGTGGCTATCACAGAGGACAGTCTGAAGGGATATTCTTCAGCAGTAGCAGCACCTGCCTCTCCTGGCAGGACCCACCACGCAGTAACTCTGGTTATGAGTCTCTGGGCTTGTCACATTATCTACAGGCAGCCTGAAATGCCTCCTGCTACACACACCAGCTTCCCTCAATTCATCTTTCAATCTGGAGGATTTACAAAGCTTTATACCATTAAGAGTAAGATCTCAACAGCATGCCGTATGGGAAAAACATGTTTTGCTCCTGCCCGTATACGTATTAGTGTGTAAGCTCTTCTGGGCAGGGACCCATTTTATGTGTCATGTTCACTGTGCAAGGCTTTATTCCTTTATAAGGCTGATGCTTCAGAAATCTGGGTTTGCAACTCCATCTGAGATCAACATGTAGGAGCTAACACCAGTTCATGGATAGTGGAGAGCCATCCACATTTTACAATGGGGTACATGGGTCTGAAGCCTATCTTATATGTCCCAAGACACAAAGACGATGGAGGAGAGAATGCCTATATCATTTAGCATCCAATCCTCTTCTTGGCTAAGGAGTAGCAGTGCTGACACATGCTCACCTTCCTCAGGGCCTGGAGGCCATGGCTGCAAATCCTTCAGGGGAGCTGGAGGTTAAAACATAGGACAGATGAGAGGGGAGGTTGTCCATCTGTGTGTTCCCTGTACCTGCTTATATCAGACTAGAGGCCTGGTGCACGAAATTCGTGCACAGGGGAGAGGGGGTGTCCCTCAGCCCAGCCTGCACCCTCTCCAATCTGGGACCCCTCGAGGGATGTCTGACTGCCCATTTAGGCCCGATCCCAGTGGGCAGTCAGACATCTCTCTCAATATCCAGGACTGCTGGCTCCCAACTGCTCACCTGTTTGCCTTCCTGATTGCCCCTAACCGCTTCTGCCTGCCAGCCTGATCACCCCCTAACCACTCCCCTGCCAGCCTGATTGATGCCTAACTGCTCCCCTGCCAGCCTGTTTGCTCCTAACTGCCCTCCCCTGCAGGCCTGGTCACCCCTAACTGCCCTCCCCTGCAGGCCTGGTACCCCCCAACTGCTCTCCCCTGCAGGCCTGGGTCCCCCCCAACTGCTCTTCCCTGCAGACCCAGTCACCCCCAACTTCCCTCCTCTGCCAGCCGGGTCACCCCTAACTGCCCTCCCTAGCGAGCTTGATCGCCCCCAACTGCCCTCCCTTGCAGGCCTGGTCCCTCCCAACTGCCCTCCCCTGCTGGCCATCTTGTGGTGGCCATCTTGTGTCCACATGGGGGCAGGATCTTTGACCACATGGGGGCAGCCATCTTGTGTGTTGGAGTGATGGTCAATCTGCATATTACTCTTTTATTAGATAGGATAGAGGCCTGGTGCATGGGTGGGGGCCAGCTGGTTTTCCTGAAGGGTGTCTCGGATCAGGGTGGGGGTTCCCTTGGAGTGTGGGGTGGCCTGGGCAAGGGGTCTGTGGTGGTTTGCAGGCCGGCCATGCCCCCCAGCGACCCACGCATAGGCCCTGGGATCTGGGATTTATTTATCTTCTACAATTGAAACTTTGTAGCCTGGAGTAGAGCCAAGCCTTCTGCTTGCTCTGTGGCAGCAGCCATTTCTGTTGGGATTTATGTATCTTCTATAATTGAAATTTTGTAGCCTTAAGCGGAGACAAAAGCAGGCCAGGGCTGCAGAAGCTTGGCTTCCTCCATTGTCGAGGGCAACCCTAGCCTCCTGCTCTCTCCAGCTCCGTGGCTGCCACTATTTCTGTTGGGATTTATTTATCTTCTGTAATTGAAACTTTGTAGCACTGAGTGGAGGCCTGGGCCGGCAAGGGCAGGTGGAAAGCTTGGCTTCCTCCATTGCCAGGGAAACCCAAGCCTCCCTCCTGCTCTCTGTGGCTGAAGCCATCTTGGTTGGGTTTATTTGCATATTCTCTCCTGATTGGCTGGTGGGTGTGGCTGGTGGGCATGGCTGTAGTGGAGATAAGGCCAATTTGCATATTACTCTTTTATTACCGTGTTTCCCTGAAAATAAGACAGTGTCTTATATTAATTTTTGCCCCCAAAGACACGCTAGGTCTTATTTTCAGGGGATGTCTTATTTTTCTATGAAGAAGAATATGGTACACGTTTATTGTTAAATGAAAATAAAGGAAATTTATTACCTGTATATGGTACGGTAATACGGTAGTTGTCAACACAAACCAGACAAACTGTGAATCCTACAGTATCAAGAATTTACTCATTTATTCAATGACAATCATGTCATCATCTTCTGGAACATCATCATAACAATCCAATTCCTGAATTTCCTGGTGAATTTCTTGTGACTCCATTTCTTTCAGAATCAGTGGACCAAATCTCTCATGTTTAGCAATAGCGCTGTCTTTAAATGAGTACTTCTTGTCAAGGTAGCCTGCTCGCAGTGCATTTGCAATGCAACTGTCAGTGATTTTCTCCCATGAATTCTTCACCCAAGTCACAACTTCTTGCAGTCTAGGTTTCACAAAGTTTCCACGCTGATTTCTCTCCATTCTATTTTCAATGTAGTCATTAATTTCCATGCGCAAATTGTCTTTGAATGGCTTGTTTATTGCAATATCAAGAGTCTGGAGATAGGCCGTCATTACTGTGGGAATCATTATCTGATCTATTTTTCTTTCGTGAAGAAATGTCTTCATGTCTTTAGCGCGGTGAGTGCTGGCTGCATCCCAGACTAGCAGACCTCTTTGGCTCCCTTGCATAACAAGCGGCAGCATTAAATCGACCCACTTCCTTATAACTGCTTGTGTGGCCCAGGCTTTTTCAGTTTCAAGAATAAAAACACCCAAAACACGTTCAATCTTTTCCTTCTTGCCCTTAGAAATGATTAAAGGTGGGATTTTAGTGCCATCCAGACGAATTGCCAAAATACAGGAAACACGTGCACTTTCGTAAGCAATGGAGGGAATGTACGCTAATAAGGCACCCCGCTGTTCAATTGTTGTTTGAGATGATTGGCCCATAAACACTGCAGTTTCATCCATAGCAATCATGTTGGAAAGATTGTATTTAGAGAAGTCAGCATCATCAATAAAGAACTTGAATGCAAGTGCTCGCTTAATAACTTGAGTATCTTCCAACCTAAACAATGTTGTAGATCTTCTTAAAGACAGTTCACTTCGCTGAAGGAAATTATCCAGCCAGTGTTGTGATGCTTTGAAGTCTTCGGGGGCTATGTCAAACTGCGGTGCCATTGCAAGGGCAAATTCTTGAATCTGAGCCCTATTCACAACCAAAGCCTTTGCTCTCCTGTCAACAACCCATTCACAGATCAGGTCTTCCAGCTCGGAAAATAATGGTTGCCGACCTGATCCACACTTGCGCTTTTTAGCATTTCCCTTGTCCACTTGTTCAATGAGGTTACCATACTCTGCTTGCCATTTTCGGACCAATCGGATACTCAACATCTTCTCTTTGCAGAAAGCAGTAAGATTTTGGCCCCAAGAGTCTTCCACGATTCCTTTCTTGTACTCCACGGAGTAGCTTTTTCTTTTTGCGCTCATTTCTAGGAGTAAAAAAAAAAGGAATTGGGGTATCAAGGTGGGGGGAGGGGGATCACTCAAAATGACACAGGGGGGATTAGAGGGGGGAATCAAAATAGCACAGGAGAATCAGAGGGGGGATTACCATTTTAGTAACCCCTTTTGATCCTCCTGTGTCATTTTGATTGCCCCCTCTGATCCTCCTGTGTCATTTTAAGTGATCCCCCTCCCCCCACCCCTGTGCCACTGAACACCTTCACCAGACATCCCCCCTACCCCTTTATCAGACATTTACCCCCTGGGGCCTGTCTGGGGACTGTCACTGGGCTTGCTGGGGCCTGGATCTGGGCTGGAGCAGGGTCTGCCACTGACTGAGAACCTTCAGTCATCATGAAGGCGGCTGAGAGCATCAGGTAGTGTCACCAGAGACAGACCAGCACTCACCACCTTTGCCACGTCCCGTCTGCTCTAATCCTCCTGTTCTTCTACACGCATCTGTGAAAGTCTCCTCCTCTCTCCCGCCCCGCGCTCACCGCTCACTCCGACCTCCGCTCCGCCTCCACACAGCAGTGACGTCAGGACTCCGCATAACGTCACTGGTTGCTAGATGCCAGTCGGGGCGGCCCTAGCGACCAGTTTATGGTAAATTAATTTTCATTCTGAGACATAGCCTGGGGCCTTATTTTCGGGGTATGCCTTATATTTCACTCAGAAGGAAACCTGTAAGCAGGTCTTATTTTTATTTTCGGGGAAACACGGTAGATAGGATGGGTGAGCCTCACTGGGGGATGGTTGACAAAGCATCCAGACTGCCTCTAAGGCAGGGGCATCACAATAGGGCCATCCGGAGACAGTGGATGGAAAGGGGTAAGGGAAATTTCTCTCAGTTCTGCCTTGATGATTTGGGGACAGCTGATGAATCCTGCCCTTCTCTTCTTCTAGCTGAGCCCTCAACTGTGGACCATCTGTCAAAAGCCAGTGTGAGGGGACCAGCGGGAAGCGCAGGATGGCGGCAGTGGTGGGCGAGGTGCGCTGGGCTCCTGCTGCGTGCAGGTGTCCGGGACTGTGTCTGGTGGGTGGCCAGCATTGATGTGGTGGAGAACGAAGAGGCCAGTGCGAGTGTCGTTGTTAGGATGACAGACTCGTTCACCAAGCAGGCTGACCAGGTGACTGCTGAGGTTGGAAAGCTCCTGGGTGAAGAGAAGGTGGATGCAATGCTTTGTGAGGCTGGAGGCTGGGCAGGGGGCAATGCCAAGTCCAAGTCTCTCTTCAAAAACTGTGACCTCATGTGGAAGCAGAGCACGTGGACGTCCACCATCTCCAGCCACCTGGCCATCAAGCACCTCCAGGAAGGAGGCCTCCTGACCTTGGCGGGTGCCAAGGCTGCCCTGGATGGGACTCCTGGGATGATCGGCTATGGCATGGCCAAGGGCGCCGTCCATCAGCTCTGCCAGAGCCTCGTAGGGAAGAATAGCGGCATGCTGCCCGGGCTGCGCCATCCCGGTGCTCCCCATTACCCTCGACACCCCGATGAACAGGAAGCCATGCCCCAGGCTGGCTCCGGCTCCTGGGTACCCTTGGAGTTCCTCGTGGAAACCTTCCATGACTGGATCACAGAGAAAAACCGGCCAAGCGCAGGGAGCCTAACCCAGGTGGTGACAGAGGGAAACACAGAACTTACCCCACATATTTTTAAGCTTCCTCTTAGTGCCTGCCAGGGGCCTGGCAGAAAAGTCAACGTATCTCATTGTAGCCGCATCTGGGCCCATGTTTTCTGTAATCCTGTTTGTGGTTCGAGATAGTGACACCTGTTTTTCTCTCACCTAATGTGCATTTGCTTTCCTAAGACAAAATATAAATGGAAAATGTTCGTGTGAAATAAAACCGTGTGTGGGGAGGCCTACAGATGGTTCCATGGTCCATCTGTATTAACCACCTAGGCTTCAGGGGTCTCTGCATGGCCCCTCTGGATCAGCTTCACATTGAGTTGCTTTTGAAACTGTTCATCTGCCCCTGACAGTGTGACAGTGGCTGTCAGCTTGACTGGTTCAGAGATTTGTTGGTATTGGGGACATTTGGGGGCCTGAGTTATTTTTGAATGTTATGTTTCTGTCACAGATATAGTTTTTGCAGTGTTGAATTAAACTGCCTTAAAACTCCTTTTGTGGTGTAAGCAAAATCCATGTACTCTGTAAGGCATCTTTTCCCTGTGTGGTCGCCAAGTGTGTGAGAGAACCACTTGTGATTACTTGGAGTTATCTTCCTAATAAATGCACTTCGTTGATTGTGTTATCTTTTGGAAAAAAAAAAAAAAAAGCATGTGTGAGGGGACCCAGCTCTTCATTTAGGTCCTAGAGTAGAAAGAGGTTACAGACAAAGTAGAGAGGAGAGACAGCAGGAAGGGGAAAGGTCTGTGGTCCTGCTGGTTTTCTATGTGGGGAGGGAGCGGGTGGGCACAGCCATGCTTACTGCTGGGAACTTTCCAAAGAGTCCCTGGCTCTTCGACAGGCATATGTCAAAATAAGGGGTCTCGAGGCCTCCACCCTGTATTTCTGACACTTTGCCTCATCAAAAATGACTTCCCCCAAGTGTTTGTAGCAAATTTGGCTAAAGAATCATCTGAAGCTTACTGCATGAGTCCAGCCTGAGCAGCCCTGGCTCACATTTGGGCAGGTTTGGCAGTCCCCAAGCCTGTTCACATCTGCTCTCCTTCTCATTTGATTTGATCCTATAATAGCTGCAGGTGGTGGGCAGGGTAGGAATTACTCACCTCGGGTTTATAGGTGATGAACTTAAGGTTCAGATCTATTTTCATGATGGAATCCTACAGAGTGCCACTGGTGTCAATAATATTTCACTTTTTTTTTTTTCATTATATGATGCTGTCTGTGTAGTAGTAGGATAGTTAGTGTGATACTTCAGTGAATATACCACCATGGAGAGTCCAGCATCGAATTTTATAGAAAGAGAACAATGACTAGCCCAGGTTCAAATGGACACAGCTTGGGGATAGAGAAGCTGGGGCTTACTGGTGAAGCCATGAGCCTCACCCTTGCTAGAGGGGAATCACCCCACCACGGTCAGCCTTGGGCATTTCTCTCATTCTTTAAGAGTACAGCTGACCCAGGAGTCCTCTAATCTCTGCCCAGCCCACTGATTTAATCTGGTCTATGGACAGGGATGACTCAGCTAAGTGAGTGCAAGGGCCTTGCCTTGTATCTTTGAAATCTTTCCTAGCTCCTCTCAGAGGACCAACAAGAATGCAAAGGGAACAGGACCCTGTATCACACCTGCTAAATTTCTGACCAGCCAGAGAAATCTTTATAATGACCAACAGACAGTACTAGCAGCCACTATAAAAACTTCAGGGTGAACAGAATGGCTTGATTTGGCCAACTGGGAATGGTTAGGGATTGAAATAAAACAGCAAATTAGGTAGGAAAATAAATTATTTTATGTTACCTTTCTCTTTCTGGCCATTTTGTTAGGTATTATTTGGATGTTGCTGAATGTATACTCACTAGATATTGCCATGTACTCACATGAAATTTGAACTCATAAACATGTGAACATTGCAATAAGCAATTTGTTTCAATTATTATGTTACATTTTCTATTTAATGTAATATGAATTTTTGGTTAGAAATTAAGATAAACACATTCATAAATCTATGCATACTGTATGAGCATAACCAATGGACACAGACAGTAGGGGGGATGAAGGCATGTGCTGGGGGTTGGGAGTGGCTGGTGAGAGGTCAATGGGGGAAAAAGGAGACTTATATAATATTTTAAACAATAAAGAATTTAAATTAAAAAATAATCTATTACTTAGGGCAAAAAGAGATGTTTCTTATCTCTTTCATAAACTAAAAAGGTGACCAGCACTTGTTCTGCTCTTCAACAAAAACGTCAGAGACTGAACTCAGTCATGGGACCACTTACAGGGAAAGTCCAGGACGGCCCTCAGCTGGCGGTGTACGAGCTGGCCTGTGTTCCATGGTTCCAGGTGGATCCCATGGGTCTGGCTGGGATAGATAGCTGCTCATTCTGCATTTAGATTTGCATATCCAGGAACTGAAGCCAGCAGTTCTAACACCATAAGAGACCTACAGCAGAAAGTATTTAGATTTGGACCTCTTAGGATATTTTCTCATTAGAATCAAGGAACCCTTTTACTACATGTGCAGTATAATGATGTGCTGTGAAGACACACATGGTGGGCTTATTATATACTTACCACAAGGCAGTGGATGATTGAAACTGTAATGGGCAAGTGAAGCAATTGCTTGTCAAATTGTGGGGAGTGGAGCAATAGGGACTGAGGGTCAGCTTGCATGATAGAATAAATGGGTACTGACACTTTAAAAAGTACTAATTGAAATTGAATAAAAATATTCATTGCTATTACAACGGGATGCAAAATCTTTTAACATCTTAGATAATTTAGCGTAGAAAATTGGCACATTGCTGACTGATCTTAGATCTGATTCAATACTCGGTTTCCTAAGTGAAATGTTTTAGTGTAGCATCTAAATAGCTTCTGAAGTCAAAGTTTGTTCTGCTATCTCCAACATTTCAGTAAAATCAGTTACTCTGGGAGGATGTAGCAGAGCTGGTCCAGGATAAGGAAATCAGAGAAGATAGTCTTGAATGCTAACATACATTTAAAACAAAATGTTTATTAATCAGTATCTATTTAATCAGATGTCAATTAGTAAGAATGTTTACTAGTATATATGCCATTTTATTAGAAGACAAAGCAAATGATCATAAACTTTTTTTTTAAGCAAACAAAATGAAATAAACAGCAATTACCATTTGCTGAATACTTTTCTCTTTCTAGGACTTTGTTTCACAACTAGAGGAATAGTGCATGGATTCATGCACTGGTGGGGTCCCTTGGCCTGGCCTGAGCCCTTTAACAATCTGGGACCCCCTCAGGGGATGTCGGACTGCTGGTTTCAGACTGATCTCTGCAGGCCAGGCTTAGGGACCCCAACACCAGGCCTCTACTATGCATATAAGATCTTTGGTTAATCTCTTCCTGCCTCCCCCCTCCCCCTTTCCCTCTGAGATTCATCAGTCTGTTCCATGTTTCCATGCCTGTGCATTGAGCATCTGCCCCCTGATGGTCAGTGCATGTCATAGCTACAGGTCGAATGGTCGAACAGTCACTTAGGCTTTTATATGCTAGTATATAGATAAAGCCACATGGTAGATATTGTATCCATTTTACATATGAGGATGCTAAGGCTGAAAGGCTGAGGAACTTATCTTGAGGAGTCACAAGGCTACTAATAGGCAAAACTATTTGATTTCAAAACCCACATTTTTTTTTTCAACTCTGCTTCTGTGAAGCCTTTATTCAGAAAAGTCTCCTACAGGATCCATCCAGAGTCCACAAAGATTTTAATTCAATCTCTTATGGTTTTACCTATGTGTATGTTTACATACACATGTACACACACAGAGAGATCTATGTTCACACATGGAATGGGTTGTAAAGAAACAGATCTATTCACTGCAAGCAGAGACTTCCTGGGGACACTTCCTTAGTTAGTCATTAAATTCTTAGGTTTTGAAAATGGATTGTATCAGTTACATGTTATCTAGGGGGATTACTCATGCTAACCAAACTGACTGATAAAATAGGTCTTGCTTTGCCAATTAAATGTCAACAGAAGTGGTACAATTCACCAAATTTATTTTCCACATTGGGGTGATTGTGGAAGCAAGTGATGTAATGGAGCACCCATCAGCCAGGGAACTTGAGTGTTTCTGCCTAGTTGACCTGTATTGGGCAGTAGAGGGAGAGGGAAATACACTTGCTATTTAATCCACAGAGGTGATGCGGTTGTTTATTATGTATAAAACCTTGCCTATCCTGACTGATACAATAAATTGGTCACTCCCTCCTATGTAGCAATGGTTAACTAGTTCCAAGCATGTAAATGAGAGGTGAACTTGAACCCAAATAAGTTTATTTTTTATTGTTGACAATATTACAGATGTCTCCCATTTTCTCCCCTTTTTCCCCCTCCACCCAACCCTCACTCCACCCCCAAATTCCATTAATCTGTACACTTACCACTCTCTTCATTGTGCTGGTCCAAGCCACTGCATCTCTGGATTATTGCAACATTCTCCTTGTACTTTTCCCCTTTGTCTACCTTTGTTACCCAACCTCCTTCCTTAATTCAATCCTGGAGTATACCCTTTACAAAACTGTGTTTTACCATTTTCCAAACTGATATTTTAGTTATCAGTCTATTTGGAACATCTTTCTATGTCAATGGAATTAATTATTTCTCATTGAAAGAACCTACTTTGAAAATCAGGGCCAGTCATTTGCTCAAGACCCTTCCTCCTCATGGGCTGATCCCGGTGGGCTGCACCAAAGAGAGGGGCACGTGGTGACTTGATGTACAAAGAGTTAGAACAAAAGGCACAGAGTCTCTGCAGGAAATACTTTCACCAGGCAGTGGTGTCCTGGTAGGTTTTCAGGTATCCTGACCCCGGCCCAGTCCTCTGTGTTTACAGTCCATCTAATGCTTGCTTACCCAGAGCACGATGTTCTGGTTAACAGAGATTCATGGCACACTATTATGTAATAGGGCCATAGTTGCATTTTTATGACACCTCAGGTTGTCAGAGCCTAAATCAAAAAAGAATTGCTTTGATGAAACTTTCACACTCACCATAATTAAATTATTTTTCTTGCAGGATTTTTAATAATAAAGATGTTTTATAGATACATTTTGTTATTGAAAACTTAAGACTATAAACTGCTTCATTAAAACTGATAAAAGCAACTCTAAATACCACAGAGGGAAGTCTATATACTCGTAGCATGTAGAACAGAAAATAAAAATTCATGTTTTCTGATTTATAAATCAAGAAAATGAATCTTAGCACAGCTCATGGCCACCAATAGTAAGTAGAGGAGCTAGATGGTGCCTGGACAGTGGGCCCCTAAACCAAGTGTGCTTGGGACCCACACCCAGTGTTTCCTGTTCCCTGCATGGTGCCAGTGCCTGGCTGTGATCATGTTAAAACCAAGCATAACAGGTGTAAAACTAATCATGTTCCCATAATTATCACTTTATTTTTCATTCACATGAATGAACATGTGCTGCAGGAGGTAGGCCTGTACATACAGTCCCTACTACTTCTGTGAATCAACAAACAAAACAAAACAAAACAAAAAAACAAACAAGCAAGTGAACAAAAAGAATATGCTTTTAGCCTTTTTAATGTGGAGTGCCAATCTTTATTTCAGAGTGGTCCCTCAGAGAACAGGCTGCAGGGAAGTGTACACCGTGGACGTCACTGTGTAACATGATCCGTGGTTCTCTAAGCTGAGTCTGTGTCAGGGGGAAAGTACCTGCCAGCTGTTAGAATGGAAGGCTCGCCAGAGTGTGTCTCTTTCATTAGGAGGTGCTCTTAAAAGGATGTATCCAGTCCACAAGCTCTGTGAAATCTAGTATTTCATCTGAAAGGAAGCGACTGAATGAAGCTGGAGAAAAGTGAGGGGCGAGGGAAAGAGACAGAGACAGAATGAGCAGACATGAATGAAATAGATGGAAACAAACTTTTTCTGTACCCCAAATTGTAATATTCAACGGAACATGTCCAGAAAAGCTGTAGGAACTTCCTGTCTTTGGGAATAGCAGAATAGTTGAATCAGAAAACTACCAAAAGGAAAAAGGAGATTTTCCTCAGGAGAGAATATTCTACCTAAAATCACAAAATGTGCAAGAGAAAGTTTACTTTTGATCAAAACTCAAGGGAGAAATGTGGCTAGTGGCAGATCTTGATATTTTAAAAAAATATTCTTATTGATTTCAGAGAGGAAGGGAGAGGGAGATAGAAACATCACTGATGAGAGAGTCATTGATTGGCTGCCTCCTGCACGCCCCACTCTGGGGACTGAGTCTGCAGCCTGGGCATGTACCCTGACTCGGAACTGAACCCTGACCTCCTGGTTCATAGTTGATGCTTAACCACTGAGCAACGCCTGCTGGGCAGACCTTGGTATTTTACAGGGTGTCCTTGTCCTGAGGAGTTTTGAAAAAGCTAGTCTTCCCTAGGCTTCTGGTTTATCAGTTGCCATGGAAACCATTAATCTTATTGCCAAAGTTCTGAGTGATTTGAACACAGAAGAATGCTCACTTGAACACATTTTACCCCCGACCCCTCTTTCTACATACAGCTCTGCCCCAGTAGCCAAATGCCTCCCGCTGCTGTTGGGCCACAGGTGCTGCAAACTTCTGGCCCTTCCACAAACTGAGGCGAGCAGTCAGGATTGTTGTTAGGAAACTCTAGCAGGCAAATAACTCCAGCAGGTCTCAGACAAGTTGGTGTAAATTCTGGCACGGACTGGCTCACCTGTTGTGTGATTAAGTCATGGGGTTGCCGCTTGTTCCCTTTGGGACAGGGCCAGGCAGCATTTGTTCAAGGGAAAAATAAGGCTCTGTGTGTGCAGTGTGACTGTATCAATAGAAACGGGCAAACAGATTCCGGTAGAAGAAAAGAATGAAAACGTGGGTGGTGGGATGACCCAGCAGCTGTGTTGAAAGGTGTCTTAGTCAAGGGTGGCTTGGTGGCAAGAAACAAAAACCTGCTCAGCTGGAGTAAAGAGGGATTTGTTTAATGGTGTCAGGAACCAACTGCAGGAAGCAGCCTGACATCATGGGTGCTGGAGAATGGTCTGCAGCTCCTCATACTCTGGCCTGCACTCTCTCATCTCCTGGGCATGACTGCTTCATTCCTCTTTCTTTGCAGAATGAGTCTTTGCAAGGCCTCTCTCCCCTCACATGGGCCTTATGTGGATTTGGGTTGCCATGGCTCTTGGAGGGCTCTGGACTCAGAATAATCTTACAGCTTAGGTACTCAGTACTTTCTCACAGATGTGACTCTATCACGAATTCTTTAGGCAGATATCTACCATAGGTCCAATCACTTGTAGCCAGATGGTGAGGTCAGAGGTTAATTTCCCCTTTCTGGCTGAGCAGGTGTGGGTAGGTCCTCTGAGAAAGAGCTGGAATTGGGGGAGAAGGAGGTGGAAAGAGTAGCTGGAGGAAATGATAGACATTTGCAGAATAAATGTCTGGCACTGACAAATCAACACGGGTTGGAATGGACACTGGCCATAGACAGTTGTAAAGCTGGACCTGTCCTTTCTGGCTAAATACTGGTGCTGTCTTGGGGAATACGGGTCCTGAAAAGGGCAGCATGTAGAATAGCTGTGGATCCTAGAGAGGAGAGGGAGGCAATGTAGCCAGGAGGGGGTTAAAGGGCTGCCAAATGCATAAAGGAGATGAGTAATTGAAGGTCCTGGTGAAAATGAAGGTTAGGAATTTGGAGGTTTGAGAGAATAAAGATGGCCTCTTGAGAGAGATGGCCATAGAAGAGGCTGTGATTAGAGGGAGTTGGTGCTATGCTAGACTTGGGGGAGGTCTGAGTTGTGGCCATGCTGATATGCTGTAGTGTCATATACATGAATGGTGTTATAGGCTGAATTGTATCCCCCAAAATCCATGTGTTGAAGCCCTGATCCCCAGGATCTCAGAATGTGACTACATTTGGAGATTGGGCCTTTAAAGAAGTAACTAAGTTAAAATGAAGTGATGAGGATGGGCCCTAAACCAATAAGACTTGTGTCCTTATAAGAAGATATTAGGACACAGACATAGTCAGAGGAAAGACCATGTGAGGACATAGAGAGAAGGTGGCCACCTGCAAATTGAAGAGATGCCTCAGAAGAAATCTATCCTACTGACAGCTTCATTTCTGACTTCCAGCCTCCAGAACTGTGAGAAAATAAGTGTCTTGTTTAAGCCACCTGGTCTGTGGTACTTTGTTACAGAAGCCCTACCCAACTAATACAGATGGCATGAGAAGAGGGACATTTGTTGGCCAAGAAGCAGCACTGGGGTTTAAAGGAAGGCCAACTACACCCATCTTTGCCAATGAACCATAGCTAATGAGAAAAGGCAGGAGGAAGAGGATGCATTTTTCGGGAAGAACAAGGAGGCCAGGGTGAGAGAGGAGAGGTCTGCATCAGGGAGAGACTTCTACAGTTCATAGGGTCAAGTAATAGGAGGCAGCAGGGTGGAGGTGATGGGAGAACAAGAAGCCTAGTGAGGTGGGCAGAGGTGGGATGATTGTTAGGGTTGGGTTTAGGCAGCAGGGATAGGAGATTCAGTGCCTCATCCCATGGACAGGATGCAAATAACTGATGTTACAGAAGCACTGGGTGGAGGAACGACATAGCTAAATTTGAGGCAGGAAGGAGTCAACACAGTCTTGGCAGGACCTTGTAATTGATAGAGAAAGCAGAGTTAAAGAGAATACACACACACACACACACACACACACACACACACACACACACACACCTTATTTTGTCCAAGGTGAACGCAATAATTCTGGAATAAGAGGAAACCTAGGTCTTGTGTCAGAGTGACCCCTTGCTTGGGAGCCTGGAGCATGCCCAATCTGAGTAAGGAGGTCTGGAGTTTTCTGGGGTCCTTGAATGTGAGTGGACCTTAAGTCCTAGTATGGTCAGACTCTGCACCGCCACTGCCTTGGGATAAAATCAGTTTCTGGGTTGATTTTTTTTCTGCAAAATTACTAAAGCACAGAATCTCTCTGCTCTAATTCTGAGACTTAGTTTGCTGAAGGCTGATCTTGTTCCATGGTTGGCTTCAGCAGAGAAAAGAGTGTGGGAGCTTTGTGGAAATCTTTGAGAAGTGAAGGTCAGTAAACTGATTCGTGCAGGTTGTGAGGAGGCGGGGAGGTCGTGTCTGGTAGCTGGTTAAAAATATGAAAGTGAGTGTGTATGTATTTTGGGGATGTGCCCAGCTAAGCCCTAAGCCGGGGTTCAGTGCATGGTGCCACAATGTACGTAATGCCAGTAAAAACAGCAATGTATTGATTGCTTAATGTAAATGGATATTACCAACACAACTAGAATGTAAGCTCCATAGAAGAAAGACTGTTTCTGCCACAATTTCTGACTGTGCCTAATACATATTGGTGTTCAGTAAATACTCATAGTCATGGAGTTCAAATATATTGTTAAGAAACTTAATCACTTCTGTCCTCTCCCAATCTCCTGTCCCCCTTCCAAAAAAAAAAAAAAAAGGACATCTAGATAAAAAAAAACAGAAGAGAGATAGAATGGCTGAAAATGTTCAGCATCACTCAAAATCAAGAAATGTGAATTATGCCAAAACCGGTTTGGCTCAGTGGATAGAGCGTCAGCCTGCGGACTGAAAGGTCCCAGGTTCGATTCCGGTCAAGGGCATGTAACTTGGTTGCGGGCACATCCCCAGTGGGAGGTGTGCAAGAGGCAGCTGATCGATGTTTCTCTCTCATCGATGTTTCTGACTATCTATCCCTCTTCCTTCCTCTCTGTAAAAAATCAATAAAATATATATTTAAAAAAAAAAAAAAAAAGAAATGTGAATTAGATGGATGATCCAAGATGGCGGCATAGGTAAACACCTAAACTGCTGCCTCGCACAAAAAATTCAAAACTACAACTAAAAGACAAAACGTCTATCACCCAGAACCACGGGAAAGCTGGCTGAATGGAAGTTCTACAACTAGAAAGAAAGAGAAAAGAGCACTGAGACTTGCACAAGCGCTGAAAAGCTGAGGTACGGAGGCACGCGAATCGGGCTGGCGGTGGGCGACTGGGTACGCTGCTTTTTTCAACCGGAAGGGAGACAAGCTCCTGATTACTCCGAACTCCAGTTTCTGGGGAGACACTGGGGACCCAAACTCCTATGGGGAGAAGCTGAACTATCTGCCATCGGGTTGGAAAGTGAGAGTGGCTTGCTTGCAGGGCTGCGTGCAGGAATAATTGTTTACTGTGCTGGGGCAAGGGACGTGGTCGGAGACACAGAGCTGGCTTACTGGCAGCCATTGCTGTTTGCCACGCCCTAACCTAGTGACACCCTGAGACTCTGCCCCACACAACCTACAAACCCACCCAAGCTCCAAGCAGCAGCTTTAGCATATGAATGGCCTGCCCTATCGCAGCTTAACCTAGCAAACTTGCAGCCCGGGTCAGACAGCTCCAAAACCTCCAAACCCCAAGCAAAGAGGAGAAAACTGTAGTTCTCACTGTAGCTCCTGCTGGGTGGCCTCAGACAGTAGCTGACCTGCACCCCATTGGAGATCCAGAAGCCAGTGTACATAGTGTTCAGTGTGAGACACCAGATTTCAACTCCTCACATCCATAAGTGACACATTCAAGAGGCAGACTCAGTGAGCACCAAAGCCCCACTGAAACAAGTCCTGCACCATAAGCGTGTCTCCAGCACAGCAGTTCTTCCATTAAGACACAGCGGGTCCTCACAGCCAATTGGCCTGGAGGTCAATTCCTCTCAATGTTCCAACAACAATCAAGGCTTAACTACACCAAGACTTTGCACTCAGCCCACAAGGGGGTGTACCAAGAATGTCCACCTCAGGTGATTGGGGAGGCTAAGCTACTGGCCCCTATAGGTCACCTACCACACAAAGCCACTCCATCAACACAGGGAAGCAGCAAAATGCGGAGACAAAGAAACACGTCACGAATGAAAGAAATGGGGGAAAGCAAACTACTGGATGACATAGAGTTCAGAACCACATTTATAAGGTTACTCAAGAATCTTCTAAAAACCACTGAGGAACTTAGTGAGACCTTTAAGGATCTTAATGAGAATGCCAAAAAAATGGAAAAGGACCAGTCAGAAATTAAGCATACACTGTCTAAAATAAAGAATATACAGAAACTCAACTGTAGATCAATGTACCCCAATAATCAAACCAAAGATCTGAAATATGAGGAAACAAAAAACACCCAACCAGAAAAACAAAAAGAAAAAAGAATCCAAAAATATGAAGATAGTGTAAGGAGCCTCTGGGACAACTTTAAGCATACCAACATCTGAATTTTTGGGATGACAGAAGAAGAGAGAGAGCAAAATATTGAAAACCTATTAGAAGAAATAATGACAGAAAACTTTCCCTACCTGGTGAAAGAAATAGACTTACAAGTTCAGGAAGCGCACAGAATCCCATACAAGAGGAATCCAAAGAGGACCACACCAAGACACATCATAATTAAAATGCCAAGGGCAAAAGACAAAGAGAGAATCTTGAAAGCAGCAAGAGAAAAACAGTTAGTTACCTACAAGGGAGTACCCATACGACTGTCAGCTGATTGCTCAACAGAAACTATGCAGGCCAGAAGGGAGTGGCAAGAAATATTCAAAGTGATGAACAGCAAGAACCTACAACCAAGATTACTCTACCCAGCAAAGCTATCATTCAGAGTTGAAGGTCAGATAAAGAGCTTCACAGACAAGAAAAAGCTAAAGGAGTTCATCACCACCAAACCAGGATTACATGAAATGCTGAAGGGTGTTCTTTAAGAAGAGGAAGCAGAAGAAAAAGGTAAAGATAAAAATTATGAACAACAAAATGACATCAAATACATAGCTACCAACAAGTGAATCTAAAAATCAAGTGAATAAAAAATCTGAAGAACAGAATGGACTGGTGAATATAATAGAATCAGGGACATAGAAAGGGAGTGGACTGACAGTTCCCAGGGGGAAGGGGGTGTGAGGGGTGCGGGAAGAGATTGGACAAAAATCTTACACCTATGGATGAAGACAGTGGCGGGGGGTAAGGGCATGGGGTGGGGTGGGGAATCAGGTGGAGGGGAGCTATGGGGGGGAAAAAAAAGAGGAACACCTGTAATAATCTGAACAATAAAGATTTATTAAAAAAAAGAAATGTGAATTAACATTATAATTATATGCCCCTTTAAAACTAGCATATATACTATTTTGAAATTAGCAAAGAATAAAAATGATAATATTGAATGCTGGTATGAGTGCAGTGAGAAATTCTCTTGTATTTCAGTGTAAATAGGTATAACTTCTATAAAAAGTCATTTGTCAATGTGTATCAAAAATTCTAAAAATATTTATATGCATTGACCCAGTAAGATTGTGATTATAATTTTGTGGCTAAATCTTGGACCAGGTCTCATTTATTAAACAGAATTCTCCATTACAGAATGGTATTTGCAATGAAGTGGCAGTGTATGTTTTAAAAATATATTTTTATTGATTTCAGAGAGGAAGGGAGAGAGAGATAGAAACATCAATGATGAGAGAGAATCATTGACTGGCTGCCTCCTCCATGCCCCCTGACTGGAGATCTAACCTGCAACCTGGGCATGTGCCCTGACTGGAAGTTGAACTGTGACCTCCTGGTTCATAGGTCGATGCTCAACCTGAGCCATGCTAGCTGGGCATTGGCAGTGTATTTTTTGAGGAGAAAATATTGGTAGTAAAAATAGTGAGGAATTAAGACAAAAGTGAAAATAAGCAATCTGGAAAATGTTCCTGACCACATAGCAAGAGTTATGTGTGTGTGTGGGTGGGGTGGTGATGGTAGTGGGTGAGGGGTGGAAGGAGGTGGGGGGTTTGATGTAGAATAAAATATCCAGAAAATCCCAAAAGACAAGTTATCAATTAAGTGGTAGTGTGTTCAGAGCTTAGACCAAATTATTCCTCATCACTTTTACATAGTGTCCCCAAAAATATATATACACACTTTAATAACTGATAGTTCAATAGATGTTTCTTTTTATATTTAACACATTGGAATGAATAATTATTCAAAGTGTGTATACATTTTCTGGGGACACCATGTAGGTTACCAACTTGCTTTTGCATGACCCAAAACTTATGCCATTAGATTGCTTGCTTTTAAAACATGCTAGTAAGCATTTAGCTAACATGAAATTACACTAATAATTTATATTTCATATAATGTGCTACAGGTCTTTGGCTACACTGTGATCTTTGACCAAGGTACTTTAATAGTGCTTGGTTTTGGGTGAATGTCCAGTGACATGGTATTTGCATTATTGCATTTATTATTTTTAACACTCAAAATGTGTATTTTATTTTATAGCAGTTTCAAAAATAGTAGCACATATGTAAACAGTAATATGGAAATCTTTTTCTATTCAGAAATAAGACTAAATGTGAAATATAAATCCTGAGTTTCTTATTAACCATCATTTGTGCGTATATGTGCATCTGAAAAGACTTGTGGAATTCCTTTTTTCAAGATTTTATTTGATGGGCAAGTAGGAATGCTTTGCGGCTAAGTCATTGTTCATAAGCCTCTGAGTCACAAATGTCACACACCTGTGAGCCATAAATGGCCCTTTCTTTCTTGAGCTGCTGTGATGTCACTTTGCCTTATTTCACATCTAGTACAACTTCTCTTTCCAGTGCACTCTCTGGCGATTAGTCATTTCAGCAGGACTTCCCCATCAGCATCTGCTCCAAGAGCCAGTGTGACAGAATGTGGGACAGTGCTCTGAAAACTGCAAAGGGTTATTATGTGGACGGTGGCAGGGATATCTTGGCTACTCCACATTAAGAACAAATGCAAAAGGCGATACCACCACCCACACCCACCACACATGTTCCACCTCGAGCCTGTGTTTGCTCATTCTCTGAAAGCTTTCAGTATGAGCCTTCCCAGGGAGCTCATCTCCTTCCTGTGCAAGTCCTGGGTCAGTAAGACTTATTCCCTGCCTTTGAGGAGGTCACCATCTGGGACACACGTCACTTACCACCTGGCTGTGTTCTCAGTCTCACCTCCTGTCTATTCCTTTACCCAATGCTAACCGGCTTCTCCTTCCTCGGGAGGTTCCACTCCCCTCCAATGGTTGAAGCCTGGTGGCCTCCTTTTGGGCCTGTCCCTCTTGATTTGTGTGGCAGTGCACTTGAATGGGAGTCAAAACAGGGCATTAGAATTTTAACTTGGGTTTCCATTAATTCTGTCCTTTTAGTCCCCTCTTTCACAGTCTATGCTTTTGTGGGTATTTTTGGTTGATCCTCACCCGAGTTTTTTAGAGACAATGGAAGGAAGAGGGAGAGAGAGAGAGAGAGAGAGAGAGAGAGAGAGAGAGAGAGAGAGAGAGAAAGAGAGTGACACATCGACTGTTTGCCTATTGCATTCGCCCTGACCCGGGCCTGCAACTGAGGCACATGCCCTTGACCGGAATTGAACCCATGACCCTCCAGTCCATAGACTGAGGCTCTAACCACTGAGAAAAACTGGCTAGGGCACCAGTCATTATTCTTCAACCCAAGTATGGTAGTTACATCCTTAACTCCAGAGCCTTCCGTGGTTCTCTGGTGCTATGGTGTATCTTACCAATCTTATTTTTAGCATGGCACTCCTTCCCTTCCTTTCTGTTGGCTTCACTCTAACTCCATGCATACTTGCTGTTCTCTAAATATAGTGCTTTATGCCCTGGCCGGGTAGCTCAAGGTTTAATTAAAAACTCATATTGTGGTAGCTTCCCTGATCTTCATTCAAAACCAAGTTTTGTGCCTAAAATCCACTTATTCCAGCCATGCTGTACCACTAACAATGCATAACAGTTATTTGCATATTTGTTCATCTTTTTCACTATAGGCCTAATTAATTCATTTAACCTCCTCTCGTCCCATGCCTAGCATTTAATAGATGCTTAATAAAACTTTGTTGAATATAAATAAATAACTTAACCCCTCCACTTCCTTCAATTGACTTCTTAGGGGCAACCATTGTGTTTTTCCTCTTTGTTTGCTCCATTAAACTCAGCTTGGTGCCTACCACATAGTAAATGCTCAATTAATGTTGGAAGTGGTATATATATGAAGCAACATATAAAATTTGCCTGCCAACATTCCTGTAAGGAGACAGATGTTACCCATTTAATTACATGAAGAACCTGAAGAACAGAGAGGGTGTGTTGTGGACACAGCTCTTTGACTTTCTAGTTGTATAACTTCTAGTTCTGGATACTTCCAAAAATCTCATCTAAGGACATGCTGAAGAATTGGGTAGACATGGCCACATTCCCTGCTGGCCCACCTTGAAGGAGGAAGAAGTCTTGGGATCTTAGGAGAGCCAAGGGCTCTTGCTAGCTGATTAGTCTGTTATGTACAGCACCTCCCACATCCCCCACTCCAGAAGGTCAGAGGCTCTTTGGGTCCCGCAGCTCTTGCTGTTTCTGTTCCCCTGGAGATCAAAGTGGACTCTGGGTTCAGTCCAGCTTTCTCACCAGAGCAATAGGCACTTACGTGGCCCACATGTAGTTGCCATTACAAAGCATTGGCTCATATATTTGAGCTTTTCCTTTTCTTTTTTTGGAACTATGTGCTTTTACTCAGCAACATTTAACAGTTTTTGCTGTTGGGTGTCAGGCATTTTGCTAGGTGCAGGCCTGCATCGATGGATTCACTAAACACGGTCCTGGTGTCAGGGGCTCCCAGACCAGTGACCACGGTGCAGGCAAGTGGAGTGCTCTGCAGTGGAGGTGGGGCCAAGTGCACAGGCATAAAGGAGGGGCTGGGGCTGGAGCTGGGGAAGGGATGTGACTTGGCCTCCCAGGGCCTTTTGTCTAGACTGGATGTCTCAAGGCAGTCAGGCCAGAAAGACAGAAGGAAGCAAGGAGGGGATTGATGGAGAATGTCCTCTTCTCTTCCTGGTGGCTCAGGTAGCTATCTACCCATTAGACCCAGCTCTGCCTCTTTTCTCTACCTGCACACAGGCGCATGCGCAGACGCGCACACAGCACGTTGGCATCTGTTCCAGCTTTCAGAATGTCTGACGCAGAGAAGGAGCGGGCTCGCCTTTCCCATCTCACGTGCTGCTTCGGGGGCAGCTGCTCTGCTGCCTCTGGCTAGTGCCATTTGTTCCCACTGAAACAGGAGAAAACAAATGAGTAGAGGCGAGGAGAAACGTGGGGCTCAAGCGAACAGAGCTAAACTGCTGTGTCGGGTGGTTATACAACCAAGCACTTTGCCAGCTTTTACCTGGGAAAAAGTCTCCTCAGCCGGATGGTTGCATTATATTTTTGGACTGGGTGAGTTAGTATTAAAAGTGAAGCTGTCATAAAAGTTAAAACGGCAAATGTTGATTTCCTTATTTTACAGATTTCACAACTCAGGCAGAAGAGGAGTTAAACTATGGTAGTGAGGGAAGTAGCAGAGCAAAAGTCATCGGTGATTTCTTGGAACTATTTCTGCCTAAGCAGTTATCATTTCTCAAACCCCCTGAAAGAGAGCCAAAAGACATCTGCATAAGTAGCGACAGGCTGAGCAGCCAGCACTGGGCGTTCCAGTCTTTGAGCATGAATGCTGAGCAGTTTTTACAGTTATCTCTTTAATTGGCCTCTTACTTGCTTTTATTTTGAGCAGTGCTTTTGGTGAAAAGTGCACTGAACTAAGAGTTGGAATACCTGGGACCTAGTCTTACCAAACCACAGCTGATGGCTACCTCTGGAGGCACCCGACTCTCTACCCAGGAGAGGAGAAGCAATTGAATCAGAGCTCTGTAAGGTTCTTCCTAGCTCTAGGACAGGAGTTGGCAAACCACGGCCCACAGGAGGGCCAATCCAGTCCACCATCTGTTGCTGTTCTGTCTACAGGTTTTTTATATGTTTAATGTTTGAAAGAAATCAAAACAAGAATATTTCATGACCTATGAAAATGATATGACTTCCAATTCTGTGTTCATAAAGACAATCTTATTGGAACATGGACATGCTTAGTCGTTTCTCACTGTGATGGCAGAGCGGAGTGTCTTATCGGGACACGGACGTACCCAGTCGTTGTGTGCTGTGATGGCAGAGGGGAGTGTTGTGGGAGACCATGACCCCCGCAAAGCCTACAGTGTCTACAGTCTAGTCCTTTACAGAGAGAGTTTGTTGATAGCTGTTGACCACAGTACAACATATGTTCTTATTTCCTGCCTTTATAAAAACAAAGAACTTTCTGGAGTTGCTGCAAGAATTAAATGAGATAATTGGTGTGAAAGCATTGTGATCCCTGGCCAGTGTGGCTCTGTTGGTGTACCAGGAGGTTGTTGATTAAATTCCCAGTCAAGGTACATGTCTAGGCTCATCCCCAATAGGGGGCATGCAGGAGGCAGCCAGTGGATGTTGCCCGCCCTCTCTCAAAATCAATAAACTATTTTTAAAAAGCATTTTGAGAAAGTCAAAAGCATTTGTAAATTTTCACAATTCCATTAATTAATTTGAGAAAGGGTATCATATACAGAAATACCCGGCTCCTAGGGTTTGCTGGATGGAGAAGTAACAACTCTTATTAATAGTTTGTACAAACACAAGCTCTATTTTTATTCAGTAGGTTTGAAATGTATAGGATGGGATTGCAGGTGTGTGAAATTATCTGGAAGAAAAAATAACAAGAATTTACTTGCTAGGTTGATGTGATTCTGGCTGAGCTTTTTACATTTCAATTATTTAAAGTATTGTTATAACTTCATTTTAAAATAAGTAAGAGAAAAGGAAAAGTACCCCCAGTCCTATTTCAATACTGATATTTTAAAAAGTATTTTTAAAAGATTTTCTATTTCCAAAGTGAGGGCTGAACTATAATGGAGAAGATTAGCTGTCTGCTCCATACTAAGTTGTCTATAGACAACACTGTTCAAACAATTGAAAGATATAGTCAAATATTGGAAAAAAAGTATAATTTAGAAAGATTACAAAAGCCATGAGTTATGGGTTTTGTTACAACAATATTAGAATAACCTGTCATTGTTAGATTGTTCATAATTTACTTAATTATTTAACTAACAAGAAAAGCAAAATTATACTTGCTTAACCTTTAACTTATTCAGATAGTTGGGTGGGGGGGGAGAGGGTTTGAACATTTTAAGTGAGGTTGAATCAATTTCAGGTTTGGCAAAATACACAAGGGTGGAAGTTTTCTACGAGAGGTTCAGAGCTTCAGTGTGCCCAAGAATAACCTAGAAAAGCAGGACTTGGATTTTGAATCCTATTTTCCAGTAGTGACCACCTAGGAAGCTTCCAAATCAACCTGCCTTGTCTTTGGTATATTACTGGTGATGTTCTTTCCCATTAAAGTGACCAGCTGTTTGGTTGAATTCACCATGTGGGGACAGCCTTATTGTGAGCTATGAATAAACCTCCACCCAAAAAGTGGGATTGCCCTCTCTCTGTCTGGAAGTGCGGAATGATCTACCAGGGGTGGGCAAACTTTTTGACTCGAGGGCCACAATGGGTTCTTAAACTGGACCGGAAGGCCGGAACAAAAGCATGGATGGAGTGTTTGTGTGAACTAATATAAATTCAAAGTAAAGGAGCGGAGGGGAGAGCAAGAGAACCCTCCACTCTTTTGGCTCCGCGGGCCGGATAGAACAGCCAAACGGGCTGGATCCGGCCCGCGGGCCGTAGTTTGCCCACTGCTGACTAGGCAATGAGGTCCCAGGAGGCTAGGGTTCTCCTGGTACTTGTAGTGGGACCTCAGGTGAACCACTTAGTTCTGCTGAGCCTTGACTTCTTCACCCTAAAAAAGGGGGGAGTGTAATAGAACTTACTTCATGGACCTGTGAACACTGACCGAGAAGACCAGTGGGAAAGGGCCAAGGATGGAGGTGCCTGGCGGCAGTCCTCTCTCAGTGTTAGCCATTCTTCTCATCCTGGGTGGTGAGGTAGCTAGAAAAGCAAAACCAAAACAAATATTTCTTGGTGGTGGGGGTTCGAGCTCATGCCCTCCCATTTCCTGCAAGCCCTGAGTCAAGTGTGAACGTAGGTTGTCCAGCTCACTGCTTTGTAAGGGATGAAAATGTCTGGTAACATTTCTTTCCCACTTTAAGTCTTTGTGGGACGCGTTAGGCAGAAGGCAGTACTTGAGCACTTGATGAGTGATCTTTTCTACACTAATACCCACCCAACAAAATGATTAAGTACACACTGGTCATTTGATGTGTCAGGAATGGTCAATAAACAATGACAAAGGGTCTTTTACATTCTCACCATAAACACGGCTGCTCCTTCTCACCATCTTCCTTGATAAACACCATCTGGAGTTCACTCCCAGAGGAGGGACAGCTCGCTGCCATAATGTAGGATGAAGTCAGTCGGTTGCCTCTTGAAGATTTATTTTTGTCTTTAAAAAAACACTGGTGGGGCTCCTGGTTTTTGGGCCCTGGATACTAGTGGCTCTCTTTCTGACATGGGAGACAACTTGGGGTAGTGATTTATTATTATTATTATTTTAATTTTCTGTCACTTCAGCCTCTTGCTTTTGCATGAAAGGAGGGGCAAAGTGGGTTGTGAGGGGCTGAGGCTGAGAGCTTGGAGCCCAGGACCGAGATCAGGCATTTCCAGTGTGTGAGAGTGGTGAATGGGAGGAGGGAAGGGGGTTTAAACAGCATGGTGAATATAATGAACACTCCATCTTTGGTGTCTTCACGAAGAACAATGGTAGAGAACTAAATATGGTTTTGAAAACTGAAACAGTGTTTAATTGAACTCTATATTGGACCAAAATGGGATCACCACAATCACTCCTGGAATATCCCCTGAGCCTAAAACAGTGTCTGACACATGGTAAGAGTTTAATAAATATTTGTTGATGAATTGCCACCATCCTGGTTCCAGGTATGTATCTCATGAAACTAGTGCCATAGGTCTTCAAATGTATACATTTAATGGGAAACACCCTCTAAATCTCCTTGTCAAGGAATGAGCTCCTTTTGGCCATTAGCCCTGTCTCCTACACCCATCCCTACTTTCACATCTGGCAGCAGCCCCATGTGTCTTTGGAAGTAAATGTCCTTATGCTTTCTGACCTTGCTCCTTAATAGTTGACAGGGGTGGTCATGACATTGGAGGACTAAACGGTATTTGGTTAGGGACCGAGGAATATATACATTCTCTGTGGCCCAGCCAGTGATCCCCTCCAAAAAGTCCCAGATGTGTGGGAGCAGTCCACAGCCAACTGGGATGTAGAAGGAATTGCGATCTAATACTGGGAGAGATGGCCCCAGGTCACCATCATGAGTGGAAGAGGAAGAAGGAAGCCACAGCCACATAGAGGTTTATCTTCTCATTCTGCCACAAGCACAGTTCTCCTTCCTGACACAACCACGGTTGTGCAGGGAAACAGTCTTGTACTTCGTGAGTGTGTGTGTGTATGTGCATTTGCTTGTTTGTATGTGTGGTGGGGGACAAATTTCTTGTTCTTGACTTTTACTCCTGATTCTGATTCATTCAGGAGTAGAAAGGGGAAGTTGTGTGTGCATGTGTGTATGTGTATGTGTGTGTGAGTGTGTGTGTGTGTGTGTGTGTGTGTGTGTGTGTGTCTGTGTGTATGAAGTCTTGAGCTCTCTTTAGAGGTTGAGCTTACTGTCTGTGCATAGGTCACAACTGTACTGCTATGGGCCCTTGTTGTGGGAGTGGAGATCAGGAAGATGTTAAAGGAACCAGTGCCTTTCAGATTACTCATTCACATAAGAATATAATTCCCACCAGTTAGTCATCATGAATTCAAATGTATTAAGTTGACTAAACATTTATTGTGTTTCTACTGTATGCCAAGTGTTAGGACTGAAAAGACACAAATAAGAAACAAAATCTATTTTCAAATGTGCCACAGGTCTGTGAGAAAATGTAAGGGTTTAATCAGCATCATGATGAAGTGTGCAGAAGGAGGCTGGAAAGAGGTAGGCCACTTGAGGTGAACCATAAAGGATGGTTAGAAGGTTGCCAGGTGTGTGGTGTGAGAAGGGAAGGGCATTTTTTGCAGAGAGAACAGCAGTGAGCTAAAGTAGGGACATGCAGACATGCCTGGTCTTTTGTAGGTACAAACAGTAAAGTAGGTGTTTTTGTTTGTTTGTTGTTTTTGAGGGATTGGAAAGTGTAGGTTTCACTAAGGAGAAAGGAGAAAAGAAAACAGAAGGATACATCCTATACCAAGGCCAGTCTGTTGTGGGATGGGTTCTCCAGATGCGGAGATGGAATTTGGAAACAAGATGTTTATTAGCCGTTAAGGCCAATGGGCAGAAAAAAAGCATGACTGGGCAGAGGGAGAAGTGGAATCACAACTTCAGCCACCCTGGTGGGGAGCCTCATCCACCTCCTAGCTTTGAATATCACTGGAACATCAGTGGGACATCAGTGGGACATCAGTGTCCCTCCCCCAGTCCTCTAATCCAGCGGTCGCCAACTGGTGGTCTGCGAACCACTGGTGGCCCGTGAGGTCTGAAAGGTTGGCTACTGCTGCTAAGAGTTCTTAGAGGGCCCTAGTTGGGTTAATGACATCCAATGAAGGGTTGAATCTTATTAACTCCTCAGTGATAGTGGACATGGGTGCTACACCTGGAGGGAGACCCAAGTGTGGCTGAGAGATTCACCTCGTAAGGTCTATAAGTCAATTCATGGCCGAGTGGCACTGTAACTGCTGACAGGAAGTTGTGGGTTGCTATTAATGGAAATCTTGTCCAGGAGGTTAGACATCAGCACCCACACCCCCTCGACTTGGTTGTGAACACATCCTTGCTTCACTCCCTCTGTTGAGTGATTCCAATACTTAACATTATCAATGACTCCTCAGGAGGGCAGTGAGCAGCATGTGCAGGAGACATCAGAGTGTGTTACGTGTCCACTGGGAGTCCACTATAAAGACAAATTTAATGGAAGGTGTAGCTGAAGACTGGCAGGGAGAACAGAACAGAGTTGTGGCTCATTACTGGGTCCTCCAAAGATGTGTTCTTTTTAATAGCACACTGTCTGGGTGTAAGTACTGGTGCAAGCATTTCCTAGCTGAGTGACGTTGGCCAAGTTACTTAACTTCTCTGTGTTGTAGTTTCCTTCTATTTAAAATAGAAGCAATAATGGCAATGATAACTTTATGGAATTGTAGAAATCATTAAGAAGATTAAATGCCTAATAAAACTCAAGCGCTTAGAACAATGCCTAACATAGAGTCAACATTCTATAAAAGTTAGCTCTTGTTATGAATATCTTAATCCACTTAAAATATATAACCCCAATGTTTAAGACATTAGAGACCCTTGAAGAAGAAGAGGAAGAAAAGAGGAGGATGATGGGCATGGATGTGCCATGTAATTCCTTCACTTGTTTAGTACTGTGGAACATATACCAGGTGTCGGGTATTGTGTGAAGAAGACATAGTTTCTGCTCCGAGGATGCAGTTTGGTAGGGGACTTACAAACTTAGGCAAAATATCACATAAGATGTCCTATGTGCTATACTGAAGGTATTTAGAGGCAGCCATGGGAAGCAACCATCTGCCGGGGAAGGCATTGGAGAGGGAGAGGTCGAAGGCAAGGAGGAATTCAGCAGGTGAGGAGGGAAGAGAACAGATGTAGCAAGAGGAGGTGAAGTGGTGCAAAGAGTGAGAAGGTGAGCAAGGCTCTCGGCTCAGTTCTGGGAGATGCTGAATGTAGTGGGAGCTGCGCAGTCGCGCTGGTGCCAGGCCGCCCAGTCTTGCATTGCCAAGCCGGGAGGTTGAGCTTCACACTGACCACAAAGAGCAGGGGCGAGACGTGATCAGATTCTGTGTCTCAGAAGACTTGTCGGCTTCACAGCAGTCGGAGTCCTTCCTGCATCCTCATTAGACCTTTGGTACTCAGAGAAGTCTAAGGACCACCCAGCCAGCATTGCCCAGGCACCTGTCAGAAATGCAGACTCAGGCCCCCAGACCCACCAACATCAGCCTCCCCATGAGAGCCCCAGGGGGCTGGTTTGCGTGGTGGAGCTGCAGGCCAACTCAAGGCTGGACTCCACGGCATCTTAGGTTCAGAGTGTGTGCCTGATCAGTGCTGCTCCTTCATTCTGTGGCTGAAGGTTGAGCTCAATGAACAGGAACTACACGTGGCTTTGGGGTGTCGGGGTTTCGGGGGTGAGGGTGGCTCAGGGGAAACGCTTGCTGGAGGGCTGTTGTCCCTGTAATGTTGAGACTGTTCATCCATGTTTTTTTTCCTGAGGCTTTTCTCAGTCAGAGTATTTGTACTTGGCAGCAGAGACACAGAGATTTTTCAAGATGTTTCTGCTCATCAAGTGCTTAAAAATCAGCATTGTCAGGTTTTCATGTCCAGCCCAGGCCACACTGGGAGTTAAAAATCTGTTCCCTTAGTTCTCTCTCCTGCCAGGCTTTCTCCTGCATCACATCAACAGCTCCATTTGTCACCTTTATTTTCCAAACCTTTCTCCACTCTCCCCTTCTAGAAGTTTCCAAACTTGTCTCTGGGTCTCATGTTTGATTTTTTGGGGGGTGGTGGTAGTGGTGTCTGAAGGTAGTGGTGTCTGGGAGGAGCAAATGTAGTGGGAGCTGCACAGGCAAGCTCTTTTCAAACGGTGTCTTTTCAAACAATTATTTAATCTGCCAGCACCCTTTCAGTTCATAAATAGCATGAGAAGGAAGGCTTTTTCCTTTCCCAGGACATATTAACCTTAAAGAAATAAGACTGTGGATCTGGGGTGAAGGAAAAGCCACATCTTGATTTCTGGGTGCTGCTTTTCACTGGCTCATACCCAAAAGCCAATGCATAGAAGCTATACATCACATTGCCCCAAATAAATGAGCCTTTAGGCATCAAAGACTTTTTAATAAGAGCTGAAAGCTTAGCTTTTGAGCTCTGCCCCTGCACTTTTTCAAGCTACAATAGAATTGGTATGATATTTCAAAGTATAGGAAAAGGCAGGGAAATAATAAGAGAATTCTTTTCTCCTTTCAACTTTCTATAATAATAAAAAAATTATCTGCAAGGCTCCCAGGATAGAGTGTATCTTACCAGGTCAAACCCAGCCAGATACCCCATTACTGAACATCTGAGTTTGATACTCTGTTCTCACAGGACAGAGAATAAATGCTCTGCCAAGCAATTAACCAGCCCTGCCTTCCAAGAGACGAAGGAAACTGAGGAGAAGAGCAGACCCTACCCACCTCCCACCCCCGCAACCCCCTGGTATATCAAGGGTAAATCTGAAAGAGATGCTATTGGAAACCATTTCAACAAAGACATCTTACCAAATACAAGCACATGAAGACAAACCAAAGGAGTAGTATATAACGAACCACAGTGGTTAGACCATTAGACATTGGCAGTATTGATATGTTGGGCTGATAATCCTTTGTGGAGGCTGTCCTTGCATTGTATGCTGTTTAGCAGCATTTCTGGGCTCTACTTACTAGATCCCAGTAGCACTTCCTCAGTTGTGACAACCAAAAGTGTCTCCAAACGTTGTCACATGTTCCCTAGGGGCAACGTCCTCCCTGGCTGGGAACACCTGGTTAGCTACAGGATGGGCTAGCTGGTTCACATCCAGCTCTGCCACCTACTTGCATCGTGATCTTGGGTAAGTCTCTTAGTGTCGCTCGAGTTCAATGTCTTCACCTGTGAAGGTCGGGACACCTCGCAGAATTACTATAGGATTAAGTACTTAAATATGCATCATCTGGCACATAGTAAGTGTTCAACACATATTAACTGCTTCTGTGATGATAATGGCATCTTCTCACTGAGGTAAAATACTGTCACCCAGAAACTGGAGCAATTGATAAGAAGATTAAGGACACAGACCACATTTTAGATGATCACCGGAGGAAAAATTCTGCTATAGCAAACAAAAGTGCCGATTCGGATTCGCCCCACACGCATGCCCCACTGAAAGAAAAGCACTATGCACGATGGATTAGCAGCAAAGCTCTAGAAATTCTGAAGAACTCAAACAGGCTTAATAAGGGGGCCGAATTTAACCTTGGAAATCTGGAAAACAAGAGGGCAGTGTCAACAGTGAAAAAAGAACAGAGGGCCATTGAGAAGAGCTGTAAGGCTAAAACAAAATCTTCCCTCACTGTAGGACGCTCACTTAAGCGCCTCACTTAGAAAGTCCCTTTGAGATCTGAAGTAGCTGCAGGCCTTGCTGAAGAACACAGCGACTCCTCGTTGCCACTCTAACTTGCACATGGTCCCTGAGACAGAAGCGAAAACCCCCTGGTCTCTGAGATGTGGAACCAAGAACTCTAGACAGAGCCTGGTGCTGGAGGCAGGGACAGCGCTGGAGGTGGAGTGAACAGAGTTAAAAGGGACTGAAGCTACCAGCTTTTGAGTGATTTTTATTACCGATGCATAAATCAAGCAAGATGTGAACTCTAAATTGATTGCGACACATTGCGTTGTCAGTGTGTTCTCTGATTATTTAATTTCTGGTCCGATCTTATCTCCTATTTCCCAAGATGCTTCTGAAGGCTTTCATGTCCACAGCCTGAATCACGCTTTCTTTTCTCCTGCCAGTGCTCCGTGTTCCCAGAGCGTGTGGATGGGGAAGGTTTTATATAGCACAAGCTAGCACTTTGGGGCCTCGCCCTTGCCTAAAGCAAATTCCTTAGGGTTTGAAAGAAAATCTGTCTCTGTCAAGCTCTCTGCTTTTTTGTTATATCTTTAATTGTTGCAGTCATTTCAAGGCCTTGGTTTATTTTTACATTTGCTCATCTACTTTTTCATTTTATATTTCATTTGTCCTGTATTTAAGTCTTAAAATTTCAATATTGCCTTGAGTGTTATCAGGATTATTTGTCATGTCAGAAGCCTTAGAAATACTGATCTACTGATGTGGCTTTACCTGGCGCTATTTATTTTCCCCTTCAGACACCGTTATTAGCCAGGATCCTGGTAGAAAGAAGTTGGTTGAGCTGAAAAGAATATTAATGAAGCACTTTGGGCAGAGTTAAGGGAAACAACCAGGGATGGTGAGGCACCCAGAACCAGGAACAGCAAGGGGTCCTGACCTCTGAGGGACACTCAGGGGTGGGAGCAGGGTTCTCAGAGCCTGATGAGGAATGGCTAACAGGAGGCCCTGCAGCCATGTGGGACACAGGCACCAGCAGCCGGGAGGAGCATGGAGTGAGCAGGGAGAATCAAGGCCCTAACTCTCTCTTTCCCCACTTTTTGATTTCCTAATGGTGTCTCTGATTGGCCAATCTGGATGATCCCAGGCTGAGAGATTTGCCTTCCTAGCACAGAGCAGGGCAGAGAACAGATCTGGATTGAGGTGGGGATAAGGCACAAACCTCTGGCTGTTGAACTTCTCATTAGATTATCAATAGATGAGCCTTTCTCAGTGGATTATCCATGGTGATGGGGACACATGAACACCATGCCAATTCTATTCTGGTTATGATGAAATCAACTTATGTTCTTCCTGGAGATATGTACTTTTTCATTTTTTTCATTTTAGGGAACTTCTGTTTCTCCTGCTAGATCTGTCCTATGTCTGTGTACAGAGTCCCTGCTCACTCCATGCTTCTCCCGGCTGCTGGGCCTCCTGTTAGTCATTCCTCATCAGGCTCTGAGAACCCTGCTCCCACTCTGTCTTTAAAAGCCTAATGCCCATACCAAGAGCATGTTAGAAATGTTCATTCTCAGCCCTTCCTCTACATCTACTGAACCAGAAACTCTGGGGTGGGGCCCATCCATCTGTGTTAACAAGCCCTTAGGGGAGTCTGACGCACGCTCGAGTTTGAGAAGCACTGGGGTAGACATTGTACAGAACATCTCTGATGCTTCTTTCACACCACACCTTTTTGTTCCAGGTGTTGCTGTGGCAACCAGCAGTGCACAGGAGTAGCCTCACTTCAGCTGCACCACGTATACTTGTCTGCCTTTGGGATAATCGGGGGAGCCTGCTCCGCTGTTCTTGGGCATGTGCAAACCTGGAAACACCAAGGAGTTTATTAATAGTCCCGGGGCAGCCCTGGACCAATGGGGATTGGGAGCCAGTGGATAAACCACTCCCCATGATCTCGAGGTAGGGTGTGTTCCATACTGCTGCTCAGTAGGTTCCAGCAAAACTGAGCCTCATTTGCCCAGAGCACTTAACAGATCAGTGATAAACCTTAAGATTGGCTTTCCCTCCCCCAAATCCTTCATTTTTGCTTCCTGGGATCATTTTCCAAAATAAACCACCAGCATGTAAACCCCATCTCAGGCTCTATTTCTTGGGGAAATCCCAGCTAAGACAATGTCCTTTCCCCAGCCTTTACCAAAATTGCATTCAGCTTCAAGGACCAGTGTAAATGTTACCTGTAGTGCATAAACCTCTCTCTTCTGCCTTCCTTGTGCTTCCATAGTGCTTATTTTTGCTGTCATAGCAGCGGTCATAATCTGTCTGGAAACATGCTTTTAGAGCTATCTGTCTCCCCAGCCAGACTTGTTTCTCTGGTCAGGGACAGTGTCTATTCATTCAAGGAACACTCCCCCGCCCGCCCCCATCCTGGTGGGTTTTTGGATAGTGCTGAGCACAATCAATGTCTGTTGAATTTAATAGAATGCCAGAGTCACGTCTGATGGCTTTTAAAGTCACACTGTATATGCCCAGTGTGTCTGACTTGGAAGAGTGCTATTCTTCATTGTTCTAGTCTTTAAGCTATGATGCTTTCTCTACCAGCTGTTTTTAATCCCGTTGCCACTTGAAACGAGGTGCAGTTGGGTGGGGTCTGCTTCATGGGCATGTGGCCTGTGAAGTTGGTACAGGGTCCTGCACTTGATTCATTGCTTGGCTGTCACCATCCTGAAAATTTAAATAATTTTATCTTTGAAGTTGTGTTTTGTGAGTGAAGTGCAAATGGACAGTGGATCACGCCTTTGGTCAGAGAAGATCTATGTAACAGCATGTCTGCCTCCTCTGCTATCCCATTCACATGTAGCATTCATGATGTCCCCTGAGCACAGACTTCCGTGGCCCCACATTGTGTGGGTTTCCAGTGAGACTCAAAGTAAGTACAAGGCAAGGGCATCATGTCCATGACTGAGTAAACCAAGAAAGAGGACAGTGAGTTAAGGGAGGAAGGGGGAAAGAGGGGAGAGAGGCCACATTTTCCACTGGAACCAGACCAGGAACCAGACCATGCTTCCACTGCAGAAAGAAAGCAATATATTCTAGTAAACACCAGCGATGGAGGAACCCTATCATATCCTTTCACTGTACTAACTAACAGCTTCTGCTGAAAATGACGATACAGAGGAAAAGATAGGGTAACCCACAGTTCCTTTCCCTCTTGGTTCTTCCTTACCTACCAGTAAGTTGAAGATAGAAAGTGTTGGCAGAATGAGCACATATGAAAAGGTGAAGTAAACACAGTGTGGTTAATTTTATCCAATGTTTCCAATGTGTTGATAAGAATAAAATACATATGCATAATCAAGCTACTAAATGAGTTGTATAATGTCAGTGATTCTATATACAAGTTGAATGTTCTTATGTCTGCATTTAAAATGGTCATTGCACAATATAAATATGAATGGGAAGATTTAAATACAGTCATACATAAAAATATTCATTAAAAATAAATGAAAAATAAAGTAACAAATTTTAAAAATACTGTGCAATGAGCCAAACTTGGTGTGTTTGTAAGCATATAAAAAATGCTTTAAAAATAAGAAGAAATATCTGTAAGGTGAGCTGCTTCTCTTCTCAGTTAAAATGTGCCAGGTTTTGGAAATCCAATATAATAAAGAGGTAATATGCAAATTGATGATCACTCCAACACACAAGATGGCTCTCCCCATGTGGACACAACATGGCCACCACAAGATGGCCAGCAGGGGAGGGCAATTGGGAGGAACCAGGCCTGCAAGGGAGGTCAGTTAGGGGTGACCGGGCCTGCAGGGAAGAGCAGTTGGGGAGGACCAGGCCTGCAGGGGAGGGCAGTTGGGGGTGATCAGGCCTGCAGGGGAGGGCAGTTGGGGGGAACCAGGCCTGCAGGGGAGAACAGCTGGGGGGGGGGGAACTAAGCCTGCAGGGGAGGGCTGCTGGGAGGGACAAGGCCTGCAGGAGAGGGCAGTTGGGGGGAACCAGGCCTGCAGGGTAGGACAGTTGTGGGGGGGGGACCAGGCCTGCAGGGGAGGGCAGTTGGGGGGGACAAGGCCTGCAGGGGAGGGCAGTTGTGGGGGGGACCAGGCCTACAGGGGAGGGCAGTTGGGGGCAACCAGGCCTGCAGGGGAGGGCAGTTCAGGGCAACCAGGTCAACAGGGGAGAGCAGTTAGGGGTGACCGGGCTGGCAGGGGAGGGCAGTTAGGGGTGACCAGGCCTGCAGGGGAAGGCAGTTAGGGGCAATCAGGCTGGCAGGGGAGCAGTTAGGCATTGATCAGGCTGGCAGGGGAGTGGTTAGAGAGTGATCAGGCTGGTAGGCAAAAGCAGTTAGGGGCAATCAGGCAGGGAGACAGGCAAGCAGTTGGGAGCCAGCAGTCCTGGATTGTGAGAGGGATGTCTGACTGCCCATTTAGGCCTGATCCCACCAGCCTGGTCACCTGCTGGCCCAGTCACCCCTAACTGCCCACTGGTGGGATCAGGCCTAAACGGGCAGTCGGACATCCCTCAAGGGGTCCCAGATTGGAGAGGGTGCAGGCTGGGCTGAGGGACACCCCACCACCTGTGCACAAATTTCGTGCACTGGACCTCTAGTACAAAGATAAAAAACTATCATCCCTGCTCAAAGATTTTAAGATTAGAAAGGGATTCAGACAAGCAACTCAGCCATCAGAGAGGAGGGTAGTGAGAGCTCTGAACATGTAGCTACAGCAAGGTTGGAAGGAAAGAGAGCAGGCATTTAAGTGTGAGCCTTATTTAACCTCCACCACCAGCTACCCTCTCCCATGGTGCTTGGCACACAGTAGGCATTGAAGAATCTGAGGAATTCCCTGCCAGTGTTGCTCAGTGATTAGAGCACTGGCCCACTCACCAAAGGTCGCAGGTTTGATTCCCATTCAAGGGCACATACCTGGGTTGCAGTTTCGATCCCCGGCCCTGGTCAGGAGTGTGCAAGAGACAATCAATTGATGTGTCTCTCTCTCATTGATGTTTCTCTCTCTCTCTCTCTCTCTCTCTCTCTCTCTCTCTCTCTCTCTCTCTCTCTCTCTCCCCCTTCTCCTTTCCTTCACTTCCTTCCAGTCTCTCTAGAAAGTAATGGAAAAATATCGTTGAGTGAGGATTAACAACAACAAAAAAGAATTAGAAGAATGAATCTGATTCATGGCAGCTTTCTGGAGGAGGTGACTTCTTTTTTTTATTATTAATTTCTTTATTGATTAAGGTATCACATATTTGTCCTCATACCCCCATTCCCATCCCAAACCCCTCCCCACACATGCCTACATCCCCCTGTTGTCCGTGACCACTGGTTAGGCTTATATGCATGCATACAAGTCCTTTGGTTGACTCTCCCCTTTACCCCCACCCTCCCCTACCTTCCCTCTGAGGTTTGACAGTCTAATCGATGCTTCCCTGTCTCCAGGTCTGTTTTTGTTCATCAGTTTATGTTGTTCATTATTTCCCCTAGATGAGTGAGATCATGTGATACTAGAAATACACTTATAAGAACCGAAAATGAGACAAGCAATAATGGTTATGCTGAGAGGCAAATGAATCAGTCTGTAGTGAGTTTCTTTCTGGGCCAACAGTTCTTTTGAGTCCCAATTTCAATGTCAAACAGTTCCTTATGTGTACACGTCAGCAATGATATTTCAGTTCTGGATGGTGGACAAATGGTGGTAATGCAGGTCCGACCCTCTCTGGTTTGGTCCTGGGCAACCTGCCACGATGCACAGCTGCTGACTGTTAGTATGGCAAGGCATCATCAGCATCTTCCATCTCTGGACTGTTTCTCTTCCGTCTTCATGGCTGGAGCAGTCCTGTCAATTCCTCTCTGTTGCAGGAATCCACATGGTCTTGGAGTTGTTTTCTGAAAATATACAAACATATTCTCGACCAAAAGCTAATAAAGGAATCTTTTCTATAAGTTTGACTTGGGATCCTTTTTCATTTTTTGCCCAAACGATTTTCCTTTGGCTTGTTTTGACACCATGTGTGTTTTTCATGGGCGTCTTGCTGTTAGCATTACAAATGAAAGTTAATTTTCTAAAGTAAAAAATTTTCTAGATGTAATTTACTTACAGGATATTTTTCCTTACATGATATTCTTCTACTATCCCCCCCTTTTTTGATTTAAATATTAGGGGCTTTTGGAAATTTTATAATGTAGTCTTGATAGCTTTTAAATTTTAATTTTTTGCACTAAAATATGACTGCTTTAGGATCATTACAAGTTATGCAATTTTACCATGAGATGAACTACCAATAAAAAATTTTAGTTAACACTTTAGGAACAGCTTTTTGTCCAGTACCATTAATTTTTCTAGAATATTCACTTTTTTCATTTAGCCAATTTAAATTAGTCTGAGAACTTGACTACTATTTTACTGTCAAATTTAATACTCTAACAACAATCTTATTTTACCCTGTAAATATTAGTGGAAAGGATTATTTGCCTTCTTGAGTAGGCCCTGAGCATTCCTGGTGCTAGGTTGGATTTAGATATCAAAAACCCACTTCCCCACACCATGGGTACAAGACAACTCAAACAAGTCTTGTTGCAGTGAGAGGGCAGCTGCTGTTGGCCAAGTTTTTGTCTGTTACCTGGGTCCCCATTTAAGCTGGGCATAGGAAGCGAAGGAGCCATGGGGGCAGGAGACCTCCCTCTGAAGGGGGGAGGGTTCAGGCCCCTGCAAAGTTGGGGGGGGTGAGGGTCTGTGCCCCACCTCTGTTGACCCCCAAGTTCTCTCCTGATGGCCCCTCTGCGACTGTGCCTGTCTTAGGTTGTTCCTTCCCTGAGGAATCTTACCCGTCTCTGGCTAACCAGCCATCCTCTGGGGCCAAGCAGGGTGATGTGAGGTTCAGTTCTGTAGAAGGTGACTTCTTGACTGGAAGTTCAGTACCTGGGCTTGTGGACATTTCAGTTGCACAGTTAACCTCCAGAGGTTGTGATTGAAGTTACCAAGGAGAGGCCTAGGGGGAACAATATTTCCAAGAGAGTTCTCTCTTAGGATGGTGGTATTTGTGTTCACCATCGGTGGAAAAATAAATGTCAGGGCCCATTCCTGTCTTATGTGTAATTCTAATTCACAAGGACAGTATTTAATTTTGCTAAATTTCATGGTTAAAAATTAGAAGAGTCTTTGTGCATTTCTTAGATAGATGTAATATTTCCCTTTCCTTACATTTTTCAGACTCATCCATACAGGCTATTCTCTTTTTCTATGTACTTCATATTTATCTGCTACAGGAGACTCAACCACCTTCACCCCTGAAAGTAAGACTTGTTCAACAAGTCCCTTCTCAGATGGCCCCAGTTGTCCTGGAAGATGACATGTGGCAATAACTCTCATCCACAGACTTTTCATCTGCCCTGCTTTACAGCTCTTCTACTTGGTATGACCACTGATTTGGTATTAATTAGACTGGGAGTTTCTTGAGAGTAGCTTTGTGTCTGTCACCTCTGTTTCTCCCTGGGGACCCAGCACAGTGTCTGCTACCCAGGGGGAGCACAATCAGTGGGGTTGGTTGAATGAATGAGCTAATTCTATCCAATTGCTCCCAACCTTCTTTAATGATGATTTTTGGTACCTCACTTCTTTGCCTTATTTATCAATCTTTTCCTGATACCTTTTAGTATAGAACACTTCATACGCACGCATGCGAGCGCGTGCACACACACACCCTTGTGTTCATTCTCTCTCTGTCCGCTTCCCCTCCCCCACCCCAGCTGTATCTATGCCTAGCAGAGCACAGCAAAACTTGACTAAAAGGTTTAGTGGGGACACTTTCACACTTCCTGAGACAGTTCACAGGAACATAAAACCACGATGGATTGCTCAGTCCTGGCCCCTTGCACATTCTAGCGAGATGGCAGTGTCTGATTGCAGAGCACACCTGTACCTCGTGACAGCCTGTGCCGAGTGGGTTTGGGAAAGCACTTATTTATTATAAACCTAAAATTAAACGACACGTTTCTACATGTTGTTTAGCAGCAGCTGATGCAAAACTTTGTCAACACAGAACTTTTCACATCTCAGGTCCAACTTTGGTAAATGGATTATTGTGTGAGACGTGCTGGCATTGGAAATGAAAGAACTAGCTTGGGAAAATTAAAAGCCATGCCCTTTATTTTCCTTTCAATTGAAATCTTTTCATTTTAAAAGGGTTTGGGTCACTTCTCTTTTTTGACGCACTTCTGAGTGTCCTTGTCTCAGTCAGGACACGGGGATCAAATTGAAAACAGCCCAGTGCTATGACAGTGAGATGACCATTCTTCCTGGAGCAGTTGGGACATGTCCTTGTCTGGATCTACTAGGCTAATCTCACCAAGCTCTTGTCTGTGGTGCTAAATGGAACAGTCTTTGCTTCCTAGCCAATTCCTCTGCTGCCCACACAGCTTTGCTGCTGGCAAATCCCTTTCTCTCCTTGCTATGTCTCATTGTTCACCTTTGACAAAACATCCTGTTCACAGCCAAAAGTACAGTATGAACTCATGTGAAATTCTGCTCATTGCAACAGGTTCCTCCCATTGTCACACAGGTTTGTTGAGAACACTGCTCTGTGCACATTTTTTCATGCAATTTGCCCTTTGCAGTGCAGGAAAAAAACATTTTTCAATACATACCATTACAGCGACAGCTGGGGGGGGGTGTCTCAAAAATAAGATGGGAATCAGAATGTAGGGTGAGATATTTTTTAAAATGCTAATTGAAATTGAAAGCAAAAGGCTAATAAGATGCTCGCATCACAGACAGGATGGGCAGTCTGCAGGAAAGCCATCAGTTGTAACATGGCCTATACGTTGTTATCATCTATGGTTGTTACAATTTTTTACTTTACATTTTTTTAGCATTTAGATGTTATAAAATATTTTTTATGTCATGATTATTGATCTTTAACCATAAGGTCAAAAGAGGAAACTGAGGCTTGTAGAAATGATCCTGTACAAAAACCACCCAGCTGGTAGATGGTAGAGCTGGGACTTAGAAACTAAGCCTACAGATGCATTCCAGACTTTTATTACTGATGAAATTAAAGTGTTTCCTTAGATATCTTCAGGAAGCAGCCAATCTAAAAGGGGATTAAAAACTGCGCAAACTTGTTACTATGCACAAACCTGTTATAAAGTGCAAACAGCAGGGTGATGCTCCTGGTAGGGTCTAGAAAGGGAGGATAAAGTTAAGAACTGTGTTTAGTGAATAAGAACATTCTGGTCACTAAAATAGTATATTCTCCATTGTGAAAGGAAGATTTTTATCAGCATCTAATTTAAGTGCCTAATGCATCCTATCAGATAAAGCAAGCTTCAGGAGTCAATCCCTTTTGCTTGGTTTGGTGTACCAGACAAATATCTGGTTATTTATTCTATCTTATTAGTACTTATCAGCTGGGAAGGGAGAGGGTGCCCAAATATCGGATGGGAAAATTATAGTCATTAGAAAAGTTTGACTTTTACTTTAAAATTAAGGCAATTTTATAAATCAGGCTGTTGGTGAAGTTGGTTTAACATGAATCAGTTCTCTAGCATCAAATCACTTCTGGGTGAATTAGACTTGAGCGAGTTTCTGCAACTAAGTGCCAGATTTTAACTCATGATGGTCATATTAAGTACTGCCTTCTGCGCTGGATCTGCCAGCTCACCTTCTCCGACACTTGGTATGAAAACAAGTCAGTCAGATGGTTTACTGGAACAATGTCCTTCACCAGTAGCATCTTAAATTTGAAGGAATATTTGTAAGCAGCTATCTAATCTCCTCCCCATGTAGAGGTCCCAAAGTGGTCATCTAAGTCAGCAGTGAGCTTATTTTACCAAAATTTATTTACTTTTGAATAACTAATTGTCAGAATTTGTTTTACCTTACGTATTGAGCCGAAAATTTTCTGCCCCTCGTTCATTACTCTAGAGCTGCACAGAATGAATCTACTCCATCTACATCAGTGGTCGGCAAACTCATTAGTCAACAGAGCCAAATATCAACAGTACAACGATTGAAATTTCTTTTGAGAGCCAAATTTTTTAAACTTAAACTTCTTCTAACGCCACTTCTTCAAAACAGACTCGTCCAGGCCGTGGTATTTTGTGGAAGAGCCACACTCAAGGGGCAAAGAGCCACATGTGGCTAGCGAGCCGCGGTTTGCCGACCACGGATCTACGTGAAAAACCTTTGAATATTAAACTTGCAGCAATTACATATAGAATGTAAAAATTCTTTATAATGGATTTAACCATTAAAAACTATTTGGCTTAAGAGAGGAAACTCAATTGGGTGACTTTTGTACTGTAGGCAGATAATTCTGACTGGAACTAAAGTCGAGTTCATGAAGGGTTTTTATCTTTCATGATGTGGTGACTGTCAAAAACTGCGAAGGTTCTCAGATTTTACTTACTTGCAAAGTTAACAAGTTAGACTGTGACAGGTTTATGAATGCTGGAAGAGAATATGAGACTCTTGAGTTAGAAACAAAGGGCAGTGTGAGATTCATAGAAATAGAAGTAACCAGAGTATCCTCATTTTTTGTGTTGGTTACCAAGCCCCAATTCCCACAGGGTGGGCAAACAGGGCCAGATGACACTTCCACACACATAGGGTGTGTTATAGGAGAGAAGCCCTGAGTTTAAGAAACCCCAATTTTTTGTAGTGGGTTGCAAGCAAACCCATCAACCTTTACTCAGGGAACATGTTATCTTTATTATGCTGAACAGCAAACAAACCAGCTCTGTGCTCCTCAGTGAAACACCACCTCTGTCTTTCAAGGCTGTTCTCTATGTAAACATTCTTGAAAAGATAACCTGGAACAAAGGTAGTCATTGCCTTTGCCTGCAAGATGTGCAGAAACATGAGGGACCTATGGAGAATCATTTCCCAATAGCAACTACCTTTGACTTCTTTTCAAGACTTTCACACAAACCTCTAAACCAAAACTTCATGCCAAAAGATACAGGGGCACACCCACTCGAATCTCCTTTTCAAGTGAGTTTTCTTTCTCTTAAACTCTAAGGGTTCCCACGAGACTGGCAACAGGGGATCCAGGGGCAGTGGAGTTCATCCTGGGGTAACCCCCTGAATCTGTCCCCTTACCCATGGCTCCTTGCCTTTAACTCTCCAGTGAGCTGACAGCAGATGCCTTGGTTCATTTCTTTCCTATAACATCTCTAGAGAGCCAAAGCAGTCCAGCCTAGTTTCTCTCCTGCTGCTTCTTCTATCCTAGAGCCTTCCTTGTTTCACTGTCCTCAAACAAACAAACAAACAAACAAACAAACAAACAAACAAACAAGGGCTAGACCAGCCGTGGGCAAACTAAGGCCCGTGGGCCGGATCTGGCCCATTGGGCTGTTCTATCAGGCCCGTGGAGCTGAAAGAGTGGAGGGTTCTCTTGCTCTCCCCTCCGCTCCTTCACCAGCAGCAGTGTTAACATGGCAACGTGGGGAAACAGGGCCGCAGCTCCTTCTTCTGAGTGGGCGGATTTATATCCGCCCATTCAGTAGCAGGAACAACCTCTCAATCTTCCAGAGGCTCCTTGTAATGCCCGCGGATGCGTCTCCCGACATCACCCTGGGAATGCGTAGACACGTTATCGTGGTGATGTAGGGAGACACGCCCCTGGAGAGCACAGTATCAGAGCCTTTCTGAGGTAAGATTAAGAGCTCTACTCAAACACAATTTTTTCCTGTTCCCACATTCTGTACATCACAATGACTTGTTAAATAAAACAACAAAGACTTTCAGCTTTTAGGGCTTGTATCCACTGCAGTTTTTTTTCCCACTGCGGACGCGTGCAGCAGGGAAAAAGACACACAGAGGACATGTCACACTAGCCATGCTGCGGCTGCATTTTTTTGCTGATACGAATGCGGTATCAGAAACGCTACCGTGGCCACTAACCGCATTTACTGTTTACACATTTTGTTCTTTTCTATTTGTTTTAGTTTTAAATTATTTTATTATATTTAAGTTTAATTTGAAAGGCTTTTGTACCTTTCCTTTGTTAGGCAATTTTATTTTGCCTTTGCCATCTTCCATATAAGGTATGTTATTGTGTTATGATTCCTCCATTTTTTGAAGTTTCAAATTATAATAATTAGTGTTTACATTCTTCTTGTTAAAATGTTTGAAATGAATAAAACTATTGAAATAAAAAAAAAAGACAGTACCCTTTTATGTAATGATGTTTACTTTGAATTTATATTAGTTCACACAAACACTCCATCCATGCTTTTGTTCAGGCCCTCCGGTCCAGTTTAAGAACCCATTGTGGCCCTCGAGTCAAAAAGTTTGCCCACCCCTGGGCTAGACTGAGGAAGAGGAAGGTAGGAGGTATGTGATTCCTTTATTTTCCAACTAAGTTTATTTACAACTTCCTCTTCCAGCTTCTTTTCATTGATGTTCAAGAGATTAATTCTCCTCTGAATAATGTGGTTAGAAGAGTCTGATTTCTAGCAATGTGTAGCTTCAGTGGAAATTATAAGACTTTAAGGGAGAGATTGACAGCAATACAATCATAATAAGGGACTTTAACACCCCACTGTCATCAATGGATAAATCTTTAAGACAAAATATCAACAAGGAAACAGTGACCTTAAGTGACACACTGGATCAGATGGGTTTAACTGATATTTACAGAACATTTCATCCCAAACACATTATTCTCAAGTGCACATGGAACATTCTCAAAGATAGACCACATGTTAGGACACAAATAAGTCTTAACAAATTCAAGAAAATTGAAATTATACCGAGCATCTTCTCAGATCACAATAGCATGAAATTAGAAACCAACCACACAAAAAACTCAAGCCCTGGCCCATGTGGCTCAGTTGGTTAAGCATCATACCGCACACCAAAAAGTTGCTGGTTGGATTCTCCATCAGGACATATGCCCAGGTTGTGGGTTTGGTCCCTGCAACCAATTCATGTTTTTTTTATCTCTCTCTAAAATCAATAAAAATAGCCCAGCTGGCATGACTCAGTGGTTGAGCATCGACCAATGAACCAGGAGGTCATGGTTTGATTCCCAGTCAGGGCACATGCCCAGTTTGCAGAGTCAGTCCCCAGTAGGGGATGTGCAGGAGGCAGCTGATCAATGATTCTCTCTCATCATTGATATTCCTCTCTCTCTCCCCCTCTAAATATATATATATATATATATATATATATATATATATATATATATACATATATATATATATATATATATGTATACAATAAAATAAATATATTGACAAAACAAAGCAAACCCTCAAAAACATTCAAACACATGGAAGCTAAATAACATGTTATTAAACAATGAATGGGTTACCAATGAGATCAAGAAAGAAATAAAAAATTACCTGGAAACAAATGAAAATGAATACACAACACACTCAAATCCATGGGACATAGCGAAAGCAGTCCTGAGAGGGAAGTTCATAGCATTACAGGCCTACCTCAAGAAACAAGAAAAACACTCAAATAAAAAATCTAACCCTACAACTAAAAAAATTAAAAAGAGAACAACAGAAGAAGCCCACAGTAAGTATAAGGAAGGAAATAATAAAGATAAGAGCAGAATTAAATGCCACAGAAACTAAAAATCAATACAAAAAAAATCAATGAAACCAAGAGCTGGTGAAACTTAGCCAAACTAATCAAGAAACAAAGAGAGAGGACCCAAATAAATAAAATAAGAAATGAAAGAGGAGAAGTAACAACTGACCCCACAGAAATACAAAGGATTATAAGAAATTATTATAAACAACTATATGCCAACAAATGGAACAACCTGGATGAAATGGACAAATTCCTAGAAACATACAATTTTCCAAAACAGAATCAGGAAGAATCAGAAAACCTGAATAGAACAATAACAACTAATAAAATTGAAGCAGTAATAAAAAAATCTCCGAATAAACAAAAGTCCTGGACCGGATGGCTTCACAGGTAAATTTTACCAAACATTCAAAGAAATACTAATACCTCTCCTCCTGAAACTATTCCAAAAAATTGAAGAGGAAGTAAGACTTCCAAGCTCTTTTTATGAGGTCAACATTACCCTAATTCTTAAACCAGGTAAAGACATGATATAGAAAGAAAATTATAAGCCAATATTCCTGATGAGCACAGATGCTAAAATCCTCAATAAAATATTAACAAATCAGATACAGCAATACATTAAAAAGATCATACATCATGATCAAGTGGGATTTATTCCAGAGATGCAAGATTGATATGATATTTGCAAATCAATAAATGTGATGCATCACATAAACAAAATGAAAGATAAAAATCACATGATCATATCAATAGATGCAGAAGAAGCATTTGATAAAACCCAGCATCCATTTACGGTAAAAATTCAGCAAAGTGGGAATAAAGGGACCATATTTTAACATAGTAAAGGCCATACATGACAAACCTATAGCCAACATCATACTCAATGGGCAAAAACTAAAAGCATTTCCTTTAAAATCAAACAATACAGAGATGTCCTCTTTCACCACTCTTATTCAACATGGTACTGGAAGTTCTAGCCACAGTGATCAGAAAAAAAGAAATAAAGGCATCCAAATTGAGAAGGAGGAGGTAAAATTGTTATTATTCAGGAATGACATTGATATGTATATGGAAAACCCTAAAGACTTCACCCATAAGCTACTAGATGTAATAAATGAATTCGGCAAAATAACAGGATACAAAATCAATGTTGAGAAATCAATGTCATTTCTATACATTAATAATGAACTATCAGAAAGAGAAACTAAGAAAACAATCCCATTTACTATTGCAACAAAAAAAATGTAAGTTACCTAGGAACAAATTTAATCAAGGAAGTAAAAGATCTGTACTCCAAAAATTATCAGATATTGAAGAAAGTAATTGCGAAAGATACAAATAAGTGGAAGCATACTAGTATACTGGGTTCATGGGTAGGAAGAATTAACATCATTAAAATGTCCATAATACCCAAAGCAATCTATAGATTCAAAACAATCACTATTAAAATACCAATGCATATTTCACAGATCTAAAAAAAATATTCCAAAAATTTATATGGAACCAAAAAGTACCTCAAAAAGCTGCACCAATCTTGAGAAAGAAGAACACAGTTGAAAGGGTTACAATATCAGACATCAAATATTACTACATAGCCATTGTAACCAAAACAGCCTGGTACGGGCATAAGAACGGGCATATATCAATGGAACAGAACAGAGAGCCCAGAAATCAATCCATACCTTTATGGTCAATTAATATTTGACAAAGGAGGCAAAAGCATACAATGGAGTAAAACCAGTCTATTCAATATATGGTGCTGGGAAAATTGGACAATTACATACAAAAAATGAAATTAGACCACCAACTTATACCATACACAAGAATAAAATAAAAATGGACAAAAGGTTTAAATGTAAGTGGTGAAACCATAAAAATCCTAGAAGAACACATAGGAAGTAAAATCTCAGACATTTCTTATAGCAATATTTTTGCCAATATATCTCCTATGGCAAGGGAAACAAAGGAAAAATAAACCAATGGGACTATATAAAACTAAAAAGTTTCTGCACATCAAAAGAAACCATCCACAAAATAAAAAGGGAACCCACTGTATAGAAAAACATATTTGCCAATGATACATCTAATAAGAAGTTAATTTCCAAAAAATATAAAGAATGCATATAACTCAACACCAGGAAGACAAATAACACAATTAAAAAATGGGCAAAGGTCTGAATAGACACTTCTCCAAAGAGGACATGCAGAAGGCCAATAGACATATGAAAAGATGTTCAAGGTCACTAATCATCAGAGAGATGCAAATTAAAACTATAATGAGGTATCACTTCATACCTGCCAAAATGGCTACCTTCAATAAATCAACAAACAAGTACCAATGAGGATGTGGGGAAAAGGGAGCCCTAGTATACTGTTGGTGGGGATGCAGATTGGTACAGCCACTGTGGAAAGCAATATGGAGATTCCTCAAAAAATAAAAAATGGAACTGTTTTTTGACCCAGCAATCTCTTTTCTGGGAATATATCCTAAGAATCCCAAAATACCAATCAGAAAGAATATATGCACCCCTATGTTTATAGCAGTGTTATTTATAATAGCAAGATCTCGAAACAGCCCAAGTGCTCATCCTATCTAATAAAAGAGTAATATGCAAATTGACCATCACTCCAACACACAAGATGGCTGCCCCCATGTGGTCAAAGATGGCTGCCCCCATGTGGACACAAGATGGCCACCACAAGATGGCCAGCAGGGGAGGGCAGTTGGGAGGGACCAGGCCTGCAAGGGAGGGCAGTTGGGGGGCAATCAAGCCTGCAAGGGAGGGCAGTTAGGGGTGACTAGGCCTGCAGGGAAGGGCAGTTGGGGGGAACCCAGGCCTGCAGGGGAGAGCAGTTGGGGGGGACCAGGCCTGCAGGGGAGAGCAGTTGGGAGGGACCAGGCCTGCAGGGGAAGGCAGTTAGGGGTGACCAGGCCTGCAGGGGAGGGCAGTTAGGGGCAAACAGGCTGGCAGAGGAGCAGTTAGGCATCAATCAGGCTTGGCAGGGGAGTGGTTAGGGCAGGGGTGGGCAAACTTTTTGACTCGAGGGCCACAATGGGTTCTTAAACTGGACTGGAGGGCTGGAACAAAAGCATGGATGGAGTGTTTGTGTGAACTAATACAAATTCAAAGTAAAGGAGCGGAGGGGAGAGCAAGAGAACCAGATAGAACAGCCGGATCCAGCCCGCGGGCCGTAGTTTGCCCAAGGCTGGGTTAGGGGGTGATCAGGCTGCCAGGCAGAAGCGGTTAGGGGCAATCAGGGAGGCAGGCAGGTGAGCAGTTGGGAGCCAGAAGTCCTGGATTGTGAGAGGGATCCCAGATTGGAGAGGGTGCAGGCTGGGCTGAGGGACACACACCCCGTGCACGAATTGCATGCACTGGGCCTCTAGTATATATATATAAAACCCTAATATGCAAATAGACCAAACAGTGGAACAACCGAACAACTGGTCTCTATGATGTGTGCTGACCACCACGGGGAGCATGTGGAACATGGCGTGCATTGGCAGCAGGATGCAGAGCATGGAACATGGTGGGCATTGGCCACAGTGAGATGGTGAAAGAGGTGAGTGGGGGTGCCAGACCAAGGTGGGGCACCAGTCGCTGTCATTGGGGCGAGCCTCTGGAGGTTACTGAAAGTTCTTTGCTCACATGCTCCTCGTTCCCGCCCAGTGCTTGCACCTGCTGCTGACGCCTTACCCTGGCCCCGATTGCTTGGCGCCAACAGCAGGTGTGAGTGGCGGCTGCTGGCCCTTCAGGGTTTTTCCACCTCCCCTGCTCCGGAGGGGCAATCAGGGCTGGCAGCCGCCTCTCGCATCCACTGCTGGCGTTGGCCCCAATCGCTCCATGCCATTAGTGGGTGCAAGCAGGTCCGGCACTGGCAGTGTGTGGGAGCAGTGGTGGCAGCAGGAGCGGGGCTGCCTGCAGACAGGGGACCGGGAGCTACGGCAGGAGGGGCCAGGCAGGGGCGTGGAGGATGGGCCGAGATCTGCCCCTGTGACCACTGCAGCCTCACGGCCCACAGTTCCTTTCAAGGTGCACAAATTCTTGCACTGGGCCCCTAGTCAATAGATAAAAAAGCTGTCTGACATTTATACAATGGAATACTATGCAGCAGCATGGATGAACCTGGAGATTATAATGCTAAATGAGATAAGTCAGTCAGAGAAAGACAAATACCATATAATCTCACTTACATATGGAATCTAATGAACAAAATAAACTGATGAACAAAATAGAACCAGAGACATGGATACATGGAACAGACTGACAGATGTCAGAGGCAGGTGGGGAGAAGGGGCTGATAGGATGAAAGAAGGTGTAGGGATTAGCCCACGAACATGTATGCATAGCCCATGGACACAGACAATAATGTAGTGAGGGACAGAGGGAAGGGAGGATGGGGTCTGGGTGAAGGGAGGTAAAAGGGGGCAATGAGGGACATCTGCAATAATGTCAAAAATACAAATAAAAAAGAAATTATATTATAGATTATCCAAAAACTAGAAGTTCTATGTGGCAAAATAAAGTCATGAAAACTCAAGTGAGAGACTTGGATGAAATATTGCAATGTTTTTAGTAAACCAAAGTTTAATACCCAGACTACTGCTCCTATTTTCCCTCTGACTGAAAAAAAGGACCAACAACCCAATAGAAAAAGAACAAAGAATCTGAGTAAGTAAATCACAAGAAAGGAAATAAAATGGCTGATAATCTTATGAAAGGACATTTAACCTCAAATGGTTATCAACTAAATACAAATTTAGATAATGAGATTCCCCAATATATTGGTAAAAATGTATAAGACTGATAATAGACAGCTTTGATGAGGCGGTTAGAAATAACTATTTTCAAAGTGGCTGGGGGTAATGTAAATTGATAGCACCTGTTTGGGCCAGTTCTCATTTGAATCTCATGAGAAAGCTAACTAAGTGTTGTTATTAATAGCAACATTTTGGAAATAACATAATGGCCATTAATAGAATGGTTAAATAAACTATGAAAGTCCAAATTAAGAAATATGCCATGTAGTTTTAAAAAGAATGAAGAAGGTCCTTTATTAATTTTAAAAAGAATGAAGAAGGTCCTTTATTAATTTTAAAGGACCTCTAAGGAATATTGTTAATTAATAAAAGGAAGTTGCAAAATAATACTGTAAATATATACAGACATTTATTTATATTCATACTAGAGGCTCGTTGCATGAAATTTGTGCACTGGGGGGGTGGTTTCCCTCAGCCCAACCTGTACCCTCTCCAATGTGGGACTCCTCGGGGGATGTCCGACTGCCAGTTTAGGCCCAATCCCTGTGGACATCCCTCTCACAATCCGGTACTGCTGGCTCCTAACCACTCGCCTGCCTGGCTGCCTGATTACCCCTAACCACTCTGCCTGCCAGCCTGATAGCCCCCTAACCGCTCCCCTGCTGGCCTTATTGACACCTAACTCCTCCCCTGCCAGCCCGATCACCCCTAACTGCCCTCCGTTGCCAGCCTGGTCACCCCCAACTGCCCTCTCCTGCAGGCCTGGTCCCCAACAACTGCCCTCCCCTACAGGCCTGATAGCCCCAAACTGCCTTCCCCTGCTGGCCATCTTGTGACAATGTGGGGGTGGCCATCTTGTGATGATGTGGGGTGGCCATCTTGTGATGATGTGAGGTGGCCATCTTGTGATGACATGGGGTGGCCATCTTGTGGTGGCCATCTTGTGACATCATGGGGTGGTCATCTTGTGATGACATGGGGGCAGCCATCTTGTGATGACATGGGGGTGGCCATCTTGTGACAATGTGGGAGTGGCCATCTTTTGACCTGAGGGTGTGAGGATTAATTTGCATATTACCTCTTTATTATATAGGATCTACCTCTATGCATATGTGCATATTTAAAGGCACAGAAGAATACACACATCACTGCTAATATTCATTAGTTCTGGGAGGAGAATAGGGGATCAGATGGGGGACTTAAACATTGACTTTTGCTTTGAATTCATCATTCTTCAGTGTTGCTTGTTTTAATTAAATGTGTCACTGCATTGCTGGTGTGATTTAAAATGTGTCACTGCATTGCTGGTGAGGATTTAAAAAAACTGCACTGTAGAAAGTCAACTTGGTTATCCCGTGATAGTCATATAACAAGCTCCTTATGGGCCAGCAGCATAACTCTAGTTGAAAAAACAAGTGGGCCCTAGCTGGTTTGGCTCAATGGAGAGAGCGTTGGCCTGTAGACCGAAGGGTCCTGGTTTCGATTCTAGTCAAAGACACGTACTTTGGTTGCACGCTTCTCCCTGGCCCGGGCCCTGGTCAGGGCTCGTGCAGAAGGCAGCCAATGGATGTGTTTGTCTCACATCAATGTTTCTCTGTCTTTCCCTCTCTCTTCCACTCTTTCTAAAAATCAATGAAAAAATATCCTCGAGTGAGGATTTAAAAAAAAACAAGAAAAAAATAAGTGGAGTTTTAGAACAACTACATGGGAGAAAAAAATAGGATTTTCAAGAAATCCTTCCTTTTGTACAGCACAAACTCTGGTTTCCCATGTTTAGTGCAGAACTTCCTAGTGAAAGAGATAAAGAAATACGGACTAAATTCAAGAGCTCAAAAATGATGTAGGAGTCAGGAATTAAGATATTAAGAGAAGACTACAGTAATTCCAGAGGCTGAGGTGGCAGTGTGCATAAAGAGGAGATGACAGACGCTGGTGACCTGGGAAGGAAGGCATACCAAAACAACTGCTAGGAGGAATACTCTCCAGGGGTTCTCCAAGTGTGGTCCCCAGGCCGGTGGCATTATCATCACCAGAGAGCCTGATAGATATGCAAATTAACCAACCCTGTCCCAGGCCTACTAAGTCAGAAACTCTGGAAGTGGGGGGCCCTCAATGTTTTAACAAGTTCCCCTGGGAATTCTGATGTGGGCTAAAGTTTGACAACCACTGCTTTAGACCAGGGCTTCTCAAACTTTAAAACATATACGCATCATCTGGTAGCTTGCTAAGCAGCCCATTCGGACTCAGCAGGAATGAAGTGGGCCTGAGACTCTGCATTTCTCAAAAGCTGCCAGGTGAGGCAGATGCTGCTGTTTCTTAGACAACACAGAGTGACTCTAGAGGGAAGAGTAAGTATTCATTGGTAGGCGGGCTTCATCAGGAAACACTCAGGGAGAACACAACTACTGCCAGCCTCGCTTTACTCCCGCTGCCATTGTCAAGGCTAGGGTCAAGAAGAACGCTGCTCTCTTTGCCCTGCTTGTTGCCTGGGGCCCTACAGATGCTCTCACGTGCAGGGCTGTATTTGCTCACTTACAGCATGCTGCTCGGAAGCTCTACGCATTCACTGCTTTCCTGATATTTTGTTAACAGTTCCTCTTTCCAGATGGAGAAGCTGAGGCTGGCCCACAGAGCTATTTGTGTTCCAAGGTCACAGAGACCTGGGCAGACTGGGCTGGTTGGCTGGGCTCTTCCACAGGCGCCTTAAGCCTCTCCTACTAGCCAGTGGGAAGTGGTGGGGGCTCAGGGGATTAGCACCACAGCAGCTCAGTGGTGAAACCCAGGCCAGCCCACTCTCCAGGCTCTCTGGTGAATAACAGGATCTTTATCATCCTTTCCGTCAGAAAGCATTTATTTAAAACCCCTTGGCTAACTCACAGGGTGAGCTGGCCTGTCACACACCATCACATGGCATGGAAACTGGCAATTAAATTTAGCAACCCACCTCAGCAAATCCAGACCGAGATGTTTACAGGCAGCCAGAGAGGAGCCTGGTATTTTCTCTCCTAAATCAAGAGGTTTGCAGAGAAAGTGAACTAAGCCTCGGGTGGGTTGTGCCGAATTCTGAGCACCTGTTCCCATCAATAACTTGGGGTCCTCAAAATGCAACAGCAGGACTCAGAGGACCACATATGTCCCCGCTGCGTGCAGCCTGATGGAGGGTTAGTGGCCTCATTGCTGATCTGTAGCTCAAAATGGAGAGATGCTGAAAGGGAGATGTTTTCTTCAAGAACCACTTGTTTGTTAAGCGACTCTGGGGGTGGAGAGAGACATGTTAACTAAAGAATAAATGTCCCAGCACACTCCAAACAGAGCGCAGCAATTGCAGGGCTGAGCATGTTGAGCGAATTTCCACTGCGGCAAACACTGAGGTGGGTACACGGAGCAGTGAGCTTCACTGGTGCTCAGGGTTACCGCTGGGAGTGCCTGCCGCAGCCCTGCCTGTGGCCCAGGAAGTTGTTCTGTAATAAAGCTCTATTTCCTAGAAAACCCCTTGGATTGAAAATGAGCAAGAGTGGAATTTGTGTGTGTTTCTGGATCTGGTGGTGCGTGTTGAGATGTCTAAACCAGAAGAGATGATACTTCTCATTTTTGCAAAGGGCTCAGCCAGAATCCCATGCTTTCGTGGGGCTGGGAGCGTGACTGTCAGAGTCGGTGAGAGTGTAAGGCCTTGTACAAACTAGACTCTGCAGTCGCATTTTCCCCAACATCTGCCCAACTTCTGTTAGGGCCTGTCTTTGATGAGAGCCCAGATCTGCTGTGGGTGGGAAGAAGCGGACCCTTGCAACCCTACAGAAAGGTGACATTCCACGAGAAAGCCTTCCCTGCTCGGGTGCAGGTAAGCAGCCTGAGCAGCAGCACACCCACACGAGTATCTGTTCTCTCACTATACACAGTAGCACCTTTGCAGAAAAGGGAACAAGACTTCAGGGGTTGGAAACTGAGCCCCAGGGGAGTGAAACGCCCGCTGATAATGGGAGCTGCCTTGGATTGGAAACAAGGGGAGTGGCTCTTTATCACCCTAGTGAGTTTCCAGTAAAGCGAGAGATGATGGGAGGCAGCCTTTGAAGGCTGGTCAAATCCCTTGCAAAGCAGGCTTTTCTCACAGCCATCATTAAGGGCAGCGGTGTGACAATCCCTAAGCACTGTGTTCCTGTCTAACATGCCCATCACAGGGCCTTTCTGTCTCTCCTCTTGTTCCTTTGCTCCCTTGTCTTTTCATTTGTTCCTTCTCCCCTTTCTTGACTGAATGGGTAAAGAGCATCACCCTACAGATGTTTCTTAACTGTACTTGGGCGTAGGAGGTGACTGATCCTTCTTGGTTCATTAAAGCAGGTCAGGGCTGACACTCAGGTGGCCCTGAATCCAATGCCATTGTACTGGGCCTTGTGTATTTTCAGTGCCTGGGTTTCTCTCTCTGGAAGATGGGGGTAAAAGTCCCTCCCCTCCCTTTCCAAGGAGGGTTTCCAGAACTGATGGGTTCATACAAAAGCGCACACCCAGAAGGAGGAAATGCTGTGAGTGCTGGGCAAGGCATCGCTGTGCAGCCACCTTTCAGAATCCCACACTGACATCCTTACTCATGTCTCCCTCGTCTTGTAAAGCAGGTTGTATCCTAAGAAGGTGTTTGGCTCAAGTTCACACAAGGTTGGGTGCCTCAGCTAAACTAAACAAAGAGCAATTGAGTGCCTGCTCTATGCTCAGCTCTCTGGACCACAGTGACCTCTGCTCTGTCCCTGGAAGGGCAGCCCTGGTGGAGAAAATAATGTGTTTACTTCTCCCGGGAAGTGTGGAAACCTGTTACACTGCCTCCTCTTCCCCGAGTGCGGCCTGAATCCAGCCACGTATCACACCTGCTGGCACAGCCTGCTCCTTGCATGGGACCAAGGTATTAGTCAGGGGGATGCTCAGCGTGGCCAGAGGTGAGCTAGAGGACACGCACCCACTTTGGGGGTTTAGAAGTGATGGGTTGGCCTGGCAAGTGTAAGCTTCACAGCCTAATTAAAATGTTTCCATTCTGTCTAACTTTTAATTCAGTTCCTTTGTATATTGGGCATCTAAAACAGAGATGCCAGGCCCTAGCTAGTTTGGCTCAGTGGATAGAGCGTCAGTCTGCAGACTGAAGGGTCCTGGGTTCAATCCTGGTCAAGGGTACATACCTCAGTTGCAGGCTTGATCCTTGGCCCTGATCTGGGCACATGGGGGAGAAACCAATCTATGTGTCTCTCTCAAATTGATGTTTCTCTCTCTGTGTCTCTCCCGCTCCCTTAAATAATTGGAAAATGACTGTTGGGAGAGGATTAACAAAAAAACAAACCAACACCCCCCCCAAACAAACAGATAATGCCAAACAACGCCCCCCCCCAAACAAACAGATAATGCCAAACAACGCCCGCGCCCCCCCCCACCCCCCCCCCCCCCCCCCCCCCCCCCCCGCCAAACAAACAGATAATGCTAGGACAAAACAAAAAAGGAGAAAAACCCCGTGGAGGTTGGGACAATGGCAGCACCATGGCTGGACCTGCTGGGTATTTGCCTGGAGTGCCCTGACCTCTTAGGAATGCAGCAGTGTGTCTCCTGCAAACTACCTCTCCAGGCCCCTGGCCACCTGGCTTCTCACTGGCTTCAGCCCAGGGAGTCAATGAGGACAAACTGGAGGGCTGGGCGAAGGGAAACACCAGGCTGTTCCATACCATCTGGCTCTGAGGGGGACAGGGTCTCTAACAGCAATCATCTGGAGGTGTGCGACTGCTGGACAGCCCCTCCACGACCCCAGCTCCAGCAGGCCACCCAGAGTTCAGGTGCCGGTAGCATCCCCTTCCCAAATCTGGAGTCCATGAAAACATCCTGCTGTTACTTCTGTCTGGGATTGGCATCTGGGCTCTCCCAGCACCATTGTAACCAGCTCCCACATCGCAGTCCCTGCTGGGGACTGTTCTCCTAACTAGTAAGGACAGGAAACCTTTGAGGGCACCTGGTCCACTTCGCAGACCTGAAACCCAGGGACGCATGGGAATTGCCTGTAGGAAGTGGATCAGAGGAGACTGGAGCCCAGGGTGCTCAATGTCAGGAGAGATGCCTGTGGGTGAGCCTCCTCGCACAGAGGGCACATAGGATCTGAGGCTCAACGTGGCCACATTTGACTGGTAAGGAGAAACCCAGAAATAAAGCTGAGATTGCTAATTGATGTGCAGAAATTGCCCAAATATTCAAATTAGCCAGAAAGGCCCTTCAACTTAAAAAAGGAAAAAAAGACAAAAGGTAAAAAGAGCAACTTGGGTGTCAAGGTATTAAGGAAAGAGGCAGACTGTCTTATTCTCCTATTTGCCTCTTTAGATTGTGCGGAGGAGCTGGGCTGGGGAACGGACTTCTTCCAAAGGGAAACTGGGTCCCTCATCCCTTCTCTGGGAGGACTGGAGGCTGCTGGGGGTCCATGGCTTTATCCAGAGCTTCTTGCAATGACTTCTTGGGGTGCGTTGAGGAGCCTGACCCTTGTCACAGCCAGGCCCCAGCTCCGGGCAGCCTACATTTAGGCCCTGGTGCCACCAGCCTTGTCCATGTCAGACTCCAGCCCAGCGCCTGCCCTCCCAAACCACCTCCCAAAGGGCACTCCATGGTCAGCAGGGCCCGCAGGGCCCGGGAGGGGCCCACCCTGGCCACCACCCTTTGACGCAGGCATTATTCAGAAGTCCCTGAACCAGGCTGCCTGCTGCCTGCACAGTTCATGGAAAGGTTTGGCACAAGCATATCCAAAGGGATATGTGATGTGAGAAACTTAACACTTTATTTTTAACTGTAAAATACACAACATAAAATTTACCATCTTAACCACTTTTAAGCGTACAGTCAGTGGCATTAGTATAGTCTCAATGTTGTGTAACCATCACTACCATTCACCCACAGAATTTTTTCATCTTCCCAAACTGACAAAACATTAACCCCATTCCCTCCCCCGAATTTGACTGCTATAAGAACTTCATGTAAGTGGAGCCATGCATTTTTGTGAATGGCTATTTCATTTAGCATAATGTCTTCGAGGTTCATCCATGTGTCAGAGTTTCTTTTATTTTTAAGGCTGAATAATGTTCTATTGTAGCTATATACCACATTTTGTTTATGCATTCATCTGCCTTTTAGCTATTGTGAACAATGCTGCTATGAACATGGGGATACAAATATCTGTTTGAGTCCCTGTTTTCAATTCTTTTGGGTATACCCAGAAGTGGAATTGATGGGTCATATGATAGTTCTACTTTTAATTTTTTGAGGAACTGCCATATGGTTTCCCATAGCTGCACCATTTTACATTCCCACCAGCTGTGCACAAGGTTCCCTTTTCTCCAAACCCTTGCCGACCCTTTTTAAAAAAATAATAGCTATCTTAATGGGTATGAAGTGTTTATTTGACTTTTTAATTTAATATTTAAAAATGTATTGTAAATGTGGAATAAATATTTCAACATGAGTAAGAGTGTGTGCAATGAAACATCAATTTTCCTCTCCCCTGACCCTAGTTTCCCTATTTCTAGAGGCAAACATTGTTTCCACCCTCAGGAATGCTTCTCTACATGGTCTGTGCATAGATAACCTTGTGTATGCACCTTTTAAAAACAAATAGGAGCATATAATACACTTTATTTTACATATTGCTTTTAAAAAAAATGAAACATGCCATTTTCACTTAATATAACATTATAACACTAGAGGCCTGGTGCACGAAATTCATGTGTGTGTGTGTGTGTGTGTGTGTCCCTCAGCCCAGCCTGTACCCTCTCCAATCTGGGACCCCTAGAGGGATGTCCAACTGCCCGTTTAGGCCCGATTCCACCAGGCAGTTAGACATCCCTCTCACAATCCAGGACTGCTGGCTCCCAACCACTCACCTGCCTGCCAGTCTGATCACATCCTAACCACTCCCCTGCCAACCTGATCGATGCCTAACTGATCCCTGCTGGCCCGATTGCCCCTAACTGTCCTCCCCTGCAGGCCTGGTCACCCCAACTGTCCTCCCCTAAAGGCCTGGTTGCCCCCAACTGCCCCCCCTCATTGGCCTGGTCCCCCCCAACTGCCCTCCCTTGAAGGCCTGGTTGTCCCCAACTGCCCTCCCCTGCAGGCCTGGTTGCCCCCAACTGCCCTCCCCTGCAGGCCTGGTTGCCCCCAACTGCCCTCTCTGCAGGCCTGGTCCCCCCCAACTGCCCTCCACTACAGGCCTGGTCCCCCCCAACTTCCCTCCCCTGCAGGTCTGGTCCCCACCAACTGCCCTCCTGTGCTGGCCTGATCTTGTCCCCAACCTCCCTCCCCTGCTGGCCTGATGGCCCCTAACTGCCCTCCCCTGCAGGCCTGATCGCCCACAACTGTCCTCCCTTGCTGGCCATCTTATGGTGGCCATCTTGTGTCCACATGGGGGTGGCCATCTTTGACCACATCAGGGTGACCATCTTGTGTGTTGGAGTGACTGTCAATTGCATATTACTCCTTATCATATAGGATTACATAGGATTCCATAACTGTATCCATAACTGAAAATAGGCTTAAATCTGTATAGGACACTGAATCTATAATTTAGAGTTCTCATCCTTCCAACCTATACAAAAAGTTTGGACTTTAGGGAGGGACTACATTAGCAGCAGGGACTGAAGCAGACCTTGTCATCAAACACATTAATATTTCTGCACAGAAACCTAAAAATAAGTTACACTAAGTGGGATAAACATTCTAAATAGCCACTCATTGGTTGCAGTCAGGTTTTGTCACCAAATGAGTTTAGAAAGATTTCCATTTTCAGAGCTTTTTAGATTTCAGAATTACAGATGAACGATTACAGGCTTATAATATTTAGGGAGTGCCAGATCATAGATGGGAGCTTTTCACATCTTACTTTTGATACTCACAATAACCTCATGAGATAGAATTTTATAGGTTCAGAGACAGAAAGTAATTTGCTCAAGGAAGTGCCCAAACTAGACCTTGAACCAAGGTCTACCTGATTCCCAAGTCTGGGCTCTTTTCTCTGTCTCACATGTCACTACAGGCCATTGTCCTCTGCAATTATCAACAGTGCCCCTTCACTCTAAAAACTGGGTTTTGGGATATATATTTTATGGTCATGCCAACCATATCATGATATGCCTTGGTGGTTGGCTTAGCTCTTGACTTCCATAGATATCATTAGAGTTTGAGACAGTCTTTACACTTTGCTGGCCTTGGTGCTCCATTTAGCCTGCACTTCACAACTTGTTGTGTGGACAGCCACACAAGCTTTACTTCTTCCATGCAGCCTTCCCTGAATTCTGCAACCACACAGGATCTCATTTATTTTTTAAACCTGTGGTAAAATACACATAATATAATATTGACCATGTTAGCCATTTTGATGTGTGCAGTTCAGTATGTTAAATACATTCACATGGTTGTGCAACCATCAACACGATCCATCTCCAGATCTTTTCCATCTTCTCAAACTGAAACTCTGTTCCCATTAAACACTAACTCCTCAAGGGGGAAGTAAAACTGTCATGATTTGAAAGATACAGCGAAGCCTAAAGATTCCACCAAAAAACTACCAGAACTGATAAATAAATTCAGCAAAATAGCAGAATACAAAATAAATATCCAGAAATTAGTGGCATTTTTATACACTAATAATGAACTATCAGAAAGGGAAACTAAGAAAACATTCCCAGTTACAATTGCATAGAAAATACCCAAGAATAAGTTTGAACAAGGATGTACTAGTAAAAGACCTGTAATTAGAAAATTATAAGGCACTGAAGAAAGAAATTGAAGAAGATACAAATAAGTAGAAGCATATACCATGTTCACAGATAGGAAGAATTAACATCATTAAAAGGTCCATACTAATCCAAAAGGTCCATACTAACCCAAAGCAATCTATCAAGATACCCAAGGCATATTTCACAGAACTAGAACAAATATTCCAAAAATTTATATGGAACCACATAATACCCCGAATAGCCATAGCAATCTTGAGAAAGAAGAACAAAGTTGGAGGAATCATGCTACCTGATATGAAACTATACTATAAGGCAATAATAATAATTAAAACAGCATGATACTGGCATAAAATCAGACATATAGATCAATGGAACAGAATAGAGAGGCCAGAAATAAACTCACACCTTTATGGTCAATTAATATCTGACAAAGGAGGCAAGAACATACAATGGGGTAAAGACAGTTTATTCAATAATGGTATTGGGAAAATTAGACAGTGTGAAAAAATGAAATTAGACCACCTTCTTACACCATCCACAAAAATAAACTCAAAATAGATTAAATGTAAGACTCAAAACCATAAAAATCCTAAAAGAAAACGTACACAGTAAGGTCTCAGACATTTCTTGTAGCAATATTTTTTCTGACATATCTTCTTGGACAAATGAAACAGAAGAAAAAAATAAACAAATGGAACAACATCAAACTAAAAAGTTTTCACACAGCAAAGAAAACCATCAATAAAATGAAAAGACAGCCCACTGAATGGGACAACATATTCGCCAATGTTACATCTGGTAAGGGGTTAATATCCAAAATTTATAAATAGCTTATACAACTCAACATAAAAAACAAACAATCCCATTAAAAAATGGGCAAAGGATCTGAATAGACACTTCTCCAAAAAGACTATTCAGATGGCTAACATACATATGAAAAGATGCTCCATGTCATTAATCATCAGAGAAATGTAAATTAAAACCACAATGAGATACCACTTCACACCTGTCAGAATGGCTATCATCAATAAGTCAACAGTTCCCACCCACCGGATGGCTCAGTTGGTTGGAGTGTTGTCCTGTACACCAAAAAGGTTTGGGGTTTGATTCCCAGTCTGCGCACCTGCCTCGGATATAGGTTCCATCCCCAGTCAGGGCACTTATGGGAGACAGCCGATTAACTCACATAGATGTTTCTCTTCTCTAAAATCAGTAAACATACTCTCAGGTAAGCATTAAAACTAACTAACTAACTAACTAACTAACTAACTAACTAACTAACTAACAACAAATGCTGGTGAGGGTGTGGAGAAAGGAAAACCCTCGTGCACTGTGGGTGGGAATGAAGATTGGTGCAGCCACTGTGGAAAGCAATATAGAGTTTCCTCAAAAAATTAAAAATGGAAGTGCCTTATGACCCAGCTATTCCACTCCTGGGAATATATCCAAAGAAACCTGAACTACCTATTTGAAAGAACATATGCACCCCCATGTTCATTGCAGCAGTATTTACAATAACCAAGATTTGGAAGCAGCTGAAAGTGCCCATCAACAGATGAAAAAAGCTGTGGTGCATTTACACAATGGAATACTAAATGGTTGTACAAAAGAAGGAAATCTGACCCTTTGTGACAGCATGGATGGACCTGGAGAGCATTATGCTAAGTGAAATAAGCAGTCAGAGAAAGACAAATACCATATGATTTCACTTATATGTGGAATCTAATGAACAAAATAAACTAACAAAAAATAAACACAGACTCATAAAAACAGACTGACAGCTGTCTTAGGGAAGGGGTGTTTGGAGACTGGGTGAAAAAAGTGCAGTGATTAAGCAAAAAACAACAACCCACAAAACTCATAGACATAGAAAACAATATGGTGATGCCAGAGGGAAAGGGGATGGGGCGGTGAAAGAGGGTAAAGGGGGGATAAATGATGATGGGAGGAGACTTGCTTTGGGTGATGAACATATAATATAATATACAGATGGTGCATTATAGAATTGTATACCTAAAACATATTTAATTTTATTAACCGATGTCTCCCCAATAAATTTGATAAAAATTAAAAAAAGATTTCTTGTACACCTGAAACTAATATTATGTTATATGTCAATTATATATAAATTTAAAATAAATAAATAATGAAGTTAAAAACAAACAAACAAACAAAAAACCCCATTAATTCCCCAGTCCCTCATCCCTCAGCCACTGGCACCCACCTTTTTAAGCCCTAACTGAGCCATAGTGGTTCTAAATGGAAAAGAAGAAAAAGCTTTGAGTTTCTTTCCCTCACTTTTTTTTTTTGTGAAGGTGTGTCCTCTTCCAAGGAGGACAGGAAGGAAGGTGCTGGATCTGGGTGTGTGAGGTCTTCGGTCCTTTAGGGCCAAAGGAGTCCTCATCTCCAGGACTGATGCTGACCAGCGTCTCTCGTGCGGTAGCCGCTGTCCTATGTGCCTGCAGCAAACGTCCAGATGAGGGCTTGCATCGTCCTCTTGACTGTTCTAGAAATGGAGGAGAGAGGTTAATGATGTGCACGTTGTCACGCAACTGATTCAATAGAGATGGTCTGGTTTTGTGAATGAGGCTTGTTGAGGACCCCATGTCAGGTTGAGGTTCGACTATGAAGCCTCGGAGGTATCAAGGTCTGTTTGGCTCAAACTGCATCTGGACATGAGTGACTGGCTGTGAAGCATCTGCCCCATTGGAAGCCAAGGGAAGCCCAGGTCTGACATCTTGCCCTGCACATCTTCATACAGCGCCTGGTTCTGGCTGCACCCACTTTGCCCTCCTACCCTATTCAGCTCAGTAGCAGGAGGGCGCCTGCAGGAGGCCGCAGGTGGGCCTGCCTGGTCTAGATCTGCAGGGTCTCAGCCTGGCAGGGCTGGGGACTGAGGAGCTGGAGAGTGCTCCGAGGTGGCCCTGGAGTTCCACTGCGACTGGTGACCCTGAGACTGTCGCCCAGTGCAGGTCCCAACATTCAGATGCTGCTGCAGCCTCTCAGAGGCCACAACTATGGTAAACACCAGAATACTTGCCTGTTCTGGAAGCTTCTCCTGCAGGAATGGGACCGATATCATAGGATGGAGGAGAGGAAGGGGGTGTCAGCCACCAGGATTCAGCATCCAGGCACAGTTCCCTTCCTGTTACCCGAGCTCTTGTGAGTTACTGACAACCAATGGGTAGCACGAAGAGTTTGAACAAGCAAAACAAACAAAACCCCAGGCTAGGGCACTGCCACCCCCAAGACACTGCGTGCTAAGCCGTGCATGGCGCCTGGGAGTTGCGTGGCACAGCAGGACTACAGAAAGAGTTCCCGGGGGAAATGCATCTGGGCTTTGACCAACTCCCCTAACGTAGTCAGAGGGGCCTGAGGTTAGAACTAGAAGAGGGTGTGTGTGTGTGTGTGTGTGTGTGTGTGTGTGTGTGTGTGTGTGTGTTCAGGGCAGGATATGTAAGTTCTAACATTTCCTGAGATGTTGGGAAGGAGACCCGCCTGCCTAGATCTGCTCCCAGCCTTCCCTGGAGCCTCACAGATCCGAGGGTAGGACAGGGCGGAGGAAACAGGCGGCCTCTGGCTGTCAGGACTGGAGTTTGTGTGCCCATAAAGGAGTCCTGTGCCTGCCCCCGGGGCAGCCCTGAGATAGAGGAGGAAGCCTGGGGACTGGTGGGAGGGTGGGCAGAGGCCTCAGAGGGTGAGAGGGCCAGGAGGTGGGGTTGTCCTGAGGATGAGGCTCAGGCAAATGGTCTGTTCAGTCATAAAAATGGCCTGTTTGGTCAGAATCTAGGCTCCTTTTGAACCCTGTACAGCACAAAATGGATCCAGGACAAGCAGAGAGTCTGGTTTTACCCTCCGTAGTGTGTCCTAGTAAAATCCGTGGTGCACATTTATGTTCAAACGCCGTTGCAGGGAGCTGTGGGCTCTTTCCACACTTCGCCAGCAGTGGAAGGTCAGCTGGGGCCGGGCTCGTTCACGCAATCGCAGGCTGAGTGTGGGACAGAAGTCAGGAGCCTGTTGCACACTGTCCTGGTACCTGCTCCCAGAAGTTCCCAGGCTGTGGCTGTGGCCGGGCGCTCTGCTCACAGAGCACCTGAGGCCGTCTCTGCCCAGGATCCCACCTGAGGGTGGCGCGGGGAGCCCCGCCAGGTGGGCTGACAGCCGAGCTTGGCAAGGCGGGGAAGGCCCACGTGGAGGCTGCTCGGTCTGTGGGGACTGTGGGTCTCTAGAGTCGCTTGCACAATGCTTCCTGCGAGCGTTTTCACCACAGTTCTAGCAACTGTCATGTCAGCATATGACCTTTAAAACTGTTGAAAAGGAGCCACTGCTGGGAATGTGCTCACGGAGCAGACCCTCCTGCCCCATCCGCCTGCCTGGGCAGGGAGCCCGAGCTGTGGAATGAGCCAGCCAAGGAGCCCACTGGCTCGCTCACTTGGCATGTTGTCTTACTGTACTTTATTACTTTTCACCCCTTTGTCATATGCACAGCTGTTAGAGAATTTGGCATCTCTTCATCTCCCGGAAGACCTAAGATCTGTACCCTATTTCTCCCTCTTACACAGAGCACCTCCAGGGTCAGCCTGTTCTCTGGCAACTGCCCCTCCTCCCCTAAATGCAGGTACCCTGTTATTTTCTGAACCTCAGTGAGGCTCGCTGAGCCACCTTCTCCCAGCATCATCTGTCTTCCAGAGGATTCAGGGGAAAGGGAAGACTGGGAATCGCTGGGGGAACATGGCAAAGGAGGTGGGGGAGGAGCCTGCGTGGGGATGGGGAGGCTGGGAGGGAGAGAAAGGTCAAAGAGTGCCACTCAGTTTCTAGGGCATCAATGGGAGGACTCCCTACACTCAAGCAGGCCCCAGATCCAGTCAGGGAGACCCTTCGTCTCTCACAGTTTCAGCTGCTCTTCCCTGGACCAGTGCACAGCTTTGCATTGATTTCTGGGATGTTTCAAACTGGAAACATATGGACACATATTCTCCTAGGTCAGCCTCCATCCACGCTGGGGTTTAGGCACTGGTTGCTTCAGGTCCCCAGGTGCCCTAGTGCCCACTGGGGTCCTCCTTCCCCTCCTCTTCCTTTGTCAAAGTGGATTCCTCACCTGGTATGTGGGCTCTACCTCTTAAGCATTCTCTCAGCACATTCAAGGGAAAATAGCCCTGTTCCTTCATTTGCATACTCCCTCTGACTGCTTTCTGGCTGCAATGGCAGAGTTAAATGTGCCCTGATAGTTACTATCTAGCCCTTTACTGAAAACATTTGCTAGCTCCTGCCCTTGTCCTCTTTCAATGGGTTATTGAACCGTTTTACCAACTGCAACCTCCAGTTGGACTCCCCTCCCTGCCCACACCCTGGCTTTTCTAAAGTAAAGGTCTGACTGTGGTGCTCCTCTGACTCCCGTGCTCTCTGGGTGGATTCTAAACACCTTCTGGTTTGCTGGGTTCTTCCTCTGGCTCCAGTCCTCTGGCCACTGTGCCACGTTCAACCACGTGGAAAGACCTTCTCTTGGCTCCTTACGTGGCCTGCTGTGACTCATTCTCAGTTCTCAGGAGAGCCTCTTCACTTCCAAGACTGGGTTAGGAGCCTTTTCTATGTGCTTGCATGGCATCCCAGAATTCTCACTTGACGGGATGTATCATGTTATATTGAAATTGTTCTATTCACTCATCCATTCTATGTGTCAGCCACTAATCTAAGAGCTCTTGGTAAAAAAAGAAAAATCCAAAGCTCCCTGCTGCTCTCTTACATGCTAGTGGGGAAAACAGAAAATAAACAAGATTACAAAGTAGGATAGAGAATATTAGAGAGCAGGATGTTCTAAGGAGGAAAAGTAAATCAGGGAGGAGGATATGAAATATACTGAGGCGGTTGACATTTTAGAAAGGGTGACCAGGGAAGGCCTCACTGAGAAGGTGATTTTTTAGTAAAGGCTTGAAGGAGGAGAGGCAGGGAGCCATGTCGAGATTGGGGGGAGAGCATTTTAGACAGCAATGGGATAGCAGGAACACATCCATCTGGTGTGTTTGAAAATGAGGCCAGGGTGGCTGGAGGGGAGAGAATGAAGAAGGGAGGAGGATGTTAGGGGGAAAATGTGGGGAGGGCAGACCATGTGGGGCTGTGGGGATGTGAGAAGGACCCAGGACTTAACTCTGAGGGGCATGGAAGCCACTGCAGAGTATTGAACAGAGGAGTGGTGTGACCTGACTTGCATTTTAATAGGGTCAAACTGGTTGTGACATTACTCCCCGTTAGACAAACTGCTTGAGAGCAGGCAATGTGTCTTATTGACCTTTATTCATAGGACATGGCATTCTGGCTCGTGGGAAACCTCAAAATATGTTTTACACAAGAACACTGAGTGAGTGAATGTGAGGACGAAGGTTATCTCCCAACAGCCAGGTCCTGGCTCCTGAGGGGCTGGGAAGTCTTCTCACTGTTGAAGGAAAGCTCTGGCAACAGATGCTGCCAACAGCCAAGTCCCTGGGGCTCTTAGCTGCCTGCTTTGACGTCGCTATGGCAGCAACACACATCTAAACCAGTTTTCCTTGTTGCCACAGAAAGGGCTGCTTAATGGATCAATGTCACCTGGAGGGAGGATTTCAGGAGTGTAGCACACTGCATTGGCCTTGGCCTTGCTCTGTGCAATGATCTGCTCAGTCAGTGGCATGAATGAAGGTACAGAGAGAGTTGTTGCCAAATTTGCCGATGGAGGTAGGAGGGACAGATGATTTATTGATTGATAGACTCAGGGTTTTTGTAAGTTCAAGCCAAGAGGCCCTATACATAGGAGAAGGTAAAATAGAAAAGCCTTTTATGGTTCTATGTCAAAGCCAGGAAATCAACTGCAAAAAAAAAAAAAATGGAATTGGGGATATGTAGCTTCAGTAGATGGTAAAGACTATCCGAGTTAAAAGTGCAGAGCAATTGTTAAAAATCCTAAAGCATCTGAGAAGCCCTTCTGGAAGTATGTAAGTAGACACCTATTATCTGGGAGTTGTAATCCTCCCCTGACTGTGCAAGGTCACTCCCAGGACTTCATGTCCAGTCCTGGGTAGACACCTGAAGAGTGCTGTGAGCACACGGGGAGGATGAAAGGAGAGGTATATTTGCAAGCACAGTGGGTGATTGGAAACAGTCTGGGGGTGGGGATTCAAATATCGGAATTATTAGTGCAGGAGGGCTTAGATTTGAGAATTATTCTGAATGGCTTTAATGGGTTAAAATAGGGCCAAGTGAATGTTAGTTCAACTGATAGAAACATTGACTAAACATGAGGTGGGTTGCTTCAGGCCTCTTTTTATGAAGCGGGGAGGGGGACAACCAATGGGCATAAATGCTTAAACATTAGATCAGCACTTTATTAGAAAAATTTAAAATCCCTTTTCACCTTGGGATGTCATGCATTTATGCTTCTCTATTACTGAGTGTGGTAGGATCTGCTAGTTATTCCTTAGTATCCATTTTTCACTTCTTCCTTAGTAAAAAAAACTCAATATTTTTAGCATGCTTTTATAGAACGAGGTCTGTTTTCCCCAACCTTCCTTGGAACTAGGTGTGGCTAGGGAGCAAAATTGTGACCAATGAACTAAAAGTGGAAGTATCATGTTCAACTTCTGGAAAGTAGTAGTAAAGATAGGGGGTATACCCTTACTTCCCCTTCCTCCTTGCTCTAGGCAGGAATGTGGATGTGGTGGCTGGAGCTCAGTAGCCATTTTGGGCTATGAGGTAGAAGCTCTATGTTGATAAGGAGTCTAGGTTCCTGATGATTGTTGTGAACATTAATATAATACTAGATTGCTTACCATTATTCTTCATTTATGTTAGAGAAATATAAACTTGTATTTGTAACAAGCCATTGTTATTTGAGGTTTTCTGAGATAAAGATGAGCACATTCATAACTAATATGCTGTGGAAAATACACACATGCATGCACACATGAAAGAACAGCACTGAAATGAAGGACATGGAGTCTCCAGTTGTATTACTTTGCTTCAAATTCCAGTTCTACTACTTGCTGGCTATGTGCCCTTGGACAAGTTTCTTAACCCCTCTGCGCCTCAGTTTCCAAACTTATAATAATAGTAACAACTGGCTCCGCCATTGAGATGAGTGTGTTTGCTGCTCCTTTGCCATGTCTTTCCACAAGACTTTCAGGATCGAGAGGTTCCTGGCCAAGAAACAAAAGCAGAATCGGCCCATTCCCCAATGGATTCGGATGAAAACTGGTAATGAAATCAGGTACAACTTGAAGAGGGGACATTGGAGAATCAAACTGGGTCTATGAGGAATCACACATGAGATTTATGCTGTATCCAGGTTGCCTGCACCTTTATTTATTTATTTTTTTAATAAATCTTTATTGTTCAGATTATTACAGGTGTTCCTCTTTTTTTCCCCCATAGCTCCCCTCCACCTGATTCCCCACCCCACCCCATGCCCTTACCCCCCGCCACTGTCTTCATCCATAGGTGTAAGATTTTTGTCCAATCTCTTCCCGCACCCCTCATACCCCCTCCCCCCTGAGAATTGTCAGTCCACTCCCTTTCTATGCCCCTGATTCTATTATATTCACCAGTTTATTCTGTTGATCAGATTTTTTATTCACTTGATTTTTAGATTCACTTGTTGGTAGGTATGTATTTGATGTCATTTTGTTGTTCATAATTTTTATCTTTACCTTTTTCTTCTTCATCCTCTTCTTAAAGAACACCCTTCAGCATTTCATGTAATCCTGGTTTGGTGGTGATGAACTCCTTTAGCTTTTTCTTGTCTGTGAAGCTCTTTATCTGACCTTCAACTCTGAATGATAGCTTTGCTGGGTAGAGTAATCTTGGTTGTAGGTTCTTGCTGTTCATCACTTTGAATATTTCTTGCCACTCCCTTCTGGCCTGCATAGTTTCTGCCGAGAAATCAGCTGACATTCGTATGGGTGCTCCCTTGTAGGTAACTAACCGTTTTTCTCTTGCTGCTTTCAAGATTCTCTCTTTGTCTTTTGCCCTTGGCATTTTAATTATGATGTGTCTTGGTGTGGTCCTCTTTGGATTCCTCTTGTATGGGGTTCTGTGTGCTTCCTGAGCTTGTAAGTCTATTTCTTTCACCAGGTAGGGAAAGTTTTCTGTCATTATTTCTTCTAATAGGTTTTCAATATTTTGCTCTCTCTCTTCTTCTGGCACCCCAAAAATTCAGATGTTGGTACGCTTAAAGTTGTCCCAGAGGCTCCTTACACTATCTTCATATTTTTGGATTTTTTCTTTTTGTTTTTCTGGTTGGGTGTTTTTTGTTTCCTCATATTTCAGAACTTTGGTTTGATTATTGGGGTACGTTGATCTACAGTTGAGTTTCTGTATATTCTTTATTTCAGACAGTGTATGCTTAATTTATGAATGGTCCTTTTCCATTTTTTTTTGGCATTCGCATTAAGATCCTTAAAGGTCTCACTAAGTTCCTCAGCGGTTTTTAGAAGGTTCTTGAGTAACCTTATAAATGTGGTTCTGAACTCTATGTCGTCCAGTAGTTTGCTTTCCTCCATTTCTCTCATTCGTGACATGTTTCTTTGTCTCCGTATTTTGCTGCTTCCTTGTGTTGATGGAGTGGCTTTGTGTGGTAGGTGACATATAGGGGCCCGTAGCTCAGCCTCTCCAATCACCTGAGGTGGACGCCTTTGGTACACCCCTTTGTGGGCTGAGTGCAAAGTCTTGGTGTAGTTAAGCCTTGATTGCTGTTGGTACACTGGGAGGAATTGAACTCCAGGCCAATTGGCTGTGAGGACCCACTGTGTCTATAATGGAAGAACTGGAGACACGCTTATGGTGCAGGACTTGTTTCAGTGGGGCTTTGGTGCTCACTGAGTCTGCCTCTTGAATGTGTCACTTATGGATGTGAGGAGTTGAAATCTGGTGTCTCACACTGACCACTAGGTACACTGGCTTCTGGATCTCCAATGGGGTGCAGGTCAGCTACTTTCTGAGGCCACCCAGCAGGCGCTACAGCGAGAACTACAGTTTTCTCCTCTTTGTTTGGGGTTTGGAGGTTTTGGAGCTGTCTGACCCGGGCTGCAAGTTTGCTAGGTTAAGCTGTGATAGGGCAGGCCATTCATATGCTAAAGCTGCTGCTTGGAGCTTGGGTGGGTTTGTAGGTTGTGCAGGGCGGGGTCTCAGGGTGTCACTAGGCTAGGGCGTGGCAAACAGCGATGGCTGCCAGAAGCCAGCTCTGCGTCTTTGACCCTGTCCCCGGGTCCGCGCCCCAGCACAGTAAACAATTATTCCTGCGGGCAGCCCTGCAAGCAAGCCACCCTCACTTTCTGACGCCACGGCAGACAGTCCAGCTTCTCCCCGTAGGAGTTTGGGTCCCCCGAGTCTCCCCAGAAACTGGAGTTCGGAGTAATCAGGAGCTTATCTCCCTTCGGGTTGAAAACAGCAGCGCTCCCGATTCGCGCGTCTCTGTACCTCAACTTTTCCGCGCTTGTGCACCCCTCAATGCTGTTTGCTCTTTCCTTTTAGTTGTAGAACTTCCACTCAGCCAGCTTTCCCATGGTTCTGGGTGATAGACGTTTTGTCTTTTAGTTGTAGTTTTTTTTGTTTTTTTTAAAATATATTTTATTGATTTTTTACAGAGAGGAAGAGAGAGGGATAGAGAGTTAGAAACATCGATTAGAGAGAAACATCGATCAGCTGCCTCCTGCACACCCCCTACTGGGGATGTGCCCGCAACCAAGGTACATGCCCTTGACCGGAATCGAACCTGGGACCTTTCAGTCCGCAGGCTGACGCTCTAACACTGAGCCAAACCGGTTTTGGCCTAGTTGTAGTTTTGAAATTGTTGTGCGAGGCAGCAGTTTAGGTGTTTACCTATGCCGCCATCTTGGATCCTCCTGCCTGCACCTTTAAATGACTGAAAAGATCAACTGTCTGGACAGTTGGGGCATTTTAATTGGAAAATTATTGGACTCATGATTTTGCTCTGTTGATTTTTTTTCCTGCAATAGTAGGTTGGTTCAGTAATAAGTGTGCAAGACCTTTAAAAAATTAAATAAAAAAATAGTAACAACTGGGCAACTTTCATTTGTTTTTGGAGAGGATTAAAGGAGAGAATAAACTTAAGAACATGGAACAGTGCTTAGTCCACATGTTTGTTTGCTTGTACTTTGCCTCTCCATACACTGAGGCAGCTATAGAGTTGCACTAACTGTGTTCTCCCTTATTTACTTGTTCATTTGATGACTTCCATTAATGCCCTAAAGAGAAATGAAATCAGCATCAGAACAGTCAAAATGTAGTTTATGCACACCTACTCAAGACTTTTCTTAATCTGTTTTGAGGAATGAGATTACAGAGTGAGTTGCATATAAAAAGTGGGTCGTTGGGATTTGCTGTGTGTTCTCAATCTCTTCATTGTTCTGGTTATTAATTTTTAGATGGTATACAAATGTAGAGTTCATCGTGATAAACAGTAATTGGTGCCTGGAGAAAGAGCACACCTCTCTGTGAGGGGTTGTTGCCTTGAGTTTCTTAAGAAACCTAAGTTTGAACACCATTTATTCTTTTGTTTATTTATTCATGGGAATACAGGGTCAAATAAGGAGGGATCCACACCCTTCAGATGCCCCCAGCTCCATAGAGAAGGCAGATGTCTTCCTGTGGCTCTTCCATGCCTCTTCTTATGTCTGGCCCTACAGGCCGTGGGTGTCAGAAGGTGAGTAAGAGTTTTCCAGGAAGAAAAGGCGGGGCAGCACTTCTGGGAATTTAACCCCCAGAGGCGCTTGCACATGTATGCAAAGATATACATATAGTTATTCATGGTAGCATCTCTTGTGGTAGCAGAGGTTTGGAACCCACGTGTCTATCTATAGAGGGCTGGATAATCCAGGGACGTGCCAAGGTGGAATGCTATACAGCTGGAGAGAGAAAGGGGATGAAGTCTGCTCACTGATAGGACAAGCTTTCCGGAATGTACTGTTAAACAAACAAACAAACAGAAAGCAAGGAGCAATGAGTATATATAGTTGGCTGTGTTATGCGTAAGAAGATGGGTCAGGGAGATAGTGTATATATCCATATTTACTTGCATTTGCAGGAAAGATAAACAGAAACTATAAAAATGATCATCTTCAGTAGGCTGTGGAGTGGGGAGTGGGAAAGGAGAAGACCCATCAGGGTGGGAGCAGGCCTTCCCAATCATTATCATTTTGATTTTAAATCCATGTAAAAATATTATCTATTCCAATAAATGAAATGTAATAATAATAATAATAAAAGAGGAACATTTTTCAGGAGGAAGAACAGTATGTACAGGGTTCAGAGGCATTAAATAGGTAACAGTAACATCTGAGAACAAGTCCTCCCTAACTTTAATCCAGGGTCCCTCTGGCCAGGCTTCTAGAACTGTTTGTGTGTCTGTTTCTGATTTCTGAACACCGACTGGAATATAAATTCCTTAAGAGTATGGGACTCTGTCAGTCTTGCTCACCACCATACACAGCTGCCATGGGTTGCCTGATGCTACGACTATCTGAGATCTCTCTCATAGGCATCCAGCCAACATCTTCTGAAGGAAAAACGCCCTTCCTTTCTGTCACCTGCTTTGTTTCTCAGCTGGGGTCCTATGCTCTCCCCTTTCCTCAGTTTCCTGGACCAGGCATCATTCCATCTCTCTTCAAGAAAACAAAAAGGTATGCCTGGCTGGCCAAAGAGAAATTATACATTTAACCTAAAATACATAGCTCTGAATAAAATTACACACCAATGTAAATCTACATGCATCCATACATAAGAATGTATATAAGCTTATACTTACACATACACACAGAGACCTACACGAAATACACCATAGATATGTCATATTTCACCTATTAAATAAGGCCTATGTGAGTGGGTTTTCTAGAATAGTAGTTTTCAAGAATTTTAGCTTGCATATCTCCTAAAGGAATTTTGAACACCCCCCCTAACATTTATAATTCAACATATAAAATTTTTTTTCATAAATTTAAATAGTTGTCAAGTATGTAACTTTTGGCATATTGTAAAATGTTGACATTTAAAAATATGACTTTAAAATATGGGCCCAATGAAATTTAAATGCTCTAATGATTTGATACTTGTTATTTGAAATTACACGAACAGTTCTTAGCATTCAGACATTTTTCATCTTCCCTTTTTTCCCTTGAATTCCTATTTCTATTCCATTTCTTCACAGATTTTTGTCTTATATATTTTTAAATATTTTTATTGATATTTTTAAAGAGAGAGGAAGGGGAGAGAGAGAGAGAGAGAGAGAGAAAAAGAGAGAGAGAGAGAGAAATGTGAGAGAGAAATATCTATTAGTTGCCTCCTGCATGCACCCTGACCAGGGAACAAATTTATAACTGGGCATGTGTCCTGCCTGGGAATCAAACCAGCAATATTTTGGTGCAGAGTACAATGCTCAACCAACTGAGCCACATTGGCCAGAGACTAATGTAATATATATTTATGCTTGAAAGTTTTTATTGGTCTCATAATTATCTCTATCAAATCTGTGTGTATAAATTGCAATGTTATTTTTGTTTTATTTCCTGTGACAAGTTGTTAAATGTTTTAAAAAGTTTGTGTTTTTTTTTCCCATTCTGGATTAAGTCTGCGGTTGGCTGAGTGGTTCTTTAATTCCAGAAGGGCTCAGCTGATTAGGGTAGGCTGGCTCACCTGTCTGTAGCCAGCCATTTGGTTAGCTAGGATGCATTGTGTCTGCTGCACGGGGTTTCTCACTCTCCAGTGGGCTGGCCAGGGCTTCTTCATGGGCAGGGTCCCACAAGAGTGGGTGTGACCAAGCAAAGTCTCTTGTGTGCAGTTTCAAGACTAACTCATTGTCACTTCTGTCACATACCATTGGCCAAAGCGAGTTATAAGGCCAGCCCAGACTCAGGGTTTAGGGAAATAAGACTCATCTCTTGATGTGGGTAAGGAGCTTCAAAGTCAGGAAACTATTTTGTTAGATTTATACAAATATTTCAGTTTTGGGGTTGCTAATATTAATGTTAGCAACATTTGTGTTGTTTTTATTTCAAATCCCACTTGTTCATTAATGTCATATAGGACTTTTGTATATTAACTTCGTATCCTGCAACCTGGAGTTTTCTTGGCTGGCCTGGAGTTTTCCCATTTAAATTTCTTATATTTAAAACCTTGCTATAATTACTTATTTGTGAGGAGATTTTTGTTTGCTTTGTTGGTGTTTTTTGTTAATTCTTATGGATTTTTAGACACATTTTATTTCTTTCTTCCCAATCTGGACACCTTTTATTTCATTTTCTTGCCTTGTTGAATTAGCGAGGACTTCTAGTATGATGTTGAAAAGGAGTGGTGAGAGGGGACATCCTTCCTTTGTACCTGATCTTAGAGGAAAAGCTTCAAGTTTCTCACCATTAAGTATGATGTTACCTGTAGGGCTTTTTTTTTTTTTTTTTTTGTAGATATTGTTTATCAAGTTGAGGAAGTTCTCTATTCCTAGTTTACTGAGAGTTTTTATCATGATTGGATGTTGACTTTTGTCAAATGTGTATTCTGTCTCTATTGATATGACCTTGTGATTTTTCTTTTTTACTCTGTTGATGATTACATGAATTGATTTTCGAAGGTTGGACCAACCTTGCATACTTGGTAGTATAATTCTTTTTGTACATCGCTGGATTTGATTTGCTAATATTTTGTTGAGGATTTTTGCATCTATGTTCATGAGAGATATTGGTCTCCAGTTTTCTTGTAAATGTCTTTTTTTTTGGTATTAGGTTAATGCTGCCCTTAATCATAATAAAATTGATTAAAAATACATTATAAACTATTTTATTAAACAACACACCAAACCTAAAAGAAACTACATGAAACTTTAATCTCAGGTCTTTACCTATTGTATCTTGAAATGTTTAGAAATTGTTTAAAGCATTTCGGTTGCAGTTAAAATTACCAGCATGATCAAAACTATAAAACTCCTATAGCTATATGGCTTTAGCTATTTGAATATACTTTTCTTCTCAACTAATGACACCTTCTATTGATGAACTTTAAAAATAACTGCAAATAATTTCTTATATTTAAAAATGTGAGGAAAATTATGTTTAACATTAAATAACTTTTACAGACGTTCTCCTTGATTTGCTCTCATTGGACTAACCTCAAGCACAGTGATTTTTCTCTTTCTCCCCACCCCCTTCCCTGTCATTCGCTCTCTTTCTTTGACAGAGGTGAAAAAAAGGATAAGGTGAATTTTTTTTAATGGAAAGCTATATTTATTCCCATTTCCTCACTGTACCATCTAACTGAATTCAGATATGCCAACACTGACCAAATACCCAGTGTGAATAATGGGCTTTCCTATAACAAGCAAATTTAGAAACCAGGGGAATCCCGAAAGCCCTGTGAGTTGACAGGACCTTTTATTACTCATCATAGGAAGCTTCCCTTTTCTTGGCTGGCCTGGAGTTTTCCCACCACAGGACAATGAACCACGGGGAGATGTAGGAGGAGTATGACTTTCTTTTCTAAAGTGGGAGAAAGGCTACTGCAGCAACCTTCAGCATCCCCTCAGTCCAACCTCTTTAGGAAAGAGCGTACATGGAGAATGAAAATCTAGAAGTTGATTCTCTTAAGGCTTTCCAAGCTGTACCCCCTGAAAGTCTTTGTGTACACCAAAGCTAGAGGGTGGTCGGTAAGTTAGGAGACCTTCCAGGTTATCAGAGGAAAGAAGGACTGTGCAGAGGGCAGAGAGAGAACGTCATCCATCCTGTCCTGGCAATGCATGTGGAGAACCTGGGACAGCTCCTCCCAGCCGCTCTGAGAAAGTTCCTTTGAATTGTATACTGAGAGGCCAGAGAAACTGCTTTTCTAAGGAGATTGTAAGCATTCTGAGTGCAGTTGTGTATTCTTTTTTAATATTCCCAGAGAGCCCAGGATTGTGCTGTACATAGGGTAGACCTGCACCAATACACAGCAAACGTCATGAAAGACACGAAGAGACCTCTAGAATTCTTCAGTTCACTCCCTCATGCATCTGGTGAAATTAATTTCAAAGTCTCAAAGACAGTGGAGAATTCATCTGAATTTTAAAAAGTAAGAGGATGATTCCCATAATATCACTGTTGTCCCATTTCAGGGTCTAATGGCCTAGGGCACAAGAAATGTTTCCTTAGGTGTAACTTAAGTGCCTATTTGCTTTCCGTCATGGACTGAGGATAGCTGCTCCCATCCTCATGACATTAATCTTTATACTTCAATTACATCTTCCTCCCACCCTCTATTCCTTGGGCTTGGAAATCTGAGTTCCTTTTATGTCTCAGAGGTGTATCATATTTTGGAAGATGTGCTCATTTGCTTCTCTTATGTTGAGCTGGGGAGAATTTAAGTCTAAAAGGACAAAGAATGTTACAGTTACTTTCCTAACTTGTGAAGATCTGTGATATTCATGGGAAGTGCTCTGCATTTGCTGTTTCCCAATCTCCCTTCCCTCTCAGAGTGCTCGCTGTTCACTCTGAGACCAGTTCCCTCTCAGTTACCTATGCTCCTGTTGGTAGCTGGCCACTGGGCCTCCCAAATAAAGACCACACTCCCCAATCTCCCTTGCAGCTGATTGTGGCAAAAAGATATAAACAGCAGTGTTGCCTGGAAGCTATGTAAAGTTCCAGCAAAGAGTGCTGCACGTGGTTTTTGACTGTTCTTTGCCTCTCCCACTTACTATTCTTTCAGTTTTCTGTTGCTGTGGACCAGTACTCTCCAATTGGTGGCTAAAACTACTATGATTTATTATTTTTTGTGTGATTCTATGGGTTGGCAACCTGATGGTTTCTTCTGCTGGTCTTACCTGACGTCCAGCTAGGCCAAAGGATCTAAGATGACCTTGTTGCCATATCTTGCAGCTGGGGCTCCTCAGTTCTCTGTGAGGTGTCTCATTCTCCCATAGGCTAGATGGGCTTTATCACAATAAGGTGATCTCAGGGTTTCAATAGGGAGAGAGAGGAAGTTTCAAGACCCCATAAGGCCTAACCTCTGAGATTCATGCCATATCACTTCTGCATAATGGTATTGGTCAATCTGGATTCAAGGATGGAGAAATGGACTCCATGTCTTAATAGGAGGAGAGGCAGTGTCCTTGATATGCAGAGGTGTGTAGACACAGGAAATGTGATTCACTGGGGACCATGTTAGAAATAACTTACCTCATTTGGCTGGAATGTGGATGTGATGTCTAGAATTCAGCCATCTTGGTCAAGGTATGGAGACCACGTGCTGAGATTGGAGCCTTGAGATGGGAAGATCCTGAGTCCCTGCCAATTTTGTGAAGACTCTCTATAAGCCATCGACTGTCTACCTCCACTGTGGTTTTATGGGAGAGATGGATAAACTATACTGTTTGAGCCACTGTCATTTTGGATTTTCTGTCACTTGTAGCCAAATCTTTAAATACTCTCTAATGCACAACCTCTCTTAAATCTCCAGCTCTACTTACCAGCCTAGGTTACCACTGCTTGGAGTTTTCTGTAGTTTCAGGGTTGGAGAGGAAGAAAAAACCTAACACTTTGGAGATGCCACCATGATATTTTGATGTAATTTCCGGTCCCACTTGACAAGCCTGGAGAAAATAAGCGAGGAAGGCAGACAGGAGGAATGCTACCACGAGGCAGGAAAATATTAGGAATTGTCAGAGTTCAAAATTGTAGGAGCCTGAAACATTGCCTGATTCTCAGCTGATTAACGTCATTTCAATGACTAGCCCAGGGAGAGCCCAGGCACCACAGTGGCAGGTCCAGGAACATTCCAGGCGAGCTGCGAAAGCCAGCGCTGACCATGCATTGACTTGTGGATCAGTGGTTCATTTGAATGTGGTCAGAAGTGGGTCTGCTCCTTGATATAATGATAAGCTATGTATTTCAGATTCCATCTGGAAACCATTTTTAGATTTACATTATGAAGAGATGATTTTGAGTTGGGTCTCTTTTAGCTCATCTGTTTTGCATGTGTGCAAGGGTGGGTTTTAGAGATGAACAACAGCTTTTCTCCTCCCCATTTTTTCTTCAAGTTTTATGGTTTAGTTTGGGCTTTATTTATAACATGTCACATGTAGAAATACAGCAGGCACTATCCAGGGGCCACGTAGCATCATATCAGTTTACATATTCCCCACTCATAATTAGTTTAGGCTGTTTTAAGTTTTCATTTTTCCCCCTATAATGATATAGTAGACACAAAGTGTTAACTAGAAACAGAAATATTCCTCTCTACCTTCGTCCCACCCTTCAACCACCCCCTCTTATGCCACCTCCCTCTACCCCTCCCTCCCACCAATCCAAGGTTCATTCACCACCAGTGAAAAACAGATTGATCTGGAGCTCCAGCCACTCTTAAAGGCCAAAGGACCTTGAACCCTTATCTCTATCTCTCGCCTCCTAACAGAGTGACACACAAACGAGCCTGGACAGACAGAAGGCATCTTCCGACTTCTAAAAAAGCTTCATGGACCCGGCTGATTCTGTGATCTTGCTTTATTATTCATTGCTGAGTTTAAAGACCTCACTATTAGGGACCAAGAATTTCTGAGACCTCCAACAGTACTTGGTCTTTTGGTCACTCAGACCCCGTCACGGACGTCAGATGTCGCATCTTGCAGATATTTTAATTGCCTTTAGCTCTCTATGAAGGACACACTGGCAAAGCCACATATGGGAAAACTATGACATATGACAGAATTGTAGTCTACTTTAAAAAGGAAATATTCCCTGATTCCTGTTTCTCAGTGGTTAGAGCATCGGACCACATACTGAGGGGTCGAGGTTCAATTCCCGGTCAAGGGCATGTAGCTGGGTTGTGCTCTCTCTTCTTCTGCCACCCCCATGATGCAAATGTTGGTAGCTTAAAGTTGTCCTAGAAGTTCCTTATACTATCCTCATTTTTTGGATTCTTTATTTTTTTGCTATTCTGATTTTGGTGTTTTTTGCTTCCTTATATTCCAAATTGTTGATTTGATTCTCAGTGTCATTTACTTTGCTATTGATTCCCTGTGAATTACTCTTCATTCCAGTAATTCTTCCTGATTCTTTTTAATGGTTTCCATGTCCTTTTTCATGCTATTGAAGTTTTCATTCTTCCCCTAAGTTCATTGAGCACCCTTTATAACCAGTGTTTTGAACTCTGCATCTAGTAGATTGCTTGTCTTCATTTTAAGTTCCTTTTCTGGAGTTTTGTTATGTTCTTTCATTTGGGACATGTTTCTTTGTCTCCTCATTTTGGCAGCTTCCCTGTGTTTGTTTCTATGTATTAGATAGAACTGCTACATCTCCTGGGCTTGGTAGAGTGGCCTAATGTAGTAGGTGTCTTGTAGGGTTGTGACACAGGGTACTCCTGTGTCACAACCCTATCTGTTCAACTGAGCTGGGTACTCCAGGTAATCCCGCCCCTTCCATCTCAGGAGGTTGTATACACCCTCCTATTGTAGTTGCCTGAAAAGGTTAGGAATTGTCATTCTTGATTGCTGTTGGCATGCCAAGGCCAATTGGCTGCAAGAACTGGTTGTAACCACCATATGAAACCAGCTTTGCAGAGGCCCACCCCACAGAGTAGGACTTATTTCAGCGAGACTCTGGTGTCCACTGAGTCCACCCCTTGAATGTTTTGCTTGTGAAGGTGGTTGGGTGGTGCTTTGGCGTGGTCTGTCTGAAGCTGTCCACCAGGTACTCTGGCTCTGAGGCCTCCCAGGTGGTGCAGGCCAAGGTCAGCCATTGCCTGTGTTCTGCCCAGAGCTACCTGGCATGAGCTACAAAGCGATCTGCAGATGGCTGCTATTTGTGTTGGGCTTGGAGGTGCCCAAATGAGGCCAAGCTTTGAATCAAGGTTGGCTTCTGCTAGTGCTGGGCTGGGGCCACTTAGCTAGAGGTACAGGATCTGCGGAGGCTAGATGCTGCTTATTTGAGAGATTTTAGCAAAGTCTAAAGCATCGGCCATTTGTGGAAAAACCACTGAAACCAGCTTGGGTGGGCCTTAAATTGGTGGGGTAGGGTCTCAGGGAATCACCAGGGCAGGGCAAATAGTGGGAGCCAGGTTGATGGAGTCTCAGATATGGCAGGCTCTGTGGAGAGAGAGCTCATTAAAGGAACAATGGCTTCTGCCAGCACTGCTATCTGAGAGAAAGCTGCCCTGCAGCTCTTACACTGATGCTGGACAATTTAGTTCCTACCCATTTGTTCCTGGTGCCTTTTGAGCTGCTACACCAGCACTGGAGCTCCGAGGAAGGGAGTCCAAATAAGTCCATGTACAGGCCTTTAAGCTGGACAGTCTAGGACTCCAGCAGCCCTCAGTCTCAGTCACAATCCCTGCTGGTTTTCACAGCCAGAAGTTATGGGAACTTACCTTCCTTGCACTAGAATCCTGGGTTTAGTTGTATTTTTTGGTGTGAGTGCTACATCTGGAAGTCAATACATTCTGACTTTGCCATCAGATGCTAAAATATTAAGGTACACATTTAGGATCAACCTATCAACCAATTTTTCCTTTTCAAAGATGAAAGTTGCTAACTTAGCAGTAGATATGCACATATTTAGAATTTACTGCCATACCGTAATTAATTATATTTAAACAATATATGCTGCATATTGATTAGCCATAAACATAGTTTCCATAAATAGAGTTAATTAGTATAACTTTTCTATAGTCAAATCTTATCTTTAGTTATTATTTCCTTACTTTTTTACTTGGAGGTATAACATTGTCAACTTCTGATTTCTTTGATACCCTTTCTGTTAAACCAATGGTCGGCAAACTGCAGATCGCGAACCACATGCGGCTCCCGAGCCGCGGTTTGCCGCTCTGTTGACTAATGAGTTTGCCGACCACTGACCTAGACTCTCGATTCCAATAATTACAGGCTGTTGTTGTTCCTTGTGATTAAGCCCCTATCCCAGTGGTCGGCAAACTCATTAGTCAACAGCGGCAAACCGCGGCTCAAGAGCCGCATATGGCTCTCGAGCCGCATGTGGCTTGCGAGCTGCAGTTTGCCAACCACTGTGTTAAACCATCACAATACCATTTCACCTCAACCCAGTAGATATTTTTAGAGGATAGGTAAGTGCACTTCCATAGGAGAGCAGAAACTTCGATATAAACAAATATATGTTTAAGTTCTGGTTCATCTCTGCTTAGAGTTGTATAATCTTGAAGAAGTTATTTAATTCCTGAGAGGCCTTTGTTGAATAACAAACTATCCCAAAACTTACTGGTTTGAAACAAACAAAAACGTATTATACTCATGATTCTGTGGGTTGTTGTGTTTTTTTTTGTGTGTGTGTGTGTGTTTTTGCTGGTCTTACCTCGGCTTACTCAAGTTATTTCATTCAAAAACCAAACTACAGTCTTGGTTTTTCTCCATGTGATCTTGCTATGAAGGCAGCTTGGACTTCCTCACAGAATGGTGGCCTCAGGGTTCCAAGACAGAGAAAGCAGAAGCTGCCCAGGTTCAAAGAGGGAGAAATTGACCCCCATCTCTTGATGGGAGAAGCTGCATGCATATCAGGGATGAGAGGTATTTTTGGCAGCCATATTTTCAGGCAACCTACCATACCCACCCTGAATCTTAATTTCTCCATTTTTAAAAAAGGGAAAATGCCCATGATGCTAGGTTATTGTGAAAACTCAATGAAATAATATATATGAAACTGCTAAATGAGCCTGAAAGATAAAATAGCTGCTCGATAAATGGCATTCATTCTTCTTCCCCCTTCCTTGGCTCTGCCAAAATATGCCCGCCTACCAAGCACCTATCATGTGTAATCTCTTCTCTGCTCCCTAGGAACTTACATGTTTGAAACTTTGTTGAGGTCTCAGGTGTCTAATGATTGGGATGGATAACAAAAGATCTGAGTATCAAAGTTAGAGATTATGGACATGCTTTGGGGTGTTGGATAATGGGGCAGATATCTCCCCCTCAGGATGGTACAGAGGAAGAGATCAAGAATAGGATTTAGGCCAAAACCGGTTTGGCTCAGTGGATAGAGCGTCGGCTTGTGGACTGAAGGGTCCCAGGTTCGATTCCGGTCAGGGCATGTGACTTGGTTGCAGGCACATCCCCGGTGGGAGGTGTGCAGGAGGCAGCTGATCGATGTTTCTCTCTCATCGATGTTTCTGACTATCTGTCACTCTTCCTTCCTCTCTGTAAAAAATCAATAAAATATATTTAAAAAAAAAAAAAGAATAGGATTTAGGAACAGGGTGTGGAGAAGTGTATTACAGAAAGGGCAAACAGAATGGTGCCAAGCTCTCTATCCCACCAGTCACACATAGCTCCTCCCTCAGCGGGAGCTCCTGTGTGTCCCTGGGAGCACTACTCCACCATTCTGTTAGGACATGGGGGATGAGGTGGAGCTTACATTTCTTCTGGTCACTTTTTTTGGGTCAGATTTATTGAGAGATAATTCACATAATACAAAATTCAGTGATTTAAAGTATACAATTCAATCATTTTTAACATATTCTCACAGTTGTACAGCCATCACAATTAATTTTAGAATATTTTTACCATGACCTCCCCCACCCCACAAAACCCCATATGCATTGGCAGTACCTCCCTTCCCCTTAATTACTTTCCCAACCATTAATTACTTTTTGTCTCTAGATTTGCCTGTCTGGACATTTCATATAAATGAAATCATACAATCATACAAGATGTGCTCTAATTCTTATCATACAATATGTGACTGGTTCTTTCCATTTAACAATGTTTTCAAGGTTCATCCATGTTGTAGTATGTATTATAAGCACTTCATTACTCTTTTTTTTTGCCAAAGAGTCCATTATATGAATATAGCACACTTTATTTCTCTGTTCATCAGTGGATGGAGATTGAATTTTTCCACTTTTTGGCTATTATGAATAAAACTGCTATGAACATTTGTATACGTTTTTGTGTGGACATAAGTTTTCATTTATTTTGGACAGACCTAGGAGTGGAATTGTTGAATCCTATATGTTTAAATAATAGCCAGACTGATTTCTAAAGCAACTGCACCGTTTCACATTCCTACCAGCAACATATGAGGGCTCTGATTTCTCCACATCTCCTCCAACACTGGGCATCATGTCTTTTGTGGGAACCCCTTTCACGTCCCGCGTGGTTCAGGGTTCTGGTTCAGGGTTCAGGTTCTGGAGAAGGCCGCACACAAATGAAAAGAGACTTGGAAAAGTATTAATTTGGGAAAATGGGGGGCCAGGCGGGAGCCCACCTCTAGTGGGAGGACTACCCTTTGCTCTGGCCTTGCAATCCCTTTTATTGAGACTATGGGATCCGCTCATAACCTTTAGGCAGGAAATTCCAATAACAGAAATTTACATAGGAGAAACAGTGTTGGAGGCTGCTTGAGCTAACAATGTTTCAACTAAACAGTGAGTGATTAAAACATTTAAGGTTGTTGACCAGCCTTCCCAGTTTCCTGTCCACATCTTTCTATTAGTGGTAGAATGATTGGTTTCCTGCATCTCCCCCGTTTCTTTCCTTAAAAAAAATCTTGCATCTGCAGACCAGAAATAAACACATAAGAACAAAAAATATTTGAGTCCCAATTTCAATGTCCAACAGTTCTGAGTTCCAGTTTCAATGTCCAACAGTTCTGAGTATCAGTTTCAGTGTCAAACAATTCTGAGTCCCTTTCAGTGTCAAACAGTTCCTTATGTGTATACGTCAGCAATGATATCTGGATGGTGGCAATGCAGGTCCGACCCTCTCTGGTTTGGTCCTGGGCAACCTGCAGCGATGCACAGCTGCTAACTGCTAGTATGGCAAGGTGTCGTCAGCGTCTTCCATCTCTAGACTGTTTCTCCTCTTGTCTTCATGGCTGGAGGATTACTGTCAATTCCTCTCTGTTGCAGGAATCCACATGGTCTTGGAGTTGTTTTCTGAAAATATACAAACATACTCTCGACCAAAAGTTAATAAAGGAATCTTTTCTATAAATTTTACTTGGGATCCTTTTTATTTTTTGCCCAGATGATTTTCCTTTGGCCTATTTTGATACCATGTATGTTTTTCATTGGTGTCTTGCTGTTAGCATTACAAATGAAAATGAAAATTTTTTAAAGTAAAAATTTTCTAGATGTAATTTTCTTGCAGAATATTTTTCCTTACATGCTATTTTTCCACTATCCCCCCTTTTTTTTGATTAATGGAGGCTTTTGGAATTTTTTTTTTTTTATAAATTTTGGTTAATACTTTAGGAACAGCCTCTTGTACAATTAAATTTTCTGTCAAATTTAATACTTTAACAACAATTTTAGTTTACTCTGTAAAAATTAATGGAAAGGATTATATGCATCCTTGAGAAAGCCCTGAGCACTCCTAGATTTAGGTTAGATTTAGATATAGGGCAGTCACCATTAGCCACTTCTCTGTTGCTTGGGTCTCAATATGAGCTGGGCCAAGTCTCTTGTTTGTAGCTGGATCTCAATCTGAGCTGGGCTCTGTTACCTGGGTCCCGATCTTGAGCTGGGCATGGGAAGCACGAAGCAGCCATGGGGGCAGGAGACGTCCCTCAGAAGGGGCGAGGATTCAAGCCCCTGCAAGGCTGGGGGGGTGAGGGACTATGCCCCACCTCTGTTGATCCCCAAGTTCTCTCCTGATGGCCCCCTGAGACTGTGCCTATCTTAGGTTGTTCCTTCCTTGAGGAATCTTACCCGTCTCTGGCTAAACAGCCATCCTCCGGGGCCAAGCAGGGTGATGTGAGGTTCAATTCTGTCTCCTTGGTAGCCTATGCCCCCATGGCCTCCACGCCCAGCATCTGCCTTGGGATCCCCTGGCCTGCTGGCAGGGCCCCGGCATTGATCACATATCTTGGAGAACCCAGGTTTCTTCTCCAGAGAGGGCCCAGCTCACGCCATTGGGCCTGAGACAGGTCCATGGTACCAGCCATCACGAGGCTTTTAACCTCAGCATAAACAGAAAGGTCAGGCAACAGCTGTGGGAGGGTCCCTCTTGGCAAAAAGGCCAGTATAGAATGCTCAAGTGCTTTCCCAGGGAGGCCTTAATTCCTTTCTGGAAGGGATTAAATCCTTTCATGTCCTTTTTTAAATTGCTGCCTAACATGCAAAGAATTAGTTTGTAAGTTTGTTTGGGATAATTGTTCAATATGCTGTTGTAAAGTATCAAAAATTATAATGACATTGTAGAATAATATCATGTGAGGGTATTCTTTGCTCTAGGCCATGGCAATTCAATTTCAAACTGGCTGTCAATTTTTCTTTGTATAGACAAGGTCTAATTACATTTTCTGCACCTCTCCCAGGAGCAAGTAGTGATAGTCCCCTACTTTAAAGGCCAAAACCTTTATAACATCTAAAAGTAAAATATAGTTATTTATTTTTATTTGATAAAGCTTTCCATGCGATTTCAAGTATCAATCGGTTAAATTTCAAAAATATTTCCTTTAAGAAGAGAGAATAAATTTCTTGTATTACTCCGGGCCCTTGGAGCTTTCCAAGAATCATCTCTGTTAAAGCCTTGAAATTTTAACATGGAAAAAATGATCATATATATATATGATTTGCATTTCCCTGCGAGTTCTTTTATAATTTTTAAATGAAACCTTAAGTAATCTCATTGCAGGAGAGCGGATAGCCTTGCCCTCTCCTGCCACCTTTAAATTTCTCCACACCAGAGGTGGTTTTTGCAGTGGAGTTTCATTTCTTATTACAGATTTTAAATTCCAAATACCAATTAAGATTTTAATTTGAACAAGAAGCCACATTATTTTATAATCTAATTCTTCCCCATTAGCCTGGCTGAAAAAGACATTCCCACCCTACTTACAGATCGCGACTCTGCAGCTAGTCCGTGGGCTTTGTGTGCGGTGAACCTCCCTCACCTTTTTTCTAGGTGAATTTTTTCCATTCCTTCGCTCTTAGACGAAAAATATCATCTCCTCCAGAAGCCCCGGGTTCAGGCGCCAGATGTGGGAACCCCTTTCACGTCCTGCGTGGTTCAGGGTTCCGGTTCAGGGTTCGGGTTCTGGAGAAGGCAGCACACAAATGAAAAGAGACTTGGAAAAGTATTAATTTGGGAATATTGGGGGCCAGGCGGGAGCCCAACTCTAGTGGAAGGACTACCACCTGCTCTGGCCTTGCAGTCCCTTTTATTGAGACTATGGGATACGCCCATAACCTTTAGGCAGGAAATTCCAATAACAGAAATTTACATGAAACAAACAGAGGTGAAGGCTGCTTCAGCTAACAATGTTTCAACTAAACAGTGAGTGATTAAAACATTTAAGGTTGTTGACCAGCCTTCCCAGTTTCCTGTCCACATCTTTCTATTAGTGGTAGAATGATTGGTTTCCTGCAGTCTTTTTGATAGTAGTCATCCTAGTACTTCTGGTTAGTTCTTGCTCCATTAAAAAAAACTCTGCTCAGCTCTTCACCTTACATGTTACCTCCTGTGTCTCGTCTGTCCTTTCTCTTTCCATCAGCCTCACAGAGTCCTTTTTCTTGCCTCAAAAATAGTTAATGTAGTGGAGTTTGACAGGTGATATGGGGCTGACAGTGGGGGTGGGTTGTGAGAGGCATCACTGCACAGTACACAAAACAACTTATGAGCAACTGCTAGTTTCTTTAGAGCTCCTCAGACATTGGAGGTGTGAGGACTTTCCCACCAGCCCAGTGTCTTCGTTAGGAGCTATGGCCTCCTGCCCTGTGCTGGTTCCCTCTTCCTTTCCATTACCATTCATTTCCGGGCTGTCACCCACACTCTAGGGTTTAAAATTGTTCTCATCTATCACGCCCAACAATTTAACTCCCCAATCTCCCCCTCACCTACACCAGCCTTGCCCTGGTACAATCTGACCACAACTAAGATATCCCATATGTTGCTAAACTGGATAGTTTCTCTGAGAGAGATTTGCCTCTGGCTTTTTTCCCCTTAAAAAAAAAAATCCTACACAATTGCAAAAACAAAAATAAAAAAATCCCACAAAACAAAAACAAACAAACAAACAAAAAACCCACAACTGACTCAAATCCCACCACTAACAGTTATAGGATGAAGAAAAAAAGTCTCTCTCACCTCACTCCAGTTTATCCCCTAAGAGCAGCCATGCATAACCATCTGTGGGCATTTTCTAGAACTTACATAAACATACATGTGCACAGCATAAATCATGCTAGACATGATCTGCAACTTTCCTTTCCACTTATATGCTGTATTGTGAGCATATTCCATGTTTGCTTCTTCCATTTTAATAGCCGTGGTGGTCCATGGTATGAATTTACCACAGGAATTTACTCATCGATTTCTCTAATAATGTACACAACCACCTCCTCCTATCACTAATGCTGTAGTAAAATCCACACCCAAGGCACCTGCATGACCCTGAAAATGAGTGCCTCCTTTGAGTTTGCATGCAAAGAGTAGCTCTCTTGCCTCACCATAGTCCCAGCCTTTGTACCTGCTATCCATCAATTTCCCTTAGAAATACTTATCCCTATTTATTGAGTTACTTATCCTTTCCCTGGTGAATTGAAATGGAATCTTATTCTATAATGGAATCATATATATATGTATATATACATACATACACACATATATATACATACATATGTCTATATATTTTGGGGATGTTATTTCTGTTTTTTTTTTCTATTTTATTCCATTAACCCATGTATGTTTATTCTGTTAAAGCCATATAATTCATTTGTTCATTTTGTTTGACTCTAGCCCCACTTTGCATCCCAGCCCACTGACTCAGCCCTAGGGCCAGTCCTTACCCAGAAGTTATGGATCCAGCTTGCTGACTTCCCTTACCTCCTTTTCCAGAGGCTGGTCCCCTGGAAAACTGTGTGAAGTGGGTGTGGCTGGCAGCCATATTGCTTTCATTGTAACAACTCCATAGTAAGCTTTAATACACAGCAAGCCAAGGTTCCAACCCATACTAATTTTTTCAAAAATTTTTTGGCAATTGTGTACTTTCATGTGTATTTTAGAATCATTTTGACCAGTTCTGCTGGCATTTAAATAAACTCTTTAAAAATCATGCATTATCTCCTTTGATCCTCACACCAATCTGATGAGGTATGTGCCACAGATGAGGAAGCTGGTGCCAGAAAGCGAGGTGTAGCACAGTACCTTACAGTGCAGTTCAGGCAGAAGAGCCAGGTACAGTCAATAAGCCATCTGACTCCAGGGCACGCTCTCCCACCCCCTTAAACACTGTGGGGACAATGATGAGGGCACACTGAAGAGCCTGCGTGGTCACCATGACTGCAGATCTCTGACTGAAGGTCCTCACGGTGGCTCTGAAATCCATCATTGTGAAGGTGTTGGGCCATGCTTCCCAGGCTGCTCCCAGTCAAGAATCTCCTGCCGTAGAGAGCAGACCCGCTGAGTTTCATCGATGAGGCCTCATCATCAGTCACTGCACCCAGCGCTGTCCAAATGCTCAGCACATGCACAGTTCCAGGCCCTGGTGGGAAAAACCTGGAATCCTGAAACAGGTATCCAGGAACCAAGGGTGTGGCAGTAGGAGAGGCCTTGCCATCCCTCTGGTGACTCACTAGGGGATTTGTGCTTCCTTTCCCTGCAATTGTAGGCTCCCTACAGGGTTGGAGGGCCTAGTGATGCTAAGGAAACTTTAAGTTGTGGCTGCCACCAGGACATCTTGGACAGTGCGTGACAAGAGCCACCATCCTGCAGGGGTTAGTGACGCTGAGCAGTGCAGGAAGAAGGGCTCCTTTTACACATTTGAGTAAAATGCAGGGGATCCCCTTGGGTGCCTCTTGTTACCTTCTGTCCCACAGGAACCATGAATAGGTCCCCCCAGCAACCCTGGACTGAGAGTGGATCAGTCTAGGAATGAGGTTTGGGTATCATGCCCAGGTAAGCCATCAAGTTCTATTGAGATGAGAGATATAAGTAAAGGGAAATCAGACTGGATAGTGGAGGAGGGAGGGGATGAATCTGAATTTGGCCTTGAGTTCAACTGTATCTATGCGGACTTGGTCCCACTAACTTTCTTCTGGAGTTTCCTCAGAGGAAGAGAGAGGCATGGGGGCCATGAAAGGACTGCTACCTGAAACTGTGGGGAGAAGCAAATATGTGGCATGTTATGATTGAATTGTGTTTCACCCAAAACTCATATACTGAGTCTCAACCCCCAGTACCTTAGAATGTGACTGTATTTGGAGACAGGGCCTTTACAGAGGTAATTAAGATGATGTCATTGGAGGGGGGGCCTTAATCCAATAGGACTGGTGTCCTAATAAGAAGATGAGATTAGGACAGGACACACAGGGAGGAAGGCCATGTGAGGGCACAGGGAGAAGCTGGCCATCCACAAGCTAAGGAGAGCAGCCTCAGAAGAACCAACTCTGCCAGCACTTTGATCTCTGACTTCAAGCCTCCAGACTTGTGAGACAATACATTTCTGTTGTTTAAACCAATTCGGTGGTATTTGATGTGGCAACCTGAGCAAATGAATACATGACAGAAATGGTGGACCATGGATCCCCCCCAAAATGCCTGCCACATCTCCAACCCCAGAGGGTGTGATTACCCTTCCCCTGCTATGTAGCTCTGTGACCTACCATGGAGCTCTGGGAGGCCTGTTTCCCACAGACAGGAGGGCGACTTTGGCTTGAGGGTTCTCTGTCAGCTTGGCTGAAAGTGCACTGCAGTGTCCCACTCGCCCTCCCCAAGCTTCGTTCCAGACAGTGTCAGGCCTGCCTTGTGGTCTGCTTGCTGATTCCCAGCCTCCTCTGGTTCCCATTCCATTTTATTTCTTCCAAATGTTTACCCTAGAAACTGCTCTTGTATATACAATCCTTTCTTAGTGTCTGCTTATTAGAAGATATGAGCTATTAAGTTTGTGCTCCCTCTCTCTCCACCCATTTCACAAGTGAAGAAATTGAGGCCCACTTTCAAGAACCCTATCTGAGCCACATCTTTTGGCCTATTTGCACCTGCCATGTGTCAACACTTTTGTAAGTAGGTTCTTTTGCAGACAAGTTCTGTTTGTTCAAACTGTATTTCATAATTCATATTGTGATAAAGGTATCTTTTCACTTTTACTTTGAGAATTTCCTTTTAGATAACACATTCATATCCCCCTTCCCTGGTTTATTATCTCCTGGTCACTCATTGCTATCTAACCTCCTATAATATTTTGCTTATTTCTCTTGCTTATTATTGCCTCACCCACAACTACTGCATGAATAAGTAAATCACCTCAAACTTTACCATCCCCATTGCTTCCAAAGTTGGACACCAGAGATTGGTGAACATTTCTGCCAACTTGGCATCTATCTTGCTGCATCTTTGTGCTTGTGAACTTGTCTGTAATCTCTTCTGCATTGAAAGCCCCATGAGGGCAGCTTAGAAGCAGGGAGTGAGTGACTGAGTGAGCTGGACTCCTCCGTCCATCCTGCTGTGTTTGGGTGGGTGGGTGGGACTAGGAAGACCTTGTGCTCCTAATAGCTCATCTGGGAGAGGTGGTAGCAGCTGTTCAGATGGGAAGAGGTTTGGATTGTTCTTAGTGATTGAGGCAGCAGGTAACCAAGGCTGAGTTCAAAGTACAATGTAATGAGTGTGAGTCAGAACCAGGTAGGACACATGGCTGCAGTGGGGCACTCATGCAGCTCAGCTGTCAGGACAGGATCAGAATGTCATTATAGTGAAAGAAAGAAAGACAAAGGGAGAGAGGGAGAAAGGGGTCCTAGAAGGCCTCACCAGCGCGGCCCTGCCCAGGGGAACAACACCTGAAGCCTAGTTAGTGACTTAAAGAGCACGGCATTGTGCTGACCGAGCAGACCTGGAGGTTGGGAGCTGGGAGCTGAGGCAAAGCTGGAAGGGGGGAGGCCAGTTCATGCTCAGGGAGCTCTCAGGCTTCTCAAGGAGACCTGCTCAGACTTGTGGCCTCAGATACCGCAGTAAGAACGGGAGCCCCAGCTAAAGATGAGGTAGCTGGGGCAGAGGCCAGCACAGACCAGGGCTGGACCCTGTCAGCTTGCCACAGGCCGGTGCCATAAAGGAGACCAAGCACCCTTGAATTGTGGGTGTGAGTGAGCCCAGGCTGGGGTTGGGGGAATCCCTTCCCAAACATGTCCCACTCCTCTCAGATAAAGGGGTGGGGCTGGTTTAGCACCTGGTGGAGTTCAGGCCTCTGTCCTGAACATTACTGAGTAACCTGGTTCTGGCTGGATGTGGGTGTTTGGTGACACATTTACTTTTGAAGTAAAAGTGTGACAAGTGTGCAGTACTGCTTTCAGTGAGCTCACACAGAACCGAGGCTATATGGACATTTCTGCCAAATTAAACCCACACACCTTCTCCAATGCTTAAAAAAAAGGCTTACTTTCAGACTTCAAAAATTTCATGTTAGTGTTTAAATTGTATTTTCAAATAGGATGCTTTACGTGGCATAAAAGTAAATTAGAAATTCCTCTCTCTCTCCCTCCCTCCCTCCCTTTCTTCCCTCCTTCCTTCATTGTACTGAGTACCTGCTAGGTAGGGTGTCCAGAGAGATGTAAAGCCAGTGGTCTGCCTTCAAGGATGAAACTATTAAAAGAGCAGCCAAATGAAAGAACTTGTCAAAGATTCTTAGAGCTGTCAGGTGCTTGGTTAGATCTACCAAGCACAATCCCGCAGCCACTGGCCCCAGCAGGGTCTCAGCGCTTGAACTGGGGTGCGCTGTGATGGTAACACACACACTGGATTCTGAGGCTTTGGCATAGAGTGCACAATATCTCATTAATAATCTTAAATATGATTATATTCTCACATGATAATATTTTGGTTATACTGGGCTAAATAAATTATATTACTAAGTGAATTTCATTTGTTTCTTTCTACTTTATTTTAATGTGGCTACTAGAAACTTTAGAATCACATAGATGAGTTATATTATACATTTATTGGGTGGGTTAGCCCCTCAGAGCTCTTTTCCTTCTTTTACTTTCTGTGGAAACATGAAGACATAAACTCTTTATATATTTAATATAGGTAGTAATATATATTTAACATAGCTATACAAAGGGAGCCTTAAAGAGTTGACTGATCTAGGACTTTTTGTCAGAAAGCTGGAATTCCCTCCCCCCCCGCCAAGGGTAAAACTTTAGATAACAATAGGGCATATACACTGAGTGGCCAGATTATTATGATCTCTGAATGCATAATAATCTGGCCACTCAGTATGTGTGTGTGTGTGTGTGTGTGTGTGTGTGTGTGTGTATATATATATATATATATATACACACACATATATACACATATTAATATTAGAGGCCTGGTGCATGAATTCGTGCATGGGTGGGGTCCAGCCAGCTTGGCCAGGGGGAAGGGACATGGGTGGTTGGCTGGCCTGCTTGCTGGTCGAACTCCTCATCGAGGGGACAATTTTTATATTAGCCTTTTATTATATAGGATATACACTGAGTGGCCAGATTATTATGCATGCAGAGATCATAATAATCTGGCCACTCAGTGTATATAAGGGAGTTGAGGTCATGAGGGGAGGATGGGGGGGAGGGTAGGAAAGGGGAGGGGCAGTGGGTGTGTGGAGAAAGACCCTGCACTGCACCAGGAAATCTGAGTTTTAGTGTTCCTTCTGCCACTTAGAGGAAGAGCTGAGAAAGAGCACCTCTTGTAAAAAATGCAGTGTCTGCAACATGGAGGCCTGGGGACCGAATGGGCTCCAAGCCCTGGGAGTGCAGGGCAGATGAGAGCATTTTCATTCTGCTTTTATAAGAAAAACTAGAGGCTCAGTGCATGAAAATTTGTGCACTCGGGGTGGTCCCTCAGCCTGGCCTGCACCCTCTCACAATCCAGGACCCCTCAGGTAGGGTCCCTAGGCCTGGCCTGAGATCAGGGCCTATTGGGGCTTTCCTTCCCCAGGCTGCAGGCAGCTGGCCCTACCCCCACTGCTGCCACTGCTTGCCATCTGTGTAGCACTGCCCCCCCCCCTCCCCTGCCACTGGTGGCCTCCCTCTGCAGGTGACAGGCTGGGGTGCAATGGCTTGGCTGGCCTGGGCCTCCCTCTTTCTTTGCTGGGGGGCAGCACCAGCCCTGCGAGGGGCTGTCTGCCTACCTGATGACCCCTAACCACTTATCTGCCTACCTGATCTCCCCTAACCGCTTGCCTGCCTACCTGATCACCCCTAACTGCTGGTCTGCCTACTTAATCACCCCTAACCACTCTGCCTGCCTGCCAGATTGCCCCTAACCACTTGTTTGGGGGTGGGGCCAGCCCAGCGAGGGGCCGTCTGCCTACCTGATCTCCCCTAACCGCTTGCCTGCCTACCTGATCACCCCTAACTGCTGGTCTGCCTACTTAATCACCCCTAACCACTCTGCCTGCCTGTCTGATTGCCCCTAACCACTTGTTTGGGGGTGGGGCCAGCCCAGCGAGGGGCCCTCTGCCTACCTGATCTCCCCTAACTGCTGGCCTGCCTACCTGATTGCCCCTAACCACTTGCCTGCCTACCTCATCACCCCTAACTGCTTGTGGGGGGTGGGGCCAGCCCTGCAAGGGGCCATCTGCCTACCTGATCTCCCCTAACCACTTGCCTGCCTACCTGATCACCCCTAACCACTGGCCTGCCTACCTGTTTGCCCCTAACCACTTGCCTGCCTACCTGATCACCCCTAACCACTCTGCCTGCCTGCCTGATTGCCCCTTACTGCTTGCTTGGGGGCAGGGCCAGCCCAGCAGGGGCTGTGGTGGTCTGGTCTCTGGTCGTTTTGGTCATGACACCTCTGGCCTTTTATTATATAGGATAGAATTCCCTGAATACAGTGCCCCTAAACTCCTTGGGACAGGGAGCTCACCAGGTTTAGGACAGGCATTAAAAAGTAAAACTAAGACAAACCCACTGAGAGCTTGGCTGTTGTAGCCAAGGACCCCACAAGGCTGACCAGGAACAGGCATCACTGCCAATCAGTACTGGCATCTCCCCCAGGAGCCTGGGGTGAAATAGACCTGCAGTCAGTCCAGGCATCTCCCCAGGAACCTGGGAGTGAAATAGACCTGTGGGGTGCTTAAGCAACATGATTAGCAGGAGCGCACAGGATTATGTTTATGCGTGTCTGGAGGATTTCTAAGCTGAGCGTAAGGGCAATCTAGGGAAAACATAAGTTCTCTCTCACTTACGTCTCATTTTGGAGACATTATCCACAGTATTATTTAACTGCATTAGATGGTCTTTTGGGTCTGATTTGAAATCTATAGAAATGAGAACGGCAACACTTGGGATGTGAATGTAAGCTACTGCTTTCATCCTGAATATCATTCAAGGGTTTTTCTCCCCAGAAGCGTTTGGGTTAGTATCTCCCCCAGTGCTGGTGTGTGTGTGTGTGTGTGTGTGTGTGTGTGTGTGTGTGTGTGTGTGTACGTGAAGGATTTAAGCCAGATCGCTGCTTTTTCTTGAGTGGCACTGGCTATAAATACTTAAAGTATTTTCATTTTCATTTCATTCCATGCGGTAATTTCATTTTCGCTGTGCGTACCATCCAGCCAGGAGGATTTTGTTCACCGTTTCTTCCTGCCCAGCACTGAAAGGCTGCTCACACTAAACCATTCCAGGTCTCCCTGTTTCTGTTCCCACATATCTCCTGTTTTGTTTGTGCAGCAGTATAGTCATTTCAGTTAATTCGTGATAGGTGCTTGTCTATTACACTTCATAAATAAAAAACAGATAAAGGGTTTAGACGTTATTTACTGTATATTTTGAGAACACTGCTCAGAGCCCTGGATGCAGTGAGGTGGGTCAACACCAGAAATGAAAAAGACTTAAATTTTTTTTTAAAAAAATTGATTTCAGAGAGAAAGGGAGAGGGAACGAGAAATAGAAACATCAATGATGAGAGAGATACATTGATTGGCTTCCTCCTGCACGCCTCACACTGGGGATCGAGCCCGCAATTCAGGCATGTGCCCTGATGGGAATTGAACCGTGACCTCCTGGCTCATAGGTCGATGCTCAACCACTGAGCCACGCAGGCCGAGCGAGAGACATTTTTTAATCTGGGGTAATTCTAATCTTAAATGGAGACATTTTAGGTAAACACAAAGCAGAGAGGGACCCGTGGGCGCTTTCTGTTTTCTTTTGCCACAGCTACTTTTAATCTCCATTCCTCCAGAAGCCAAGGCACTCCTGAGACCCCCCTGGGTCCAGTTACAGCTGCATGTCCGCCCTTCCCTTTGTGGTGAATATTTGGAGGTATGGGGTATTTATTTCTTGACCTTTGCTCTAGTTACCAACTCATAACAGGTCCTAGTCATCCCATCGACATTTCTTCCCTGGCATTTCTTTTAGTCCATGCTCTGGAGTCGATGGCCGGGTGCGAGTCTCACGCGTGAGCTATGAGAGCTGGTCAAATTCTCCACTCTTTCTCAGCCTCATCTGTTAGATAAGCAAAATAATGGTGCCAGCTCACAGGGCAAGGGGAGGATTAGAGAGATTATTCACATAATGCCCTCAGCCCTGAGTCTGGCACTCAGTAACTAGTGGCTATATTTATTCTCTCTCCCCTGCCAACCTTGTCCTGGCTGCACATAGAGCAGGGCGCCCTCCAAGACTGCTCCGCGAGCCTCAGCACCCCCTGGAGCCTGGGAGAAAGGCACACTTTCTGCCCCACCCCAGCGCTCCGCAGTCCGAACAGAGCTGGCCATCCTTGTGGACAGGCTTCCTGGGGGACTTGCCTGTGTGGCCAGTCTGAGAGGCACCTATCTGGAGAGCCAGGGTGTGATTCTGCACCCTGCCACCTCGCCCTCTCGCCCTGCCCCACCTCACTCCTGGGAACAGTCCGCGCTGCAGGTGTGGGAAGAAGCTGAGGTGGGTTCTGGGAAAGGGCTGTTGACTCAGTACTTCCGGATGGATAGGCAAAGGGTGTGGAGGGTGTTGGCCCATCCCTGCCTCAAGAACAGCCAGCAGAGAGGGGAACTGAAAGACATTTCTGAGTATGCCCTGCAGGAAGCTGGGACAATTAGACAGGCCTGCAGGGGAGAGGCAGCTCAGCTCCCTGAGGCAGATTTGCCAGCCAGGGGCCCCTGGAGGCTCTGTCCAGCTGGATCAGCGTCTCGCCCCCCGCCCCAGCGTCCCGCAACCCCGCCCCACCCCGCTTCCCATCCGCCCTTGGGGAGAGTGCTCAGCAGGGTCCAGCTGCTGTGCCTGGCTCCCCTCACGCCTCTCTGGATGACATTTCCGCATCCCAACCTCCACCCCAGCCAACCTCAGCCTTTGGCACCACCCATTTGTGTTTTAGTTTTATTTGCATATTTGTCTCATCTGGGAAGTTGTAAGGTACCTCAGGCCAGATTTCATTCATCCCTCAATCACTATATACCAGGCTTTTTCTGGGGGCGGGGGGTACAGCTGAGAACAAAAAGCACAGCCAGCCAGCACCCCCAGTCCAGGCGACATCATTCAACAGGGTCCCCAGGGTTTCCTTGCTCTGCCCATTCCTCACACATCTTGCACTTACTAGCACAAATCACTTCACCTCCCTGCTTAAAATCCTTAATGGCTTCCGTCACGTTTCAAAAAGTGGCAGCTCTCTGCTCTCACCTTCTCCCCACTCTTCCCTCAGCCTCCAAACCTGTTCTGAGGTTTCCCCCTTCCTCTTCCCGGAATGTTCTTCCCCAGACTCACAGGGCTTACTCCTTCCTTCTCATCATCTGAGCACTCCATGTATGTGAACCCACTCACCTCATGGTGCAACGCTCCCATTCTGGTTTCGTTTTCTCCATTGCATTTATCATTGCCTATTCTATTACTATTATAGTACATATGCATATTTTACTTGTTTCTCTCAGTCTCCTCTAGAAATTCCCTGGAGTTAGAAACTTAACTGGCCCGTTCATTATTCAGTCCCTGTGCAGTGCCTAGCCTCTGGCTGGCATCTAAGAAGAACTCAATAAATATTTGTTAAATGAATGAATCAATGGACAAATGATTGGATTTGGAGTTTATAGAATCATTAGATTCTGATTTTGGTGTCAATCTTTTCCCCCTTCCTCCCTCGGGAGAGGGAGAGGCTTTGGAAGTGTCCAGCAGGCTGCACATGTGATTCCCAGTCCCGAAGGTTCGTTAGGTTGTCCTCAGGTGAACCCCGATGATGCTTGCTGGCCCCCGCAGAAGTCCTTCAGGATGTCAGTTACAAATAGCTTTAAGGGAAATTTGCTATTGACTATTATTAGCTTGAGTATAATAAACATTCACTAGTGTTTTTCTTATGGTACAGATGCTACTTTAAGGGGTTTTGAAATATTCTTTAGAATCCAGACGAAACACATCATGGGTTTATCTCGGGTTATTTGTCAGAAAGTACCAAGTCTGGGCAGGTGAGTTTTCCAGAATAATAAACCATTAACCAGTTAATACTAAAATGAAAATGCAACTATGAAAATCTTTGATAGAAGGCTTTCTCGTGGAGCAAAATCTTTATCTGCACCTACATTGCACGGACAGGCTTTGTATGTTAACTCTCCTTGGGTATGGCCTGCAGAGAGAGGAAGGGTCTCTGTCTAAAGTTAGAACCAGGGAAATAGTTCCCAAGACTTATGTCTTAGTCTTTCTCTTTCCCTTTTCCTATTTCTTTCTTCCTCCTTTCCTTACCTGTAATATGGAAATTTAAAAAGTTCCTTCTCAGCTTGTTGCTTTGAGGTCTCCAGGGAAAAGTAAACAAAATTCACTCCTACTTACCGAAGTCTGTGTCTGATGGATGTACACTTAGACCATCAGATAACTGCAGACGTGCAGGACATCCCCTTGGGAGGGGCCAACAAGGAACTGACTTCCCTGCTCCCAACACAGCACAGTTCTTCCTGATTTTTGAAGAACTTTTTATGTGTGAATAATATAAACAAGATTTTTACAGCATATCATTTTAATACGTTGTCAAATAACAACACACCCAAGGAAGCGAGGAGATAGGATTATTAGATCACTGGAAGAGTGTTTCATTGGCCTAGCAAAGAAACAATTTCCTTTGCCATTTGAGAAGCTTACAAAAGAATTCTCCAAATTAATTCAAGTTGCCAGTGGCCTGCATGCCTCATGAGGACATCTTCAGGAGAAGACTATCAGCGATAATTCTTTCAGTTGCAAGTGACAAGAAACCTGATCTGAACAGGCTTAAGCAAAAAAGGGAACATGCTGGCCGGTGTACCCAAGCAGTACAGGGAAGATGTGGGGGCGGGTGGGGGTGGCTTCAGGTAAGCCTATATTCAAGCCTCAAATCATGCAACCCAGGCCCAGCTGTCTCTTTTTCTCAGGTCTGCCTTCTACACAGTGAGCTTCCCCTTTGCAAGATGGTTGCCAACAGGTCTCAAGGTAAGGAGCTCCTGGGTTCAAATACAGAAGGAAAAAGAGATCTTTGGCTTGGTACTCCCAGGCAAAGTCTCACTGCATCTCATAGTCTCTGATTGGACCAAGAGCCTGCCCCTGAACCAATCATATGGCCAGTGTTGTATGATATGCTAATTGGCTTAGACCCAAATCATGTAATCCACTCAGGAGCCAGTTAATTCTACACAAAGCCAATGGGCCGAGAATGGGGGACTGGATAATTTGGGGAGTACCTGGAAACAGTTACCAGGAAAAAAGGAGGAGAAGCTGGACAGTTAAAGCAGCATATCTTTGCTACCCTCTAGTTGCATTTTCAAAGAGGAGGTGATGGAACATATATAATTTCTATGGAATCTTACAAATATGACTATTCTTTGGGGGCAGATTTAGCCAGAAGTAGAAGTTTCCCAATTGGCATATCATTTAATTCACTGGGGATTTGGATTCAATAAGTTTGGGGTGGGACCCTTTGAGTATGATAAATCTGACAAATCTGATTGTTTTAAAGATGACCCCCAGTGATTTGGAAGATCAAATGGAGCTGTACATCCCCTCTCCCCCAACCAAACACACCCCTGTTCTTAGTGCCAACTAAGGGGTGAAGTAGGACAGTTTGTTTGTGTCTGAATCTGTGTCCCTGTTGTCTCAGGGTCAAGCCCAGACCTCCTAGCCTCCTGAGTCTGGACTCATGCCACCTTGCCAGTTCAGTTCTTACTGTTTTTCTGCATGCACTTCTTGTTTTTCAGATGGGAAAGTTGATTACCCCTAAATCTTCTATTCTATTCCCACTTTCCTATACTTGCTTGTGTCATTTTCTTCTGAAAGTCCCCACCTGCTACCTATTGAAATCCTAACATTGATTATTACCTGTCTTTAACGTCTTCCCTGGTCACGCAGTCAAATTGAACTTCCTTCTCTACCCTTGGTCCAGACCTTGTATATTCTGTCTTGTACTGCAGTGTTTCTGTGGGCTTCACTTCCCCTTTCAGAACCTGGGGGTCAGGGATCATGCTGCCTCTTGAGTCTTGAATTTTCACAGGCCCTACCATCATGTCTGATGCACAGGGGACTCTCAATTTATTTCTTTTGTTCTGCTCAAAGAGCAAGTCTGCTTTCTTCCTCCTTCTCTTTGAGGCATCTTATCTTCCCCAAGAGCCTGTCCTTGGGAAGCTCTAATGAACTCTAGCTTGATTTGCTGACAAGGCCTTGGGGTGACAAGGCCTGCAGAGGTAATATGGCAGGGTTGCCTACATTTTAAGAGAAGGTTGTTGGGAAACAAGAAATTATAAAGCGAACTATGAACAGAAGCAGAAGAAATGACCTGGGGTAGGGAATTCAAGGTGTGTCTCCTTTCTGAGAGTTCCTGTGTTTCCTGAATTAGTTCTACTACAAAGGGAGGAGAGAAGTACATGACAATAAAAATAGTAGGAAAGCCCTGGCCCGTGTGGCTCCGTTGGTTGAGTGTCTCATGCATTGAAAGGTTGTGGTGTGCATATGCGAGACAACCGATCGATGTTTCTCTCTTAGATCGATGCTTATCTCCCTTTCCCCTCTCCTCTCTCTCTCTCTCTCAAAAAAAAAAAAAAAAATCAATAAAAACATATTTTTAAAAAAATAGTAGGATAAAATTTAGGACAGGTAGAGATACCTTCTTAAATAAGATAGGAAACCCAGAAATCATTCAAAGAGCAAAAGATGTATAGATTTGATTACAAAAAATTAGAAATATATGCATAAAAATATACCTTAAAGTTGATAGATGAGAGGAGAAAATGCTGATAATACTTATAACCACAGAAGTGTACTATTTGACAAATGTTTAAAATATGATCTGAGAAAGCTAATATCTCAATAGAAAAATGGGCAAAGACTATAAATAGGCGATTTATAGCAGAGGAAATACAAATGGCCAGAGTGTATGAAGAGATGCTGAGTCTCACTGCAGTCAGGGAAACAAAAGTGAACTTGACCAGATGTCAGTTTTTACCCATCCCATTTGCAGAATTTGAAACAACCCATAACATCTGGAGCTGAGAGGTTGGTGAACTGGCATCTTCTCCACTGCCTGTGGGGTGTGAATTGCTGTGCTTACCAAAGTTGTTTGGAAACATCTATAAAATAAATGATGATTCTAGCTTTTGATTGAACCACTAATCTTATTTCTAGGAATCCAAGCTTTAAGTTATAAAATGACAGCACCAGGATGTAAGACTGTAGGTATAAAGTATTTCAGCTTTGTTTGAGGTGGAGGAAGAAGAATCACTCAGTATCCCATCATAACAGAATATACATTCATTCTCTGGCATATTATGAATCTAATGAAAAGAATGATTAGATCTACATGTGGAGGGGTTTAAGCATATCTTGTATGTTGAAATGACACTTTCATAAAAAAATGATAGAGGAAGAGAAAGAAAACCCCTTCCATATGTGTTTATATTTCTATATGTTTATGAACCCATACAGAAAGGTGTGAAGGTTCCATGCCAATCTGTTACCATACCTCGGGGGATGGGATCACAATGGGGGAGGCAGGCCTTGCCCTTAACACTGAGAGGTGGTGGCCCTAGGTGAGGGGACAATGGAAGCTTGGCCTTGTCTGCTCCCCTGCCGTTCACTCTAGCTCCCCTGTGCACCTCAAGAGAACCTGCGCACATATGTGTTGGCATTGAGCCTGCCCCCTCCCACATATGCTCCTGCATTCTGGGAGTGCTGCTTCCTGGGCCAGTCTGCCTGGAGGAGGGCTTCAGTTTATTTGGCTGAGATTTCTAGTAGCCTTGGTAGCTGGAGTGGGGTCTAGAAGGAGAGTCACAGACTCCGGGCTGACATGGTATCCCTGGTCCTGGAGACTCCCTGTTGCATTGGTGAGGATCAGCCTTGTAAAGTGGAGGGCTCAGGGCAGGGCCCCTGGAGCCCAGGTCTAAGGGCAGGTACAGGGGAATGGCAAAGGTGATTAAATGCTCATTATATATCTCTAAATTATTTCACTCATTACAATAAACACTCGGGAGTTTAAAATTTCTAAAAAATATCCCCTTAAGTATTTAAAACTGAGAACCAAAAATTTAATAGGAAAAAAAGACACCCTGCTAAATTAATCTCCAATGGAGAAATGTCAGCACCATGGCAACATGTAGGTAGGAGAAAGAGCTGCGAGCAGCTACCACCTTCTCACCTTCCTGACTCCATCTTGCTATCCTAAAAGCCAAAGGGCATACAAGACATGGGGTCAATCACACACATACCGACACAGTTTTGGGTGAGAGTGTCTATTTGGTTTACCCATCCACCAACTACTTATTGAGGGCTCCTGTGTATCAGTTTCCAGTGCTAGGAAAGCAGCAAAGAATAAAATAGCAAAAATCCCTGCCCTCATGTGGGCAGACATTAAACAAGATAAATACATAAAAGTAAAGGTGTGTAAGGAAGTGCTAAAAATAAAGCCAGGAAAGAGTGAGGGTGGGCGACTGCAGTTTTACTTGAAGGGGCCAGGAAAGTCGTCCCTGGAATAAGATATGAACTCAGATCTATTGGAAATGAGGGAACCAGGCTTGGGTCAGGGGAGAAAATTAGCTGAAGTGATAGCTTTGTGCAGCTCACCCTTTCCCTCTGGAATCGATTAAACAATGCATCAGGCATGAAAGGACATGGAGGAAACTTACTTGCATTTGCTAGGTGAAAGAAGCCAGTCTGAAGAGACTACACACTATCCAATTCTGATTATGTGACAGTTCTCTTACTGTTTAGAACTCTCCTTGAAGTAATAGATTGGTGTTGGAGACATCAGTTGTAAAATCATGTTTAATGTAGATACAGATGGTTACTTATAGAAATATTTTTAGATATGTATATACAGGGTGGGGTAAAGGTAGGTTTACAGTTGTTTGTATGGAAAATAATACAATAATTAATAAAATGATAAAAGAATAAACTGTGTTTTGTGTGCTCACAACTGTAAACCTACTTTTGCCTCGCCCTGAATGTGGGTTGGCATACCCACAAATATTTCTTTGCTCTGTCAGTTGACAGGGCCTAGAATAAAGATACCCTAGTATCAAGGAGCATACCTAGTGACAGATCTTTTATTTATTTTTATTTTTTTAAATTGAGGTATAATTGGCTTACAACATTATATGGTTTACAACCCAACGATTTGATATTTGAATATATTGTGAAATGATCGCCACAATAAGTCTGGTTAACATTTATCACCACACATAGTTACAAATTTTTTTTTTTCTTGTGATATGAACTTTTAAGATTTACTCTCTTAGCAACTTTCAAATATGCAATGCAGTGTTATTAACTATAGTCACCATGCTGTACATTAGATCGTCATGACTTATTTTACATATAGAACTTTGCACTTTTGACTTCCTTTAACCATTTTGTCCACCCCTCTCTGCCTAGCTTTGACAACCATCAATCTGTTCTCTGCATCTATGAACTTGATTTTTTCTGTGCTTGGGTTTTTTAAATTAGATTCCACCAATAAAAGAGATCATATGGTATTTGTCTTTCTCTGTGTGACTTATTTCATTTAGCATAATGCCCTCAAAGTTAGTCCATGTAATCACCAATGGCAAGATTTTCTTTTTTAATGTCTGAATAATATTCTATTGTACATATATACCATATTTTCTTTATTCACTCATCTGTTGATGGACACTTAGATTATTTTCATTCTTGGCTATTGAAAATAATGCTGCAATGAACATGGGGGAACATATGTGTTTTTTAAATAGTGTTTTCATTATCCTATATAATAAAACCCTAATATGCAAATTGACCGAGTGGTGGAATGACCGGTAGAACGACCAGTTGCTATGATGTGCATTGACCACCAGGCAGCAGACGCTCAACTGCATTGAGTGTCCCCTAAGAGGGAGGCGTCCGGCGGCGTCAGTGATTGGGGGCCAGGGCCAGCCGGCTAGCAGTGTCAGGCTGCCAGCCAAGGCAGGTGCCAGCGGGGACCCCCCAATCGCCCTGTCTGCTGGTCACTCCACAGAGGGAGGCGACCAGTGGTGGTGGTGGGGGGTGGGGCCAGTGAGCAGGCAGTGACTGGCCACCAGCCAAGGTGGGTGCCAGTGGGGGTCCCCCAATCTCCCTGCCCACTGGTCGCCCCACAGATGGCCCTGATCGCTGCCCAAGCCTAGGGACCCTACCCTATATATTGGGAACAGTCTATTAGATTTAAAAATTAAAACCTGGCAAGCTACGCTAACACTGAAAAAACAGGATGATGCAGCAATGACATTCATGGACTCTGGCTTGCACATTTGTGGTCAGCCTTGATTCTGACACTTATAACTGTGTGACAAAGCCAATTACTTAACTTCTCTCTGCTTCAGTTTTTCCACCCATAAGATGGGGGAAATGGCACTACTGCCTCAGAAGGATCATGTTATGTACTACTTTTTATAACCAGAGCAAAAAATGTAGCTGCCCATACAGCAGTAAGGTGCCTTTCACCTGTATGGAAAGTATGGTCACTGGTGCATGCAGCATCCCGGTTTGCGAGAGGGATGTCTGACTGCCGATTTAGGCCTGACATCCCCTGCGGGGTCCCAGATTGTGAGAGAACACAGCCGGGCTGAGGACCCCTCGGCCCCCCGTGCACGAATTTCATGCACCAGGCCTCTAGTTTTTTAAATAAATACCCAGAAGTGAAATTGTTGGATCAAATGGTAATTCTCTTTTTAAGCTTATGAGGAACTTCCATTCTGTTTTCCACAATGGCTGCACCAACTTACATTCCCACCAACAGTGCACGAGGGTTCCCTTTTCTCCACATCCTCGTTAGCTTTTGTTATATATTCTTTGTTTTTAATAATTGTTATTCTAACAGGTATGAGCTAATACCTTATTGTGATTTTGATTTGCATTTCCCTGATAATTAGTGATGTTGAGCATCTTTCATGTACTTGTTAGCCATCTGTATGTCTTCTTTGGGAAACTGTCTATTCAGATACTCTTCCCATTTTTTAATTGGATTTTTTCTTGCTATTGAGTTGTATAAGTTCTTTATATATTTTGGATAGTAACCTCGTATATTTGATTTGTAAACATTTTCTCACATTTGGTACAATGCCTTTTTATTTTCTTGATGGTTTTCTTTGCGTGCAGAAACTTTTTAGTTTGATGTTATATAGAAGCTTTTTAGCTTTTCAGTCCCACTTGTTGATTTTTGCTTTTGCTGACTTTGCTTTTGGCGTTAAATCCAAAAACTCACTGCCAAGACTGATGTCTAGAAGCTTACCACCTATGTTTTCTCGTAGGAGTTTTATGACTTAGGATCTTACATTCAACTCTTTCATCCATTTTGAATTAATTTTTTTTGTGTATGGTGTAAGATAGTGGTTCCGTTTCTTTTGCATGTAGGGTCCAATTTTCCCAACACTATTGAAAAAACTACCCTTACCCCCATGTGTATTCTTTTTTTTTTTTCTACTTTTATTTTTTAATTTTTAAAAATTTTATAATTACAGCAGACATTCAATATTACTTTATATTAGTTTAGGTGTACAGCATAGTGATTAGAAAATTACATAATTTAGGAAGCAAACCCCCTGATCATTCTAGTCCCTACCTGGCACCATGCATACTTATTACAATATTATTGACTATATTCCGATGCTGTACTGTATATCTTCCTCACCATTCTGTAACTACCAATTTGTTTTTGTTTTTTTTAATTTAATTTATTTTTTTTACATTTTTTTAATTGTTTGAAGTATTAAAAATAGTAGTATATATGTCTCTTTTTTTCCCTCATTGACCTCCCCCCACCCTCCCCATCCCCCCAGTACATGCCTTTACCTGCCCCCCCCCCCCAGTGTCTTTTATCCATTGGTTATGGTTATATGCCTGCATACAAGTCCTTCGGTTGATCTCTTACAGCCCCCCCCCCCCCCCACAAACACACACACACACAAAACCTCCTCTGCCTTCCCACTGTAGTTTGACAGTCTGTTCAATGCTTCTTTGCTTCTGTATCTATTTTTCCCCCTTTTCTTTCCTTTAAAAAATCTTGCCTCTGCAGACTAGAAATAAACATATAATAACAAAAAATGTTTGAGTCCCAATTTCAATGTCAACAGTTCTGATTCCCCGTTTCAATGTCAAACAGTTCCTTATGTGTACATGTCAGCAATGATATCTGGATGGTGGGCACATGGTGGCAATGCAGGTCCAACCCTCTCTGGTTTGGTCCTAGGCACGCTGCTGCGTCACACAGCTTCTGACTGCTAGCGTGGCAAGGCGTCGTCAGCGTCTCCCATCTCTGGACTGTTTCTCCTCCTGTCTTCGTGGTTGGAGCAGACCTGTCAATTCCTCTCTGTTGCAGTAATCCACATGGTCTTGGAGTTGTTTTCTGAAAATATACAAACATATTCTCGACCAAAAGTTAATAAAGGAATCTTTTCTATATAATTGATTTGGGATCCTTTTTATTTTTGCCCAAACGATTTTCCTTTGTCTTATTTAGACACCATGTGTGTTTTTCATAGGTGTCTTGCTGTTAGCATTACAAATAAAAATTAATTTTGTAAAGTAAAAATTTTCTAGATGTAATTTACTTATAGGATATTTTTCCTTACATGATATTACCCTACTATCCCCCCTTTTTTGATTAATGGAGGCTTTTGTAAATTTTATAATGCAGTCTTGATAACTTTAAATTTTAATTTTTTGCACAAAAATATGACTGCTTTAGTTTCATTGCATGTTCAGGAATTTTACCATGAGATGAACTACCAATAGAAATTTTAGTTAACACTTTAGGAACAGCTTTTTGTCCAGTACAATTAAATTTTCTTGAATATTCACTTATTTCAATTAGCCTATTTAAATTAATCTGAAGACTTGATTATTATTTTACTGTCAAATTTAATACTCTACCAACAATCTTAGTTTACCCTGTAAATATTAGTGGAAAGGATTATTTGCATTCTTGAGTAGGCCCTGAGCATTCCTGGTGCTAGGCTGGATTTAGATATAGGGCAGCTGCTGTCAGCCAAGTCTCTGTCTGTTACCTGGGTCCCAATCTGAGCTGGGCCAAGTCACACTGTCACCTGTGTCCCGATCTGAGCTGGGCGTGGGAAGCAAAGCAGCCATGGGAGCAGGAGACCTCCCTCAGACGGGGCGAGGGTTCAGGCCCCTGCAAGGTTGGGAGGGTGGGGGCCCATGTGTATTCTTGACTTCTTTGTTGTAAATTAATTGATCAAATATATGTGGGTTTACTTTTAGGCTCTCTATTCTGTTTCATTAATCTATGTGTCTGTTTTTATGCCAATACCATACTGTTTTGATTACTATAGTTTTGTAATATAGATTAAAACAGGGAGCATGATGCCTCTTTTGGTTTTGTTCTTTTTTTCTCAGGATTGTGTTGGCTATTCAGGGTCTTCTGTGATTCCACACAAGGTTTAGGATTCTATTTTCTATTTCTGTGAAAAATGCATTGGGAATTTTGATAGGGATTACATTGAATCTGTATGTTACTTTGGGTACTATGGACATTTTAACAAGATTATTTATTACAATCCACGAATATGAAATATCTTTCCATTTATTTGTGTCTTTTTTAAGTTCTTTCACCACTGTTTTATAGTTTTTAGTATACAGGTCTTTCTCCTCCTTAATTAAATTTACTCCTAGGCACTTTCTTCTTTTTGATGTAACTGTAAATGGAATTATTTTCTAATTTTTCTTTCATTATTAGTATATAGAAATGCAACAGATTTCTGAATATTAATTTTGTATCTTGTATCTTTACTGAATTCATTTATTAATTCTAACAGGTTTTTTTTTTTGTAGAGACTTTAGGATTTTTCTATATATAATATTGTGTCACCTGCAAATAGTGACAGTTTTACTTATAACTTTCTTATTTGGATGTCTTTTATTTCCTTTTCTTACCTAATTGCTCTAAGTCTTCAAATACTATGTTGAATGAAAGTGGCCAGAGTGGGCATCCTTGTCCTGATCATTAATAATAATGTATCAATATTAGTTCATTCATTGTAGCAAATGTACCATACTAATGTAAGATGTTAATAATAGGGGAAACTGGGTGTCGGGTATATGGGAACTCTCTGTACCATCCTCTCCAATTTTCTGTAAATTTGAAAGTGTTATAAAAATTAAAGTCTATTAGTCTTCTATAAAATTACAGTCATGATTTTTAAACCCAATTTTGTTCACAGAAAATGTAGCTATGAGTTTTTATACACATGTACCACAGAGAGGCATTTTTAGTATTTGGAAAGTGGTGTCTGGGGCTGGCTCTTCCTAAGCCCTCAGGCAGTGGGGTCAGTCTGGGGCTTCCTGAGTCTGCAGAACAAGATGGGCTCTCAGAGCACAAGCGACCTCAAAACAACCCCTGGGAACCTCTCCTCAGATCCGCCACCTTCCTTAACGGGCTCCTTTGCTTTCAAGAAGCTGAGAATTTTCTGACAAGGAAAAGTGCACCCAGGCCTTCTGGAAGTGGATATTTACTAGTCGGGCACAGACTGCCCCGTATTTGGGTACAGACAGTTACCTGGGAACGTGTAAGGTTCCATTCCAAGTTTGTTATTTTAGAGCTGGCCGTTGAACATTAAAAAATTCCATTGACTTCGGGTAATTTTATTTTCTATCTCCCAGGAAAACTGTCAATGATTTACATTGTACAGCTTTGGGTTATCTAGTAACTCTGGATTTTCTGCTCTGAGGAAGGAGAGTAGGAAAGTGACTTGGGGGTGGCAGAGGTGGCTCTGCCTGGGCTCAGGAGGGCACCTTCCTGAGGACTAGGTAGAAACCAGGTGGAGGGGTGTGTGGGAGAGCTGGCCTGCAGTGCCGAGATGCGAGATGCGGAATCCTCCCTCCTCCGAGGGGATTACTGCTCTCACAGGTGACCAGGTAAAGTGAGGCTAGAAACCCCTGACAGCTATGGGGCAGGACTCTCCACCCCACACTGGCAGGGTTGTTTTTTTGTTGTTGTTGTTTTTTTTAAGATTGTGTTTGTTTGCCTTTAAAAAGGAAAGGAAAATGCTTGGAGCATTGTGGGTAATTCATACCAGCCTGGTATATTTGTAAATATCTTTCCTTGGAGAGATTTAAACAGGAAGCCTGGAAAGTCTGTTTCCCTAATACATTGCACTCGTGTTTGAATTGTGCTTCTGAAGGAAAGCAAAAGATACACTACTGATTTTCAGTCTTATTGAGGTGCTACCCCAAACCATCCAAGTTGCCCAGGAAGGAGGCACCAAAGCGAGGCCCTGCTTACCCCTGTGGAATGACAGGCGCAGAGTTCTCGCCCGTGGGAGGAAGACCACCTCCTCTGGGTGGCCCACCCTCCTTAACCTTAACATCGGCTCTCAGACCATCCCATAATGCTCGGGCCACTTTGAAACCCGGGGGTGCTTCGGGCAGCTTTTTCACTGCCTTAGTGAAAAATGCCAGGGAACAAAGCCATAACTAAATGCCCCCAAAGGAGCTACGGAGCCTTGTTTTAGTTTCTCATTTTTCATTTAAGACTTGCCTTGTTAGCCTGCTTTGTATATACTGTACATGTGATATTCGTATTGTACTTCTCCCTCTTCCTGATTCCTTAACCTCTGAATTCAAGCAGGTGGTAGGTGAGTCAGACCTACCATTTGTGGAGCTGTCTGGTGGGGGGTGGGGAGGCGGTGGGCTGGGTCTGAGAGGACGGGTGTGTAGAATCCTCAGGGTTAGTGGGGATGGGGGATGGCAGGGTGTATGGGAAGGCAGATCCGGGCAGACAACCAGGAATGGATGAACTGGTCGCAAAGGCTTCTCTTTCTCACCTGCCTTTTCCCGAGTGCGAACATATTTCATAGGACACTGAGCACTAGGCAAAGTGGTGGTTTCTCCTCATTGCTCACGGATTTCCAGACATGACAGTCCTTCTCCTGGCAGGCTGAGCTATCTTCCCTCATTGATTCTTGGACTGAATCAATCTCTATGTTTAAAAAGAATTTTAACAGAAAGAGGAAAAAGAGAAACTTGTGAAAAAATCTGCATGTGGAGTTGATGCTCATCTGGGGAAATGCTTTGTTTCCATATGAAGTTAAATCTAAGAGTCTGAGGGCAAGCAAGGACAGGACAGTTTCCCTCTTCTTTCTCCTCCCTTCTCTTCCCCTCCCCTCCCTGACCCTTCTTTCCCTCTTCTCTCCTCTCCTCTTCACTTCTCTCCTCTCCTCTTCCCTCTTCTCCTCTGTTCCTTTGAAAGAATTGGATGATTGCCCATCCGGACAAAGCTGGCTTAGGGAAGAAAAGCTCAGGGAGGAAGCAGTGTGAGGAGACTGGAAATAGAAGAATCTGACACACTTTGGTTTCCAGCCCTTAATTTGGGAGAGGAAGAAACCATTTTCCTGCTCCTGGCTCAGATCTGGGTGAAAGGGAGTGCCGTTCGCCCCTCTGGCTCTTGGGTGGCCTGGACAGGAGTCCGTGAGCTGTCTTGCCATATGGCAGCTGGCACGAGCCTGCGCCCCTCTGCAGGAACACAGGCCCATACTGTTAAGGATTAGGTGGAACACATGCACGTAAGATGCTTATGACTTTTTCCAGACACAGGGCCACTTTCCAGCCCGAGAAGCAGCTCAGAGGAACCGGAGGAACCGGGGTAATTAGATAGAGCCTCATGCTGGGAGGGACGGAAAGCTAAGTGCTCAACGGGACCTGAATGCTGTAATCGCCTTCCCTTCCGCTGCCTTCCCTCCTCTCACCCTTTTTTCTTTTTCTTTTGTCTCCCTCTACTTCCTGTTCACCCTTTTCTTTCTTTATTTGTTCTCAACTTCTTTTCCTTGTTCCCCTTTTCCTTTTGTTCTACTTTTTGCTCTCCTCTCATCCCTTCTTTTCCTCCCTACTTTCTTTTACTTTCATCATGACACTCTTCATGCTCCTTCATGTTTATCACAATTTCTTTTTCTTGACTCATTTGTTAGCTGCAATGGATTTCGATTCTCATGGAGACAAAATGCAAGCTGTGTCATTGAAAACCAGGCATGCCTTCATATGGCTGCAGAGAGGCAGGGTGTGAGGACACAGTGGTTCTGAGTGCCTCCATTGAGAACTGCTCTGAATATTTCTAAAAGCCGAGCTGAGCAGCGTGAGGGCTTCTGCTCTCCAGATGGGAGACGGGCCTGGACAGCCGTCTTGCACAGCATGCCGGAGTGCAGGGTTCAACTCAATTCTGTCTAATTCTGAGTGTCCCTTGCTTTATACAGTCTTTAGGACAGTGCATAAAGTGGCCACAAACGTTGAGTGGCAGACGTGTTTGTGGTTCAATTCAAACGCTGAAAGCAACATTCTCCAACTTTGCATGTACCTGGGTCACCTGCTGTTTTCAATTCAAATGGGGGCAGAGCCTGAGAACCATACTCCAAGAACCACTAGTCTAAAAGGCATTGCCTTTAGAATTAGGTGGTTGGTCAGAACTCAATCTCAGGTGGCAGGAAACATTTTCTAGACCCTGATGTGAGTGCAGGGGACCTGTCTCATTTCACAAAGGATTTGAGTTTGCCTTGTGAAAGTTCTCAGAATATAAAAATGATATAAAAAAAGAGTTAAAGTCAAGTGAAGGGAAAACAAAGATAGGAGCTTAGTACTGAGGAGACAGAGGGAAGCTAGATAGACAGGGACTGGGACAATGGGTGGGAGGAGGTGGGGGGAGAGGAGGAAGTGAAACTGGTAACCCAGCTAGGAGGACTTACTAAGGCACCCCAACTGGGCGGGGAAAGAAGTGCATGCACAAAAGACATGAGCTTTAAAAAGTGTGTGAATGTTGCTAAGACAGGCAGCTCGCAGATAAACAATCACAAGGTAGTAAGATATATAAACCAATCCCAAGAATGTTATTAAGGCAAAATTCTTTGAAGGGACCAACCAGGAACTAACAAGCATATATACAGAACGTGCGAGCTTCCTTTTTCTCCCCTGTGCACTAGATTTCTGGGTTAATGGTAGGAGATGTGCTCCCCTGTGCCCACGTGGCCATAAGCACACATGGACTATTAGACTTTAATTAGCTTGGAGACCGAACTACTCCTGACTGTAACAAGGAAAGGAAGCTCCGGACACTGGCCTGCTCCTGGGACCCCAGCTGCACCTTTCCCTGGTCTGGCTTCTCTCAGTAAACTTCGCTTCCATTAACCATTTTTTGTCCACAACTTCATTCTTTGATTTCTCGAGACAACAAACAAGTTTCAGTACAAATAGTTAGGATCCAATAAGAATAATTTCCTCTTTGTTGAAAGAGCTATATGGCCTTCTCTTTATTTTCTTGGTTGACTGTGTCCTATTTTCATTTGAGAAGAGGACCCTTGGATTTTATCCATTGAATAAAAGTCTCCTTTTCCTAAACTGCCTTGCAGAGAATGTCTCCTTACTCAGACAAGTTAGAAGGCATGAGCTGATTGATTGTTATCTTTTTATAACCTGTAAAAATGGGCAAAATGGCTTTTGTGTAAGATGTATTAATTGAGCAACTACATTTGTTGGATATTTCTGGCTTGTCAGAGAAATTAAACCTAAGAAATATAATAGAGAGACATACAGGAAAGCTGAAGTAGGATTCCTATCCAAGCCACTTACAACTCAGTTTGGAGAAAAATATCCTATCTAATAAAGAGGGAATATGCTAATTAACCATCACTCCGTCACAAAGATGGCTGCACCCACAGCTGAGGCCAAGTTCCCATAAGGAGCCTTAACAAGCAATCAGCAGGGACCTGAGGCTATGCCCTCCCCCGCCCCCATGGGGCTTGACAGGGGACCTCAGGCTGGCAGGACTTGACAGGGGACCTCAAGGTGCACTTCCTGTCCTGGTGCTGGGCTAGGGGACCTCAGGCTGCTCCCCCCACCATGTGGGGCTTGACAGGGGATTTCAGGCCACACCCCCCACCCAGCAGGGCTTGACAGGTGACCTCAAGGTGCACTTCCCGACCTGGTGCTGGGCTAGGGGACCTCAGGCTGCTCACCCTGCCCCAGCACCAGGCTAGGGGACCTCAGGCCACGCCCCCATCCAGCGGGGCTTGACAGGGGACCTCAAGGTTCACTTCCCATCCTGGTGCTGGACTAGGGGACCTCAGGCTGCTCCCCTGGTCCCAGCGCCAGGCCGGGGGACCTCAGACCACACCCCCACCAGGTGGGGCTTGACAGGGGACTTCAGGCCGTGCCCCCCACCCCAGCACCGAGCAAGGGGACCTGAGGCTGCGCCCCCCTGCCTGGCAGGGCTTAACAGGGGACCTCAAGGTGCACCCTCAGTGTTGGGTCAGAGGAACTCAGGCCATGGCCCCCGCCCAGGGGGAACCTGAGGCTGCACCCCCCTGCCGATGGGGCTTGACAGGGGACCTGAGGCTGTTCCCCCCTCCCAGTGCCGGGCCGGGGGACCTGAGGTTGCGCTCCCCCACCCCCAGCCTGGTGGGGCTTGACGGGGGACCTCAGGCCATGCCCCCCACCCAGCGGGGCTTGACAGGGGATCTTAGGCCATGTTCCACACCTGGCAGGGCTTGATGGGGGACCTCAAGGCATGCACATGCCCGCGCCCCCCCCCCCCCCCCCCCGCCCAATCTGGGCTGGGGGACCTCAGGCCACGCCCTCTGTCCTGGCACCGGGCCAGGGGACCTGAGGCTACGTTCCCTGCCCGGCGGGGCTTGACAAGGGTGGGACTAGCCAGGTCTGGATCTATCCCAATGAGGGGTGGGGGGCTGCCGTTCTGGGTCTCACGCAATTTTGAGGCACATGTGGGTGGGCAGAGACTTGACTCTGGGTCCTGTGATGTGCCCCAGACTCTGACAGGAGGAAGGTTTTCATATACATTTTACTAATTTTCTTTAATCTCTGACACTTCTATTATAGAGAAAGAGCAAATAGCAATATTAAATTATTTCCTCTAATTAATCCCCTCTCAATGTGCATGAATTTCGTGCACCAGGCCACTAGTGTACCTATAAAACAGTGAGAAAATAATTATGTCCTTTAACAGAATTCAAAGATTCTAAATACAGTCGTTCACAAAAAGGAAAGGTCAGAGTAAGTTAATATAAACACAAAAAATAGATTTAAATTTGACAGGTAAAGAGGAGAGAGAAAGTTGAGAACATTTTGAAGAGTTTTGCCATAATTTAGATGTAGAAGTTATAATACCTTTGTATACCCCAACAGCTATTTGACCCATAAGCAGCTGTGCATGGTGAAAAAGAGAACCGTGTTTGCCATCAGAAATGAATGGTTGTAGATTTGCCACTTACTATTGTGTGACCTTGTGCCAGTTATTGGACCTCTTATTTTTTAATACATATATATATTTTTATTGATTTCAGAGAGGAAGGGAGAGAGATAGAAACATCAATGATGAGGGAGAATCATTGATTGGCTGCCTCCTGCACGCCCCCTACTGGGGATCAAGCCTGCAACCCGGGCATGTGACCTGACCCGAATCAAACCCGGGACCCTTCAGTCCGCAGGCCAATATTCTATGCAGTGAGCCAATCCAGTTAGGGCTCATTTGACCTCTTTAAGTCTTGGTTTCTGCAAAAATAAAATGGGGATTTTCAGTATCTATCTGTATCAACTGAGCTTCAGTCAGGAAAATAGAAACCAATATCTGAAGCAAAAAGAAGGCATTTAAACTGGGAATTAGTTGCTTAAAACTAGGAAAGACTGGGAGAACAGAGCTTTCTGATTGCTGGAGCATCTGTGAGAGTGAGGAAGCTGCTGCTTCCACCCAGAGGTCCAGAGGCAGGGCTGGCTGGCAGGGCCATCCGGGTCCTCCGGCTTTAGCAACCACGCACATTTATCAGAGCCTGCGTGTGGCTGCTGCTGTCACCGGAGGAAGAACACTTTCCGTCTCCCTCTGCCTCCAGATCTAACAAGGGCATCATATTGTAGAAATAAAACTGGGCCCCTGGAGGCAAAGTAGTTGAGGAAATGCAGTTCCCAGGCTTCTAGCCCTGAGAATTCAGGAAAGGCCTAGAAGGGAGAAGAGATGAGAATAAATGCCAACCGAGAGTATTCAGTGCACTGACTAAAAGGGTAATTGAAAGCTGTGGTTTGCAAACCATTAGTGAGTTGTAAAGCAATTTAGAAGGTTGTGACCAGCATTAAAAACAATCCAATGGATAAAATAAAAAATAACGCAGTGCATTGCACAGAGTGGTATTTGAGCGTGTGTGGGCATGCCTGTGATACGCATACTGGGCTATGATGTATAAAGGTCAAAAAGGTTTGGAAACCACAGAATAAAGAATCGATGCAATGAGACGATTTGCACACTTTGTAAATTGTAAAGCGCAAAGCAAACATTATGAATTAATAACGCATTTGCCATTCCTGAGGCCCATGCGCCATTTTCACTCAACCTCAGTGGGTCACCTGCAGTGTTGGCACCACCTGACCGCCCAGGCACGTACATTCAGAGTTCCCCCACACTCGTGGGTACCCACAAAATTACACCAACGGGGACAGAAAAACGCAGATTAGTAAGTCAAAGAGAGGAACAAAAAAAGACAAACTGGCCTAGATGCTGATTTCTTTAAGGCCAGCCTCACTTTCCTGGCATGCTTAGTCAGCAGAAATGCCTGCTGGTGTTCAGCTGGGCGGGGGAAAGAAGCTGAATGATATGTGAAATAGCTTTGAAAGGACACAATGAATGCCTTACTCATAATAACAGAGTCTATTTCCAGGTTGAATGATGTCCTCACTCAAACAACAGGATCCTCGGATCCCCTCATTGCCAACCTCGGGGAGCTAAGCATACTGCAGGCTTGGACATTTTTTTAAGTGAAAAGCCATCCTGGCCTCTTTCCTCATAGACTACATTATTTCAAGGATTTTAGTATCTTTGGGAATGGGTTGAATTTCATTTTGTTGAGGGTAAATGAAAGTTTAAACGGGGTACAAATTTAATCTTTTTGTTGTTGTTGTTTAGAAATACCTCCTTATCTCTTCTTCCCTGTACTCCCCCCTTATTTAATTGCTAGTAAGAGGCAGTCCATGATAGAACAACTGGTTTTCCTGGAATAGCAAATACATAATAAAAAGAGCAGTATTCACTCCTAACAACTTACTGGTTGTTCTCTGAGCCCCCTGGGAGGTGGCTGAATGCTGTGACGCTTCTCTTTATAGCAGAGGATGGATGATAGGATCCAGGTCAACGGCAAGTAGGAATTCAAAACCCAGCCATGTTTACTTTGCAGAGAACAGTATTTTCTGCCTCCCCAGGACCCCCGCTTCAGGGGAACAGAGAGCCGCTATCAAGCCCGGCTGTGCTTATCAGCATGCACCTGTGCCATTCTGTGCCGGCGGCGTTTGTCCCAGGGCAGCAGGGCGACGGGAAACAAGACCTTCTCTCTCTGCCACCCAAGAGAGCTGAAGGTTATTAGGGAAGGTGTGGAGGGGGAGTGCTGGGTGATAGCAGGGGGACTATTTGGGGGTAGTAAGGGGTAATGAGATGTGTACAAATAGCTGGGAGCACTGAGAAAAATGCATTCAGGAAGCACGGAGAATAACTAAAGAAGTCAGAAAACTTCTCCAGAATATTTGTGTGGGATTAGACTATGGGCCAGGAAAGGGAGATTCTGATCAAAATAGGTTTGATCAGAATATCTTGTGCCCTGAGTGATTTTAGGGATTGTCTGAGAAAGGATTTAAGGTTTCTGGGGACTAGAGAAAAATGACTCTAAGTTTAGAGTGCCCCAAAGAGCTGCCTTTTGAAATGAGAGTAAAAGGAGATAAAGGAAGAAAGTTGCCACTTGTTGACAACATTTCAGAGACTATTCTAGGTGTTTAGTCCTTCCTCCCTCCCTCCTTTCCTCCCTCCCTCCCTCCCTCCCTTCCTTCCTTCCTTCCTCTCTCCCTTCCTTCCTTCCTTCCTTCCTTCCTTCCTTCCTTCCTTCCTTCCTTCCTTCCTTCCTTCCTTTCTCCCTCCCTCCCTCCCTCCCTCCCTCCCTCCCTCCCTCCCTCCCTCCCTCCCTTCCTCCCTCCCTTCCTCTCTCCCTCCCTCCTTCCTTCCTTCCTTCCTTCCTTCCTTCCTTCCTTCCTTCCTTCCTTCCTTGCTTCCTCCCTCCCTCCCTCCCTCCCTTCCTCCCTCCCTTCCTCTCTTCCTTTTTCCCTCCCTTCCTTCTTTCCTCGCTCCCTTTCTTTAAAAAAAATCTCACTATTAAATGGTGATGGAAAAATTAAAATTAAAAAATCTCACTTTACTTCTCCCAACAATGTTATGATTGTTTCTACTTTAGAAATGAAATTTGAAGGTTCCAAGAAATTAAGTAGCTTGCCCACGTTTATATAACTAAATGAATAAGGAAGATTCAAATTGAGCTTCCCCTAACTCCCAAACCTATGTTCTTTCCAAAACATTACACCACTTTTCTTCCAGAAAATGGAATGGAAAATGTCTGTGGAAACCCAATTACTGTTCCAAGCGCTATTACATAGTGACACTGCTTATAGTTATCTTCATGCATGCAGTCTGTGCCCAACATTTCCATAACATTTGTATGGCTGGTTATATGCTCCTGGGAGAGGACTTTGTGGAGTTGCAGCCTTGCAGGAGAGGTGAGAAGGGAAGGCTGTGTGACCTGAAGGGCACTGGCCTTGCAATAGAAATTCCTTGGCCACAATCCTTGCTAATGCCAGCAAGTCCTGTGGTTCGATGGTGGTATTTTAGTTTCCTTTGCGTTTTGTGTAGGTGTATGCTGTGTGATTTAGGCTGGAGCTAACTGGGACCAGCTATATAATTTGCAGAGCCCAGTGCAAAATAAAAATGAGGGGCTCCTTTCTCAAAAGTATTAAGGGTTACAAGAGGGTAAAGGGACAGTATTAAGAACAAGTGCAGAGACCGCTGAGAGTGTGGGGCCTGTGTGGTTGCACAGGGCGTTTGCCTATGAAGCTGACCCTGGAACTACCTGCTAGGGGTTGATCCAACAAAGATATCCAGCGAAAGCCCACTGTCCTTTGTGCTTTAGGCCAAGGTTACTAACAGAGAAACATTTGATGACCTGGAGAGGAGATTTTGTTAAAAAGCAAGTTGAAACAGCAGCTGTCATAAACTCACCAATTTGTTCATTCATTCCCGTTATCATTAATTTAAAGGGTATTTATTGACCCCTTACTGTATGCAAGGCCCTGTGCTAGATGCTGGGGACATGAACGCTCCACTCTGAAACGTGACCTGTATGTTCTTGCTGCTTCCAGAAGGCGCTGTGGCCCTGGAGACAGCGTGGCCGGGACACTGGGCATGGACACGAATGGTTGCACAATGCCTTGGCCCAGAAGTCTGTTCACAGAGAGGGATCTCTACATTCCCCAGGGGGAATAAATATTAATTTTTAGGGAAAAAGATATTTATTGCAAAGATATGGGGAGCTCACTGAATTGAAGAAAATAAAGGGGGCCGGGAGAGCAAGCCTGAGGAGGGACAGAAAGTCAGATTTAGGCAATCTCGGTTCAAGGAAGTATAAGTCCCATTTGAATGCTGCCAAAAAAGCATACACAAAACCACCTCAGATAGATGCAGAGATTAGAGTTAAGCTTATTCTCAGTTCATGGCACCTGCCCCCATGGAGAGGTGAGGGCCTTCTTTTGTTTTATTTTATACTAGAGGCCCGGTGCACTAAATTCATGCATGGAGGGGGGGGTTCCCCTCAGCGCAGCCTGCACCCTCTTCAATCCGGGACCCCTCGGGGGATGTTTGACCAGCAGTTGGAAATCCCTCTCACAATCCTGGACCGCTGGCTCCTGATCGCTCACCTGCCTACCTGCCTGATAGCCCCCAACTGTCCCCTCCCTGCCTGCCTGGTCACTCCTAACTGCCCCCCCCCCAGCCAGCCTGGTCACCCCTAACTGCCCCCCCCCCCTGCTAGCCTGGTTGCCCCCAATTGCCCCCTCACCAGCCTAGTCACCCCTCACTGCCCCCCCTGCCAGCCTAATCACCCCAACTGCCCCCCCTGCTGGTCTGGTTGCCCCACGCAGCCTGCTTGTTCAGTCGTTTGGTTGTCCCTCACTAACCCCCCTGCTGGCCCGGTCATAGGCAGCCATCTTGTGAGGGTGTGATGGTCAATTTGCATATTACCTCTTTATTATGCAGGATATTTTTCTTATTTGATCCCTGAGTCCCCCCTTTGCATTAACAACAACCACTATTTTAAATGTGCTGGCTTTCCATCCTTGATCTCTATGTATATACATGCATATAAAATGTAAGTGTCTTTGGTGTTGTGTGTGTGTTTAAAATGCACATAATAGGTTTTGTACTGTAAATATTATTCTGATGCTTACCTTTTTGCTCAATAAAAATGCACACTTAGTTCAGAGGCTCCAAGCTGCATGTTATTTCACAGAATTATCTTCCATGTTTAACAATCCATTTCCCTGGCGGTGGTCACCTTGCTCAGTCTCCCGCTCCCTACTGCACAGCTCACTGTGATAAGCCGTCTCAGGTGTGTGTCCTGTTGCCCCGGGTGAGAATTTTTCTAGGACAGAAGTCTTACCTGGTTATAGGAATCACTTTGTAGGGAGAGAGGGAGGGGTATTACTTATTAACATGCAGATTCTCAGGCCCTTTTGCTGAAGATTCTGACTCAGCAGATCTGAAGGGGGCCCTGGAATCCTTAGGTTTCACAGGTGCCCCAGGTGAACTTATTGCCAGGTGCATTGGGGAAAACTGGGTACAACAAGTCTGGAATGGGATTGCTGGCCAAAGGTGCTCCTTCATTTCACTTTTCTCCAGAGAGACTGGTCCGTTTGTCTCTTTGCCTCATCTGCTGACTGTGTTTTTAAGACCCAGCATCTCCAATCAGTTCTCAGTTATGACTGCTTGCTTTACATTACCAAGTACTTGAAGTAGAGCATGATGCTTGTTTGTACGACATTCTTCTCCCTGGGTCATGACTGTACATTCATCTGGCATCTATTTTCTTTGACTACAGTCACACTTCTCTGTGGTTATTTTTCTCTTTCAGGAATATCTTCCCAGAATATTGGGTGCCTTGGCTGGTGGTGTGAGGTCTTTAGCTCAGACCCAGTGGAGGTCTTTGGCTCAAGCCCTAGATTGTGCCACTCCTTGTCAGGTTTAGGGAGAGAAAATGTGTGTGCTTATGACTTGAGAGAGTGGTGGTAGGTGTGGAGTTAAGTTAGAAAGAGAGAGAGAACACTTGAATGTTAATTTAGGTTTATCCTTCTTATCCTCCTTCTTCCTCTCTATACTCCTGCCTGGAAGGTCTGGTTTCTAAGCACTATCGCTATCTCCCTTGGTGGTAACCACCTAATGCTTGAAATGTGATAGAAGGGATGGAAAGAAGCACACACAGGGACCTAGGGTCTGTTTGTCCCTATTGACTTTCTGATGTGATTTCTGGAATCCTCAGAGGGTCCCAGCTTTGCCCTGATGGCTCTCTGTTGTCTGCAGCCAGTCCTGGGTTAGCTGGGCTTTTCTCTCCAGGAATGGTGGAATGGCAGGTGAGGGATGGAAGGAAGTACAGATAAATGTTTCCCATCTGTGCACCCAGCCATCTTCTGCCTACCCAGCTCTTTCCTGGGTTAGGACCCAACCAGGGGTATCTCACAGATTTTTCATCAGCTTCTCAGAGCTTTCATGTTCCCTGTGGCTTCTCTGGGGCAGAGCTCCAAAGAGGAAGGCAGCAGCCATATTAGGGGAACTTTTTTGAAAGAGTAGACTATAGTCTATTCTGAATAATTGATGCTTGACATCAATCCAGTGCCAAAAGCCCCTGAGTCCCTTAGAAGCCTTGTTTGGTGGTGATTTTGCTTTGCCTGACCTTGCTTACGTTTATGAAAAGCTGATCTCCAAAGGCACTGTCGTACATGACCAAACAACAGTGTCTCAGTGTGGCAGTTAAAGGAAGGGAGCTCACAGTTAAGTATCTCTGTTGTCTGGAGTTGTATAATGATTTGAGAAGACTCCACTTAAATGTTTCCAATTTTGAAATGTCAAGTGTTCTAAGCGTGATATCTACCAAAGATGAAGCTGGCACAAACCTTCAGGAAGTGTGACAATTGCAAGCAGTGCAGTGCTGTAGTTCAGGTCACACGCTTTGTGGTCAGGTGTTCTGGGTGTGCAAGTCAAGGTTCCATCAGCACGTATTGTCTGTGTTACCCTGGACAAGTCACTTAGCCTCTCGGTGCTCAGTAAATCTTATATTAAATCACACATTTAGAGTACTGAGGCATTACATGCATGCAGAGTATTTAATCCTTGCTAAATTGCTAATATTTGATACACCCATTATGCAACTAAAAATAAAAAGAAACTTGAAGTTGTTTTTTCTGTTGTCATTATCTTAAACATGTCAATACTGTTTTATTGTTTTGTTTTGACCACTTGAGAAAAGTTATACAATCCTAATGCACTTATTCCAGGAAAATAAAAAGAGCCTTGAACTTCCCTGGGACTACTTGAGTTCTCCTCCCAGCACCTCCCCCTCCCCCCCCCCCCCCCCCCCCCGCTTAAAAATGGCAGTTATAGCCAGCCCACTCCATCATCTGTTCCAGGGGAAAGTTTACACGGAGTGCAAAAATGTAAAATGGACAACAGCAATGCAGTGAAAGATGCAGAATGTTGGAACCTAATTTGAAAACCTTTATAGCATAAGGCAGCCAATTAAAAAAAAGTTGCATTCATTATAAGATACACATACATACATACATATGTATCACATGAACCTCATAAAGTACTATGGTGCAGCGTTGATGTTTTGTCTTAGTGAATTACTGTAGTTCAGTAGAGTTAGCCTAGAGAACCCTCTTTCCTTTGTTTAATAACTTCAGGCGGTTGCTTGAAGGCCTTTTCAATTCCTTTTCTGACTTGATAGCACCTCTTGCTCCTCACATGAAGTAGCCCTGGGATCCCCTCTGGTGGCTTCTCAGAGGCTCCGTTTTCATTATTCTGTGTTAGAGAGACAAAGGTGTTGGGAACAAGCACAGTGGATGTGATGGAAGGTGGATTTAGTCCCCATGATGTCTCTGTCTCATTCAGTAACAGCTTTAGCAGAAGCAGAAATTGTTGGGGCCCAGTCTTTGGACCTCAGCTATTTCACAATGCTCCAGCAATGACCAGTTTCACTATCTACCCCTGCCTGAGGCTTTTTCTGGAACCAGAGAATCCCACTCTGCTCTCATGCTTGAGGCAGGTTGGGAGTGCCTTAGAATTAACACCACTTAGAAACAGCCTTCAGCCAAGGACTCTTGGTAGTTGACTTGAACCTGAGCTTCCTTATGCCTCAGGTGGAGTAACTTAAAATTGTGTAGTTTGCCTTGTTTCCCAGAATTCCCTTCCAGAGTTACCCACTGTGGTAGCTGCATTGATGAGTTATCCTTATTGGTGTCCTTCCCCTTCCTGCATCACTTCCCCATTTCCTAATTGGTGCTGCTTTCACCTTCCAAATTACCTACTTGCTCTGTAATCATTATCTTGGGGCAGCTTCTAGGGGAATACAAGCAAGCAAGATGCCCTCCTTAGCTCCACCTCCCTCTCTACACCTCCTTCCATTCACCAGCCTTTGCAACTTTAAGATTGGGCTCTTGATAGCCATGTCTGGGCAACAGGACTGGTCTTCCTGGCCACAGCGGATTGGACCAGGGAGAGAGAACAGCTGGACCAGAGTCCCTTCCCTAGGAGTTTGGAGATTGGTAGGGATGAGTGGGGGTTAGGGAATGGGGGAGAAGAGAGATAGAAGAGAGAGAGACAGAGAGAGAATAAAAAACAAAGATTGATTGAGTGAATCTTTCCCCAGGTGGAGACTGGAGCACATACCCTTGGGAACTAGGAACACATTCTGCATAATATCCTGGGGAGCTGAGCCAGCTCAGTGGTCTGCAGAGAGAAAAACGCAGCAGGTGTGCCATGGAGAGCATAGGTGAGGGACACAAAAATACCGCTGTGGTTTTGGCAACCTTCCAGTCCTGTTACCAATCCTTTCAGAGTCCTGGCCCCATTTCTGCTTTGACAAGGTACCCTTTTCTTAAGAAAAATACCTATTTTTTTGTTTAAGCTATAATTAGTTGATTTCTTTTGCTTCAAGCCATAATATCAGCCAATGTACATTTTACATCATAAGTAATTATTCTTGTTTTAATCTTCACCCAAGGAGTGAGGATATTTTTTCCATTGATTTTTAAAGAGAGAGTGGAAGGGAGTGGGGAGGGAGAGATGAGGGGAGAGAGAGAGAGAGAGAGAGAGAGGAGAGAGAAACATTGATTGGTTATCTCCCACACATGCCTCAACTGGAGATGGGGATTGAACCTGCCACCCAGGTACGTGCCCTTGATCGGGAGATTGAACCCTTGACCCTCCAGTATACAGGCAGACATTCTAACCACTGAGACATGACAGCCAGGGTATAAGTGATTCTTATTTAAAACCAGAGGCCTGGTGCATGAAATTTGTGCACTCAGGGGGGTCCCTCAGCCCAGCCTGCACCCTCTTGCAGTCCGGGAACCCTTGGGGGATGTCTGACATTGCGCTTGCCAGTCATGAGCCTGGCTTCTGGGAGCACACTGACCACCAGGGGGCAGCTCCTGTGTTGAGCACCTGCCCCCAGTGGTCAGTGCGCATCATAGCAACTGGTCATTCTGTTGTTTGGTTGATTTGCATATTAACCTTTTATTATATAGGAAGTTGTGTTTTAAGGGCTGTTGCCATCTCAGCTCTGGAACTGAGATATTTAATTTTATATTTGTTCATCCCCTTCCTTAGGAGACAGCAAAAGGAAGAAGTAATTTCCTCTTTCCCATAGGGAAAAACAAAGGGATTCTTTTGTGGAGTTCTTGTGTTCTCTGCTGTCTTGGTACCCGAAGACAGTCTCCTCTCACGTCCTAGAAGTTGCAGGAGCAAGAAGCTGGATTCCCACAAGAGGTGTGCCCTGTGTGTGGGAGGCCGGGGGATTGAGGGTCAGGGGGCTGTGGATACACCCGGGGAAGAGGACTGCGGGATTCATAGCTCACTAGGCCAGGGCACTCCTTGACAGCACTTCTGGGGACTTGGGGTAAATGTGACTGTGAGGTTGGCCATCAGGCCCCGTGGCCTTGGGAACACTGGTAAAGGAGAGGAAAGCTCAAGATGGCAGGGCATGGCAGATGGGGAGAATCAGCCCCTAGGACTGGAACTAAGCAGCAAAGAAGAAACAGTGACTGTTTAGTACAGAAGGAGAGGGTCTCCATTTCTCAGAAGCTAGTGAATTACTGCATGCAGCAGGGTGGAGGGGCATGAGCGTTTAACATTGGCTATTCTAACCAACCTTGGCAAGGGCCGTGTCTCAGTCAGTTTGGGCTGTTAAAACAGAAATACCATATATTGGTGACTTAAACAGCAGACATTTATTTCTCACTGTTTTGAAGGCTGGAAGTCAAGATGAAGGCACCAGCAGATCTGGTGCTGCTTACAGCCTTGTCTTTGCTTGTAGACAGCCACCTTCTTGCTGTGTCCTCACCTGTGGGGGTGGAGGGGAAGGGGGAGAGTCAGGGACAGGTAGCACTTCTAATGAGAGCACTAATCCACCCTGAGGGCTCCACCCTCATGACCTGATGACCTCCCATAGACCCCACTACCAAACACCATCACATTGTGGGGTAGGGTTTTCAACATATACATTTTCTGGGTGTGGCAAAAACATTCAGTCCATTGCATGGGGGCTGGAACTGGGATGTAATTTAATTTAAAATTTTGAATGAGACATTTTTCATAACACTGCAGGTGTGGTGGAAGAATTCATACCTGCTACATTTGTACATTTGGATACTTGTTATGATAAAGGGCAGTCATTCTTTATGGCTATATTTCCCCCCCCCCCAATAAAATTTTAGAGGTGCTTGTTTCTTTTAGGTGGTAATATATAATCCCTTTCTTAATCTATTACAAAGGTTAGAAAGGAGTGCAAAGAAAATAGTTATTGAAAGAATGGCAGGTAGATGTGGGACCTGTCAGAGAGCCAGATTAACAAGGGAAACTGACTCTAGGAAAGGGATTCAGGGGAGTATGTCAGGAGGTGACTGAGCAGACACCTTGCTTTGGCATCACTTGTTATCGGCTCAGTGTCCTTTGGGAGCCTCAGGTTGGCCAGGCACCTGCTGTTTGCTCAGTTTCAGCCTCCAGGGCTCAGGGACAGTGAGCTGCTGCAGTCAAGGTGTGACTCCCACCAGGACGGGGCAGCTTCACCAAAAAGGGCAGCTGAAAAACCTTCTACATGAAGTCACTGTGATATGTTTGTGTCCACAATGAAAAGCACCCAACACATAGGTCCCCATGGGGGGCTGGGAGCTGACTCTGCCTCCTCACGTGGCACAGTCTCCCTTCCTTACCTGTCCACGTCCACGGCAGTGGTCTTACCGCTATGCCGCCACGTCTGAAATCATTAACTTAGTTGCTATCTCTCACCTCTTGTCTGAGTTTCAGGCTGCTATATCCAACTGACTACTCCTCATATCATCTTAGATGTCCTCAAATGCAACTGAACTCCTTATCTTTCAGAAAGGCTATATGGGGAGAGGGTAAGGTTGTGGACCCGACCCTGGAGCCAGACAGCCTGAGCTCAAATCCTAACTCCCCACATATCAGCTATGTAACATTGAAAAAATTACAGACTTGTGGATTGCTTTTATCAATTGTAAAATGGTACTAATAACCATCTCATAATTTATGATGATCGAAAAACTGGATACAAATAATGCTTAGATTGCTGCCTGGCACATAGTAAGTACTTAGTTATTACTCTCCACTACCCTTGGACCTCCCTTATTTCCTTCTCTTGGTTAATATTCCTTCCTAGAAGGCTAGGAACTTCTAGGTCTCACTTGACTGCTTTTTCCTTTCTCTTTAACACCCATATTTTATCACTTCCAAAGTCAACTGATTCAACTTCTCAAATGCTCCTTCTCTCTAATCTCACTGCCACTTCCTTGCGTTTGGCCACCATCACCCCCTGCTTGGATGATTGAAACACTCCTCTAACTGGCTTCTTAGCCTCCAGTTAATTCCAAATTAAAGAAGACATATAATTATCTCACATGATAATAACAGCTAACATTTCTGAGTCTGTACTGTTAACTGGGAAATGTTCTAAGAGCTTTACTCGGATTAGTGAGTTCATTTAATTGTCCCAGCCACCTCCTGAATAGGTACTCTTATTAAATCCCTTTGCAGATGGCACAGAGTACTTAGGGGACTTGTCCAGGGTCACCCAGCAATAATGGCCCAGGTGGGATTTGTATCAAAATATGACCTTTAAAGCACTGTGTTAGAAAATGCTAAACCAAGGTTTCAAAAAGAAAGATTGTCCAATCATAATAGAATTACTGCTCAGTACTATTAATACGACTGCATTTATAATCTGTCATGTAGAATATTTAAATTTGCAAAGTGCTTATTCCTACTAGCTTTCTGGAATACAAATTATTGCTCTAATAAAATATTTACTTCTTGCTCTTTATTTTTTTCTCACTTTCATATCTGTATTTATATCATCTATATCTACATCTACATCTCTCTATTTCTGTGTGTGTGTGTGTGTGTGTGTGTGCGTATGTATGCATGCATGAAGGTGTTTATATGGCCTTGTTTCTAATTGGCCAAATTTTTTCCCTTCAACTTTTCAACCCTTTCTTTAAAATCTTTTTGTAAAAATTAGATTTATCTGCCTTTGCACTTTTCATTGTTTCCTAAGCCTGTGCCAATGGGTTCCTGTCTATGGCATGCCTCTTTGCCTGACCCCAACTCCCACTTTCCTATCTGGTCTCACGGGGTTGCTGGTTTCAGACTCCTTTTCTCATCTGCTTCTATTCCTCCTCTTCCCCATTACTCCCATGCCTCCCTGGAACACAATCAGTTCTTTAGAGGGTATCGGTGGTGAACAGAGAGCCACAGAGCAGTAGGGGGCCCATTAGCTCTCACTGCCACAGTTAGAGCAGAGATAGACCCCGAGGGAAATGATGGGGCACTCAGGCTCCCAGGATGACTTACAGGGCAGGACTGGGGGGTGGAGAGGGTAGGGGCTCCCCCCACAGGGGCATCTGGATCTTGCTGTTCTGAGCTCAGTGTGCTCCCTGGAGCTCGCAGATACCTACAGGGAATATCAGAGAAAAACTGAAATTGTTAGTTGTGTGTGTGGGTCCAAAGCTGTCTTGGGCATTTGGTGGGCACTTGGATTTCCCAATAGAGGGCCTGTGCTTCGCACATCTCAGGGAAGCTGAACTCTGAGTGGATGAAGACGGGGACGTGGAGGCACTAGTTACAACACTGTTTGTCATAGGGCAGAAATCAGTGTACCTTAGGCCGGCCATGGCTCTCTGCCAAAGGATTTTATTTCCTGAATCACCCCAAACATTTCTCCTTGCAGGCTGCCCCATGGCCCCAACCTTCAGCACAGAAGGGTTCCAAGGTCGTTGCCCTTCTGGCCACACTTGCCAGCACAGCTCTGACCCAATTAGGGCCTCCTAGGGGCCTCCTGCACCTGCTGCAGGTCATTTCTAACTGGCCGGGGTAACCTTTCTCGGCACTGGCCTGAGGTGCCGCATCAGCAAGTGTGCAGTGCCTGGACTCGCTTCCAGGGAGTCGTCTGCACACGTGTGGTGCAAGGGTTCAGCCATCTAGAGTGGAAACTGGATTTTAGGGGACACTGGGAGAAGACAAGGTGCCCCAGAGCCACAGTAGGTGGTATGTCCTTTGGGATTTGCCCCAACAGTCTCAGGGGCACACACCATCTGATTCCTTGGCCTCTGCACCCTGGAGTTGGTAATTCGAGTCCCAGCAGGGCTGGTAGCTGCAGCCACTAAGCCGGGGCTGCTCTGCTTTTTCTCAGCGGTTAACATGTCCCAGCTCTTCTTCAATGTCAAAATGTTTTCCCATGAACCCGGCGGTGGGGAGGGAGCATTTCCCCGCCTTATCAGCCCTAGCAACCAGAAGCCCGGTTTCCAGGAAAGCAGCCACTTGATCCAACCGGTGAGACCCACTCCCCAGCCAGCACTGGCCTGGCATTGCAGCCCCAGCACCCAGCACGCAGCAGCCAGTGTTTTTTTAGCTGTGGCCACATGACATCATTTCCAATTGGCCAGCCTTCCTCCTCCTCCCTCGCCCAGCCTCCCCACCCCTGCCTTTCTCCTCTCTGCAGCTCAGGGTGGTAGTTTGTGAAGTGGTGGGAATGCTTTGGGCTTTTGTGGGGGCTAATTCCCTTTGTTTCTCAAAATATCCCAGGCCTGGCTACTGGAATCACTTCCTGGGGCAGAGACAGGCTGGCTCAGGCCCTGAGACAGTTCAGCCGGCTCACTGGGGTGGCTGGACGGATGGCCCTGAGTAAGACCCTCCCCTTCAGTGGGGTGCCTCCCTCCGCCCTGTGAAATGAAATGCAGTTTCTCTGAACCCCACATCCTGTGAGGCGCTTGGGGAAAAATAACTGTGATGCCCACATGTGATCGTTAGGTACTTCCCTTCCCAAGCCTGGCAGCTGCCTTTGAGTGAGTTTGGTGGTGCTTGGTGAGCCACGAAAAGGCAGGACTGTGTCTTGTGATATGGAGAGGTTATTTTCCTAACCATATATGTCTTCCCAAGAGAACCAATAAATAATGTGGTCACTCTGGCCGGGTTGTCTTTCCCTAGCTGCCCCAGGAGCCCTCTGGCCACGCAGCTGCTTCTCCTGTTTCAGTTTCCATGTCCTCTCCACTTTGTAACTCAAGGAGCTCCCCGGGCTTAGGAACAGCTGACGACCCAGCCAGGTCCCTGCCGAGGCACCTGGGAGAGGGCCGGTGGGCACTGCCTGGCAGGCATGCTCTGGGGCACTGTGTCCTGGTGGCCGTGAGTCACTGGAAGGGGAGCGAGGATGTGTGCTGGAGGGTGGGGGCCTCCAGTACCAAACCCAGAAGACCTGGGGAGGCCGTGTGACAGAGAGACGTGAAGAGCATTCTCACGGGAGCCCAGACAGCCCTCCCACCACAACCTCACCTCCGCCTCTGTCCCCCAGGAGGGGGCGACTGCTCATTCAGGAGCACACACTGCCGAATGAGCTCAAAGCATCTTTGTGAACTCATCACACTCCAGCCCTGTGCTTTTCAGATGAAGAAACTAAAGCCCAGAGGTGAAATAATTGTCCCAAGTCAGGGTAGAATCAGGCTGGAACCCAGCCTCCTCTCAGAGCCCTTACTCCACACACCTGCTCCGCCCACCCCAGCCCAGCCCCAGCCCCAGCCCCAGCCTCAGCCCTGGTCCGGGTGCTCTTATGCTGCACCCAGGGTGCTGAGCGCACTCAGCCAGGAGGTGAGGGTCAGCTGGAAGATGAAAGGCAATGGAAAACGTGGATTCCATCCCTCCAGGCACTCCTGCACTCCTAGCTCTGCTGACCCCTCCCGCTGCACCCCCTTGACCCCTTCCAAAGTGATGGCTTTTCCTTCTGGGTCAGACCAACTCCTCAACCCCCGCTCCCTGGAGGAGGGACAGGCGGAGTTCCAGGTTAGGGTGACTGTTCCCTGTCTCCAGCTGTTCTTTTATTATTGAGCGCCTGGAGGGAAGGGAGCCAAAGGGCCATGGGAGCAAAGCATGTCATGTGGGGAGTGGCTGGCCATGTGGTGCTGGTGGCTAAGCGTTGCAGCGGCAGCCAAGTCCTTAGGCTCTGCTTTATCCTATCGCTAAGTGCTGGAGTGGAAACTTCTGAGAAGGCCCGGGAAGGTGACAACCCGGACAAAGCTGCCGGCCTCGGCTTTGCGGGGCTTCTTCCCTCAGAGCTCTGGAATGCCACGCATTTGTTTATCTCAGGCCGGGTACGTGCCCGCCCACTCTGTCTACCTCTGCTTCCTCCACGGCTCAGCATGCCATTGGCATCTAATAAATGTTAAAAAATAGCGACATCTGAGCCACTGACCTTCACATAAATGCCTTGGAGACCAATGCCAGACAACCAGGGCCTGGAAGAGAGAAGAGAAACCCGCGGCCAGCACTGGGGCCATGGATGCTGGGGGTCCAGGAGGGTGTGGAATTTGCCCCAAACTCAGCCAGGGCTCAGAGGTCAAAAGAAATGGAATGGGGCCACATGCTTTAACAGAGATGCCTGAGCCGCGTGGCCTTTGCACACCAAGGGCCCTGGCTCTGCTCCACCTCCCCACCCCGGCAGGTCAGGTGTGCTGGCTGCATGGCCTGACGCTGGGACACAGCTGACACCCTCTCTTCGCTGCCGGCCCCTCCCTCACCAGGTCCCTTTCACCATTGTTCGGCAGAGAGACTTCCTCGTCTGGCGTCTGGTGCTGAAGGACAGGAGGGACTGGGGTTTTCCATCCCGTCTGAGTCTTAGGTTTCGATCTCTTCCTTAAAAAAAACACAGCCTTTTCTTTACCCCAGGCCTGGCCAGCAGAGGCTCGGCACAGTCTCTTTTCAGCCAGCTCTCTGCCTTCCGCTTTTCTTCTTCCCCAAAGACTGTGGGAGGTGAACACCGCAGAGGGGAGGAGACCTGTGTTTTGGAGGGCCTGCATCTGGAAGACAAGCTTTATGTCATTGTTTAACCTCGCCCCAGAACCAACTTGACAGGCCAGGGCGTTGAGACTTGGAGACAGCGAGTGAGCAGCCAGGCCAGCAGCTGGCAGGTGGACAAGGAGCCTTCCCAGGGCTTGATGTTGGCACCTGTGGGGGCTCACTGCACACAACAGGCACTGTTCGCGATGCCCATGCGCTTGATCCCTTTTCTGCTCAACGACAGTTTTGTGAGAAGGTAACCATGGCTATCCCCATTTTAAAGATGAGCAAACTGAGGCCCAGAGAAGTTAAGGACTTTCCTAAAATTGGCACTGCAGGGCTGAGCCATTGTTATAGCGGCAACCAATTTTTGCTGGGGTCCGGGCATCATGACTGAGTGGCTGATGGGGTAATCAGCTGGCCCAGTCTGCCCAGCACCCTCTAGTCTCAGCCATGGAAGTGACGTGTCTTGGGAAACCACTAAGTCTTGGGCAAACTGGGTGGGTCAACAGCCCCATTGCTGCTCCTCCATCTTCTCCTCTTCCTTTCCCACAGTGAGGCTGTTGATTTTGATCTTCACCACAGCACGCTGTTAACCTCAGTCATTTTCCTGGGAAAGACAGAGGGGGCTCTGGGGCTAGAGAGCAGGTCCCAAGTCCGGGTTGTTGTAGGTCACAGGGGAAATGCTCCTAGCACAGTGCTGGGAAGGCGTGAATGCTCACTGAAGGCCACTCTTGTGCTCAACCTACCCTGTGGTGGAGGACAGAAGAACGGAAAAAGGGGACCCTGAGGAGTGGGGCAGGACCCTGAGTGGAACCCCTCCACTTGCTGATTCCTGCTCAGGGCCAGGCATTGCCACGTGTCACTAGTGGCCTGCAGACTGTGACTAGGTCTGGGAGGCAGGCTGTGGACATGGGTGACGGTGAGGAAACCCAGGCATAGGAAGGCCAGCTCTTGACCTCTTAGGGGAAAGGGATGATGGGGAAGCAGGTGATTGAGAGGGGCCCTGGAAGAATTCAGGGGGGCAGAACAGTGGAAACAATCTCTGTGGGAGCTGCGCACGAGGAGGGGTCCCACTGGAGGGTGAAAGTCCATCCCAATGTGCTTGCCTCTGCGCCAGGCATTCTCTGTGCTCTCTCCCAGTGTCACCCTGCAAGCCTTCCCAAGAAGTTGGGAAGTTGGTATCATCATCCCATGAAGTTGGTATCATCATCTCCATTTTTCAAACGAGGAGAGTGAGGCACAGAGAGATAAAAAACACTTGCCACGGCCACACAGCTGGTAGGTCATGTAGCTAGGATTCAAACTTGTCTGACAGTGAAGGATGAAAGGGGGTTTTCCTCTCCTCCTTTGTAAATTATGCAGCATTTTCTTTGCTTGCAAGGCCAGGTCAGTGGAGTTTAGGCAAAATCTCCCTTTGCAGTCTGCATGCTCCCTTCTTCTTTCATTTTCTTCCCTAAAAGAAAAGAAAAGGTAAATATTTTAGCTCCTCTGCCATGCTGCCTCTATCCTGCCCCAGACCTGATCAGAAAGTAGGGCTGGTGATGGGGGAATCAGTAATCGGTAATCCCAGGTGTGTGTATATGAGCATGTGTGCACATGTGTTTGAGAGTGTGTGAGTGTGAGTGAGTGCATGTGTTGAGACCCAAAGTGCTCCAGGAGAACTTTTGGATCCTGGGGCTTGCAGATCACTCCCGCCCCACTCCCTCTTAGCTAATCTCTAACCCTTTATCAGACCAGCAAGGCTAGCCGCCTTTTAGGAGCACAGGGAGAGCCAAAGCCTGGGATCACCCGTTGGCCTTATCCCACTCCGGGCTCAGGAAGCAGCCTTTGTGCATCCCTCACACCTGTGTGTGATGGGAAATTGGGGGCAGGAGGAGCAGATCAGGAAAGAACCTGTGCTGGGTGTGGATTCCATGGCCTGGGCAAGCTCTGCCTCCGGACAAAGGGGAGCTCCCTGAGTCACTGGCTCAGGCACTGTCTCATCTGTCTGCCCTCTTCCCCGCACACCCCTGCCACCACCTCCTCATCCCTGCCCATTACTCACCTATTTCCCTTCACTGAGCCTGCATGGGGCTTGTCCTCGGACCAGCCCTGCTGTGAACAGCAAAGTTGTGAATGGGCCCAACAGCAGCCACAGAGAAACACAGAATCACTTCTGCATCCTGGGGAGTCTTGTTTCAAGGAGCTGTCACTCTGGAGCTCCCTTTCTGCCAACAAGTTGGGCCATTAGATCTATACCAGAGCTCCAGAGAGAAGCCATTGCTAGGTAGGAAGCATTTTGCAGAGTAGCCAGGAGAGGAGCATGAAGTGCCCTCAACCACGGCCTGCACGGATGCCTGTGTGCATTATGGTCCACCATGGTCGGAATAACACTACAGAAAGTAATCTTTATAGCTCATATAAGCACTTATCTGCAAGTTATTGAATAAATGAATAAAAGATCTGTTTGTATGTCTGAAGATTGAGCAAGTACAAAACTGAAAATTCTCTATAATCAAAACATCAATACTGATACACAAATAAGATTTTTAAAAATCCAGACTGGCTTGAATGTGGAGCAGTTTGAAGTACAGAAATAGATCATGAAACCAGAATGATGGGAATAAAGAATCAGGGACTGAGATACACCTTTGCTGGAGCTGGCAAAAGGCAGGGTTGCTGTGTATTACTGCACAGGTTGTATACCGCACAATTCTAGAAGGTACTCTTCATAGCAACTACACTGGGTGAGTGTTTTGCAAAGTGAAGGTTCTGGATAAGTGTTTTCCCAATCCTTTAGTGAGGAACATGTAGAAAGTTCATCTCAGAACAAAATAGTGCATATAATTAGGAGTTTGTCTATATATCTATTTCTGCTTACCTTAACTGTTTAGCAAATTTCACATGTAATTCATTCACGTGGATTCAGTCACTTAAAATTCTTATTACAAAATAAAAAAGTTATAGATTTACAGGAAGTTGCAAAACAATGCACAAGGAGGTCCCCTGTACCCTTCATTAAGTTTCACCCGATGGTAACATCTTGCAGAACTAGATAGTGAAACCAGGAAATGGCCATTGGTCCAATCCACAGAGCTTATTCATATTTCACCAGTCTTACACGCAGGCATTTGTGCCTGTGTAAACTTCTGTGCAGCTTTATCACATTAAACTGGTGATAGATTCCTGTAACCACCACCAAAATTAAGATGCAGAACTGCTCTCTACCACCTGTTATACCTTCCTCCATCCCTAACCCCTGGTAACCACTAACCTGTTCTCTGGCTGTTTACTTTTGTTATTTTGGGAATGTGATATTAATGGGGGCTTATTTATTATTTATTTATTTTTTAATTCTCACCTGAGGATATGTTAGAGAGGAAGGGAGAGGGAAAGAGATAGGGAGAAACACCGATGTGAGGTAGAAACATCCACTGGCTGCCTCCCATACCTGCCAGGACTAGGGAATCGAATTTTCGACCCTTCAGTACATGGGACGATGCTCCAACCAACTGAGCCACACAGGCCAGCACTTAATGTTTTATTTTTAATTGCCAATCTTTACACTGTTTCTTTCACTACAAAGTTCTGACTACAGGGTTTCTACTCAAGTATTTCTAAGGAGAAGTGCTTGAACTATGAGGACCCCACTCATAGGGAAGTCAAGAATGTGGTGCGTGGAAGGGCGGGTCAGGAAGCTAGGAGAGCACTTACATTCAGCAAGCACTCACTGTGTGGCAGGCACTGTTCTAGGGCTTTCCACGAGCTGCCTACAGAACGGAGCCTCGAGAGGCTGACTTCTCTTCAGGCTCTGCCCCCTGCCTCATCCGCTGCACACTCTTCATGGCCTTTGCACACACTTCCCACTCGGCCACCATCCCCTGAGAGCAGGAGGATCTCCCTACTCAGAGTGCCAGGCAGGAGGCACAGGGCCTCTGGCCACTGAGTTGTTCAGCTTTGATTTCCTGTTCCCTTGGGTGCTGAGTGAGCTCTGACTCTGCTGAGCTCTGTTCCCAGTGTGCTGCATGCCATTTCTCTGCCCCTGGCCCTTGGGTTGAGCTTGCTGCCACCTCCCAGCTTCTAGGGCCAAATGCCACCTAGGAGCTGGATGCCGGTGGCTTCACCGTTGGCATCACCTCCTGTAGCCACTTGGCTACCTCAGATTCGTACCTTGAAGACGTAGAGAGAAACACACACGACTTTTATTGGCATTTTCAGGAATTAAAGATTCATGGAATGGAACCCATTGTCCTAAATCCCAGCTGGATATGAGATTTAGGAAATTCCCTTTGTGAGGTTATTAAGGCTCAGGGCCCGGTGAGGCTAAGTTTCCGGTGACATAATGTAATCGGCCTATTATCTGGGAACTTTGGGCTGGGCTGGCACAAACAGATGGTTAGGGACTTTAGACCCAGGAATAGATTACCAGCACTGGCCAGTTCTTATGTTGGGAGATCTTTGGACACAGAGGTGGATATGATGGGTCTGAGCAGTTAGGTGCTGTCCTGCCTGAAGTAAAAGCATAAGCTCAATATTATTTGAGAGCCTTTATTGCCCTTGGATTTTGTGAAATCTTTACTTTTCTTTGTCAATGCACCTATGGCCTGAGGCTGAGAAGGCACAGTCTTGGAGTTTCAACTTTGCCAGAACACTAAGGAGTATACTTCAGCTATTCTATAGGCAGAAGCCTCGGTATTCCATTCCAATGTGCACTAGGCTGGACATATAGAACCATTAGGCAGTTTGAACACTGCCACTTGTTTATCATCATGGCCAAGTACCTCATGCTGCATAACATAGACACTTATTGAGGCAAATAATAGCTGATTATGTTGTGAGGATTTTGTTTTAGCACTTAAGAAAATAAATTGGAGGCCCCTTGAAGATTGTGACAGGAGATAGTCTGCATTTAGCCATTCTTTCTAAGTTAGAATCTGAGACCAAAAGCCAGGAGTCATAGAGACTGATATTTGAGTTCATAGAAGCTCGTATAAGAAGAGAAATGAATCATTGTGTCACTGTCACTGGGCACATTAAAAATGATTGGATTGCTTCACCTAATGGCAGACACTTTGATCACTGTTAGAAATTTACTGGTAACACATTAAAACTTTGTTATTCAACCCTTTCCCTGGGAAACCCCCTCTTTCTAGGCCTCCTCCTCTTCATAGTTAAAATAGCTTAAAGTTCTTGTAAGTCTTTCAAGGGCAGATAGATTCCCTTTAGAGTGGATTCCAATTCAAAGCAAACAACGTTAAAGCAAGGTCCAAAGTGTGTTAATCAGAAATGAAACACTGAGGAGTATTTTGTTTACAAATAAGAAAGAGTACTGTGATGTGCCGGAGATGTGATTTTTCCACAAAGAGAAGTCCTTACATTTACTGCACGGACTCGCTGTCCACCCCTTTCTCTTTGTAGCAAGTGTCCTTTTGGTGAGAGGCACATGAAAGACTCTCACTCTCTTATCTGCAATCCTAAAATCCAGAAAGCTATGCAAGCCAGTGTTTTTTTTTGTTTGTTTGTTTTTTGTTTTTAAATATCTGATGCCATTTGCCAGCAAAATCTGAGCTGAACTGACTTGAAACTGTTTATAGGTTTTATTTATCTCACCTATCTTCATGTTTTATTTCAGAAATATTAATGCTTGCTTATGGGGCAGTGCCCGGGTCCTCTGTGAGTGGAGTTACACAACGTAAGGTATCGGCACTGTATGCCATTTCTTCCTAAAAATACGAATTCTGAATCCTTAACACAGCTGCCCAAGGGTTTTGGACAAGGAATTGTGGACCCAGAGCATACTTTCCCCCCGTACTACATAACTACCCACCTTTTTTGAAAGGCAATGGGTCCCAACCAGATGTCCCAGCTTGTCAGACCCGTCACATTATCCACATTAAGTCCCAGACTCCAACGCTTCCTCTGCTCTGCCTGGAGTCTAAGCAGCAGCAGCAGCAGGGCTCATAGGCTGGCTGGGCACAGAGGTGACTGCAGCACTCTGGGCCCGAATTTCTAGGAGCCCTTTTCTGATCCCTCATGCAGTCTCTCCTCATGGGCGACGGGGAGTGGGTGTTGAATATTTGGCTCATTGCTGCCAAGGGTTCCACTGGGGTGTGTAAGAACTTATAGTAAATCCACTGAGTCATTCACTCATTAATTTGTCAATCTCTTCATTCACTTAGCTAACACTTTTTGTGCACCTTTTATGATTTAGGTATATTTTATTGAGATCCTTGTACAAAGTAAGAGAGAGAGGAAAGCTTGGACTTAATCAGAATGTTCTCAGACAATGTCTCAAATAACCCAAGAGATGTTAATGGATGTTAGAGGGGAAAAAATTTCCATGATCAAATAAGTCTAGAAAATGATGAATTAAACTGGTTTCTTCACTACAGCACTTTTCTGAGTCCTTAATAAAGTAATATGTGCGGCAAACATCCAAAAGGGGGCCTTAGCATTGACCAAGGAATGCTTGCCTGGAGACCTCTAGGCCTCTCTTAGATCAGATAATTTTTATAATCCATGGAGTCTGTAGGAGGAATTATGTGGAAGGTGACAGAGGGATCAGTGTTTCTCTCTCTCCCTCTTCCTCTCCAGTGTATCCTAGGGTAAGGATAAAAAAAAATAATAAAAATTTTAAAAAGTACAGGTGACTAGAGCCAACTGACCTTGAGAAGTAATAACCCTTTGAGAGCAATTTCCAACTGAATCTCTTTTAATTTTTATTTCCTAAACAGCTTGCCTTCAAGGTATTGTACTATACACAGCAAAGAACATTATTGCCTTCTGACCTGTTAGCATTTCTTTTATGTATAATATTATTTTGTATTAGTTTTAGGTGTACAACATAGTGGTTAAACAATCATTTGCTTTACAAAGCATTCCCCCAATATTTCCATTATCCAACTGGCACCATGCATAGTTATTGCAATATTATTGACTCTACTAGAGGCCCAGTGCACAAATTCGTGCATGGATGGGGTCCCTCGACCTGGCCAGCAATCAGGGCTAATTGGGGTCATCTCGCCCAGTCCCCATCTAGGCCATTGGGAGGGGGAGAAGAGGAGGGAGGGACCACGGGAGGTTGGCCGGTGGGTGGAGGTTGGCTGTGGGAGCACACTAACCATCAGGGGGCAGCTCCTGTGTTGAGCAACTGCCCCCTGGTGGTCAGTGCATGTCATAGCTACCAGCCGGTCATCCAGTCATCTGGTCATCCAGTCCTAACAGTTGCTTAGGCTTTTATATATATAGATTCCCTATACTGTACTTTACATCCACATGACTATTTTGTAACTGCCAATCTGTACTTCTCGATCCCTTCACCTTCTTAACCCAGTTCCCCAATCCCCACCCCTCTCACAATCATCAGTCTGTTGGTATTTGACTTTCCTGACTAACTTATTTCACTTAGCATAATACCCTCTAGGTCCATCCATGCTGTTGCAAATGGTAAGATTTCATTCTTTTTTATGGTAGAATAATATTCCATTTTATATAAGCACCAGAAGTTTTTTTACCCACTTGTCTATTGATGGGCATTTGGATGCTTCCATATCCTGGCTATTTTAAATAAAGCTGCAATGAACATAAGGGTGTATATAGTCTTTTAAATTAGTGTTTTGGGTTTCTTTGGATATATACTCAGAAGTGGAATCTCTTGGTCATGAGGCATTTCCATTTTTAATTTTTTTAAGGACTCTCCATACTCTTTTCAATAGTGGCTGCATCAATCTGCATTCCCGCTAACAGTACACACGAATTCCCTTTTCTACACATGCTCACCAGCACTTGTTGTTTGTGGATTTATTGATGATATCCATTCTAACAGATGCAAATTTAATTGTGGTTTTAATTTGCATTTCTCTGATATTTACTGATGTTGAACATCTTTTCATATGTCTATTGGCCATCTGTATGTCCTCTTTGGAGAAGTGTCTATTCAGGTACTCTGCCCATTTTTTATTTTAATTTAATTTTATTTTTTTTGTTAATCTTCACCCAAGGGTATTTTTCCCCATTGATATTTAGAGAGCATGTAAGGGAGGGAGAAGAGAAAGGGAGAGAGAGAGAGAGAGAGAGAGAGAGAGAGAGAGAGAGAGAGAGAAAGACATTGATGTGAGAGAAACACATCGGTTGGCTGCCTCCCACATGTGGCCTGACTGGGGCCAGGGATCGAACCTGCAAGGCAGGTACATGCCCTTTACAAGGAACGGAACCTGTGACCCTTCAGTGTGCAGGTTAATGCTCTAACCACTGAACAAAATCAGCCAGGGCTCCTCTGTCCATTTTTTAATTGGATTGTTTGTTTTTTTAGAGTTGAGTTATATGAGTTCTTTCTAAATTTTGGACATTGACAACTTAGGTGTATCATTGACAGATATCTTCTTCCATTCAGTAGGTTGTCTTTTCATTTTGTTGAGGGTTTTCTTTGCTGTGCAAAAACTTTTCAGTTTGACATAGTCCCATTTGTTTATTTTTTTGTTTCCCTTGCCCAAAGAGAGATAGCAGGAAAAATATTGCTAAGAGAAATGTCACTGCCTATGTTTTCTTCTAGGAGTGTTTTTGAGTCTTCTAGGAGTGTTTTTGAGTCTTAAGTTTTTAATAAATTTTGAGCTACACCCACAAGCCATGCCCACCAGCCAATCAGGAGTGAGTATGCAAATTAACCCAACCAAGGTGACTGCAGTCACGGAGCGAGCAGGAGGCTTGGGTTTCCCCAGTAATGGAGGAAGCCAAGCTTTCCGAACACCCTGGCCAGCCTAGGCCTCCACTCAAGGCTATGAAGTTTCAATTATAGAAGATAAATAAATCCCAACAAAAATGGCTGCGGCCACAGAGCAAGCAGGAGGCTTGGCTCCACTCAAGGCTACAAAGTTTCAATCATAGAAGATAAATAAATCCCAGATACCAGGGCTTCTGCTTGGGTTTCTGGGGGGCATGGCCAACCTGCAAACCACCACAGACCCCTCGCCCAGGCCACCCTGTGCCCCAAGGGAACCCCCATCCTGATCTGGGACACCGTTCAGGGCAAACCAGCTGGCCCCCACCCATGCACCAGGCCTTTATCCTATCTAATAAAAGAATAATATGCAAATTGACTATCACTCCAATACACAAGATGGATGCCCCCATGTGGTCAAAGATCTTGCCCCCATGTGGACACAAGATGGCCTCCACAAGATGGCCAGCAGGGGAGGGCAGTTGGGAGGGACCAGGCCTGCAAGGGAAGGCAGTTGGGGGTGATCAAGCCTGCAGGGGAGGGCAGTTAGGGGTGACCAGGCCGGCAGAGGAGGGAAGTTGGGGGAGACTGAGTCTGCAGGGAAGGGCAGTTGGGAGGGACCCAGGCCTGCAGGGGAGAGCAGTTGTGGGGGACTAGGCCTGCATGGGAGGGCAGTTAGGGGTGACCAGGCCTGCAGGGGCAGGCAGTTAGGGGTGACCAGGCCTGCAGGGGAGGGCAGTTAGGGGCAAACAGGCTGGCAGGGGAGCAGTTAGGCATCAATCAGGCTGGCAGGGGAGAGGTTAGGAGGTGATCAGGCTGGCAGGCAGAAGCGGTTTGGGGCAATCAGGAAGGCAGGCAGGTGAGCAGTTGGGAGCCAGCAATCCTGGATTGTGAGAGGGATGTCCGACTGCCCGTTTAGGCTTGATCCTGGTAAGATCGGACCTAAACAGGCAGTTGGACATCCCTCGAGGGGTCCCAGGTTGGAGAGGGTGCAGGCTGGGTAGCGGGACACCCCCCCTCCGTGCACGAATTTTGTGCACCGGGCCTTTAGTAGTCTATAAAAACCCAAGTGACATTTTTCTTTTTTAATCGTGGAAGAGTTCACTTTGTCCCGGGCCTTCCTCCCCAGACAACCCATGTTTCCTTCTTTCTGAGGAACTATGACAAACAGGTTGAGGGGGTGTGATCCAGGAGGAAGAACACTGGGTTTTGGAGCCAGGAGACCAGGGTTTGAGTCCCAACCTAGCTACCCATCCATCACTGGGCAAATCTCTCAGCTTTTCTAGCTATATTGTACCCTACAGGGCTGTCCTAGAATGCAAAGAACTCTGTGGAATGCTCTGCTTTCCCCTGGTAGAGCACTAAGGAAGCCCAGGGCAGGGGACGTAGGGCTGGGACTCCATTATGGCCACACAGTTCCATTTTCTGCGGTTCCCAATCTGCTGGGACCAAGGATGTGTTTGTGAGCAGCCTGAGCTGGCCAGGGTTGCAACTCCTGCTCTAATTTTTTAAAAAGTTAGTGCCACCTAGGAGCCTTTTGATTGATGCATAATAATAATATTAAAAGTTTTTAAAATTCCATACTCACTGCACCATGAGCCAGGAGGTCTGGGTTCTGGACTGGACTCTGAACTAATTAGCCTCCAGTCTCTGAATTTCTGTTTCCTTACGTAAACTCAGGGAGGTGGACTGCATATTTATGCACCTTTAATGGTGAGTTCTTTCAGTTTGCTAAGCACTGTTTTCAATAGTTATTGTGTAGTAACTGCACTCAGGGGACAATTGCAATGCCCACTTTAGGGAATAAGAAACTGAGGCCCGGATTGGCTCACAGGAGCAGTAAGTAGCAGATCTAGGTTCCAGCCAGGCAGTCCGGCTCTGAGGACCTGTGGGTCCCCACTGCCTCCCTGACAAGTGACTTCTCAGAGCAGATGGACATCCAGGGCAGGGATTCCTCAACCTGTCAGAGCTCTGCCTTCAAGATGCAAAACAAGGAACACCCTTCTCAAGTAATTTCCAGTGTCGTTGTCTGGATTTACTTGGTGAAGCAGGTGCCCTAGGCCTCATTATGGGATGTTCCTGTTCCTACCTGGTCTATGTCAGTTAGCTACATAAGTCCCCAAGTACAGATTGGTGTAAAAAGGCAACTGTGTTCGGTTTGTGGTGTTTTTTCTTTGACTTCTGAGCATAAGAATAAGTGTGTTTATAAACCACCAATTTAGGAACCATTCTATGATAGTTTTGTTGCTGCTGATAAAGAGCCAATCATTTGGAACAGTAAGATGCAGGCATTTCAAGAGACATCCCAGACAACTCTTCAAAGCTGAACTGTTATGAAGGGAGAAGTTGGTTCCTTTGAAGCCAGGGTGCACGATTTTGCTTTCCAAGGTGTGTGCATGCCTCCTCTTAATGCCAGCTTTGTGTGCACATCTGAGGGTGGATTTCTGGCTTGGAAGAAGAAATGACGCAGGTGATGAGGGTGTGCCTTGTGCAACAACAACTGAGCTATTGTCCTGTCCCCCACCCACTCCCCACCCCTTCCTTCTCTGCTGGATCCCTGGGCTTCTCTAGTGATAAGGCAACACAGAGGTTTTCCCTGGAGGCTGGGAAGGCTGCCTCCTCAGCCAGCAGTAGCAGTTTGAGGCTGGGGCTGTCCTGCTTTAGTCCCCAATCCCACCCTGGGTGCAGGGCCTTCTCCTATTTCAAAAGAAACCCCAGTTGGAACAAAGCCCTAAGAGGAAATGAGTTCAGAGGGAGGGACTCATTCCCAGGGCGGTGCCTTCTAAGAAAAGGCTTCAGAGTCAGACACTGGCCTCACCTGTGCCTCTACCTGTGAAAGGCCCATTGAAATCAAAAGCTTCTGAGACCCCGGCCCGGCCCGGCCTCCACCTCACCAGGAAGCTCCTTCGGTGCGTTCCTGCTGGCCCCAGACAAGCTGTGTCCAGAGTGCTTTTGCTTGTTAATTCCAAACCAAATCATCTTTTCCCCGATGACACTCCCTTTCTGCAGCAGGGCAGGACTCACGATGACGTGATGGACACTGGTTCCCAAGTCGTCAGCAGGGACTTCCGCCGGAAGGCACCCAATGTCCCTAGCCCAGGAGCACTGCCTCAGAACCACGGCAGCCCTGTGCAAGCGCCTCTCATTCACAGAAGCTGGGTGCCATAAAACGGGACCTCAAATCCCATCCAGGGGCTTTCTTGTGATGTTCCCCCTCCATTTGGGTTCCAGCACTCCCACACCCGCACCAGGTTGAGTTGGAAGAGCTTATTCCAATTTAGCTGCAGCTTTCCCAGGGAGGGGTGGGCCCAGAATCTGCAGGCAGAACCCGACAGGATGTCAGACCTGGATTATAGTCCTGGCTTCCAGGCTCTCAGTTTTCTTACGTGCACAGTGAGTTTATAATAGTAATAATAATAATAATAAAAAGATGACTGATGAGAATGAGCATTTATTGAGTACTTATTATGTATCAGGCATTTAACCAAGTGATTCACATTCATCTTCTCACTTAATCTTTACAACAACCTCATGAAATAAACATCTTTTTATGCCCATTTTACAGGTAAGGGAAGTGAGGTTTAGACATAATTTACCTGCCAACATCTCTCAGCTAGGAACTGTCAAATTAAAATTTAAACCATGATTTTTTTTGTACTCCTTGTGACAACCTCTCTATACTATCCTTGGAATCAACCAAGGCCTGTCTGTATCTATCATCTATCATCTATCACCTATCATCTATCCTCTATCATCTATCTACCTGGCCTTTTTGGAGGAGGGTCTACTTCTTCCTTCCCTGAAGCCTCGAGATCACCTGAACTGAGGACAGAGAGGTCACTCCCAGTGCTGGCAGAGCAGAAGGGAGGTGGGCAGTGACGTCCCTGACTTGAGTGCTGGGCAGCCTGATCCCAGGTCCCATCCTTGCCAGAAATCCCCACATACCTGAATGTGGGGAGAGACTACCTGGTGGCTGATCTACTGGTTAAAACCCCGAGCTCTACCAATAGAGCCACATCCACCCCCTGGGCTCTGATCTCTGTTGCTCAAGGGCCTCCTCCAGACCTGGGCCTTTGCTCCAGCTCCTCCCCAGCTGCAGCACTCTCCCTTCTCCGAGCTCCTCTCCAGCCTCACCTGGGACCACATCTGGATGCCTCTCTTCTCATCTCTTCAGCAACACAGAGAGATTTAGAGTTCTGTGATGGTCCTTCTGTGTGTGTGTGTGTGTGTGTGTGTGCATGCGCACGCACTTTATAGAGATAATTTACACACTACACAATTCACTCATTTGAAGTTTACAGATCAATGGTTTTCAGTATATTCACTGAGTTGTGGGACCATCATTACAATCAATTTTAGAATATTTTTGTCACTTCAAAAAGAAAACCCTTCAACTATCCCCTTTAACTATCAGTCCCTTTATTCCCCCACCTCTATCTCCCAGTCAGAAACAACTGCTCATCTGCTTTCTGTCTCTGTGTTGTAATTTACCCAGCAGACAGAGGAGTTCAATGAAAGCCTCTTCTCCAGCAGTGAAAATTATGATCGTTTTAATATGCTCATGAACTGTCCATATAAGCATTGTTCCCCCAAAGACTTGGCTCAGTAAGACAGGGAGAGTATAGTGTGTGAACACTGGGAGGTCGAGGTCATGTGGCCACTCACCACAGAATGCTAAACTCCTCCCTTCCTTTGCCCAGGACTAGAGGACTCCAGACACCTCTCCCCAAATTACCCACTCCATTAATAAAGTGAAGGGCTGTTTCAAAATGCCAGTTACAGAGCAGACACAGGGGTCAGCAGGAGAATCAGAAGTTAAACTGTTCAACATCAAAGCAGGAAGGAACCTTAGTATCAATTTAGTGCCCATTTCGGCCCCATTTTGTGGACCTGGGGACTGAGGCTCACAGAGGCGCAGCCGGGACTGGCCTTCAGGCCTCCATCAATCCGGGGCTTCCCATGCTTCCAGCAGAATGACAAGCACTGGGTTACAGCGCACTGTCTGCCAGACGAGGCTAGAGGAGGTCAAGGGATTTGCACTGGACGCAGGCTGAGCATGGAGAAATGGCACCGTGTCTTTTATCAGAAAACAAAGCATTGCCTGGGAGTATCTTCCCACAAAGCTCTCATCAGTTCCAAACAAAACGTGGTGACCGACTTTATGGTGGAGAAATCTGGCCGGTCACCTGGTCAGGTGATCAAGAGTAACAATTCCACAGGTGGGCCGTGTAGGCCCAGTGTGGAGGTGGTGCTCCAAGAAGAGCCCCACATTATTCCTGAGGTACCAGCAAGGGCACGGAGTTCAAGACTGGTCATGAGGAAAGATTGGGCTGACGCAGCTGAGGGTAAGTGCAGAATGAAAGGTCGTGCTCTTAGATTTTCAAGGACACAAGAGGCAAAGAAAGGCTGTAACTTTCACATTGGAGGATACTAAGCACAAGGCATGATCCTGAATTGGGTTTTGAACCAGAAAGGAAATGATGACACTGTTGGGGCTGCTGGGCTGCTGGTGGAGTTGAATGGGGCTCCTGGTTTGGAAGGCGGTGTTGGGTCGGAGGCCGGTGGTTGTATGGCGGTTGCAGAGGAAAGTGTCTTTCTACTTGGGAAGCACCCACGGGAGCCCATAGGCGTGATGGCACATCAGGCTTACAACCTCGTCTCAAATAGCTCAGAAACGAAGTGACGGAGGGGAGAGAAAGACGAAGGAGGGGATAGAGTAAAACTGGGGAATCTGGGTGAAGGGGGTATGGCAGATCTTTGTACTAGTCTTGCAACTTTTCTAGAAATGTGGAATTATTTAAAAAGAAAAAAAAAGAAAACTGGATAGTCACCTCCCAACACCCCAGTCCAAACCAAACCAAGAAAGCAAAATATATTCTCCGGAGGTTATCTAGACCCTCAGCATTGTTGCCGGGAGGATTTCCAGGAGGGATCTTTTAATATTTCTTATTCTCATAGCATATTTCTTATTCATATTACTGAACAGTTCCTATTTATTTAAAAAATTCTCATTTTAAAATCTGTGGAGGAGGAATTTCTCTTGAACATTCTCAGGATCAAAAGAGTATTGGGAATTTTATTGCCTTGAATACACCATCATTAGATTATTTTTAATAGGAGAACCCCCCTGGGTACTGGCAGTGACAAATTGCTCATTCAACATGAGCACACAGAACCCTGGCCCATGCTCCGCCGTGAGCTGTTGGAAGGAACAGGTGCCCACGGGACCTGGGTTAATGAGCAGTGATGGCTAGGCTGAGGCAGCACGTCTCCCCAGAGGTGAGGATGCTCTTATTTAGCCTAACGACATAACTGAAGCAGTTTTTTGGGACGTGTCAAGACTGAACTGGGGTCATTTTAATGTAATAATAATTCCTTCCTCTCAGTCATGGGGGGGTGTATGTGTGCCTACCTTTACCTATAACTGCACACACACATGCATGCACGCATGTGTGGGCACACACACATACACCTGCTACTTAGAACACAGACATCCCCACACTGTGGGTTGCTCAGTACTATCCGCCTCTCTCTACTCCACCCTTTCGTGCTCTTTGCCGTGGTGCAAGGAGCTGGAAGCTTGCAAGCTGCATTGTCCAGATTCCCTTGCCATTTCAGTTTCTGTTGGTGTTTGCTGTGAGGTGGTTGGAAGGAGACAGGAGCATAACAGACTTGTCCTGGAAGTGCCTCTGGAAGTGGCAGTGGCAGCAACACTGGCTAAGTTTGGGCTTTTTGGTCCTTGCTCAGGAGGTGTGGTTTCAACAACTGTGGCAGCCATGGGTCTTCAGCATCCTGAGTAGGAGACTGTGGGGTCCTGGCTCCAACAGTGCCTCCTGGGCTCCCAGTTCCCATGGCATCCACAGGGGGTGGGGTCCTGTCCTCCTGCAAGGGGATGGTGACAGCGGTTCTGAGCACAGCAGTGAGGGCCGGTACTCCAGCAGCCTCAGGGAAACCTCGTGGGTTCTAGATAATCCTAGTGTTCTCTTTGATTTCCAGCCTTAAGAGTGGTAGCAGATTCCTAACACTAACTCTGGATAATTTTACCGTTTTTCTCAGTCCTTCCAATATTTTGTAATCTATTCCCTGCATTAAATTCCCTCTGAAACACCTGAAGTAGCTCTGATTCCTCAGGTTTTGAAAAATACATGGCGGACCCAGGCAGGCTTCTTGTCGTGGCACCTTGATGACCAGCAAATGGTTTGTAGCTACGGGGGTGGGCAGGAAAGTCTGGGAGAGGAATGTTTGTGCTTATTTCCAACAGTAAGCAGTAGGGATTTAGAGAAGGTCCACAGCATTTGTCTCCAATTTTTTATTGCCCTTAGATATTTGATGTAATTAAACACTTTTTATTTCATTGTCACCTTAGGTTCCTATTTCTTTCCAGTCTCCCAGCAGTGTTTCTGACCCTTCACAATATTATCAGGGTCTCCATCAAACTTTCAAGCTGTTCCTTTGGTTTATGATTTGGGTTTCAATCCTTCATCTCTCCTTAACTGCTGCGACCTTCGAGGTGGGGTTCAGGATCTGAAGGAGGGGCCGATGCACAAATGAGAATGCTATACAAGAAATATGAATTTAGAAGCCATTGGGGGCCATGGTGAGCCTCTTTCTTGAAGAGACACACCGACTTCTGGCCTGGCCCACTATTTATTTACTTGAATATACATTTGCCCTTTAGCAATGCATACAGGCAAAGGTAAAGTTTGGTAAACAGTAAAAGGATTATCAGGTTAGGGAATTGCCTTGAGCCACCTCTATCTCAACACTTGGTGCTTAGCATCAGCCCTGCTAATGCCCAAGGTCCATCAGCCTTCTGTGTTCCTTGGTGCACTGACAGTATTGGCAAGTGGTGGCTTCCTGCACTTAACTTTGCTCTTTTATTGATTTACTCATCCTCTCCTATTTAACCATCTAATTCAACCCCTCACAGTTTTCCTCCTATATGTAGATGCTGCTCTGAGCATCTTCTGTACCTGGTCCTGGGCTAGAATCTGGAGATACAGGGAGCCATGGAGACGTACTTGCTGCCCTCATGCACCCACTGCTTAGTGAGGCAGATGGTCCAATATGTAGGCAATTTCCATGTGGAGGTGCTCCACAGCAGGTCCCACTGGTCCCTCATCTACCTTTTCCTTAAAAGGCATATCTTTGCTATTCCCCCACTGGAATGCATATGGGCTTCCAGGATTCCCTGTACCTCATGCACAAGGAATCCTTGGTCTGGCCTGGCATAGAGCATAAGTCAGCAAATGATGAACATGAAAATGAAAATAAAAAATAAAATCGGGACACGATAGTTTTCAAACAGGTTATGGGACTTTGGGACTAACAGGCAGCCCAAGAGCAGAAGAGTTCTTGGTGGCCTCCCAGCACCCACGTGGGTCCACGGAGCAGGACAGTTGCCCTCTTGCCCCAACAGGGGCCGATTCACATGTCCCATTTTCCTCCAGGGCCTAGAATTGCTGACACGATTTAAATTACACCTATGTCTTTTTAAAATACTATTTTTTTTTTTTTTTTGGCCAAGCCCTGTTGCATCTACATAAGTCCACTGAATATATTTGTTGATATTGTTTTCCCTTTCTTACTATTTCTTATATTGTGGACTTATATATTTCTTATATTCTCACCACATGCATTTTAAACTTACTGAAAATTCACTTAACTTGTAAGCCAACAGCTACCCTCTGCTCTGCACTCCTCCCAAAAGAAGAAAAGGACAAGGATGCAGGTAGTGGAGGTGCAGTGACTCGGGTGTGTATTCCTGGGTGAAAGGGGCTGAGTGAGTTGTGCCTCTGCTGTGTCCATCCTTCTAAGGAGGGACATTGAGGAACTAGGCTGCCCTAGCCCAGTGTGCTAACCTGTGGGGAGGCGGGGGCTCAGAACTCTGTCTTAGAGGCTCAAGGACAGGTGGCTCATTTCTAAATTGAGACAATGAGTGTAAGAGTTAGCCAAGGTAAGAAAAAAGCACAGGAGGAAGTCATTCCAAGCTGAGGGCTTTTGGCAAGACTACAGGTGAGAGGGCCCAGGGCCTTTGACAAAGTACTTTGAGTCTTGTCCCTGGGGAGAGAAGGGGGAGAGGTGAGGTTGGAGGAAGCAAGTAGGATTTTACAAGATATGCTAAGGAATCTGACAGCTTGAAAACATTTTAAGAAGGGAATTTGCCCAACTAGATTTATATTTTAGAGAGAAGACACCAGGGTGTCCAGCTGTCCCAAGTAGATAGCAGGGGAGTCACCCTGCAGGGCAGGAGAAAAATCTCTCACAGTAACTCAGCTGAGAGATCATAGGTGATGATAGTGGCTCAGAATACAAGTAGTAGAACTGTGTGTAGGATTTTCTTCCAGAAATATTCTAAATTTTGGTCAGTTTTGATGCTTTTGGGCTTGGAAAATTCTTTTAATTTTCCTTGGACACTCAGATGAGCTTGCAAAACAACATTTTCCGTGTAAAAAAATCAGACACATGTACCCGTCTCCCCCCAACTCTGCCAAAAAATAAAGTAAAATAAACAGGTTTAGAATTTTTAGAGAACTGGTGCTCAGCAATGAGCAGTACCTAGATAAAATATCTGTGAAGAGTCAGTTCTTGGCGCTTTGACTCTCAAAATCCATTCTAAAAAAATTAAGAATAGAAAAGAGTGGTGGCTCCGTGTGAAATGAAGCCAGCAGAGCATTCATTGAATGACTGTCTTGCCCCCAGCAAAATCCTTTAGGGAAGATGGGATGAAAAGAAGAGAAAATGAAGCTTGGTTGCTGCACTGTGTGGTTTGTAATGAAGCTGGAAAGTGGAATGGCACACATGGGACTATCCATTATGTAATTACTGTTAGGATGCTGGCTTGAAATAAAGTAATATTTTATTGCCAGGAGGGAGCTAAGTGGCTCTAAGTTGCATTGAGTAGGCAGCCTTGGGGTGGCTCTGAAGGGTGCAAAGAGAGAGAAGATGGGAGGAGGCATGACAGTGACTTGAAGGTGGTGCACAGGGGCCAGCCGGGCTCAGCACAAGGCAAGGGTTATTTCCAAATGGAGTTGCAGTGCACAAGGATTGCAAACTCCAAAGAGCTGGAAGTCCCTTTTTTTAAGCAAAGAGCTTGCTGTTTTGAGCAACGATTTTGTGTCCTTCTTGAAGAGCTTAATGCTCCTGGGCCAAGGGCTTGGACAGGAAACACAGTCCTGAAAATGGCAATGTCCACAAAGCAAGGGCAGGCTGTGCTGGGGTAACGCGCCCCTCCTGTGCTCCCTCCCCCGCCCCCCCCCAACTGCTCTTCCTACCCTGAACCAGGTCCATGGGTCCATCGTGACTGCGAAGGGAATGGGAGCGTCCTTTTCTCAGGAGCTGCATTGCTTGCAGACAGGCTGAGGGATTTAAGGAGGAATATATTCGTCTCCCCTTGAGCAGCTCTCTCCACCCAGGGCAGACGCCCCGGGGCTGGTGGGATTCAGCCCAGTGGGGTTTCCTCAAGGAGATGGAGGAGAGCGCCCAGATGTATTTATTGCCTTTGTTGGCTCACTTGTCCCTTCCTAAGTATAAAACTATACATTCCTCACATGCTAAAAACCACCTTTAAACCTATCTTGGTTGGTCAGGGTGCCTACCCTGTCAGGGCTGGGGAGAGTTCCATTTGACTCTCCAGGTGCAGGCCTGGGAGCACAGAAAGGGGAGCATGACCTTGCCTTTACCCCCGAAGCTCTCAGAGCCCTCCTGTGACTGTCCAACTGGCACAGACACACCCTTCCCCAGGATTTCAACCTCTGGGAATTAGAGAGGATCTTCGATATTTTAATAAAATTGGTTTCGATTTGTCCTCTTTAAAAGCAAGTCTGCCCATTTAATGCAGATATTAGTCAGGTTGGGGCACGCTGAGGTAAACACTCCCCTCAAATCTCAGTGGCTTAAAATCCCAAAGGTTCACTTCTCTTTTTTATGCACCTGTGGGTGGGCTGGGGCCTCAGTGGTCAGAGAAGCCCTGCCCCCAGGTCTGCTGGCTCCCAGGCTGCAGGGAGAGCAGCGCCTGGAGAATCACCACTGCTTACTAGAGCTTCCGTCTGGACACCTGTCACCTCCGCGGGGTGGGAGTGGAGGTGGGGCGCCTGGAAGGAGAACTGGAAACTTGGTGACTCCCAAACTGTGTGACCTCTGAGGATGGCGCAGCTGGGTTCAGTGGACTGGAGCCAGGAGGCCAAGGATTCCTCTCGTCAGCTCTTGCCCTTAGGCACATCATGTGACCTCTAAGACATGTTTCCTTATCCTTTAAGTAAGGCGTTGGGTAGGAAGGGACAGTGAATGGAAGGGGATAATTATACCTGTTCGACCTGCCTCATAGGAATGTCATGTGGCTCAAAAAAGGGCAATGCCAATGAACTTTGGATAAAAGGGGGGAAAAGCGTTTTAATGATAGGCTGGTGATTGCTCCAGAGAATTGCAACCCAAAGATGGTCCTCACATGCAGTTGCATTTATTAGAATAAACTTATAAGAAACAGAAAATAAAAAATAGTTGTAGCTTAAAATACAGTAGACATTTGTTTCTCGCTCATATAAAAAGCTGAGAGGTAATTCAGGGCGGGTATGCGGCTCCATAATTCCCAGGGCTCCGGTTCTTTCCACATTGCTTCTTTGCCATCTTCCACATGTCTTCCTGTTTTAACCTAGGTTCCCTAAAAACTAGAGCTAGAGACGAAAGCTAAGGCACCAATACTTTACCGTAGAGTGCAACCCTGGGGAAGCAAGAGGGAGGGAGAAAGAGAGGTGAGCCTGAGAAGGAAGTAGAAAATGCTGTGTTACTAAGCTGGCTGCAGCTTTTAACAAATGAAGCCCATATGTTAGTCTTGTGAGATGTTCCTAGGCCTACTGGGGCCTGGAACAATAAGTGTGGGAGGACAAAGGGAGAAGAATTTTTCTGCCTGGCCATGTCTCCATTGGCCAAAGTTGGCTTGGATGTGATGGTGTTCTGGCTCTGACACTTGTCACGTCATCGACTGCCAGGGTTGATCTGGCAGATCTGGCTGGTGAGGAGGACACCCCTTTCTCCCGCAGCACTCTGTGTGTTTCTCCTGATGCTACATGCTTGTAGAAGAAGACAACCTTCTCTCGTAGAGGAGAACTGTTCTTTAGTCAAAGGTAGATGAGTAGCTAAGATGCCCTGTTAGAACCTTCAAACAAGCTCTCAAGGTCCACTTGTAGAAGGGAGTACGGCAGTTAAACTTCCAAGACTCTAGACACACCCAGAGGAAACACTGTATGTGGCAGTCTGCCTTTCCTTTAAAAAAACAGGCTTCAGGACATGTCAGGACCCCACAGTGCAGGTGGCACTGTCTGGAATCTCCTGCGAGGGAAAGACAGGTCTCAAAATGGCAGCAGAACCATCTGTAGCCTGAACCACAGCACATGGAACCAACCCGTGAGCGTGCGTGAGTCAGTGGGGCTCTCCACCTGCCCATCTCAGTCTGTAGCCCATTGAACCTGACTTGGCCAAGGCACTTGCTTGGGTGAGCAGGTCCCATGGTGTCTTGCTCTTCAGCCGGAACAGGGAAGCCCTGGGGGTGAGTGGGTGGAGGGAAGAGACATGTGATGTGAGGTGTGAAGAAATATGCTGTTGGGTTGCATCTGCAAGCAACATGAAGAGCCAGGAATGTTGGCCACAGTGGGCCCAGCCCAGCCAAGTGGGCGAAATGCCATGGCACCATAACCTCTGCCACCAGATGGCATGACACTCAATGAGACTCCTTTAAAAAATTAAAATTCTTTTTGAGCCTACAAAAATGTGGTTGGTGTCGGGTGAGCTTCTGAGAGGGTGATTAGTGGCACTGAGCAGAGAAACCATGGTTGAGCAAATCTTGGGTGGTATATAATCTGGCTCTAGTACATCTCACAGCACCGACTGGCTGACGAGCTCCAGCCATCACGTCCACATGTCTGCTAATAGGAAGGTGGAAAGGAAAGTTTGCACACAGCATACTTGCTGACTTCCCTTTGGCCAGAATTTAGTCCTAGCACCACACTTAGAATAAAGTGCGATCTTTATTCTGGTGGTAAAATTGGCAGAAAGGCAGCACAAAATATTGGGGCCAACTGGCAGTTTGTGCCACAGCAGCCAAGGTTGAGAGGCCCTGAGTTAGCACAGTAGAGTGTCCCAACCTGTGTCTTTATTTCAAATTGCCATGAGCAGGGATGTGGGAGAGGGAGGGAGGGAAGAGAAGTAGAAATAGGTGAGTTGGGGTGGGCGTAGGAAGTGGTATAGGGGGAGACAGGGATGTGGAGGAGGAAGAGGGAGGAGCAGAAAAGTGAGAAAGGTGGTGAATGCAGAAAAAGAAAGAGGGGCTAGAGGATTCCCAAACCCCAGGCTGGGCTTTTTTTTGGTTTCCATGGAAATCACTCACTTTAATGGCAACAGATGAAGATGAGTGTGAGGATGGGTTCTTCACAGCAGCAGCACTTGTATCCAGCCAGGGCTGTAAAGACCTCCTGCTAACCTTCACCCACACTTCATCATCCTCTTACTCACTGTCCTAAAACCTGGCCAGGAAGACACCCCACCCTTATCTATCTTCATCTGCCTCCTTCCCCTCCAACCCTCTTAGAGTAAGAAGCAGATGAATTCCTTCTAGGGCCACATGGTGCAGATTTACCCCATCCACCTGACATCAACCTGTGGATCATGTGTGGTTCCCCCACACTCTGACATAGCCCTTTAAAAATTGGGATCCAGCCCTAACCGGTTTGGCTCAGTGGATAGAGCGTCGGCCTGCGGACTGAAGGGTCCCAGGTTCGATTCTGGTCAAGGGCATGTACCTGGGTTGGGGGCACATCCCCAGTAGGGGGTGTGCAAGAGGCAGCTGATCGATGTCTCTCTCTCATCGATGTTTCTAACTCTCTATCCCTCTCTCTTCCTCTCTGTAAAAAATCAATAAAAATATATTTAAAAAAAAATAAAAAATAAAAATAAAAATTGGGATCTAGTCTGTCAGACATTAAGGCTAAACCAAGGATGCTCCATGCCCTGGAGCACTTAGGGCTACTAGGGTTCAGACTCTTCAGAGACAGTGTTGCATTAGGGTGGCTGGCTTTGGCCCCGTCCCCATGCACCATGACCAAGGGAGACTGAAGAGAAGCCCTCTCCCCACTGGGAGGCGGGAGGCGCCCAGAACGGAAACTAGCCTGGTGCTTCCCCAGACCTGTGTGAGCTGATACCAGCCTGTCTCCTGGGCAGCCCAGCCTCCTGCTGCATTTCCTCCCGCCCCAAGAAGGCGCTGGCTCCATAGCGTGTCTCAGCATCGCAAGATGCAGGTTCCTGCATTGGTCCTGATGTTCTCTGTTCTCACAACAGAAGCATCTCACCACCAGACACGTCATAGGGCGAGCCTGGCACCAGGAGAGGATTCTGCACTGTTTCCCTAGCCTGAGGCGGGTGGGGACTGGTAAGGGGCTTGCTCACCTGAGTAGGAAGTGGCTGTGGCTTGTCCTTCCTGGCACAGTTCCAGATGCTGACTTATAGCAGCCTGCCTGCTCAGCTCTCCAGCGGCACTGTGGGCAATGCAAAGGGAGGTGTTCCAATCTCGCCTCCTCCAGCTGCTGTGCAACCTCGGCCCATGACAGCCTCCCTCAGCCTGAGTTTCCGCATCTTTAAAATGAAGAGATGAGGCCTAGCTGGCTTGGCTCAGTGGATAGAGCGTTGACCTGCAGACCAAAGAGTCCTGGGTTTGATTCCAGTCAAGAGCATGTACCTTGGTTGCGGGCTCCTCCCTGGCTGGGCCCTGGTTGGGGCTCGTGCAGGAGGCAACCAATTGATGTGTTTCTCTCACATCGATGTTTCTATCTTTCCCTCTCTCTTCCACTCTCTAAAAATCAATGGAAAAATATCCTCGGGTGAGCATTAAAAAAATAAAATAAAATAAAAAATAAAACGAAGAGATGACATAGACCTGACTGGGTCAGAGTGAAAGGCCCAATTCCCAGGGGCAGGCTGCCTGCTGTGCCCGCCCTATAGCATAGCAGGGTCAGCACTTGGAGGCAGCCTCCCTCAAATATTTAGCACCAACAACACACAGCACCCACTTCCTGTGCAAGCTGTGGGGTCCCAGTGCCTTTTCAGTGCTCAGTGGGGACCAGGGCTGTTTCTGGTTTCCTTTCTGTGTGTCGATGTTTGCCACAGTCCCTGGTGGCCAGGGGGCGGATGCTGTGTAGAAATGAGAAAGGCTGGGTCTGAATGAGAAAGGCTGTCACACACTGTCTTCATCATCGCCCACCAGCCCCACCTTCCAGACCAGCCACTCCTTGCTCTTCAGATCCTACAGGAGCCCCGTGCTGGCGCCCCATGTTCAGGGCCACTCCACAGCCTTAAAGGTGTGACCTCTGAGCAGGCCCTCCCTGAACCACACCTTGGTTAAAACTCTCCCTATACCTGTTTCCACGTACCACCCCCCCACTCTTTGAGATTCCCTCAAATCTTTTTCCTTTAAAATTCTTATTAAAGAACTAGAGGCCCAGTGCATGAATTCGTGCACTGTTGGGGTCCCTTGGTGTAGCCTGCAGGGATCAGGCTGAAACGGGCAGTTCAACACCGCTTGCCTCTCCTGCTCATCCTGGCTCCACTGCATCTGCCGCCGCCGCTTGGTAGACTTGCTGCTGCTCCACTACAGTCTCTGAGCTGCGGCGGCCATCTGTGAGCCCTGCGTCTGGTGCCTGTTGGTCAGCTGAGCGGCGCTCCTGCTGTGGGAGTACACTAACCACCAGGGGGCAGCTCCTGCATTGAGCGTCTGCCCCCTGGTGACCAGTGCGCGTCATAGCGACCAGTTGACCAGTCATTTGGTCATTAGGTCATTTAGGCTTTTATATATATAGATAATATCAACTCCCACCCCCCCCCCCTGTGCTCCCCCCTCCTTACAACAAAAACGAGTTTATGGCCAGTATTAAAAGGGCACCTCGAGTGTGCAGGTAATGACAGCTCTGTCACCATCTTGTCAGTGACCCTCATTAATTCCCAGAGATGGCAGAGCAGTGTGTTCTGAGGAGCCTGGTGCAGGCAGAAGGAGCCCAGCACCCTGCGATGAAGCCCTGTCAATGAGTGAGGAAAGAGAAGGGTGGTGGGCCAGCAACAGTGTCCCCGCTGTGTGCACCCGGTACTGGGTGCTCTGAGCCATGGGAATGGAGGAGCTGGTCTGAGCAGAGTGTTTACCGAAGGGAGCGATTTGGGGCAGAGAGAGAGGGTGTGAGGTCACCCCGGCCAGGTGCATCTTGGGAGAAGCGTGCCAGGTGGGTGTAGGGTGGTGAGGCTGCAGGTGTCAGTCTGCCTCCATGCAGAGCTGGCCTTGGGCGGGGATGAGAGGCAGGTGGTGGGAGGCTTTGAAATGCGGGGAGGGGCTTTGGGGCTAGTCTGGGCCTCGAAGCCACCAGTCACTGCCATCTGGGATCCCTCCCCACCTCTGGGCTGGAGGACACGCCTCATTACATTGTTCTCAGGTGGACAAGCGGAGGCAGGAGCCAGCGCAGGCCCTGAGAGGAGGGGAGGAAGCAGGGAGCGGTAACTCCCAGTTAGTCATTCCTTCTCACCAGGCGCAGCTCCTGAGCCCCGTGGTCATGATTCACGGGGCAGCGGCAGCGTGAGGTGGCGCTTCTTCTGGTTCCTTCCCTGGTCCTTCCTGTTTCCTCCGTGTGCTTTGTGCTCTGGGCCCCTCCTCTCCGCACCACATCTTCCTTACTGAATGCCCTGCCCCACAGAGCGACCGCACACCCTGCCTTTGTCCAGTTTGTCTTTTCGTTATTCTTGGCTGTTCCTTGCCGGCCGCAGTGCGGACTAGGCAGGGAGCAGGGCCGTCCTGAGAGCAGGACTGGAGGCAGCCAACTGCGCACCCCTTCTGCGCCCAGAGATCAGGGAGCTCCCACCGCCCCGACCCAGCGGCCCAAGCTGCAGGACTGAGGCAGCAGCCCCCCCCCCTCTCCCAGCCAATCAGGAGCCTCCGGGCCTCCCCAGCTCCTGGGTGAACAAAGGAAAGCAGGGCCTCCACACTCCGGTCTCTTTTTCCTGTTTCCTTAGTTGAATCTTGAGGCTTCAGGGCCCCATAACATTTGAAATGTTCATTCTGCTTTTAAAATGAAAAACCATTGCCTACTGAACGCCCAGCCAGAGAGCAGGCACTTGGCGGAGCCAGGAGCCTGGGCCCAAGTCCTGACCCGGCCACCAACAAGCTGCGTGGCCATGGGCAGGTCCGCCTCAGGGCCTTGGGTTCCTGGCTTGTAAACTGATAGGGGTGGATGATACCTCGCCAAGGCTTCTCTGGTTTTCAACATGGTGATGCTAAGTCCAGAAACATTATTGTGAGCAAATAATACGGTCATAAAGCAAGTTACCATAATAATAATAATAATAATAATAATAATAATAAATTACAATACTCTGCTTTTCAAACATGCAAGTGTTTTATTTTAAAGGTGACTTGGAATGTGCAATTGTCGTCCCCCCACCCCAAAGGGGAAGAAGACTTTTCTGTACCATAAAAGGGGTCAGGACTGGTGTGACTTCAGCTCAGTATGTACATTTCATACAGAACTGGAAACTCACTTCTCCCTTTAAGGAGGGGAGGGAACTAGTCCCACTTCCTTGTGGAAGTGGAGAAGATTCCAGGAGTGCACTACTTATATATAAGCTCTTTCAGGAAGTTCTGGGTACAAGCCCTGCTGTGTGTGAGAGAGACAGAGACAGGGAGATGGAGAGACAAAAAACAGACAGAGAGAGACAGAGAAAGAAATGGAGAGACAGAGAAGGATCGGGGGGAGGGGGGAGGAGAGAGAAAGAGAAAGACGGAAGAGGAAGAAGATGTGCAGATGGGATGACGGGAACAAAATGATTAAGATACAGTCACTGACCTCAATGCTTTGCTATCCAATGGGAGGGCCTAAAATGCTAACAAATATAACAATATTACAGTGTAGAACAAGGCCATAAACAATAGTCCTGGAGGAATGATGAAAAGGTGGTTAATTCTAGCTGGAAGGAACTACAGAAGACTTCCTGGAGGAGGTGGCATATGAATTTTTTCTGAAAGATGAGCTGGATATCTGTGGGTAAAGAGACTGGAGAGGGCATCTGGGCAGGGCTAGACTGCTGGCTGCTCTCTCTGTCTCCCTCTCCTCTCCCCTTGCCTTTCAGCCCCTGGCCCAAGTCTTCTTCATGCCCCTTTCTCCCAGGTAGGGCAAGATGAGCATAGGGTAGTGCCCCTGGTTCCCAGCTGGGGCTCCGCTTCCTCTCTGGAGGTGGCGCAGGAAAATCTGTTGGCAGTCTACACACAGAATGGGAGGGTTTCACTTCGCTTAGCAACAGCTTTTCTTAGAACCACAGTTGGTTCTTACAAAATTTTCTGGTCACACAAAAGGCAAGAAGTCAGTTTTTTAAAAGCTTTATATAGCAGAAAAGGAATGTGTTTTCGTCATTGATGAAACTCTTTCCACTCTATGTCCCTTTACAGGTGTAATGGGAGGGGAGGGTGCAGACACGGCCACGGGAAGTCTGTGAGAAAGGGATATCCTGGACTGGATAAACATTTTCACCAATGCTGAACTCTCTACCACCTGTCCATGCCTCATCCACTAATCCAACTCCAGTATCTTCCCCGCCCAGCTGCATTGTTAAGATTTTTGAAGGATGGAGTGGGGAGAAGGTGAAGATCCCAAGGATGAATAAAGTGAATTCTCTTCCTTTTAAAGTTGAAAAGGAATGATGATTACACAACCAACCAAGGAGGTGCCGGCAAGAAGTGGGAAGTCGCTGAGCCCTGGGGAGCTGAGGCGGTATCTTTGTGCCTGGTGTGGAGAGGTGCTTTACCCACAAAGACAGGCGAGAAGGATCTTCACAAAAGTGAAGCAGCAGATGCCTGAGCCCACTACATGCCAGGCACCTCCCAGAACCTCCGCTCAGCAGAGGTGATTGTTCCTGACGAGGCGGGCAGTCTTTCCAGGCGAGGAGGAGTTCTGCAAGGGAAACCCCTCATCATCTCACAGAGCGCTGCACCAGCTGCTTTCCCTGGAGCCTAAGCACAGGCCCTGGTGCACGTGGAAACCTAATAGGTGTTTATTGTCATGAAAGCCAAGCCCTGTCATCCTGTGACGAGGTCTGACAGCTATGTTTTTCCAGGCAGAAGAAGAGCACCTGCTGCTGCCTTGACTGTCCTAGAATGGAGCACTCCACATCCATTCCTACTGTGCTTCTGAGTTTATTATTCTAACAAAAGAAGAGGTGCTAAATCATCTCAATTGTAATGTCTCTCAGTGTGAATAAGCATTAAATATATAGAAATGAACACATTTTAAGAATTAGGAATAGTGACCGTGATTTTAGTGGCTGTTTATTGAGAGGGAGAAGGAATTTTGCATCTTACTTTTTCTAACTATTCTGTTACTTGGATTTTTCTTCTCAGCCTTCCTCTGTGACCTCTGAAGGTTGTCTGGTGTGTGTGTGTGGGGTGTACATTGATATAAAGGGAGCATGGAAGAGCAATGTAGGCTTGAGAGAAGGAGGGGCATTCCAGGTCTGCCACAGTGAGAAGGAAAGGAGGGAGGCTGGAATACACAATGGAGATGGAGTTGGGAGGCAGTGAGCCTGGCAGGCTAAGGCCTGGAGACTGAGCCAAAGGAGCGAAAAAAACATGGGCTCAAGGCATGCAAGCGGCACCCTTTGCATTTCATGCATAGTCTTTATTTGCCCCCCCTCAGGAAGTCAGACCAAAACAGAAGATTGTAGATTTTTTCAGGTCAGATCAGCCCCCAAATGATGACACCTGGGGGGTCTTCTGTTACAAGGGAGACCCAATGGGGTAGTAATGAAGCAGGTGGGCCCTAAAGTCTGCCTGCCTAGGAACAAATCCTGCTATTTCACTCGATCCAGTTGTTCCAATCAATTACTTAGTGCTTTACTAGTAGTTTTCATACCTGTAAAAGGCTCAGTAGAATTGCTATGAGAAGCATCTGTAGGAGACAAGAGGTCATAAGGGGATATTAAGCACATACAGAGTTTAGAATCGTGTCTGATGCAACACTATGGGGCTCAACACCTAATAGTGAGCATCTCTGAGTTCTTCCCATTTCTGCTTAATCTCATGTTCCCCATGGACATCCAAAACATGTTCTGTGGCCTCAGCCTGATTTCTGGCTATAAAAGAACTAAGATTGCTTCTTGTGTTTGTGTCAGTATGTTTTTAGCTGCAAGTGATGAAAAGTGGCTTCTCTCATAAGAATATTCATATTAACTTAACAGAAAGTTTAATGGTAGGTGGTTCATCAGATGTTTCTATATCTCCCAATCTTTCTGCCTGATTTTGAGCCACTTAGGTGGTCATTAGCCAGTCTACCAAGGTTGAGCAGAGAACAGAGAGATGCTTAAAACAAATGCACCCACATATGAGGTGTGACCACAGTGGAGAAGAACCACATATATATTTTTTAAGAAACATCCCAGGATGTATGTTTCCACAGGGGCGTTGTCCTCTGAGGTGGTCACCTTGAAAAGCAGGGCGCTTCTTCCAATGTGCTGTGTCACTCAAATGTTTCGGACTCTTCTACTAAAATCTGCCCTGGAGGTAAATGAATCACATACAAATATGAATATAAATTTTATGGTGAGATCACATATTGGACCCCAAATAGGCTTCCCTTCTTTGTGGGGTACCTGCAAATAGTCCCTTTGTCAAGGAATGGTCCTCATCAATACCTGCTGCGGAAGGAGCACACCTCGGGATCTATGTTAACACCCAGAGTTCTTCCTGGACTAATCCAGATGCTAGCACCTAAACTGGGCTCCTGCTGAGGCTGGTCCAGCTAGTGGTCCATCAAACCTCTCTCTCTAGAACTTGAACTGAATGACAGAGACTGTATTTAGACCAGAAAGTATGTGAGGGGGTGGAACTATCATTGCAGGACATAAACAAAAATAGGAGAATGGGACAAATCTACAGGACAAAATGCAGGCAAAAGACTAGCTCTTTCCCCCATCTCTTTAGAGCAGCAGTAGCCTATCCCCAAGGCCTTCCCAGGTCTAACCTCATTTCCCAGGAGGCCTGGCTGCATTTCCATTTTCATGTCAGTGAGATGCCCTTGGGCCTTTCAATAATCCCCTCAGGTTGTCTGGTCATTTCTTTCTGGCAACCAAAGAGACTTGAATAGGATTGAAGTCAAGACAAAAACAAAGACTGTGATATAAATGAAAGGGACAGACAGAAAGAAACAAAAGGATATGTGAGTGGAATTTGGAAAGGGATTGAATATGGAGGCAAGGAAGAATCTCAAAGATCACACCAAGGTCTTGATCTAGGGCAGTGGTCGGCAAACTCATTAGTCAACAGAGCCAAATATCAACAGTACAATGATTGAAATTTCTTTTGAGAGCCAATTTTTTTAAACTTAAACTTCTTCTAATGCCACTTCTTCAAAATAGACTCGCCCAGGCCTTGGTATTTTGTGGAAGAGTCACACTCAAGGGGCCAAAGAGCCGCATGTGGCTCGTGTGCCACAGTTTGCTGACCACGGATCTAGGGGAAACAGGTGCATCAGAAAGAGGAACATGAGGGAGAGCTGCTGGTGACAGGTGAGTTGAGTTTGGTGTGTTGAGTTTGAGATGCCTGTGGGGTAGATGCCTGGCATAGACACTTTAAACTTTTTTTTTTTTAAAAAAATATATTTTATTGATTTTTTACAGAGAGGAAGGGAGAGAGATAGAGAGTTAGAAACATCGATGAGAGAGAAACATCGATCAGCTGCCTCTTGCACACCTCCTACTGGGGATGTGCCCGCAACCAAGTTACGTGCCCTTGACCGGAATCGAACCTGGGACCTTTCAGTCTGCAGGCTGACGCTCCATCCACTGAGCCAAACCGGTTTTGGCCCACTTTAAACTTTTTAAAAATTTGTATTGATGTCAGAGAGGAAGGGAGAGAGAGAGAGAGAGATAGAAACATCAATGATGAGAGAGAATCATTGATTGGCTGCCTCCTGCATGCCCCTCACTGGGGATCAGGCCCGAAACCCAGGCATTTGCCTTGACCGGGAATCAAACAGTGACCTCCCAGTTCATAGTGAGGTGTTCAACCACTGAGCCACGCCAGCTTGGGTTTGACTGTTGGATAACTTATTAGGGATGGTAAGGGACTGTAGCGTGCTCCCAAAGACTGGCGTTAAAATGGTGAAGGTAAATGAAAGCAGCAGAACTGGAAGGGAGGCTGGGAGAATAGAAAGGATTGAGGCACCACTGATTTCCTTGCCCCTGGCAGATGCGCAGTAGATGTCTGTTGAGCGTATCTGAGGAGGAGAGTGTATACTTCATAGAGACTTTTGGAGGCACGCATTCTGATTTGTTAAAGCAATTCTCATCACTGGGGTCACGCCAGTACATTTTAGTAATTTTGGTATGAAACTTAGAGATGGAAGTGGTACAGGGGTATGAGGGAGGGCCGAGAGGACAAAGGAGCTGTGAGGAGAGGGTTAATGGGTGGAATTGCAACACAAAGAAAGGAGAAAGGGGATGCGGTTAAGATCATTGCCAAAAATAAAACTTTTTGGATAATCTATGGATTTCAGGTACTTATAACTATTTTTCAAAGGATCTGATGACCTTCTGCTGAATGATATGTGGGGTTTATTTCTAAAGGAAATTCTTGGGCCCAGGCCCAGACATCCTGAATCAAAGCTCTAAAGTGGAGGCCGAGAATCTGTATTTTAAACACGCTCTCTGGGTGACTCTTGAGCCGCTAACATTTGAGAACTTGCCTCCTTTATCCATAGAGGGTTGACTGTATCATTTCACATTCTTTCTTCCTCTGAAAAACAGAGAGCGCACTCAAGAGGAGTTCTTTTGTCCATCCATTATGAAGACAATAATTCCAAGACATGCCACAATCTTCTAGAGCCTCCTAGGGTAACACCATTCTTATAAAGAATGGAATCCAGGCAGTATCTCCTTCACAGACACAGGCCAAAGGTGGGGCCTGGGAGGTTTCTGTTTCCCCCCAAAAAGATTCATTGGTGGTTTCCACCCCTACAGTGTCTGTTGGCATTGTGGCAGGTAGGAAGCCTATTCCTTTTTTTCCAGACATTGGAGAAAGCCTCTTTAGAAATGTTATAAAAAGCAAAGTGACTCACAGTTGCTGAATTTACAGTGTGGCACCAGGTCTGTTGGTCCTGGGAGGAAGGTAAGGTGCATCACCCCTGTGGTTTACCAAAATGTTCAGTTCTGGACTGTGAATGTGATATAAGGCATGACTGCCTCAGTTCTTTTGGGAGGATAAAAGTTATTTGGTTCTACCCACCGACACCATGATTGTCATTGCAAAGATGTTCCAAGTACCAGTTTAGAGGTGAATCTTGAATAAAGGGCATCCAAGCCCTACCATACAATATGAGACAGACAAAAACAGACTTTCATATCTCTAGTAATCACTATATCATTTAGGATTGGGTTGGTTGTAAGCCACAGAAAAATTCAATGACTCTCAGGTTATACCAACAAGATGGGCCCAGGGTTGGTTCTGTGGCTTAGTGATATCACTGGGGCTCTGGCTCTTTCTATCTTGCCCCTCTATCATCTTCAATGTGTCAGCAACATCACACCTTCTAATCAAAGATGGCTTCCCAACTCAAGGGTCAATTGCCTTGCACACCACAGAATCCCTTGGCAAAAAGGCCTCCTCCTCCTTCACCACTTTCATCAAGGAAAGGGATCTTTCCCAGAGGCAGGCCCTAGTCACCTGTATTCTCCTGGACCCATGACTGAATAGGGGAGATGGCCATTAACAAGGAGCAGTCACTGCCACATATAATGACTCCCTTTGCAAGGAATGGGGGTTGGTCACTAAAAAGCCATTAAAAAAATGTGTTCCACATGGTGAATAAACATAAATAACTACCGATTTCAGAGGACTTGGTTTTCTCCAACAAGACCATTGCTCCTGGTGGAGGAGCATATACTGCCAGGAAGTAGCATGAGGTGAGATCAGAACCTCTTCTTGGAACCCTTCTAGAAGTGTGAGCAGGTGAAGTCAGGACTGCTTGAATTTATGACAGAGCCACAAGAGGCCCTTCTCTTTGTCACCTGTGGTTCTTCGATCCTGCCATCACTGTGTCAGAAAAGCCTTTAGACCAGATTACTTGAATCCTGGTCAGGGCTTCCATTTTCTGCTGTGAAGTTGTAGGTAGAGCATCATCAATAGGGCCTTTCTAATGGGCCTTCTTGCATTCTAGGTCTAGTCCTACTTGGTACACAAAAATCACAAAAGAGGCTCTAAAGGCATGAGTGCAGAGAACTTGGTATTTAGGCTGGGGGAGACTTCAGGGATGGAGTATGGGTCTAAGAAGCTCCACATACAAAATAGGATTATGGTGGAGCCTAGTTGCAGAGAGGTAAGTGAAGGCTGCAGGGAGGTAGGTGGAGGCTTCAGACAGGTAGGCTGGAAAGATCAGGGGAGTGAGGCTGACTGCAAGGTCCAGGTCAAGATAAAGCCTTGAGAAGCAGATCACAAGGCCCTTGAATTTGTCCTATTCCATCACATCAGGGATAGAGGCAGAAAGCACGCTAGCAGTGTTGTGTTGGAACACTTCTACTCTTTCATCCAATAAATGTTCACAGAGCATTTGCCATTAGCCAGACTCGGTTAGAAGCTGAGGTTTCAAGAGAAGCTATGAAAAAGAGAACTTAATTATAGAGATATTTACTGTCTTTTAATGACTTTAAGATTCTCTCTCCCACTCTTTTTTATCTCTGTGTATCCCTTTCCCATTAGCTGAGGACTCATTCTGTGCCAGATGCTTCATATATATCATCTCTTTCAAGTCTTTTAACCACCCTCTGGGGTAAGAATTGTTTTTGCTGAGAAAATTCAGGCCCAGGCACATGACAGGAGTTACCTGCGATCCCACAGCTAGGTCCAAATGACAAAGCTGGTGCATTTTGCTTCCCCCTTATGTCTATTTAAAAATTTTTTCCAACATTTTACAATACTTTATTGATTTTTATTTCTAATCAAGTAATAAAAACAGGATTTTAAAACTTTAATAGTTCTAAACTTTATGAAAGCAGTGCATACATTCTCCAAATTCTTCCTGCTTTCCAGAGACAACCACCTTTAAATGTCGGCTAATTCAGCTCTAAATACTGGGATACTGGTGCTATTTTTGATGTGTTAATTTTATTTTATTTTTTTTAATATATTTTATTGATTTTTCACAGAGAGGAAGGGAGAGGGATAGAGAGTTAGAAACATCGATGGGAGAGAAACATCGATCAGCTGCCTCTTGCACACCTCCTACTGGGGATGTGCCCGCAACCAAGGTACGTGCCCTTGACCGGAATCGAACCTGGGACCCTTGAGTCCACAGGCCGACGCTCTATCCACTGAGCCAAACCGGTTAGGGCTGATGTGTTAATTTTAGACATTATTTTTTGTTTCAGTCATGAAGCTTTAGCTCTCTGTGCTGGACACTACCTGTCTGCCTCTTCTTACCCTGGACCTTCCCCAGGGACGTTGACCTTCGTGTATGAAGTTGGGTCTAGTTAATGGAGACAGTGGCAGGAGATTGGATTGGAAGGGAGACCAGGGAAATGGAGTGTTTCTTCTCCTGGATAAGACCCTCCTCCCCTTCTGGCAGACAGCCCTATCTACAGCTACTCTCTGAAGTTCTCCAAATCTCCTTCCCTTACCTTGAGCTTTCAGGCCTGGCGGTGGCAGTGACTCCCTGCTATTGTTAACGCCTGGTATCTCACTATTTTTGTTTTGCTAAAGTTAGTCCACACTTTTGCAAATAATTCTTGTATTACAGTTTGATACCATTTACCTCTGCCCCATCCCCATATAACATATTGTTTATATCATTAGGTAGTATAATGCCTATGTCATTAAACAATATAAATGTTGCTATATAAAAATTCCAAGTAGGGAATTATGAATTATGATTACATTTTCCTTACAGAACAAATTTTTTATTTTATTGCATTTAACTGCCTACTTTAAAAATATGCCTTCGTTTTCTGTATATCTGCCTTTATTTTTCTTTTTCCTTTTTCTTGAATTTATTAAGATGACACTGGTTAACAAAATTATACAGGTTTCAGGTGAACAATTCCACAACACATCATCTGTACACTATATTGTGTGTTCACCACCACAAGTCAAGTCTTCCAAAACCACTTATCACTCCATATCCTTCTTCACCTCTTCCCACCACCCTGCCCCTAGCAATCACCACACTGTTGTCTGTGTTCATCAGTTTTTTTCTCTTTTTGCTCAGTCCCTCCACAGCTATCAGCCTGCTCTCTTTGAGTCTGTCTCTATTTTGCTTGTTAGTATGCTATTTGTCTTTCTCTGACTGGCTTATTTCACCTAGCATAATGCTCTCCAGGTCCATCCATGCTGTTTTAAAGGGTAAGAGTTCTTTCTTTTTTTTACGGCCAAGTAGTATTCCATGATGTAAATGTACCACAGCTTTTTCACCCACTCATCTAGTGATGGACACTTGGGCTGCTTCCAAATCTTGATTATTGTAAATAATGCTGCAATAAACATAGGGGTGGACCTATTCTTTCGAATTATTGTTTCAGGTTTCTTTAGATAAATTTCCAGAAGTGGAATCTCTGGGTCATAAAGCAGTTCCATTTTTAATTTTTTGAGGAAACTCTATATTTTTTTCCACAGTGGCTGCACCAGTCTGCATTCCCACTTGCAGAGTACTAGGGTTCCCTTTTCTCCACATCCTCACCAGTAGTTGTTTGTTGATGGTAGCCATTCTGACAGGTATGAGATGATAGCTCATTATGGTTTTAATTTGCATTTCTGTGATGATTAGTGATGTTGAGCATCTTTTCATATGTCTATTACCATCTACAAGTCATCTTCGAAGAAGTGTCTATTTATGTCCTTTGTCCATTTTTAAATTGGATTATTTGTTGTTTTCTGGTGTTGGGTTGTATAAGTTCTTTATAAATTTTGGATATTAACCCCTTATCAGATGTATCATTGGTGAATATGTTGTCCCATTCAGTGGATTGTCTTTTCATTTTGTTGATGGTTACCTTTGCTGTGCGAAAATTTTTTAGTTTGATGTAGTCCCATTTGTTTATTTATTTCTGTGGTTTCCCTTGCCTCAGGCCATATAGCAGAAAAAGTATTGCTACAAGAAATGTCTGAAATTTCACTGCCTAAGTTTTCTTCTAAGATTTTTATGGTTTTAATCTAACATTTGAAAGTCTTTAATCCATTTTGAGTTTATTCTTGAGTTTGGTATGAAAAAGTGTTCTAGGTTTTTTTTGTTTTTTGTTGGTTTTTTTTGCATGCATCTGTCCAATTTTCCCAACACTATTTTTATTTATTTATTTACTAGAGGGCTGATGCATGAAATTCGTGCAAGAGTAGGCCTTCGCAGCCATAGCAGCTACCTAGATCCCTCACTCGCAGCCGTGGTGGCTGCCTAGATCCAGTGGCTGTAGCCCCGATTTATCTGGAAGGATGTCTGGATTACACTTTTATTATTATAGATTTATTTATTTATTTATTTATTTATTTTGTTAATCTTCACCTGAGGATATTTTCCCATTGACTTTTAGGGAGAGTAGAAGAGAGAGGGAAAGTCAGAGAGAAACATCGATGTGAGAGAAACACATTGATTAGTTGCCTCCTGCATGAGCCCTGACCAGGGCCTGGGCTGGGGAGGAGCCTGCAACCAAGGTACATGCCCTTGACCGGAATCAAACCCAGGATCCTGTGGTCTGCAGGCCAACACTCTATGCACTGAGCTAAGCTGGCTAGGGGCCCCAATACTACTTATTGAATAGACTGTCTTTACCCCATTGTATGTTTTTGCTTCCTTTGTCAAATATTAATTGACCAGAAAGGCGTGAGTTTGTTTCTGTGCTCTCTCTTCTGTCTCTTCTTTTATTGCTCTTCTCTCTTTGTTTCTCTGCTTTCTGGGAGATTTCTCTGGCTTTATTTTCTGACATTTTAATGATCAAATTTATTGCTTTCTGATTGTTTCATTTTTTAAAATAGATTTTTTTTTTTTGAGAGAGAGAGAGGAAGGGAGAAAGAGAGAGACCACTTTTGATCAGCTGCCTTCTGCACACCACATACTGGGGATCGAGTCTGAAACCTGAGCATGTGCCCTGACCAGTAATCAAACCAGCAACCTTTTGGTGCACTGGATGACACCCAACCAACTGAGCACACTGGCCAGTGCAGATGGTTTCATTTTAAAAACATTTCGTTCTGGTTACACACATTCAACATCTCTTTTTCTAAGCAGAGTATCAGTTTTTTATTAAAAAATTGGAAGTTTTTGTTTTTCTTGTCCACCATCTTTATTTTTCTCAAGACACCTGGACCCAGTAAGGGAGTGATCATTGAATGACTCCCAGTCAGGCACCTCTGCAGTTTTGGGCCACAACCAGCACCCCTGGGCACAGTGCCAACCCTCCCACACCTCTTCTTCCTGTGTTTGGAGTAACAAGTCTGTGGGTTTCTCCCTTGGGTTTCACAGCTTTTCATACCACCTCTTCACCATCTGCCTCAACACTACCATCTCTGCACAGCTCTACACCATCACATTCATGATTGCTGCCTCCCTGACTCCCTGCCCTAGCACAGGACAGAGATGACCCTTTGTTTTCACAATGAGAAAGGGGAACATGGGCACACAGAGGGGAAGGGGCTCTGAATCACTAGGGGCACCCTGCTGGAATCCAGCAGTGTCTGAATCCCAGGACTGACTTCTACCTGCAGACTTGTTGCTTCCAAAAAATTAAAATTTTTTATTTTAAATGTTTTATTCTGTCTTTGTTCCAGATTCCTGTTTTTGGTGTGTCTATGCCACTCTCAAATCGAGGCTTACTTAAAATGCCTGGAAAGTCTTAGCTTATTGGAAGCTCTATGTTTTCAAGTTTAAGCTTTTAACTGGTAGACATCTAAGGAGGGTGAGAGGTGAGCTGGACATTTTTATTAGGGACCCCCATATTTCAGTCTCTAAAGGCTTCTTTTTTTCTAGGGCCATCTACTTTATTTAGAAAATAAATGTCCATATTGTTATCTAGTGGCAAAGTGTTTGCAGTGGTACAGTGACATAGGAAGTCTTGCATGTCAGTCTTTTTTGTGTGTACTTACACCAATCCTTCATTTTCATTGACCCCTACTTTTCACTGTGTCTGATGTCCTAAGTCTGCAGGATCCCAGGTTAATTTTCTCCAGAGCATAGTCTCCAGGCCCTGACTGGGGTATGGGTGAGAGTGCAGTGGTGTGAGTGGGGCTGGGGGAGTTGCTAGCAAAAAGAGGTAAGAAAGGGCACATGGAGATCCAACCAGCTTATATTCAGACTTTCAGTCTTCTCCCCTGTTCCAGCCGTGGGCAAACTACGGCCCGAGGGCCGGATCTGGCTGTTCTATCCGGTTCTCTTGCTCTCCCCTCCGCTCCTTTACTTTGAATTTATATTAGTTCACACAAACACTCCATCCATGCTTTTGTTCCGGCCCTCCGGTCCAGTTTAAGAACCCATTGTGGCCCTCGAGTCAAAAAGTTTGCCCACCCCTGCGACTCATGCCTAACTTTCTAGAGCCTGAAACAGGGGAGAAATGGGTGTCTGGTGCCTTAAAGGTTGAAAGCTGTGTGGGTTTTGGAAGAAGACTGACCATTTCTCATATTCTTTTACCCTTTCATTCCCCACAGCAGGTACCCTAGCTTGTAGCTTACTGCTGTACCTTTATCTGTTTTGGTCTGCTTTCCATCTTCTGAAAAACTGCTAAAATCTGTCACTTATTGACCAGGCCCATTTTACTCAGTGCCTCAGGCGTCCTCAAACTACGGCCCGCGGGCCATATGCAGCCAGCCGAGGACATTTATCCGGCCCGCTGGGTGCCGCTGCCTGTCCTGCTTAGCAGCTGATTCGTCCCGGGCCCGCAGTGCGCATAGGCATTTGTTCATAGTTTTTTTTTTTTTTTTAAACTATAGTCCAGCCCTCCAATGGTCTGAGGGACAGTGAACTGGCCTCCTGTTTAAAAAGTTTGAGGACCCCTGGTAGAGCCTCGACCCAAGCACCAAAGAGTCCAGGGTTTGATTCCTAGTCATGGGCCTGTACCTGGGTTGCAGGTTTGATTTCCGGCCCGGACCAGGTGTGTGTGGGAAGCAACTGATCAATGTGTTTCTCTCACATAGATGTATCGATGTCTTTCTCTCTCTCTCTCTCTTTCTCCCTCCCTCCCTCTCCCTTCCCTCCTTCCTTTCCACTCTTTCTAAAAATCAATGGAAAAATATCTTCAGGTGAGGATTAACAATAAATAAATAATAAATAAACAAATAAATAAATAAATAAAATAAAGTCTTTCACTTGCTTGTCTTCTCTTTTAACGCCTTCCCTGTTATTTTAAGTTTCTGGAGGTCAGAGGTTTATTTAGGCCATGCTTTGAAGCATTAGGTAGTCCTGTCTTTTGGGAGATAACCTCAACCTCAGAATCTGCTTTGAAGTTTTTTCTTCCAATTGTAATAATAAAATTAATTCCATCTTCCAACTGACCACAACAGGTGACAAGGACGCTCTCCTTGACCAAAGTTTAATCAGGCTCTTCTGAGCTCTCTTCTCAACTCAGCCTGATCTCAGCCTGCCTAGCCCGGTCTTAGCAACAATCCCGGTAAGTAACTTTAGTGAAAATCCCCCCACCCTGATATCTGGCCAGGTCCTCATACCTCCTCCTTGATGTATATGGCTTTGGCCTGCCTTAAGCAAGAATCCTGTTAGGTCAGGTTAGCAAGAATCCCCTACCCTTGGTGTTTCTTTAGTGACTTTCCAACCACTGACCCCCTTACCCTACTTCTTGGCTACAAATCCCCACTCATCCTTATTGTATTCAGAGTTGAGCTCCATTTTCTCACCTAATGCAATGCCCCTATTGCAATAGCCTTGAATAAAGTCTTACTTACCGTTTTTAATAAGTGCCAGAATCATTTTTTTCTCTAACACTGGCAGTTCAATCGGAGACTGAAATGGGAATTGGAAAGTCGGTCCTTGCCTCATGAACATTTTGCTTGACTAATGTAGTATAGGAGGTGATTTTCTAGGGCATATTTTTCTAAACTGTGATCTGCAACCCATTAGTACAGTGCAATTATTTACTAAGTCACAATCAACATTGGGAAAAAAGAAAGAAATCAAGTACAGTTAGAAAACACCATTATGCATTGCCTATAGTTGAGAGAAGGGTTGACTCATGAAACCTTTTTTTTTTTTTTTTTCCAGTTTATGTGGTTGTATACCAGGTCAAGGTGTAAATAGATTTTTTACCTTGGAAACTGGTAAAATCTGAAAGCCAGTGGTTTGGGCAGTGGATTTGGACCTCCTGCTTCATTTTTCTAAGAATAGTTCTATTAGTACATTGACACTATCATCTCTGTTTTAGAGGGAATGGATTTTGTTTGAGTAAGTTCTCAGCCATTGGTTATATCGATTTTTCAGTCTCTATTTTACTGTTACCTTTTTAGCATTCTCCTTTGGTTAAAGCATGTCTTTAACTTTGTTTTGATTAAGAAAGCCAGAATACATAAGAAGAACTTCATTTCTGAAGTTGAGTAGATCATGGGGAAGCATATGTGTCAGTATCAAGGACTAACAGGGATCCCTGAGATAGGATTTGATTGGTGAGAAAATGAGGATCCATGATCAGCTTGGTGGTAGTTGATTTTGCTACTGAATAGGGGACCTTATTTTCTTGGGATTTGTTTTATCTTCATCCTTTTGTTTAATGTTAACTAGTCATTTGGTGAAATGTATATAGGTACAGAATCAGATGTTGCCCTGACTGGTGTGGCTTGGGTGACTGGGTGTCCTTCTGTGCACCGAAGAGTTGCCAGTTTCATTCCTGGTCAGGGCACATGCCTGGATTTCAGGCTGGATCCTTGGTGAGGGGGGTGGAGGGGGGGAGTGCATGCAGAAGGCAGCGATCAATATTTTACTCTCATATCGATCTTTCTCTCTCTCCCTCTCCTTTCCTCTCTCTCTAAAATTCAATATAAATATATTTTTTAAAAAAGAGAATCAGATCTTGAAGCAGACTTGTTCATCTGTGACAAAAAAAGCATGTTAAGCCTGCAACGATAATCTAAAACATTTTACTTTAAAAAACACACAAAAAACACCTGAACAAACAAACCAATAAAATAATCCATTACATACACAGACAAATTTGAGTAAGAATTGGACCAGTGGACTTATTTCTAATAAAAGAATGCTCCCTGCTCTCTAACTAGCCATTAAATGCCTTTTCCTTTCCTTCAAATAACTTAAATTTGGATTCTAAGGCAAACCATGTGATAACTTTATTTTGAATTCTTCTGTTTGGTTAAAATGATTGGAGAGCGACTTTAAAAAGCTAACTGCCAGGGGAAACATCTATTGATTAGAAGAAGGCAGCCTTGCTCTGTGGTATAAATATCTACATTCTTCTTAAAATTGTTATTCAATTATTTATTCTTTGGTATTTGTTTTGCAGCCAAACCGTCCTAGAGGAGGAAATTCCTTTCCTACAGAGCGATCCAGGAGAAGCAGAGGAAGACCTAACTGCTCCAAGATTAACTGGGATTGAGCAGGAGACATGTGGTGATGGTCGTAATAGCGATAATAACAACATAGTTATCGTTTTCTCTCAGGCACAGTGCCAAACACTTTACCTGGATTGTATGATTTAATCCACACAATATCCATGTAAGATAGGTGCTTTTACTTTGTCTATTTGCTTTTAATATTTTTTTTCTATTGATTTTGGAGAGGAATGGAGAAGGAGAGAGAGATAGAAACATCAATGTTGAGAGAGAATCATTAATCGGTTACCTCCTGCACGCCCCTTACTGGGAATTGAACCGTGACCTCCTGGTTCATGGGTCAAAGCTCAAACACTGAGACACACCGGCCGGGCAAGATAAGTGTTTTCATTATCCCACTTCACAGATGAAGAAACTGAAGTAGAGTGAGGTTAATCCTCGAGCCTAGGTCAGCACCAGCACTAAATCCCAGCAGCCTAACTGGTGTCCTGGCTCTGACTCACCATGCAGCATTGCCCCCTCCTGGAAGTTCTTACTGATCAAGTGAAGCTGGTACTCAGGGGTGTCTTTATGCCAAAGGTATAACAAATGAAGGCACGGATAGTCTTTTTTTTTTTTTGCTTTTGCCTTCAAAGTCCGCAGAAAAAGAAGGGGAAAAAGATTTAGATGAAGCAGTAATTATTCAATAGCTCAAAGATATTATTAGATTGTGGTGTTTCTTTAAATCTTTCCTTAAATGACTTATAATTTCTCTCCTCAAATAGACTTTGAGCATTTCCATCATTTGCATTCATATTTATCATTCTTGTGGTTGTGTGGTGGACCTATTTGTCCTCTGTATTCAGAATATATTATTAGGCTGACCTGCCTGACCTAACATGTACCCACACTTCTAACAATAAGCATGGAGCTAGGGCTAGAACTAACAGGAAGCCATCAGACCATGGCCACCATCACTGCCTGGGTGGTGCTCTCTATCTGGCCCCTGTCTTGGGCTGTTCTCTTCTGACTTATTTGTACCAGGTCTTCAACAAGCAGCAGCTCTTTTTATGCTCCTGTGTTTGATGGGCTGAGACACTAAGGTAGCTGTTCTTTAGACAGCTCCTGTTGTGTTTAGAGGCAAAGGAGAAGGGAAATGACCTTCTCTATGCAAGAGTCCTTTCAAGGCCAGTGGGAAGGAAACCCCTATAACGCTGTGCTTAGTGTCGTGGACCTTAAACTTCACCAGAACTAAGGGGCACTGTTACTTAAGCAGTTGTTTCAGCAGCCAGGATCCGACATCCATGTCTCCTTGTCTTTTAGTCACATGTCGTGTAAGACAGGAAAGGATGCAAGTTTGTTTTTGTTTAGTGATAAAAGGGAAGAGTAAAAGAGAGGACAGTTGAAGGGACAAGAACAGACCTTCAAATAGAATTTTCCAACTCTAACATAAGGAAAGTTTCTTGAGACCTAAACTTCTTAAAAGACAGAATGATGCAACTTTCCTTCATTATCAGAAACAATATTATTAGTTATGTCTGTTAGAAAAAAGACACACAATTTTAACATGCATCAGAATCATCAAGCTGACATCTTCCCCCGATTTTCAAGGTCAGAATTTGCTTCTAGCATGGAAAGTGCTCCACCGCTGACACAGATAATGAGACGGTGTAATTGCCATAAATTTCTTATCAGACGAGTTTCTTGCTGGCTTCCTTTCGAATAGTTAGGATGTTTTGTTTAGTTTGGTTTCTGAGCCACTGTGAAGTCAAGTCTCCGGCAAATGTGCCGTCATTTCCGAAGGAAGAAAATGTAAGGCTGTGCTAGCTTAGCTTGTTGGTAATGGGCAGCACGCAAGGCATGTCACAGAAGATGGTAGGGACCCAGGAGACTCCAAGGCAGAGGTGGGTAAAATCACTGACAAGAGAAACTCCAGTCCTTTATTACAAAGCATCTGAGGAATTTGTCTCTCCATCATTTCTCTAGCATCTGCTGTCTGGAGTAGCATTCCAAACTCCCAACCTGGGGCACTGTTGCTGTTTGCTTGATAATATAATTCCTTTCTTTTCCTTAAAAATCATGCATACATTAAAGTAAAGTTAAAATGAATTTAAATTTTCATAGTTTTAAAATACGTTTTTTTAAAACTATAAAATTAAAAAAAATTCCCCTTGAAATAATTACAGTCCTCTCCGGGGAGTCATGAAACTGTAACTTGTCTAGAGCAGCATACATTCAGACTTTCATAATTACCTGGTGAGTCAGCACTGGCTCACTTCCCAGGAGCTGGCTCCCACCGTGGGGAATAAGTTTCCATTCCTGGGGAGTCCCCCGGGAGACACTTCTCTGATTCCTCAAGTTGAGAAGTGACCTGCACCGCCACCACCCTCACGGCCCTCTGCCCATTTCCTGCCACAGCTGTGGGTTGGAGCATTTCTATTTGATGTACTTCTCCTATTAGATTTAAGCTCATTGCCAAAGGGAGGGTCTATGCTTGCTCCTTATGTTTATTGAAGTAAATTTTAATTTCTATTTCTGGAGTTAGAGCTCTTGCTTGTCATAACTAGAATCAGAATGAAGACTTAGAACAAAGTTTTCAGTATTGGATGTCTTTAAAAAAGTCATGTGTTTGAGATAAGCAGAGGGCATTTAATGAGTAGATGTGAAATGGTCTTTAATGCAGGCATTCACCAAAACTCTTCATAGAGACAGACTTAATATCCTAAAATATGAAAGTCAGCAGTTTACTTAAGACAATGCATATATTCCACAGGTCAGCACAGTGACTGCTTGTTTCTTTCAAAGAAACAAAGAAACCTGTTTTTGGACAGAGCAGGAAGTACTGTTTGAAAAGAAGTCAGGGTTAGAAACTAGGAGTGGTAGATGAATGGCTATTGTTGAGTGTGTTCTGTAAGCCAGCCCTGTATGAAGAGGTCCAGGGTGCCCTGAGTTGACACTACCTATTCCTAGTGGTATGGAAATCCATGGTGCAAATACCAGGTTTATTAGCTCTTCCTTGGCTAAAGGTGGGGATAAAATTCAGAACAGAATAGATTCCTAGACTCTATGAAATGCATTCACTTCTTACTCAAGTGACAGCATCTTGCTTAGGGCTCTCTTAACTCATTGGTTCAGACCAGCACTCCCTTAAAGAGCTTATAACTCTGGAAGCAGTTGAATGTAAATTGGGAAGGGCCTTGGCAAAGCTTTTGAAATTGTTTGCTACATTTCCAGCTTTCTACTCTCTATTTACCTTGTTCTCTATTTCTTCCTTCCACACTCCTTTTTCTTCTTTCCAGTCATACTTCAGGCATTTTATAATTGATGGGCTAGGTTGTTAATGTAATAATTGTTTTCAGCAAGGATCATCAATAGATGCTAAACCGCCCTGCCTGCTTGGCTCAGTGGTTGAGCGCTGACCTATGAACCAGGAGGTCACAGTTTGATTCCTGGTCAGAGCACATGCCCATGTTGTGGGCTCAATCCCAAGTGTGGGGGGTGCAGGAGGCAGTTGATCAATTATACTGCCTCATCATTGATGTTTCTATCTCTCTCTCCCTCTCCCTCTCTGAAATCAATAAAAATATATATATTTTAAAAAGATGCTAAACTCTTAGATGGAAGGTTGTTGGATACAAGATATTCACACATGCCAATAAATCACTCCAGAATTACCTACTAATTATGTGGAGGAAAGGTACTCTTACAATGGAGAGATCTGATGGTCACCACTTTACTCAAGTGGTCAAACTTGACTGGGCGCTCATAGCGAGACCACCTCATGATAGGATGCAACATGAATTGTACATTGTCACCTATGAAGTGTTCTTGCCAAAATGTCGAATCTGTATCTAACCAAGCCTTCACCAACAGGAAATAGAGGGGATAGACTAGGGACAAGTTAAATAGCAGTATGACAAAGCAATCAGCCAAACCAGATTATGGGGAATTTCACAGAACTGCCCTGGACTCTTAAAAAAATCAATATCATGAACAAAAGTGAGGGGGTTGTTCTAGATTAACAAGTTAAAGAGTCTGAATAGACATAATCAAATATGATGTGTTTACTTTGATCAGGTCCTGCTTCAAAACAACAAAAAAATAATTGGAAACAAAAAACATCCTAGCTATACTGAGAGGCATTTTAGGAACAACTGGGGGAATTTGAATATGGACTGGGTATTAGATGACAGTAGGACATTAGTTTTAATTCTTTTAGATGCAATACTTGCATTGTGGCTTTTTTAGAAGAATGCCTTCATTCTTAGGAGATGCACACCAAAGCAGTTAGGGGTGTAAGGTCACGATGCCTGAACCTTACATTCAAATGGTTCTGAGAAAGCCTGTGGGTTTGGCAGAATATTAACAGTTGTTGAGTCTAGGTGGCTAGTATGAGTATATGCTAAGCTATCCTTCTAACATTTACGATTGTTTAAAATTTTTAAAAAGTTGGGGGGAAAATAAAAATAAAATGATGGGCTGCTTGGAGGGGTGTGGGAAGGACATGTTTTTGTAATTTGTGTAAATTACAGCCAGCCCTGAAAAAAAAGATTTGGACTAAGTACCTTTAGAATCTGGGGTGAGGAGTGGGGAGAGGGATTTTCCTCAGTGGCTACTTTCTGCTTCCGGAGTTAGTTGTTCTATTCCTAGCTGTTTACTGGCTGTTTCCATTCCCTTCTCCTCACTCAGCACAGTCTTCCTGAACCAGCCGCCAGGAATTCCAGTGGCTTGACTTCCAGCATTCTTCTCTTCCTAGTTGGGTTAACTTGGTCCCTTCTAACTTTTAACAGCACACTCTCCCAGGATTCTCTTTATTCTTGTCTCAGCACAAAATTATTTTCTTCACCTGACTTGGGGGAGTCAAAATCTTCCATCCCTGTTCTCTTTCTTCTCCATCACTTCCTACTCATTCTGAAAAGACTTTCAGAGACATTTGCATTTCTATTAAACCTACCTGAGCGGATTTTCTGTCTACTGGAGAAGAGCCCCGAGTGGGCCGTAAACAACTGTATTTGGAGCTGATGACGATGGTGACATAGGGGGTCCATTTACCACATAGTGTACTTCGTATCTAAAGTAAATGTTGGTGGAGGGCCTGAGTCTCTGGTCAATATTAAGTATTGACTGCTTCATCTTGCAGTTAGGGAGAAGACCATCTTATCCATATCCACAGTCCTGGATGCCCAACACTACTCTAGCAGGGCTGTGATTTGAGCTTAGGACCTACTATGCCTGGACCCTGGGATCAAGATAATCTAGTCTGACTCAGTAGTCCATTGCATGTCTTTTAGGATTGCAGAATTATTGTTCAGTTCCAAGGATGAAATAACAAACACAAAACTGATAACTCCAATGTAGATGAGGCAGAACCCTGCCAACATACTTGATTGCCCACCCAAACCAGTGAAGCTGACCTTCAGGCAGTTGGGCAAACTCTGAGGAATCTTGTGAAATGGGTCACGGGGCTGCCTGTCTTCTGTGAAAAGGGAGCATGCAAAAGCAGGGCAAAGTCAGCCAGTCCAAAGCGTTATGTCGTGACATTTTGGCTTCCAGCTCATTTTATTTTTCATTCTTTGTTGTGAGTGACTCCAACCCGTCTGCTCTTGTTCCAGTTAGCTTTGTTATGCTCAACATGTGCAGCTTCTAATTTGCTCTGTTTTTTGTTTGTTTGTTTGTTTGTTTTGTCGCGACCCACAGGTTGAGAACCGCTAGCAGGGTCACCTAAGACCATCGGAAAACACAGATATTTACATTATGATTCAAAACAGTAGCAAAATTACAGTTATGAAGTAGCAACGAAAATAATTTTATGGTTGGGGGTCACCACAACATGAGGAACTGTATTAAAGGGTTGCAGCATTAGAAAGGTTGAGAACCACTGATTCTAAAGGAAAACAAATTCCATTCTAAAATTCTATGCTCAGACTCTTTTTTTTTAAAAAAAAAATATTACTGTTTTAAATGTTTTTATGGATTTTTAGATAAAGAGGAAGGGAGAGGGAGAGATAAAAATCTCATTAATCAGCTGCATATTGCACAGCCCCCGGTGGGGATCGTCCCCACAACCGGAGCATCTGCCCTGACTAGGAATTGAACCCGGGACCTCTTGGTCCATGGGACGACGCTCAGTCCATTGAGCTACACCAGCCAGGCTATGGTCAGACTATTAATTAAATGTGTAGGAGAATAATAAAGATTTTCTAGACATTTAAGGCCCCAAATATTTGCCTCTTGTGCTACTCAAGAAGTTACTGGAGGGCCCTGACCGGTTTGGCTCAGTGGATAGAGCATCGGCCTGTGTACTAAAGGGTCCCAGGTTTGATTCCAGTCAAGGGCATGTACTTTGGTTGCGGGCACATCCCCAGTAGGGTGTGTGCAGGAGGCTGCTGATTGATGTTTCTCTCTCATCGATGTTTCTAACTCTCTATCCCTCTCCCTTCCTCTCTGTAAAAAAATCAATAAAATATATTTTTAAAAAAAGAAGTTACTGGAGGATTAGTGTTTGCAAAACTAGGAAGCAAAACCAGAAAGAAGACACAGAACACTGGGAAAGGGGAAATGAATGCATGGGAAAGGTAGACAGACCTTCCATGACAGTGGTCAGAGACTGTGGGAAGACAACTGCACACTGGGCACAGAGGACGGCCGGTTTTGATTCGTTGTCAAAGCCTCCAGAAGAGTTCAAGATGATGCGGTTAATGTAATACCTGATAGTCTGAAAGCACTGAGAACTTTAGCTAGTTGGTCAAGAGTTTGAGATTGAATTAGTGGTAAATATATACAAACATAAGAAAAAGAAAGAGGACCATTATTAACTTCAGAAAAACCATAATTGCATGGGAAAGGAAACCCGTCCTGGCCTCTACCCCACTCCTTCCCTTTGCGCTGCTATTTTGATTACCTTTTTGGCCCCTGTAGGCACTGCATCATGGGTATCATAATATTTCTTTTCCTCCTTCAACTTTTAAAAGCACGCTAAGTAATTTTTTTCTCTCTTCCTCACCCCCTCCATTAGTGTGTATTCCTTTTGAAGATGGATATTATGCAGTTTATTAGAGACAGTGTAGGAGAGTTCTGTCACTGCCACGAGAAAGAAGCAGTTATGTACCAAGTCTTGCAACCTTGCGTAAGCTATTTAACTTCTCTGCGCCTCAGTTTCCTTTTTAGTACAGTGGGTTATATAATTGCTGTTACTAGGGTTAAACACGATAATTTACATGAAACTGAACTCCCATCACATTATTAAAAGTAATAACACGTAAAGCAAAGTAGATACAGATTTAATAGAATAATTGTAAGCAGATGTAGATAGTTTGAATTTTTTCATCTTTATGAGGCAAAGCAAGATTCTAATCATCTGTCTTGGCATATTGCTATTCAGTGCTGTGATTGGGTGTAGTCTAATGGTTTTAATTAAGTTTTAGTTTAACTAAGGATAGAAGTGTATGGGCTCTTTAATTTCTACAAACATTTACTGAGAAGCCTTCTGTATTCCAGACACTTAGATAAGCTCCAATAAGGTACATTTTTTTTTCCCTGAAGAGGAACTTAGAGCTTAATAAAAAAAAAAAATGATTTTTTATAAAGAAACACACAGACTAATATTGTGGAAGGAGAAATTTTAAAAAAGAGGAAGACTTTTTAACAGGGCATTTCTATAAATTCTAGACTGTGCTCCTGGAAATTGCCAGAACTTGTTTCCTGAAGCTTTTCCTCAGAACAGGGTATATATTTACCTATTGACAAAGTATTAGAGGAACGCTACATGGGGTCCTGTACTTCCTTCACAGAATGTTAGCGTCGGGATATTTAAAGTTACAGCAGGGAAAGTGCCAGGCAATCAGCAGGTGCTCACAAATTCTTAGAATAAGTGAACAGGAAGGAGAGTTGCCTTTCATTTTATTTCTAAAAAGGAGGGAGAGACCCCAAGAGACCAGGTGACCAGTTCAAGGTCATGGTAGGAGTGGACAGAAACCACTGGTATGTAATAGGACGAAGATTAAAAATCCTTCAAATTTACCTTGGAAGGAGAAGGGAAAAGAGACTTTCCATTCTTTTTCCTACAGGGGTAGCAGGTGGGGAGGCACACCCTGAGTCTAGTACTGAATCTTTTTTTGGGGGGGGGGTAGTGTTACATTGGGAGAGTAGAGAAAAACCCAGTGGAGCCAGTGTATTGCCTCCACCATTGGTTCTTAGTGGTTTTGGTGCCCGTGTACTCATGTGCACGGGGAGAAAAGCACAGGACTGGGTGAGATGGGCTGGGCATGCCCTGGAGCCAACCTCGCACAGTCCCTCCCCAGCTGTCCGCACCTGGGGCAGCACTGGGGCTCAAAGGGCGCCTGCGGAGTGAGTGGGGTTCCTCTGGCAGGTGTGGTCCCTTGGCCTGGCCTGTGGGGATTGGGCCAAAACCAGCAGTCTGACATCCCCCGAGAGGTCCCAGAATGTGAGAAGGCACTCTGCAAAGTTGCTGTCACTCAGCAGCTCTTGCATTGAGCGTCTGCCCCCTGGTGGTCAGTGCGTGTCATAGCTACCAGTCAGATGGTTGGATGGTCAGACGGCCACTTAGGCATATATATTAGTAAAATTCTGCAGCACACCAAAAACATATACCAGATTTTTTTGCCGATCTGACAAAAAAATAGGTATAATTTGGATTCATTAACACCAGACAGCTATTGTTGTGTTGACTATTGTCATATTTTTATTTGACAATCTAAGGGAAGAGGTCAGTGTCCCTGACTAAATAGTCAGGTATTGCATGTTTTAAAAATACTTGTGGCACACTGGCTGAAGATTGCTGTTCTATGCATGGTAGGAGGTGATGGGTGCCATGGTAAAAAGATAATGTGGAGTAGGCATGGTGGGTGCTCTGCCCAGAACCTCTTCATAGTCAAGGCACACCCGGCCCCCAGCTTCTGCGATTATCAGCTGCTAACAGCTTAGAGGTGCATCCTTCACCCAGAATTGCCCTCAGCCTCTGAGAGCCGCCTCTCCCAGGGTTATGTGTCTCCCAGGATGCAGCTAATGGCAACTGTGTGGCTGTCCTGAGAATACAAAGGCCTCTATTTGGGATACTTTGAAGGTAATCCCAGCTTCCAAGATCCCTGAAGGGCTGGCTGAGACCTTGGTGGCAGCCATGTGTGTGCCAACTTCTCTCCCTGCCCAATCCTGCCTTCCACTTCCTTACAGGTGTGTGTTCCATGAACACGCTCCAAGAACCTCCTGCATGGCACTCTCTGTCCTCTCTGTCTCAGAGTCTTGTAGGAAACACAGCCTGTGGTAGCAGGGGAAGAAGAGCAGGAGTGCAATCTTAAATAGCATGGCCATTGCAAACCTCACTGGGAAGTTGCCACTGGAGCAAAGCTTTAAGTCATGAGAGGATTTTTCAACTAATGAAAATGCAACAATAAAATAAGAATCTGTGTCTTCCCCTGACAGCCTTAAGGATAAGGACTTGGGGCCACCATGGAAAGAAGCTATAAGAATGGAACCTGAGAGAGGTGGGGACCCCAGCAACCTAGGAAGAGTCCTGGATCTAGTGACAGGAAGTTGGCAACAACTTGTAGGAAGAAGAGGTCTGAGAGCCAATAACGGGTTCCTTCCTGTAGTCTCACACATTGGTAACACGAATCCTTCCCAGGATCCTAAACTTTAGGAGGGTGCTGTTCTTTGTGCAAGTCCATGACATGGTGTCTTTAGTATATTTATTTGATTATTAAAGAACAAAAACACCAAAAGGCTGTACAATCTAGGCACATTTGGGCTATTTAAAAAGCATGTTATATATTTAGAGATCTTTCTAGAAATCATGAGTAAAATTAAAGTATTTTTAAGTAATGGCAATGACAACGAATAGGACTTTTAAGTGGAATTTTACATTTCACATTGAGAAATACTGTTAAACCTTCCAACCTTTCATTTCAACATTCAAACTTCTTCTGATGAAAGCTCTTACTTACTGAAAATGTAGTGCATGTGATACAGATTTTACTCTATACATCTCAAACAAGACTCCTTTCATTACACCTGCCAGTTGGGCAATGCCCTCCATGGAGAAGAAGGAAACTCCATCCTGAGTCCTGCCAAAGACATCAGCACAGCCCGGGGCAGAGATCTGATCACTCTGCACCCGCACTGAAGTGGAAAAAAAGTTTGAGGAAGATGACTATTGGGTTTAAGAAACAGAATGAGCTGGCCTTTTAGGGTTCTAACTGAACAATGGTTTTGCTTGGCTGGTATTCTGTGCTCAGAGAAGAAAACAACAGGTCCTGTACCTTCCTCAAATGGTCTCTTCTTAAAGAGTTCCATTCTTCAAAAGTAAATTTAAAAAATCTCTTATCATAAAAGCATATATAGTCAGGAGGAAAGGGTTTTTGCAGGACATTCTCCCTAATGCTTCCACCCCTAGTCAGTTTTTAAAAATATTATGTTAAAATGTAAAATACATAAAACTTAACTACTTTAACCATTTTAAGTATGCAGTTCAGTAGCATTAAGTACATTCACATGCTGTGCAACCATCACCACCTTCCACCTCCAGAACATTTTTATCTTCCAGATGGAAACGCTGTCCCCATTGAACACTAACTCCTGGCTCCCCCGTCCCTACTCAGCCCCTGGCACCAACCACTCTACTTTCTGTCTCTATGAATGTGACTGCTCTAAGTACCTCACATCCGTGGAATCATACAGCGTTTGTGTCGGCATTTCCTTCCTCTTTTTAAATATTTTTATTCATTTCAGAGAGAAAGGGAAAGGGAGAGAGAGATAGAAACATCAATGATGAGAGAGAATCATGGATCGTCTGCCTCTTTCACACCCCCTACTAGGGATGGAGCCTGCAACCCGGGCACATGCACTTGACCGGAATCGAACCTGGGACCCTTCAATCCACAGGCTGATGCTCTATCCACTGAGCCAAACCGGCTAGGGCAGAATTTCCTTCCTTTTTCAGGCCGAATGATATTCCATTGTATATATATAGCACATTTTGTTTATCCATTCCTATGTTGATAGACAGTTGGGTTACTTCCACCTTTGCACTGTTGTGAATAATGCTGTTAGGGGTGTGCAAATCTCTAGTGTGATTTTGCTATTACTTTCCCAGGGAAACTTAGAACTTAATATAGTTTGTACCAGGCTCCCTTTCTTTCTTTAGAGATATTTGCATTTATATTAAATGACAACAACAAGACAACTGGCCTTTTCTTTGACTCAGTATCATAGGAAGGAATTTTGTTTTTGGCACACGGTGCATTAATTCTCTAAGTAACTTGCATGTTTTTAAGACTTTAATGGATGTGAGAAATGATTACAACACAGAGAGAACAAGTCATGAGAAAAGGATGGCATGACCACCATGATCCAGGTTTGGGTTGTTATAGACTGACACCCAAAAATCCAGTAAGAATAAGCTACTATTCATCTGAGAATGTGCAAAAACATAGCCACATAAGGAGCAGCTTAGAAGTCAGAAAAGCCCATAATTCCAGCTTTCTCGTGCACCTCGGGGCTCAGACTTTTTTTTTTTTTTAATATATTTTATTGATTTTTTACAGAGAGGAAGGAAGAGGAATAGAGAGTTAGAAACATCGATGAGAGAGAAACATCGATCAGCTGCCTCCTGCACACCTCCTACTGGGGATGTGCCCGCAACCAAGTTACGTGCCCTTGACCGGAATTGAACCTGGGACCTTTCAGTCCGCAGACCGACGCTCTATCCACTGAGCCAAACCGGTTTTGGCGGGGCTCAGACTTTTTAACTCATGATGAAACAATCCGAATGAGTTGGGACTCAGTATCTGAAGGGTCAACTTTAGCTTTGCTCCCCCATCTCGTTGTATAACAGTACACCTCAGATGGTTAGTGGCAAGGTTTCCTACGGGCCAGACGATGTTGAAGAGAACATTCCAATTCACAGTATAGACTGCCCTGCTGACCCAACAGCAATGGCACGGGTTAATGTCAGTCTAAAGGAGAGGACATTCAGCAGGTGTAAATGCTGAGGGTCTCCAGAGCTCAGGAACAAATACCAGGATCTGGGTCAACTTTGACCTTGGTCCAGCTATCTTTCCATCTGTTTCTTAGGAGCTACATGGCCCCTCAACATTGCTTTTCCTTACACATCAGCTTTCAATTTCCTTCCCAACTGCTTCTTTTGTTTACTTGTTGTGAATATGGTTTGACTTTCCAGCCACAGTGTCCATCATCATCTGCCAATTGTGTTTGCATCTTTCAGTTCAGAATTTTGAGGCAGACGCTGATTAGCCAGCTTTTCAACTTGCTCAATCCAAGGGTGGTAGTGGGGTAAGGTAGGGCAGATGAGGAGGATGGTGGTAGGAGTATCCTATTGTATACAGGGCTGCTCTTTTTAGAGACTGCAGTGGGAAGTCAACAAACAAGTCTAGAGCACTGGTTGGAAACAAGTTGGATGAAAGAACAAATAGGTTGAAAATGAAGTGAGAAAGAACAAATAGGTTGAAAATGAAGTGAGAAATAGCTCATAACCCTTGCCCTGTTCAGCTTCCATTTCTCCTTGTGCAAATACATGGTCCTCTAGACACAACTGTAAAACCTTTGCAGAAATAAAGCATTGTGATTTTGCTGTTCTTTTATGCAGAATCATTGGTTATATTGATTAATTAGCCAGTTAATTAACTCATCACTTTCTAAATGTTTATTGAATGCTGTCTATGTGCCAAGCACTGTCCCCTCAGTGCACAGAGGGTATTAGAGCCTGGACTACATTTAGCTTAGGGATAAGGCAAGAGTCCCAACATTTAGTGAGAATATTCCAATCTTCCTGGCACTGGCTAGAAAGAAGCTTTTTATATGTTATCTCATTTAATCCCTATGAAACTTTGAAGTGTTTGGTATTAAAATTTCCCTGTTGTCAGAATTAAACCAAGGCATAGAAAGGTGAGTAGCTGGCCCAAATCACACAAGTAAGTGGAGTGAGCAGGGATGACATTCTACGGGCCGCGAGTTTGACATGCTTGTTCTAGATAGTCTTTGACAAACCTTGTGCTTTTAGAAATACTTCAAATTGCCTCATATAGAAGCATAAATTCTTTCTGCTCTTACTTCCTATGCCAGTCAGGATTCTACAGCCCTTGGCAAAGGATGAATATAAGTAGGTGGACATGCAGGGGGTACTTGATTGAAATAATTACATCGTGTAGGTCTCTAACTCTCTGAAAGGACAATAGCTCAGATGCATTCATTTTAAGGTGAATTAAAAAATATTATACCATTCTAATAATTAAGACTACTTTGGAATATTTAATTTCACTTAGAAGCCATTAGTGTCTAGAAAGAAAAAACATGGCTACATGCCTGAAAAATACAATCAATATTTTATCTTTAAAAAAAATTAGAGTTTGCAATGGCTAGAAAAATCATATCATTTATTTTAAACATTCCTTTAAAATTCTTCAAACTGGTCAGAGATGAACATTAAATTAATTTGATGGATGTTAAATCCATTTTTGTTTTATAATTAAATATATTATTGTTATCAACTTTATTCTTAGAGGAAATTACATACTTCATGATTTGCTCACTCTAAACTTTTTTCTAGTTCTAGGCTTCATCCATTTATTTAAATTTCTTTCCATATTCTCTCTCATCGAGGACTTAAAAATAATGTAAGTACTTTAAAAATTTTTTAAGATAAATTAGACTATTCAAAAAAATTTTATCACTTGAGTGTTTTCAATCTATGTATATAAAAGCCTAAGCAATTGTTATGACCGAATAACTGGAACAACTGATTGACCAGTCACTATGATGCGCACTGACCACCAGGGGTCAGACGATCAATGCAGGAGCTGCCCCCTGGTGGTCAGTGCCCTCCTACGGTGGGAGCGTCACTCAGCCAGAAGCCAGGCTCACAGCTGTGGCAGCGAGAGCCTCTCCCACCTCTGCAGCAGCGCTACCAAGCTGTGAGTGGCAGGTGCAGCAGGGCTGGGATGAGCTAGAGAGGCTTGGTGCCTGGCCTGGCTCAGGCTCCTCCCTGACCGCCTGCCACTTCACGCACTGCTACATCTCTTGGGGGATGTTGGACTGCTGCTATTGGCCCAATCCCTACAGGCCTGGCGGGGCTTGGGCCAAAACTGGCAGTCCGACATCCCCCAAGGGGTCCCAGATTGCAAGAGGGTGCAGTCCAGGCTGAGGGACCCCAACCAGTGCATGAATCCATGCACTGGGACTCTAGTTTAATTAATAATATATACACCCATAATGTTGTTTAACCCAAATTAGTTATAAAATAACTGTGTTGAGCCCTAGCTGGTTTGGCTCAGTGAATAGAGTGCCAGCCTGCAGACTGAAGGGTCCTTGGTTCGATTCTGGTTGAGGGCACATGCCTGGATTGTGGGCTCTATCCCCAGTAGGGGGCATGCAGGAGGCAGCCAATCAATGACTCTCTCTCCTCATTGGTGTTTCTATCTCTCTCTCTCCCTCTCCATTCCTCTCTGAAATCAATAAAAATATATTTAAAATAAAATAAAATAACTGTTGAAATGGCTATGTAATGACTGGAATGGACTTCACAACCTGAAGATATCTAATATTTAAAATCAGTCCCAAAACTGCTTTTCCTTGATCCATCAGCATAACTTCAGCCCTTGCGCATTTCTCTGTTCCACTTCCAAGGACACTCAATAGTGTTGAACATGGTCCCACTGTAACCCACTACCTCACCTCCATTCTTCCCATTCTTACCTCTCCACTGAACTTGATCTTGTAACCGTCACCTTGCTGCCAAAACAGGGGAAACTTCACTTTACTAAGTTTCAAACTTTCAGTAACTTTGGAAACAGTTGATAATTCCCTCTTTCTTAAAACAATTTTTTTCCCCCTTTGGTTTTGGCATACCATGTTCCTTCTCACTCACTGGTCATCTTTTTTTTCTGGCTCCTCCTCTTGAGCCCAATCTCTAGCTTTTAGTCTTGAGATGTCTTTCCTTTCCCTGTCATCTTTAGAGAGTACTCCATCTAGTTTCATTGCTTTGAACAACATTCAAATAATCCCAAATGAATACCTATGACTCACTCTTCTGTGACAGCTACTTGACTACGTTCTTGACATCTTCATTGGGATATCCAATACACACTTCAACCTAAAATGCAGCTCTCAATTTTCACCACACCCCTGCTCTTTCTTGGCCTATAGTTGATTCACTTGTTAAGGCAAAAAATCTAGGAGTCATATGAAATTATTTTTTTACTGTATTTAGTATCTCTGCCCCCCACCCAATTTGGCTCATCAGCAGTTCATGCCAGCTCTACCTTCAGAATATTGTCTGAATCCTTCTACTCCTTTCCACCTCCATGGTCACCCATTTCAGTCCATGTGCCCATTTCTTCCACCTGGGCCCCTGCAGTAAGTAACTACTAACTGGTCTCTCTTTTTCCACCTCAGCACCTTCCCTTCTGCATGACCTAGCTCCTGCCCATCTCTCCAAACTCTTCTTCTGCCTGACTCTTCCTTGCTTACTAGCTGTGACCTGCTAACTCTTCCTTGATCCTGCCAAGCCCACTCGAGTCTTGGGACTTCCACTGAGGCTTATTGTTTATGTGTTTTCTGAGGTCTTCTCCTTTACAAGTTAAAGCAGACCCTCTGATCCTTCTTCTTATAACTCTTTGTAAATTTTCTTAGGACATCGCTCTATGAATATATCTTGTTTACTAATTTCTTTACTTGAATTTAGTCTTTTTCCTCCAGAATGCAAGCTCTGTAAAAACAGGAACTTACGGATTTTCAGTCCTTAGGATTATCCTTGCTCTTAGTTCTCTAAATAGTGATTGATTTTAGTTCCAAGACCATCATGCATTCTCTGTCCTTTTTTTATGCATTTTTTTTTCTCTATATTTGCAACCATACAGTAGTTTTGGGTTCTACTTGGTTGCCCACTCAACATAAACAGATATTTTTTACATGTTATTTAACCATATTTATAAGCATCTTTTAATGATTGTTAAATACTACAGTCCATGGTTGTTTATTTTGGTTTATTTCACTATAAGTTGACATTTAGGTCATTTCAAATTTTTCACAGTTATAAGCAACATGTCCATTCATTCTTGTGTGTGTGTGTGTGTGGCCCTGGTTCATCTATGTCTCTGGAAATGAACAGACAGAGGCCCTTGCTTGTAGTAGCATCCTTTCACAGTGCTGTGCACCTGGTAGGCTTGAGTGGGAGAATAAGGAAGAATCTAGAGTGCAATTAGCATTTGAATTAGTGGCATGAGGATAAACAGGTGATTATCCCATTTAACAGCTGTTGAATGGTGCTTAAGAGACTGTCTGACAGCTTGAGCTTCAAATGTAGGGTTTATTCACAAATGATTAAGAGAGAAAAAGAACTATTGGTTTTTTAAATAAATGAAAATAAGATTTCAAAAAGTAAGTGCTTTCAAAGTGCTTTAAACAAAATTAACGAATTCCATCTTCTTAATGAAATTGCTTGTTTAAAAAGCGAATAGCACAAATAATCACATCTCATACTTCCTACCTTTTGTCTGAATAGCTCTGAGTGATTTATAGATATTCTCACAATACGTCTTCATAGACTGTCCACAGGCTTTCATGGGGTCCTTAGAAGTAAAAGAGACAAAATTAGGACTCACACCTCCAAACTTAAAATATCAGCTTCTACAATAACAGCCATTTTTTTTTATGGGGGGGCAGTGTTGGTGAAAACTGTGCTGAGATTTTTAGAGTTAGTAACAGGTGAGAACATTTTTGTTATACCTGATGTTTATCTTGACAGTTTTCCTTTAATTGCCTGTTTTGGATTAGAGCTGTGGGAACCCTTACAGTCTGAGTTGTCAGGGACTTTACAGAACTTATTATTGCAACTATTTGCTTTGTTTTCATATAAATTTATGCTTCTTGACTTATTTGCCTTAAGTTTGGGATACTTGGATTTAGGGTCAAAACAGATGTAATGCTGCCACAGGTTACCGCATTACAACTAGTGGCCTCTGTTTCCTGTAAGTTCTACAGAATTCAGGAACACTTGCACTGAGCCAACCTTCTCTTGCTGACAAAAGAGCAAAAGGCATGCTGGAAGAGTGTGACTTTGAAAGTGCCAATGTACTTTCCTCCCCGTGCACATGTGTATACAGGCACCAAACCCACAAAGAACCAATGGTGGAGACAATACACTGGCTCCACTGGGCTTTTTCTCTACTCTCCCAATGTAACACTCACTCAAAAACAAATGCTATTTATTTCTCTTAAATAGTGTATTAAAAGGGTTTTCCTGTTAAAGAAATAAAAATTGCTATTTTAAGTTAATAGCTGTGATTTTTCTTGTGTGTAAATTACATCTCTTAAAATATAAACTCTGGGTTCTTAAGGAAAATTTAATAGAAGAGATGCAGCAAATGGGGTTGAACTAAGGAAGAGTAATTTACTGTGATAAGACAATTTGCAATGGGCCAGATTAGCAGGTCTTTTTTAAAAACTTTACTTTTAAAAGTTTACTTATTGATTGTTTACCTTTGACCTCCTTTACCCATTTTTTCCCATCCTCCCATCCCTGTCTCTGGCAGCTACTTACCTGTTCTCTGTATCTATAAGCTTTTTAATATTTTTTATCATCATTTGTTGTTCTCTGTCTAATTTATTTCGCTTAGCATCATGCCCTCAAGGTCCATCATGCTGTTGCAAATGGCAAGATTTTATTCTTTTTTATGGCTAAATTATATATATATATATATATAATATTACATAACTTGGAATTGCTGGGTCAGGTGGCAGCTCTATTTTTAATTTCTGGAGAACCTCCATACTGGTTTACATAATGGCTGCACGATTTATAATCCCACCAACAGTGAACAAGGGTTCCTTTTTCTCCATATCCTCCTTGACACTTAATTCCTGTCTTTTTGATAAAAGCTATTCTGACAGGTGTGAGATGATATTTCATTGTGGTTTTGATTTCATTTTCCTTATAACTAGGGATACTGAGCACTTTTTTAATGTACCTGTTGGCCATTTGTATGTCTTCTTTGGAAAATGTGTATTTAGATCTTTTGCTCATTTTTAAATTGGATTGTTTGGTGTGTTTTTTTGCCATTGAGTTATATGAATTCTTTATATATTTTGGATATTAGCCATCCTTATTCTTTAGAGAGCTGACTTTTGCTGTTATTGAAAAAGTAGAAGTAGATACCTCATAAAGCCCAGTACTGAATTATTTTCTCTTTAAGCCTCATGTCTCTTATGCTGGTGTTTGGATCTAAGATCAGGAAACTCACCTGCCTGTTGGTAAATTCACTTGCATCTGGTTTAATATTTGCATATGTAAAAAAACAACCACACAGCCCCTCATTTTTTTTCATGATCAGCAGGATAGTCCAAGGGTTAGATTACCCTAAACAATAATCTGGCACTTTATTTGTTTTTGAAAGAGAATTCACCTGTTGTACTTTTTTTGGAGGCAGTGGTAGTGAGGAGGTGGGTTAGGATAGGGTTCGGTTCCAGTGGTTGGCAAACTGCGGCTCGCGAGCCACATGCAGCTCGCGAGCTGCGGTTTGCCACTCTGTTGACTAATGAGTTTGCCGACCACTGATAGACTTACCATATGTATGTCCCAAAGATTGTGTGGGATACACTTATACAAAAATACATTCATTGTTTATCTGAAAATCAAATTTAATTTGGCTTCCTGTATTTTTTATTTGCTAATTCAGATTAGCTGGTCAGATCAGAGCTGGACATTTTACTCCAGAGGCATCCTGCGGGGTGTCCCAGAACCCTCCTTGAAGGTGTGGTGGCTCCATTTTGTTTGGCTCGGACCTTGAGAAAGGCTTTCTCTTCCAAAGGCTTGCTACCTCCCTCCCCAGGAAGAAGATGGAAGTAGTAATAGTTCACAAAGATCTTTGTGATCCTTAGTTAATACATTATGTGTATGACGTTATCACTTAAAAAGAGCCCTGGTAGCTGCACTTAATATCTTAACTACTAGTAACTGTCTACAGATTGTTAAGGCAAAGGGGTGAGAGGACGGGAGAGAGGAAAATCTGGAAGATGCAATCTTAAGACCTTTCCTCTCCTATCAGCGGTTCTAGAACAGCTCTTTCAGGAAGGAAAAAATGTGGCATTGCTGAGTGAAGTTTTATGCTCTGAATGATGCTTCTGCTCATAGGAAATTTTTCAATGTGTTTCCTCCTTACTGTCTGGGTCTTTTGTTTTCAGCTGTGCTTTGCACAGAAGCTGGAAAGCTAACTCCCCCAAAGTGAACTTCCTCTCCTTCTATAAACTGACCCCTGGTGGTTGCTATAGCAACTGCAAAGCCAGCATAATGAGCTGTGTAAACAAGCGTGATTCCCACTGCTGGTGCAGGGCAAGCCCAGAGAAGAGAGAAGGGGAGGAATTTGATGAGCCTGGAAAGAAGTTTGTGGGGATTGCTGAAACCGCTGCAAAATATCCTGGCCCCTCCGGTCCTCTCCTGACCCCTCTCCATCCCTCCCTTCTCCGCTCCTTTCACCTCTTGACTCCGCACCAGCCCATGAGAGGAGACAAAGGATGTAGCAGGGTAGCATGCAGGGGCCTCCTTTGGCACTGACGAACTGAACACTATGGGACTGAAAATAAAATCTAAACATTTATGTAGAGCCCTAGGCTAGAAATGTGCCGATTTGACCCTGTAAAACAAACCGCCTGTGTCGCCATCACACCTGCTTCAGGCCCGAGGTGCCTTCAATGCTAGAATGGCTTCTGCAGCCCTCCGCGCCTGGTTCAGTAACTAGGGCAGAACTGGAGACAGAAGCCTATAGATTTCTGAGAAGGCGCTGCTTGCATCCATGCTTTCCCCTTTTTTGGAAGGAAGGAAGGAAAGACGGAGAGAAGCACACAGTACCTTAGAGTTTTATGATTATGAAGCTAAAAACGTACGTACATACACACCTTTTTCCTCTCCATGAACTAGGCTGCTACTTACAGGAAACTTTCTGCACATAATAGCAGCGGTTCCAGTATTATTTTCAGTTTTCTTTGGTGCACTCTCTCGTACCCTCATGCCACTTATTTTAGAGAAAAGGTTCTGTATGTTAAATATGAACTTTATGATGCATATTACATCACAGCTTCCCTGTAAGCCTCCTAAAAAGATGATCTCCATTGGCAGATTGGGTGGGAAATCCTGTATTTTGTCTTTCACAGGGTCCGTATAGGGAGACTCTTTTCTTAGTCTCCCACTTAGGAAATCTTGTATAATGAACTATGTGTTCTTTCATAATAATCATTTTTATGATTCTCAATTTTGAAAAGTGTTCACATCTCTATTATTTCATTGGATCCTTACAACAACCCCCAAAATGTTATAGGAAAATGATATCTCTATTTAATTCTTCAGATAAGGAAACTGACATAATAGAGATTAGAGGACTATACTACAGGGATATTAGGAACTTTGGGTATAAAAGGAAATGTCTACATCTTTGTTGCCATTATTACCAAGTTATCAAATCTCTCTGTATTTATATAAATCTAGATAAGCGAAGATAATTTATGTAAGCTGCATTTAATGCATAAATTATAAAGCCCTGTGTTTACACAGCATTTCCTCCAGCACATGAACATATTTTCTCTAGTATTATTCTTTACATAATAGGTGACATTTCATAATAGGTGACCAGGTCCTAATATTTTAACTTAATTCTTCCCTGGTCTCCATCTTGTTATCTGGCATTAAAATATTGCCATTATTTTCTTTTAAAACCATATTAATACTATTGTTTAAGGTAGACATGCTTTAAACTATCCCTTTTAGTTAGAAGAAATAACAGGCCCCACCATAGTTCTTGCTTTTTTCACAACATTCTTCTTTTTTTCCCCTTTTAAATTAAGCCATAGGCCACAGCATTTGTGGGCTCAACCCCTTCCTGGTGGGTGGGCCATGCCTTTGTGAGGTTTTTAGGAAGATAAAGGGAAGGAAATCGGGACTAGTAATACTGCGCCTTCAGGGAACATAGGGAGATTTATGAAAAGTAGCAGTATTTTGGAGCCCTCCCTTTTCTTATCACTGTTCAATGGTGGGAAGAGATGACTGTCTGCTACTAGATACAATTTATGACTCCCAGGGATCTGTTGGTAGCAGCCTCTGTGGGTGGGATGGCTGTGGAACCGAGGATGCATGTATCCCAGTGGGACAAACTTGTAGTCTCCACCCCCTAAGACCAAAGGACCAGATTCTGGTGGCACCAGTCCCTCCCTTGGAACAGGATTAGTGTCTGTTATAGGAAGCTATCAGTAGTGTTGAAGTTTCCAGAGACAACATTTTCTATCCCCAGCCCTAGGCATTCTTCTCTCAGATGGTGCAAAATTTTACCAGCAGAATTTTCGGACATGGATGCTTCAGTTCAGGGCATCAGTGAGCTCTGGAAACCCCTCCCACCAACACCCCGATCATGGGAGCTGGCACTCTGCAGAGACAAGAGGGCCCCCGACTCTCTGGATATCCCAGGTTGTATGTAGGGGACACCTCACTGTAAGGGAGAATGGTCCTAGCACCCTCTTCTTTGACATAAAAGCTCTAGTTTAAGTTCTTAGGGCAGAGAGAGAAAGAGATCATCAAATGTGATCACTGAAAAGAAACTTAGAGATCATTAATTGGAACAAGGTTCTCTTCATTTCAAATATCAGGGTTCCTTTCATTGTCAAAACACTCCTGTATGATAGTTGTGCCTTTATTCATTCTAGACTAGAGCTGCCCAGTAGAAATGAAATGTGAACCACATATGTGGCTAAATTTTCTAGTAGCCGCATTAAAAAAAAAAAAAAACAACTAAAAGAAAACATGATTCTTCATAGAAGATATAAAAATGGCCAATGAAGAGATGCTTAACATCACTAATCATTATGGAAAATGCAGATTAAAACCTCAGTGAAATACTACCTCACAACCATTAGGATGGCAACTATCAAGAAATAAAACCCCAGAAACTAACAAGTGTTGGCAAGGATGTGGAAAAATCAGAATCCTTCGGCATTGTAAAATAGTGCAGCTGCTATGGAAAATAGTATGGCACTTCTTTGAAAAATTAAAAATAGAATCACCATATGACCCAGAAATTCCACTTCTGGAAATTGGGAAGCAGGGTCTTGAAGATATATTCATAGCAGCATTATACACAATAGTCAAAAGTTGGATGCAACCCAACTGTTCAATAACAGGTAAATGGATAAACAAAATATGGTATATACATACAAGGGAATATGATCCAACCTTAAAAAGGAAGGAAATTCTGACACATGGATGAGCCTAGAGGACACTATGCTAAATAAAATCAGCCAGCCACAAAAGGACAAATATTGCAAGACTTCACTTATATGAGTACCTTGAGTAGTCAAATTCATAGAGAGAAAGTAGAATGGTGGTTGCCAGGGACTGGAGTTGGGGTGGAGATGGGGTTAGTATTTAATGGGTACTGAATTGAAATTAGCCACATGTGGCTAATGGTTAGCATATTAGATGGATTGCTTTAGAAGATATTTGGTGGGAATTTGGTTTCCAGGACTCCTTACAGTTACTCCAGGACCCCCAGTGCCCCTTAGGCCACGGGCTGGGAACTTGATGACCGTCACACACCAGGCATCTTTCCCCTCCACAGGCTTAGAGAAACAGGTCTCAGCCCAAGGTGGTGACAATCAGTTGCTCAGTGTGGACAGAGCTGGCTCCGAACCACTCACCCTCAGGCATGGTTTAAGGACTAAGATAAGATTCAGAATACACTTTGTAAGATTTACTGATGCCTGAGCAAAAAAAATAAAAATAAAAATAAATTAAATATTTTAAGAATTAACAAATGGAAGGCAAGGGATTTGATTTGGGGATGAGTAGGGCTTGATGAGAAGGCAATCTGGTTGGCATCCTTATTACTGTTTCTTAAAAAAAGACATCTTGATATGATCCTTCTTGGCTAGCTTAGTTATTAAGGAAACAGTTTCCTTTTTTCCTCCCCTCCCTCCCCTCCATCCCCCCTTCCTCCCTTTTAAGTGGGCTTCTCAGGGACATCTCTGTAAGGCCGCTGTCTGTCTTGAAGTCCAATAAGAGCTGCTCCTCTGCCTCCAGCCCTTTCTCTCTGCTCCCTGTGCTGGGCCCACAGAGACCCAGGGTCAGTCCTCCTGCCAATCGGAAGCAGAGTTCACAGCCCTGCTCCCCATGGTCGCCCTGCTGCCCTGGGGAAGCTGTCCAGCTTCTGGAACCGTTCTTCCTGAGAATGCCAAGCTGTCTCCCAGACCTCCTGGCTCTCTGCTGGGGGTGTGGAGGGTCTATGCTGCTGCCTGGTCCACTGCCGCCAGTTTCTGTGCTTCCAGAAGCCGCTCTCTCACCTGCCGGGGTCTCCACCTGCCAGTGGCCCAGAGGAGACAAAACGAGTGTTGTCCCGTGGCCAGGTAGGGAGACTCCTGTTACCCGTGGCTGTCTGCTCTTCGGATGGCAAGACTGGATTTGATTAAAAGCAGGTTTGCGCAAGCACCACCCTGCCCACGGGCCAGCCACACTGCAGAGGGCAGCTTGTATGCCAAAGGACGTCGTTTGCAGGGGCAAGTGGGACCTCGTCCAACCACCTCGAGCGGGTGAATCACACGCTGGAGGGTGTGCGCGGCATGTGTGTGAGTGTGCATGCTTGTAAGTGAACAGGGTGTGAGGGAGAAGTGGTCCAGTTTCAGTTCCTGTCACAGTGTTACCTCCTCAGAGTCCATTTCCTTCCCGGGAAAGGCAAGGGAGCAGCCAGGCACAGCCCTGTCGCCTGAGTGGTGGCTGGGAAAGGCTGCTCCACAAGCACAAGTGCACGACTTGTGTTTCTCAAGCCTAAGAAGGAACACATTTCTGGGGGTGGGGTGAGGAGGGGAAGGGGTGTGACTGCCTGCCCATGGGTGTTCCCCTCCTGAAATATTGCCCTCAGCTACCCCTCAGCTTTGGGACCTCCTTGGAAATGCAACATACATGGTGTTTGTTAAGCCTTGGGCTCTGGGATGCCCCTGCATACTCACCCCCTGCAGAAGGAGAAGTGCTGATTGTTCTTATTTTCATTTTCAGCAACATAGGCTTGTTCAGCTACAGGCCTCCAAAGAGAACCCTCGAGTGTTTGGACACCAGAACGGGGAAATCAGTGACCCAGTGCTTCAGGAAAGTAGCGGAAGGAGCCTCGTGGCTCCCGCTGTGCATAGCAAAGTGTTCCTTCCCCGGCCCAGCTCTGGGGACCAGGCTTTGTGCAAGATCCTGATGCTCCGCGTGGCTGAGGTGTGGAATCAGACATTGCACGCGGCCAGGTCTTTCTCCTCCTCTGGTGGCCATGCATCTCAGGGAGATGATCTGACTCCTCTCTGCCCACTTACTCCCCGTCCCAGGCTCATTCAAGCAGGTTCTCAACTCCCAGGCTGCCGTGAGCATTTAGAGCAGATAATCCAAGCAAACAAGGGCAATGGCCTCTACGCTGCTTCGATTCCCCTCTGGGATTAATGTCACATGAACAAACAGTCCACAAAGCCTACATTCATAGAAATGCTTAGGATGTGGAATTGGAGCCAAATGGTGCCTGTGGACAGCCTGAGACAGGGGACATGAAAGGGAGGGTGGGGCTCAGGAAGGGAGGGAGGCAGAGGCTACGGCTCAAGGATTTGGAAGTGGCTGCATTCGCAAAGTGGCCAGCCAGCCTTGGAGGCCGGGATGTGAGATGGAGCAGGGAATTCATGTGACAGTGTCAGTTGCAACAGCTGAGCCTGATCTAGATTACCAACCAATACAAGGGACTAGGAAAAATAAACAGCACTCATTAACTGCTCTATCCTGTGGGGACTGAGCAGGGTTCCTTTGTTATTACATTTGCTCAAGTACTTGTGGCCTTTAAGATACCTTCAAAGAGCTGACTAGTGCTAGGTTGGGTGATTTTATGTACATAATAGAGGTCTAGTGCATGAATTTGTGCACGGGTGGGGTCTGGCCAGCCTGGCCCCAATCGGGGCAGATTGGGCCCTGGCCTGTTGGGAGGAGGAGACAGCAGGAGGTTGGCCAGCCTCCCTGCCCTTGATTGGGGTGGGAGAGGCTGATCATGGATGGGGCCCGCCCGGGGGAGGGGCCATGGGAGGTTGGCCAGCCAGCCCCATCTCCCAATCGGGCCAGTTTGCTGGCTATAGTGGGCATCATAGTGACCAGTTGTTCCAGTTTTTATGGCATTCTGGTCATTGGCTTTTTATATATATAGATAGTATATTGTGTATATATATTGTTCTATATAACAAAGAGATAATATGCAAATTAACCCTCATGCCCTCAAAAGATGGCTGCCTACAACCAGATTGGCAGGGGGGTTAGTGAGGGACTACCAAATGACTGAACAAGCAGGTTGCGTGGGGCAACCAGGCTGGTGGTGGTGGTGGGGGGGGGAAGTTGGGGGCGACCAGGCCAGCAGGAGGGGCAGTTGGGGGCAACCAGGCCAGCGGGGTGGGCAGTTAGGGGCAACCAGGCCAGCAGAGGGGGCAGTTGGGGGCAACCAGGCAGGCAGGGTGGGCAGTAAGAGGCAACCAGGCCGATGGGGGGAGCAGTTAGGGGCAACCAGGCCAGTGGGGGCGTGCAGTTGGGGGCAATTAGGCTGGCAGGGGGGGGCAGTAAGGGGTGACCAGGCCTGCGGGGGTGGGGGACAGTTAGGAGTGACCAGGCTTGGAGGGAGGGGGCAGTTAGGGGTGAGCAGGCTGGCACACAGAGACAGTGAGGGGTAATCAGGCTGGCCAAGGGTGGGCAGTTAGGGGCGACCAGGCAGGCAGGCAGGTGAGTGATTAGGAGCCAGCAGTCCAGGATTGCGAGAGGGATGTCCCAGATTGGAGAGGGTGCAGGCTGGGCTGGGGGACCCCCCCCCCCCCGTACACAAATTTGTGCACCAGGCCTCTAGTATGAATATGAATATGAATATGAATATGAATATAAATCTATATATATAAATGGCTAAGTGACTGACTGACAGTCTGTCCATCTGACCATCTGACCGACCAACCGGCCGGTACATATGATGCGCACTGACAATTTAAAAATAAACGACTTGCACATGCGCGATACATATAAAACTCTCGCTGGTGCCAATCACACACGTGTGTTTTGATATGTCATTGTCAATTGTGAATTTGGTTGTTTTTATTGACATTTCTATTATAAAGAAAGGGCGAATAGCAATATTAAAATATTCCTTCTAATTAATTTCCTTTCAATGTGCACGAATCTGTGCACTGGGCCACTAATATAAATATAAATATAAATATAAATATAAATATAAATATAAATATAAATATAAATACAAATGTAAATGTAAATGTAAATGTAAATGTAAATGTAAATATAAATTTTTAAAGAAAAAGACTTAAAACAAATATGACAAAATTTTAAAACTAATTGGTGTGTGCCTGGGCCTTGGCTATATTATTTCTGTACTTTTCTACATAGTTCAGTTATTTTGTAATTAAGAAAAAATATGTTAAAAAAACAAAAAAACTGTCCTGGCCAGTATGCCTCAGTTGGTTGGAGCATTGTCCCATGCACCAAAAGGTTGTTGGTTCAATTCCCAGTCAGTGCACATACCTAGGTTTCGGGGTTTCATCCCCAGTCAGGGCACCTGTGGAAGGCAATCAATCAAAATTCTCTCTCACATCAATATTTCTCTTTCTTCCTTCACATCTCTCTAAATTTAATGAGCATATCCTTGGGTTCGGATTAAAAAAAAGGAAAAAATTGGGCATTCTTTATTTTATTTTGTGAAGCTGTTTTTGAATGTCTTGGACTCTCCCTTCTCACTTCCTTTGTTGAGATTCCAGGCAGAGCCAGGAATGCTGGATTCCTTGACAGCTGGGTTTTGTACCCCCGCGCCCCCACCCCGCCAAACACACGCAGGAGTTAGCACACCAGGATATCCTGGTCCTGGTATTCCCCACATCCTCATGGCTCACTGATTCCAGTGAGCTGTGGAAGCAGGCACCATGCAGCCTTGTGTGCTTGTGTGCTTGGCCTGCTGGCCGGGAGCATCCAGGATGAATCACCGGGAAGTCATAGTAATTTTCCCTTTCAAAAAGAGTTGGGAACAGCAGCACTGTAGGTTGATCTGCCTGAAGCTGAGGGAAGATAAATAACCAGGAGGCAAAACCTGAACTGAAAAGTCCAGTTGAGATTTAGGGCCTGGGTTCTCCCAGCCAAGGGCCTGTGGGAGTGTAGGGGGCTCCTGGAGCCCTGACCACTCAGTGGCTTCTCCTGTGGGTGAGGTGTACCTCTGACCAGGCCTGCTGAGTTGCCCGCCTGCACACAGCCTTGCAATCCCCTGTGGGCGGCTCTGGGGAAAGGGGCCCATGCTTAAGACACTCAGAGAAGGTGGCTGGCGGCTTAGGAACTGGTAAGACTGGTTTCCACTGCTGGCAGCCACTAGGAGATGCCAGGAAGACAAGGTTAGGAGAAGCAGTTGGGGTGGGCAGAAGGCAGAGGTTCTCCGACCAATTTATAGGCGGCTAGAAAAGCTTCTGGAGTCTCCCACTCTGTTCTGGTTGTCTCCCGGACGTCTTACATCCAGGATACGATCCTGGAATGTGGTGACCCTTTTGCTGAACTGTGGGAACAGTTGTGTCAGAAATAAAATCTAAGTGCCAGAGTCCCCTCAGAGAATTTTCCTGGGTCTGACTTCACTCTAAACCCTTGGAAAAAGTTAAGACCCGACAACATTTTCAAGCCAGTGAGTGTGGCTTGGATTTTTAAATTTATTTTAATTATCCTCACACAAGGGTATTTTTTCCATTGATTTTTTAAGAGAAAGTGGAAGGGGGTGAGGGGAGAGAGAGAGAAAGGGAGAGCGTGAGAGAGAAACATGGATGTGAGAGAGACACAGCTATTGGTTGCCTCCCACTCTCATCCCGACTGGGGGTTGGGGTTGAGATTGAACCTGCAACCCTTTGTCCACAGGCCGATGCTCTAACCACTAAGCAAAACCAACCAGGGCTGGCTTGGATTTTTTTAAAATGTTCCTTTTATAGAGGAATTTTATTTTTGTTCTTGAGTTATTTATTTTTTAATGAAAACTTGAAGTATAGTATGGAGTTTCCTCAACAAACTAAAAATAGAATTTCCATTTGACCCAGTGATCCCACTTCTAGGAATATATCCCAAGAAACTAGAAACATCAATCAGAAAGGATATATGCACCGCTATGTTCATAGCAGCACAATTTACAATAGCTCAGATTTGGAAACATCCTAAGTGCCCATCAGCAGATGAGTGGATTAAAAAACTGTGGTTACATCTACACAATGCAATACTATGCTGCGGTAAAAAGGAAGGAACTCCTACCATTTGCAACAGCATGGATGGAACTGGAGAGCATTATGCTAAGCGAAATAAGCCAGTTGGAGAAAGATAAATACCACATGATCTCACTCATTTGTGGATTATAATGAACAACATAAATTGATGAACAAAAACAGATCCAGAGACAGAGAAGCATTGATCAGACCGTCAAACCTCAGAGGGAAGGTAGCGGAGGGGGTGGTAAGGAGGAGAGATCAACCAAAGGACTTATGTGCTTGCACATAAGCATAACCAATGGACACAGACACCAGGGGGGTGAGGGCATGAGCGGGGGTAGGGGGTGGGGGAACAATAGGGGGAAGATAAGGATACATATGTAATACCTTAATCAATAAAGAAAAAAGAAACTTAAAGTATAGTTACTGCAGCATCATACACTAAGTGTTTTCTTCTAGTACAGCTGCCCCAGTCCCTTGGAGCCCAATGGCATCCATTAGGGTGTCATGACTTTAAGCCTTCGGGGCCTCGGTTTTGTCAGGGCTCTTGAGGCATTGCTTTTATTTGCTGCTCCAGAGTAACAGGCAGACCATGTTTTTGAGGAGCGGCAAGGATTCATTAGCCTGGACTATTTGTCAGTGGTTTTGAAGACAAGGAAATGTTTATTTTATGAGAACATTTGTCCCATCTTAATTTGCAAGGGATAAAAAAAGTAGCCTCCGTGAAGCATGATAGAAAAGTATTTGGTTCTTGTGAAACACATGAACGTTGTCATAGAATTTCTTCTCCATAAAAACACCTTGGAAAGAATTTTCCAGTTGTCCCATCTTTCATGTTGCCTCCGGATCATGTTTTCTCAAAGCCCAGGGAGGGGAGAAGTTGCAGACGCTGGCCCGTGGGAGGATCCCACACTCCAAGGTCCCTTCCCTCTCAGAGTTCAAATGGTTCATGTGCCGTTCTCCCTCCCCACCCAGAGGAAAGTCCCTGTGGCCCACTTTCTGTGCAGTGCTTTTCCACTCTTTCATAATCTAGTATTGTGACCTTGAGATGCAGAGAGAAGGCTTTGGCAGCGCATGCTTCACGTGGAGCCAGCTCTGCTGGCATCTGTGCCCTGGTACCACATGCCCATGGCTGCAGCTGCCCGTGTTCCTGAGAGCACATGCCTTTGCCATCATTCTGAGTCCTGACACCCGAGACAGGGGCTGCAGGACCCTGGAGGTAAAGGCCTCCTGCCGGGCGCCACGAGAAGAGCTGTGTTCCTGGGAGGCTGGCTCAGCAGAGAAGCGTGCATGGGAGAAGGGGTGCATGTGTGTGCATGCATGTGTGTGTGTGTGTGTGTGTGTGTGCGCTTTAGAGAAAGACATGAGAGAGGGAGGGAGAGAGAGAGAATGCAATAGAGAAAAGATAGAGATAAAAGAGAATCTGCTTTGAAAATAGATTTCAAGTTATTATTTCTTGGACTATACCTGATTTGATTATTATAAATATCAGTTATAGAACTCTACACTCTATGCAAGACTGTTTATTCTTAAATGAAGACCTTGATGCTATGGAAGTGTGTGCTTTGATGCTGGGAAGCAGAAGAAAGACCCTATCAGGTCAAAGAGGAGGAGGGGAACACGCAGGCACGCAGGGGTTCAGGGCCAGGACTGCTGGGCTACACTCTTTGGTCCTCAGCTCACCACCCTTTTCCCAGGCTTGTCCTCTCCCTGTTCACCCTGGTTTGTATTGGCAGATACTCCTGCTGAAGCTTACTTCATCACATGAAATGAAGGGGAAATCAGATTGGCCACTAATTGGACTTGCTGTAGACAATTAGGGTTAAGCTGACATGAGGGAACTATCAGACACTGGGATTTCCAGGGTTTGTTTTTTTAAAAATTCATATACTTGGGAAGTTCTTTCAGAATTCAAGTGGTTATAAATCAGGAAACTAATTTTCAGTATCGGGATTTTAAATCTCTTAATAAGAGGATCCTGGAAATAGTCTGGTAGCCAGTGCACACACTATCATGATATACAATGACATTATATATGTGTATATGGCATATATAAAGTATATACAGTATGTGTGTATGGTATATATAGTATATGGTATATATAACACGCAATGTATATATAGTACATGCTGTGTATTATGTGTGTGTATGTATGTGTATATATGTGCATGCACACACGCTTCCAGAGTATTTAATAACAAGTACACAGGTATATTATGTGCGTGTATGTATGTGTATATATGTGCATACACACACGCTTCCAGAGTATTTAATAACAAGTACACAGGTGTATTATGTGTGTGTATGTATGTGTATATATGTGCATACACACACGCTTCCAGAGTATTTAATAACAAGTACACAGGTATTTTCTAAATCACCTAATGTTTAATTCCTGGATGCAATCAGTGATTCACAGATGAAGAGGGCTGGCGCATTGTTCACAGGCATTGTCATTTATTCCTTGAAAGGAACTTTCTGTCAGCATTGGACCCCCACGTGTTTTCAGCCATCGCCTCTCAAGCCCTTGTAGTGAGGCTCCGCCTCCACTTTTCAAATTGTAGCTCTAGTTCCCAAAGCAAATGCATCTCTTCCTGACCCATCCATTCAGCCGCTTAATTCTCCACTAAATGAATTAAATCACTGTTCAGCAAACATTGGTGACTGCCCACTCTCTGGAAAGCCCTGTGGATACATCAGGTGTAGGGTGTGTGTGTGTGTCTGACACGCTAGGGCTTACCGCTCATGAGGTGACACGCAGACACTGGCACACATTCTATTTAAGTGCTTATTTAATCTCTGCAGTTCTTGGCCATATAAATAATTCCTCAAGCCATTTACCCCCAGCTCAGAGCCAGCCACCAGCTTTCATTACAGCAACTGCTGTTTGTGTATTTGTGTATCTGTTTCTGGTGCCCAGTGACCCCGAGGAGAGCTGCTGAGGAGAAGCAGACACAGGCCCGAGGAGAGAGGTCTCTCCCAGGGAGGTGGCACACAACGAGGAGAATGGTGACGTGGGTCCGAGAAGCTGCTCAGGACACAACATCCCCCTCCCCCTTTTTCCTGACAAATGTAGTCTCCTCTGCTTTCTGTGATTCCGTCTGGATACTTTCATCGGAATGCACATCTTTGATGGCAAACCACTGTGCGTGCGGCCTGCTGTTCTGCATGCTCAGGGCTGTGTCCGCGTATGCCCCTGTCACCACTCCCAGCCGTTATGTGGACCCTCCTTGAGCAGGTGTGCAGTGACCAGGGAATCATGTGGTGTAGAGCAGCAGCCAGGAGTCAGAGTCCTGAGTCCACCCAGGATCCAGTCGCCTCAGTTTCTTCCTCTGACACGAGGGGTTTGAACTAGAGCAGCCGGGGCCTCCTAGCTCTGATCCTGAGGTTAAATGGAGCGTAGTTGTGTTCCTTGTACTCGGGGAAGGTGAGGCCCCTGCAGGCCCTGGGCAAACACAGTGCAGGTCCTGGGTGGTCCAACCTGGACAAAGGGCTGTCTGCCCAGGTGTCTGTGCAGGCATGTCCCTGGCTCTAAGGGCAGTGTAACTGCCAGGGAGGATTGTAATGAAGAAATGCCCTCCACTGAAAAACCAGAAATACTCCTCGAGCCCCTGCTGGGTGCAGGACACACACTATGTGTGGGGGACACAGAGAAACCTGGGGCAGGACCTGTCCTCCAGGGGCCTGCAGCTTAACGGAGCAGCTCCCCATCTCCCTCCTTCCCTCGCTCCACCCTCAGGGAGCAGACCTGCCAGTGTTCATCCATGCGCGTGTCGTTGGGACCAGGGAAAGCAGACAAGGGCGCAGACAAGGGCCGCTTTCCAGCCCTTCGCCTCTCTGTGATAGACTTCCTGTACTCTGCACTGTCCTGGCTCCCTTTCTTCCCTTCCTCATGGTCCTTTAGCTCATGTCTTCAAGGCTCATCATCAAAGTGGTCTCACTTGGTCTTTTTGTTTTCAACTTGCATTACAGCTCTGCCCACACCTTCCCCTTTAACAAGAACTAACATTTTGCTGCCTGCCTCCCACCTGTGGTCATTCATCCACCACACCCAGGTTTATGGGTGTTGAGCAATTATCACCACTCATTTTTATCAGAATATATATATGATTAATGCCCCCTTATCCGCAGTTTCAGTTACCTGTGATCAACTGTAGTCTGAAAATATTAAATGGAAAATTCCAGAAATAAGCAATTTATGTTTTGAATCTTGCACCATTCTGAGTAGTGTGATGACATCTTGAACTGTCCAACTACATCCCACAAGGATGTGAATCATGCCTTCATCCACCATCTTCATCTTAGTAACCATCTTGGTTATCAGATCAACTGTTGAGGTATTGCAGTGCTGGTGTTCAAGTTGCCCTTATTTTACTTAATAATGTCCCCAAAGTGCAAGAGTAGTGATGCTGGCTTTTCGGATGTGCCAAAGAGAAGCTGTTAACTTCATTATGGGTATGCATGTAAAAAGAAAAAAATTTAGTACTATATATGATTTCAGGCTTCCACTGGGAGTCTTAGAAATATATCCCACAGATAAGGGGAGACTACAGTATATATGAGGTAATATGCAAATTGACCCTTACACCCTCACAAGATGGCTGCCTACTATCAGGCTGGTTGTGGGGGGGGCAGTTAGTGAGGGATGACCAAATGACTGAACAAGCAGGCTGTGTGGGGCAAACAGGCCGGCAGGGGGGTTAAGTGAGGGTCAACCAAACTACTGAACAGCAGGCTGCATGGGGGCAATCAGACCGGTGAGGGGCCATAAGGAGTGACCAGGCCAGTGGCGGGGGCAGTTAGGGGTGACCAGGCCAACAGAGGGGAGCAATTGGGGGTGACCAGGCTGGCAGGGGGGGCAGTAAGAGGTGACCAGACTGGCGGGGGGGGGCAGTTAGGAGTGACCAGGCCGGTGGGGGGGGTTGCAGTTGGGGGCAACCAGGCTGGCAGGGGGGCAGTAAGGGGTGACCAGGCAGGCAGGCAGGCAAGCAGGTGAACTATTAGGAACCAGAGGTCCAGGATTGTGAGAAGGATGTCCAACTGCCGGTTTAGGCCCGATCCCAGGGATTGGGCCTAAACCGGCAGTTGGACATCCCCCAAGGAGTCCCAGATTGGAGAGGGTGCAGGCTGGGCTGAGGGGACCCCCCATGCACGAATTTTGTGCACCAGGCCTCTAGTTCATATATATAATTTCTATGAATTTATCTGCACATAAATTCATAGAAAAAGAGAAAGGGATCAGAGATCACAAGCCTTCATGTAGCTAAAGCAGTGTTCAGCTATGTCTAGGTGCTCATAAGGAAGTTTCCCTCCATAGATGGATATGATTTGAGAGAAATCTGCCTAAAAGAATGGAACATACAGACCAAGTTTATAAAGGTCTCTGGCTACTAGCTTATTGGGACTCCTGACAGATTCCTTTGTCTTAACTTGGAGATAGTTCAGCCAGTGACCACTACCTCATTTCCTTCTTTTTGGTGAACCCTGCCTGTCTCCATGGTTTTGTAGGATTCTCATTACTAAAGTGTATTCTAAACAGGGTGCCATTGTTCAATCTGTTGAGAAGTCACTGTGAGTGTCCTCTCATCTATTTTATCCAATATCTATGCCCAACTACCAGATTTCATCATTTCTATGATACACATTATTTCACATTTCTGAGGTTGGAGTTGTTTAAAATGGCGGTGTGTCATAACATGTTAAGGTTCATTTCCTTCTTATGGTACACCAAATGTTGCTACTACAGACTGTATTTTAGATTTGCAGAAACCTTGCATGTGGAGGCCTTGAGAGATCCTGAACAAGTGATGGCTGTTTCAATAACTCCCCTCCCAGCGAGGGGAGGTTGCAGGCTCCTCTTCTACCACTTCAGGAATCTTGCAGGTGCCGTTGTCCACCCCACACCCAGCCCACTTGACACCTTGGCTGCTGTAGCTCTAGTCCTTTGCCTCCTGCCTGGTACCTGTTTCCTGCGTGGGTTTCTGTTGAACTCCACGAGGGCTGTCTGTCCAGCTGAATTTCAGCTTCACCTCTAGGCTCTACCCTCTGCTGTCTCTTAGCTCCATGCTCTGCAACGTGTGGACACTGGCATGCCCACGGGTACCCAGCAAGTGTCCCAGCGCCCCGGTCAAGCAGGAACTGAGCCCACCTGCGTGCCAGGGAGAGGAGTTCAGGCATGCAGGAGAACCAGACTGTGCTTTTTTTTAAAAAAATGTTTTATTGCCTTTTAGAGAGAGAGGAAGGGAGAGAGATAGAAACATTGATGAGAGAGAAACATCATTGATAGGCTGCCTCCTGCATGCCCCCTAATGGGGATCAAGCCCGCACCTGGCCATGTGCCCTGACTGGGAATAGAACCTCGACCTCTTGGTTCTTGGGTTGACCCTCAACCACTGACTGAGCCCAGACTGTGCTTTTTACTTTTCTATCCTCAACATTTTGCACATTTACTGGGGCATAGTAAGGGTTCAATAAATGTTTATGCAATAAATCCACAAGCTAACAGATTCATTGTTTTTATCTACATGTGACACATAGGTGCAGAACATCTTACATAGTCTTCCCTCGTTTCCATGACAGGGAGGAGCTAGCACAGAGCCATTCCCTAGCAGGGCTTGTGGCTTCTGGTCTCCAGGGCCGCTAGCTGACCCTTTCATTTAGATGTGGTGGTTTGTTTTTTTTTATTTTTCTGCCCCTTTGGTTGGGATGGGATGTTGTTAGCTTTGTTGGTGTGCATGAGGTGGGGCATACATGTCTCATCTCTCTCTTTCTGCATAGCGTCATACCTGGCCTAGCCTTGACATTTCCAGTTCACCTGGGATAGATCCAAATTTGTGGGTGAGGCCAGAGCTGGGGCCAGGTGAGGCTCACAGGCGTTTGGCTTCCAGCTCAGTCTAGATGAAGGTTGTTTGTACCTGTCAAATGCGTGGGATTTGTCCTGGTGCTTATCTGGGTCAGGTTCACTTCTGGCTTTGACCTAATCTTTTTGTAAAGCTGTGGCTCTTCACCTGGTTAACTCCTCATTGAGGGCACTGCTGGTATAATTGAGCTTCCCTGTGAATGGAGAACTTGCTTACTACACTGGAGAGCAAAGAAACATTAGAAGACAAGGTCCCTGCCATCAGTAAACCACCTGCCTCTACTCAGCAACATGCTGAGAAATAGGACTAGCCATGTAATATACTTCTCATGTAATGGACTGGTTTGTTCACAGTGATTCTAGATTGTATTTCATTAATATTCACTATTACCCAGATTTTGATGTACTATTTCTTATTTCTCCTAGAAAACAGATCTACTGGTACTTGTTGAGGAGGTGCTGGTCTTTATTTTTTCTGGTTAGGGGCTGTGGTGGGAGCTCTGATCATGGCATCCATAGATGGCGCCATGGCGAGGCGTTGGCAGTGGTGTGCCACGTGGATTCCTGTGAGCTGACATGTTGCTAGCTGGTCAGCCACAGCAGGTGTGTTTTCAACAGAGGAATCTGCAGATGCTACATCAGGGCTTTCTCCCCTTTCCGTTGTGGAGCCAGGTAGCCTGCATACCAGAGGCTGGCTCCTAATGCAACAGGGAGGTATTATAGCTGATTATTTCATGTTTTTCTTCTTTTTCTTTTTAGCTATAAATGTTACCAAGAAATAGGCATTCATAATGGGACAAGAAGAGGGGCCTACAATTAGAGATGAAATAGTCTGTAATAAGGCGCAGACTCACGTGGTGAAAACTACAGCAGCCTCAGTGTAGAAGATGACCTTGATGCACCCAGCTTAAATCCTCCTTCCAACAGGGTCACCCTCCCCTGCTGCCTGGACTAATCAGCTGAGAACTTTCTCTATGACCTTGTCCAGAGATTTGCCCTTGACTGAAAAAGGCACACTCAGTCACACTTCCTCCCTTTAAAGCCCATCGTGTACAAAAGCCACCCCCAGCCTCAAGGTGAGATTGTAAGAGTTATAGGCTGCTAGTGTTTAAGCCATTAGCATCTTTCAGTTTCTCCTCATGAAAGGCAATCAGGTAAATACTTGAGAATAAAAAAAAAACACATTAACTTCATAGTTAAACCAGACATATTAGATTTTTCTCCTTCAGTTTTCTTTGTGGAACAAACTCTGAAAACACTCATTTCAGAGAAAGAGCTGAAAGCAAAAAGGAGGAATTCCCTGCACCCCTCACTGCCAGTGCCCAGTGAACAAAAGTTTTGGTGTGGAGCTCTGAGAGGCCCCGATGCTTTCTTACCTGTTATTATCAGCAGTCCTACACATGAGGCTGATCCCTTGCTCTAGCCTGACTTACAGAGGGAGGAGCTCCCGGGAAAATATGATGCAGGCGGTAAGCCCCTGAGGAAGTGATGTTGACTGAGTAATGAATAACTGGGAGGAACCAGACATGCAAAACCTTAGAGGAGGAGACTAAGGCTCCCCAGCACCTGGAGGAATGGAAGGAAGCTCAGGTGACAGCCCCACGTGAGGGGATGGGAGCTGGTGGTGAACAGGGAAAGAGGCCGGAGCCACCTGAGTCACCATGCAGCAATGTGGACCCTTGTCAGCCCGAGTGAGGAGTTGATTATAAAAACCCTCAGGTCCTTCATGTTGGTGAGATAACCACCAATCCAACCTTCTCGAGGACCTCCGGGCATCCTGAGACACAAAGTTTTTTTCATAAGAGTGGTTAAATCTGGTATTTCCTACCATGTATGAAAAATGAATCATTTAGATGAATAGGACCAAATACCACTCACTTTTCCTTCTCTGTAAATTGCATATACATCTATATAATAGTGTCAGGGTCTGTGCCCATTGTAATGTCCCAATAACGCATGTGGTTAAAGTGAACGTGTAGCACTGCCTTCTTTCAGGCCCTCCCATCCTTGCTTCTCATAGGCACACCCCTGAAATGGACACAGAGCCTTAAATCCCAGAGTTCCAAATGTCACCCACATGTCAGGTTTACCTGAAGTGGAGCAAGTCATGGTATGGGGGAGGGCTTGGGAAAGAAGGGGTCAAGGAGCACAACACTAGGCTGTTCTGCTGGGGTTGGAGGGAAATGCAAAACAGAGTTTGTTTCCAAGACTTCCAGACTCCAGAAATGGACTTAGTCTCCAAAAATGATTGGTTTTATCCAGGTGAGTTGATAGAGAATATCTGACTGAATTGTACTCTTTGATTCAGTCAGTGCTTGCTATTGAAGTCAGTTTTAGATAATCTTTTTCTATTTATTTTATCCTCTCTTCCATCAAAATTGCTTACTGAATGCCTCCGATGCACTCAGTACTGTTCTCATTCTGGAAGACAGATGTGATCAACAATCCTTCTTGGGTCAGAGAGGACGATGGACTGCTAAGTGGTAGTGTGATTGAGGCAGGAGAGTAAGAAGCTAGGGAGATTCCTTGACAAGCAGAATAAGGGAAACTGAGACAATATAATTATATGAGACCAAACAGTTAGAGCAATTTATAGCCAGCTAATGAATCACAAGGTTTTATCATCCCTAACCAAGGACACTAAGGAGCAAATGGCTTACACATTCCAGACTGTCCCAGGGCAGAGCAGCTTCAGTCCCTATCTCTCTTCAATGACTTTCTTGATGACTTTCTTTAAAAATGAAACTAACCAGAAAATAATCCCTGACTCCACTATATGCACATTTTGATGAATCAACATATTGAAGGACACACCTGAAAAGCTAATGACTATTCTAAGACCCTCCCCTAACACCTCCCCTAGATTGCAGCAGGCCAAAGAGAGATAAAAAGCTCAAGCCATAGCATGTTCTTGCTAGAGCATGCCCACGCTTCTATCTTTGCTGTATTTCTCCTAAACTCTAAGGGACCCCATGAGACTTGCAACCAGTGGAGCAGCAGGCAGCTGCAGCTCCACCAGGCTTACCCCTGAACCTGTCTCCGAGCCCCCCTTTTTCTCTCTCCTCTTGCTTCTTCTGATTTAAGCCCTTCCTTTGTTTTACTGTCCTCAGCTTTAATAAACATACTCTCAAAATCACCTGGACTCGTGTTGTGAAATTTTTCCTACGCAAACTTAAGAACCCACACACTACCCACGGGCCCTAGGCAGACCCACCCAGGGGCCAGACCCTGTCTGGTAACATGATGACAAAGGTAGGTGTAGCTCTTTAGCATGTTACCAAACACTGCAAGGAGGATTTCTGATAGAGGGCCATCAGATAGGAAATCATTCTGGCCAGCCAGGGAAAGGAGTAGTGGGGATTCAGAATGAATCACCCTAACATGTGCCTCTATGGTATGCAGATTGTTTTGAGCTAAAGGCAACTTGAGCCACAGGCTCAGGAGAAACTTCTGTCCCTCCCTTAACTGTCTAAAGAACTTGAATTAGGGGCCTTGCCCCTAGCAAACAATTAGCAGAGCAAACCTCTTTGACCTAACTATAGGGCAGGACAAGCTTCTATTTATTAAGCATCTGCTCTTATTATTATCCTGCAATGAAGTCAAACAGTTTTAGATACTTTTTTCCCTAATCATTTTATCCTCTTTTTCATCAAAATTGCTTATTGAATGCCTCCTATGCACTCAGATGTGACAGACGATCGTTTTTTGGGTCAGAGTGGACAATGGAAGCCCCCGGGGTGCCTCACCTCATCCCTAGCTTGGATGTTCTATACAACCATGTTCCCTTTCTGTCTCTGAACCTTTGAACCTCTCCTGCATGTGGGGTCTCTGACTCTCATGTATGCAGGGTTCCCATACATATAACTCTGTCTCGTGTCTATTTTGTGGTAGGCAGTTAGATAAACATGAGCAGAGCAAGGACGATGGGCCAGGCAACAGGTCACCAGGGTGGAAAGCCCTGGGTGTCTAGCAAAGGACAATTGTAGGGTGAAACCTCCCCCCCCAGGGTGACCTTTTCTCCCCTAGCATATCGCTGGTCATGCAGTTTGGATCCCCTGACCTTCCTCCCCAGAGATAACCATCTAGGCTTCTGCTGTATTTCAGCTACAGGCCCAGAAAAGCAGCAAAACCGGACAAGTGACACCAAGGCTGACCTCAGGACCAGCTGCTTTGGATAATGACCCCTGCCCTCACGCCACCCAATCATCAGTGGAGGCCCAGACCCTGAAAGGACACACCTGGAGAGCTGATGGATATTCTATTGAGATCTTCCCCTGGGACCTCCCCTAAGATCTCTGCCCTTAAAACCCTTAAGACAGCCGGAGCCGGTTTGGCTCAATGGATAGAGCGTCGGCCTGAGGACTGAAGGGTCCCGGGTTCGATTCGGAGGCGGCTGATCGATGTTTCTCTCTCATCGATGTTTCTGGCTCTCTATCCCTCTCCCTTCCTCTCTGTAAAATATCAATAAAATATATTAAAAAAAAAACAAAAAACAAAAAAACAAAAACCCTTAAGACAGAGGACCCAGCTGGCTCTTCCTCCTGGGAGCATGCCCTCACCTTTCCCTCCCACCACTTTACCCAGGCTCCTTACCATTACCTTCCTCACTCCCAAGCTCCAAGGGCCCCTCCTTTGCCTCTGTAATTAATTTTCTCAACATTTCTTCTACGGAATACTTATTCTATGATTTTCTAAATAAATGTTCTCTTACAGTTGGAGACTTGGCTCTGAATTCTGTCCTAGCCAGAACTCAAGTACCAAGGTTGCTAAACTGAGATCTGGTCTGAATTGGTGCCATACCTGCCACCCACAACAATTTGATTAGGTCAACAAAAAAAATTGAGAGTAGAGGATGTTATGCCCAGATTTGTAGGAGGGGTGAGGTAGTGTGGCCTCCGCTGATTGGTCGGGGTCAGGTTGCACATGGGGGCAGGGCACGGCTTACTTTCCCCTTGCATTTCTATTGGCTAATTCAAAAGTGTGGGTTGGGCTCTTGGAGAGGTTCTAGGGCGGGAACCTGACTCCAACAAGTGGAAGACATGGAACAAAGGGAACATGGAGTCCGTCTCTCCCCGCCCTTTCAAGGAAAGTTTGACCATCTTCCCCCACATACCCTCCCCCCCCACACACACCCACACACTCAGAGCGCTAGAGAGTTAAGTCCAAGAGGCTGGGTCCTGAAGAGAATTAGATACCATTGTCATGAGTTTCATTGTTATTTTTCAGGTTTTGAGAGTCATAAAAGGATTTTAAGTAAGAGAATAACATAACACACATGTTGAAAATGTGACTCTGGCAGTGATCAGGAGAAGAGGGATGAGGGTTTAGCTATCATTGCTGAACAATAAGTTACTTCAAAACATAACGGCTTAAAACAACAGCACGTTTTTCTTTGGATCAGCACTGCTGGAGCTGAGAGGTTCTGGCTCGGAGTCTCCCATGAGGTTGACATGAAGATGCTGGCCGAGGCTATAAGTATTAGAAGGCTAAGGCGGTAAACTTCCATGGCTGCCAAGTTGGTGCCATCATTGGCAGGATGGGTGGCCTAGGGGAGTGAGGCAAAGTGGCTGTTATGAAATTCATATTTTCCCCCCACCCCAAATTCATAAGTTGAAAGCCTAACCCCAAATGTTATGGAATTTGGAGATGGGGACTCTGGAAGGTACTTAGGGTTAAATGAGATTATAAGGATGAGGCCCTGATCTTTTAGGGCTGGTGCCCTTATAAGAAGAGGAAGAGAACAGAGTCCTTTCTCTCTCTGCCCTGTGAGCACACAGTGAGAGGGCAGCTATCTATAAGCCAGGAAGAGGGATCTCACTAAACACTGAATCTGTGGGCACCTTGATCTTGGACTTCCCAGCCTCCAGAACTATGAGAAGTAAGTGTTTTTGTTTAAGCCTCCCAGTCTGTTGTATTTTGCTATAGCAGCCCGAGCTGACTAAGACAGTGGCAATGCCTTTTATGACCTGACCTAATACTGTCACTTCACATTCTATTTTCTGAGACAACGTCACTACCCACATTTGAGGGAAAAGGAATGAGACCCCATCTTTTGAAGGAAGGCATGTTGAAGAACTCGTGGACATAATTTAAAGATCCCTTTGATGTTTTTGGAATAACAGTTTATTTTGTGATGGTGAGGAAGGAATCTAGCCCTAAAGCAGGCAGAATAAGGCATAGATCTGAGAGGCATTAAAGTAATGGAATTAATAGGATTGGGAAAGTGATTGCAATTAGACTGAGCTGGGACAATCAAAGGAGAAGTGATGTGGAGGAGGAAGAGTAGAGTCAGGACATGCTCAATGTAAGATGCCTTTGTGATGGTGAAAGGGGTACTTCAAATAGGCATTTGCACACACAGGTCTATGGCATTCATCTGGGGGTTGTAAGCCTGAAAGCTATGGGTGTAGATGAGATCATTTAGGCAAGAGACATAAAATAAGGGGAACAAAGGTCCCAGGCAGAACTCTGGGGAGCTCCTTCATTTGGGTTTGTGTAGGGGAGGACAATCTGGCAAAGGAGACTGAGAATGGGGTGGAGAGGAGGGACAAAATGCAGAAACTGTGGCCTTCAGAGAGCCAAGTGGAGAGGGGGCTCCTGTATTGACACAGCTGGCAGGTCTGGCGAGGTGGCTGCAGGTGGCGATATGGAGGCTGTCGGTGACCTTGGCCAAAATGCTTCAGGGGAGTAAGGGAAGTTCAGATGGAATTGGATTAATGAGTGAATATTTGGAAGAAAGTAGACACAGACTCTTGACAAGCTCTTTTAAGAAGGTTGGCTATCATAGAAGAGGCAATAGATAGAGGTTAAAAAATTGTTTTAATACTTAGGGGAGGGCTGCAGTAGAGAGAGAGGGGGCGTGAAATAAGGAGAGAGAGAAGAGTAAATGAGGGAGTCACCTGCCCTTGTTCTCTCTCATAGAAAAGGAGAGGTGGGGTTGGGTGTGCATGATGCGGATCTGTAGATTTAGGATTTCCCTCAGGTGCCTTCTGTTTTTCTTATGAATGGTAAGTCTAGGTTAGTGGTACTCCTCTTTGGTTACATATCAGTATGGCCTGGGGCAGCTTTTCAACCACCTTTATGTCCAGGCTCAGTCTCAGACTCATTACATTAGAAGCTCTGGGTTGGAACCCAGACACCAGAATATTTTAAAGTTCCCCACACAAAGCCAGAGTGCATCCCAGGGACAAGGAGGGTCATTGCTGGAGGGGAGCTGGGAGGAGAGAGGTGTGCTTGTGTGAGGACACAAGATCCAACTGTGGAAGCACAGTGTGAGCCACTTGGCAGGGCTGCCAGACAATGGGAGACCCTTTAGAGGCAGGTGATTGTGCATTTCCTGTGGCAACTGTTTGGCTGTGTGGTTACCTCCAGCAGAGCTACCTGCTTGGTCTGTATTAGTAAATACCCTCTCTTGACTAGAATGTAGGATGTGAGTGGGAGAGCAGTGAGACAGAGCTATAAAAGCCTACTTGTAGAGAGGATCTTGTTTAATAGGCCATGAGAACTTTGGGGGATTTCAAGCTGGGGTGGTTTAGCACCTGTTTTGGAATCCTGGGGAGAGGGTGGATTGGACACCAGCAGGCAGATCTGGTTGCTTCAGCTGTCCTAATGGGAACATGGTGTGGTGTTCTGCTCAGATTTTCCCCTTCATTCTTTCCAGGCACATTAGAGCTATGCATAGTGTGAGGAGCAGAAGATGAAGCATTACTGCCACCATCACTGGGTCTGATGAACTGTACATAACAATTAGGGACAGGGAGGTCCAATGCTCCAGTCATTGAAGGGGACATTCTTCAGGGGCCTTGTTTCTGTTCATTCTAATCATTCTTGCTGGCATATTACCCTGACTGGCTACCGACTGCACAGGCAAGGAGGGCACATTTTTATAAACTGGCTCCAGTATGGTGCTCTCCATCAGATGAAAAGGAAGTCCCTTGTCCTGAGGTGGTGCTCTGTTGATACCATGTAGCCCTAGAGGTAAGTCATGCCTAGACAGACCCACCTAATCAGAGTGGCTTCTTACCTTTGGAATGTATTCTTACAATGTGATTTTTAGCTACACATTGTAACTTTGGTAAGTCCTGTCCAGGATTATAGGTTGTGGTGAGAAACATGTCCTGCAACATGGCTAGCCACCTCTTTCACTGATGGCCGTCTTGCCCACAGAGACTACAAATCCCAGCATTCATTGCATATCAGTCCTGGCCCAGGCCTCTGTTAATAGAGAGGCCCCAGGAGGCTCTTCCTCCCCTTCCCCAGAAATGCCTCTCCTTATCTTCCAGCCAGGTGGCAGGTTGCCACCTAGGCCTTGACTCAGGCAATTGCTTTGTTTCGATGCAATAGTGGTGATCTTTTTATTTCTGGTATTTCTTTACACCATTATGAGACAGGAAAGGCAAGATCTCTAGCAGATAGTTGTCTCACTACTCATTCATTCAGCCAGTGACCAGAACTGGCAAGATCCAGTGTTTTGTCAGATGGGAGCTGTGGTAGTGAATACAAAAAGTGAAACCAGATGTTCACCCCTCCAGTTGCTTCATATCCATGCAGGGGCTTGGATGAAAAGGTTGTAAATATGTCACAGTCCTTGATTCCTGAGGCCCAGATTTATGCACCATGTAACCTTGCACCAGGAATCCACCACCCTCACTGGAGCATCAGCTTCTGAAGGGGCAGAGCCCAGCTGTGTCCTTGACCAGAGGCGGTGGATGGTGCTGGAGAAGGAGGGGCAGTGAATACAGGCACAGGGAGCCTGGCTGGGAACCAGTGATTGCTTTTCAAGAATTTTAAAGAAGGCAAAGGATTTTACAAGATTGGCTTGGAGTTTGGTGTTCTTAGGAGATAAATCAAACTCTATTTTGCATTTTAGCATGAAAGCGAACTCAGTTTCTCTTTGGAAAATATTGGCAGATGCAAGGGAACTCTGTGAGAATGAAATTCACATAAGCAGAGTTGTTGGTACAGGTAGAGATATTCATAGGAGAAAGGAGAGGTAAGGAGGGGCCAGACCCTGCTTATTCCAGGAGGCCATCCTCTGGAAGCTGGAATTTATCCTGAGTGCCATGGGATGCCATCCAACTTTGGCTTTATGAAGAATCTATCTTTTGTATGGAGATTAAGTTATGGGGTGGGAGCAACAATGGAAGCAGGAAGACAACTGCTACCTGCTGGTTCTTCCTAGAGCACAGAGATGGTTCTCTTTGCGTCTCACCCTACATACTCCCCATAAGCAATCTGACCTTCTGCACACTTTCATGTATCCCACATGCTTTCATGACTCCCAGATTTACATTTAATTATGCTATATGCAACAAGGCTCCCCAAGGGGATGCGGTCTGAAGCTCCAGTCCCAGAAGTAATCCAGTTATCAGCAATGGCTGTTACTGAAATCCAGGTGGATGGTAAAGGTGACTTGGACAAGATGGGAGACATGAACATGGAGATGATGATGATGGACTCAGAATGATGGTGAGACAGAGGGAAGAAGCAAAGATGCTGCCTAGATTTCTGGTGTGAGCAGCTGAATGTACAATGGTGCCCATGAAAGAAGGGAAACCTGGAGAAGAATCAAGTTTGTTGAGGAGATTAAGACTTAGGTTTTGGACACATTGGGTTGGAAACATGTATAGACATATACGTGAGAGTTTTAAAGAAAGTTGGATATATAGTCTGGAGATATGAAGAGAGGAGATATGAAGGCTGGGATATAAACTTGAGATTCATATTATAGATGATAACTAAAAACATAGAAACAGAGCTCAGGCCACAGTTGCCCCATGCTAGAGACACCATCTTTATTGTCACCTTCTGAACTCTGCACAGATTCCTGTTAGTGTCAGGGGGTCTTAGGTCATGGATGTGAACACAAAAGTCACCGTTTGTCCTTCAGATATGGAATTTTTGGACTGGGACCTGGATTCTTTATCTGCATGAGTCGAAGAATGAATCCACGTACAGAAGGTGGTATAGCAAAGGTGGAAATTTATTAAAGAACAAGTACAGACTCCCACGTAGGGAGGGGGAAGATTCCCACTGAGTTCCTTTTCCCTATGGCTTATAAAGGCTGCAGATCCTGATGCCTTGATATCCCTTCTGATTGGTCACTATTCCCTTGGACTGGTTACTATAGTAACTCCTGAACTCAAAGGTTGAACCTCACATGGAACATGTGAGGTTCTCCTCACTCCTTCCTTATTGTTTTTCTATTCCCTTTGGGCTTTTTTCTTCTCCTTCTGGATGAAGGGCTTCCTTCCCTTTATTTTGTAAATATAGACCTTTTGCTGTTCCCAGCTCCCTCATTCTATGGAAAGGTACCTTTGCAGCTTTTCAGCTTCCCTATTCTATGGAAATATACCTTCTGCTGCTCTGCAGCCCTGTGCTTCTTCCATGGTTCCCTTGATTTCTAAAATTCCCTAAAACCTGTCTCTTTCACCCCCCAAAATTCCTGTTTCACTTCTGCTGCCTGTGGCTGGCATCCTTTCTCTTCCAGCTGAGCCCATGAGCCGCTCCAGAGCATCCCTGTGGGGTTTCCCTGGTAGCCTACAGTTGATGTGAGTTCCAACGTGGCACACAAACTCCTTGCCATCCTGCTCCTAGAGCGGTAGCATTCTTCCCAAGTTCTCCATTTCTGTCTTTCTGCATCATCTGGCTCAAATTTTCTGCTCTCCTAACATTTTCCCAGCTTGCTGACATTTTTACAGTGGGCATAACCTTATTATTTTATTATTAGTCACTAAACAAAAATAATTTGCTTTTCATTAGATCCATTTGCTCAAAGTGTTACATAGTTTCTAGTAAATTTTAAATGACCAAGTTCTCATAACTGACTTTAAACAGTGCTTCTAGGTGTGTGTCTGACCAGCTAGGGCAGGATGTCACTCATGCTTGTTTTGTTACCGGCAATTTCTATTTTGCACAGCAACCATGGTTTTTATTGTTCTCATTAAATACTAAAAATGTTCAGTTCAGTGGATTCTTCATATAAAATGACCCAAAAAGCTTTCCTTCTCCCCCTGCCCCCAAATAAGGCTTAAAGCAGATGCCTGCTTGCACTGCAGAACTAAAACTTGTGAGTGTGTGACTGAAACATTTGCCCGGAACAGCTGAGGGGGTTTATGTGGTCAAGTGTGGAGCCCGTGGGCCAGGAAAGGAAGGCCAGGGAGATTTGATGTTTTAGCCAGGAGAGCCTGAGACTATACTGCTTTGTTTGGGACTCTCTCTTTTCCTACCTGTGAATCCTCCCCCTCTACCCTCACCCCAACCATTGAATTCATGAAAGAGTCTTTTGAAAAGAAACAAAGGGAGGCCACACCTGTGGGCTGGAGGGCATTGCAGTGCTACCCTCAGCCTTCTCACTGTCCTTGAGCACTTGGCCATTGCTGATTCCTGGATTACTTTTGGGACTGGAGCTTCAGATCACATCCTCTTTGAGGAGCCTTGTTGCAGATAGCTAAATTAAATGTAAATTGGGGAGTCATGCAGGTGTGTGGGATATATGAAAGTGTGCAGAAGGTCAGATTGCTTATGGGGAGTGTGTAGGGTGAGACGCAAAGAGAACCAGCTCTGTGCTCTGGGAAGAACCAACAGGAAGCAGCAGTCTGCAGGAGCCGAGATTCTGAACAGACTGAGAAGGCAAGGTGGCTCTTGTGAGGTGGGGAGAACTGGAAGCCCCAGAGAAGCAAAGTTCATGAAGGAAGAGTGATGAGTCAACACGCAGACAATTATTAAGATGAGAAGGAAAGTGTCCATTAAATTTGGAAATTCAACACTAACTGGAAATTTGATTAGAATTGGTCAATGAGGGAGTGGTGAGGCCAGAGCCAGCCTGCAGGAGGTGGGCAAGTGAGGCAACAAAGACACCCAGTGAAGGAGAATTTGGCAAAACAGAGAGACAAAGGGATGAACAGAGGGAGTGCACAGGGTGAGAGAGGACTTTGCTGGTTTCTGTTTTGCTTGGCTTTGGGTGGGGTTGGGGTGGTTGTGATGGTATTTACTTTGCTTTCACTTCCTATTACAAGGAAGAAAAAGACAAGGCCTATTGGTAGGCAACTAAGTTCTCTGCATGGCAGTGTGGGGTTTTCTGTCACTCACTGTGATGGAGAACTGATGGCTTGTTTTAAGAACTTGTCTTGTTTCTATAGAGATGAAGACTAGGAGCCCTAAAAAGGCCAAGGAGGAGAAAATCTTGAATGAGAGATTGGAGAGAATCTTGATGATGTGACACAGGATGAGGGGATAGGGAGGATGAGAAAACAGGAAAGGGATCCTGAGGGTGGGAAGACAGAATAAGGTCATCACAGGGGTGAAAGAGAGAAACAGGAGGAGACAGGGCCCCGCCCTCTTTGAGCCTAGAGCAGGAAGTTCAGGGAATTCGTGTGACTGGCAGCCCTACTTTCCTTGGTCACTAGGCAGCAAGGCCACCTAATGTCGGGGGAGTTGAGGATGTGATGGAGTTTGTTGAAAAATCTGAGGCTTAGCTGTCGTGGGGACTGAGAGGGAGCTGAGCAGGGATCAGGAGAAGTTTCCTTCTCATGGCTTGCCTGGCCAAGGTTAATGGTGTATTCAAGGTGTTCATGGCACAAATATCCAGAACTTCCACCATCAGAATGTGGGGAGGAAGGATTTAGAAAGCAGAGGAAGGGTCAAGATTATAAGACAGTGAGGTAAAGGGCCGGGGCTAAGGGAGCTGGGGTTCTGGCATGAGCCACTGGATTCCTTGTCCTCTCCTTTCTGACCTGCCCTCAGCCTTTTCACACACAAAAAATTATTTTTTTTCTTTGTGTTTTATCCAGAGGTTTTGGGACATATTCTATACACTGAAAAAACAGACTTTGGATAATTATGACATGTCAATGTAGGTTCATCAGTGGTAACATGTACCATTCTGGATAGTGGGGAGGCTATGAGTATGGGGTGGGGGCATATGAGCAGTTTTAGGTTCACAGCAAAATTGAGCAGAAAGTACAGATAATTCCTGTATATAGGATGTACCCCTTCCCCACTTCCCTCACCATCAACATCCTCCATCAAAGTGTTACATATATTTGTTTGTATTGATGAACATACAATGACACAGCATGATCATATAAAGTCCACAGTTTATATTAGGATTCATTATTGATGTTGAATATCCTGTGGGTTTGGGCAAATGTGTAATGACATGCATCAACCATCATAGTATCATACAGAGTAATTTCACTGCCCTAAAATCCTCTGTGCTCTGCCTATTCACCCCTCCATCCCTCCAACTTCTGGCAACCACTGGTCTTTGTACCGTCTCCATAGATGCTCAGTGCAGGAACTGCCCCCAGCCCACAGGCCCTAGGCCCACCAAGGTGGGTGCCAGCGCCCCCCCCCCATCACCCCGCCGGTCGCCCCACAGATCAGCCCTGATCGCCAGCCAGGCCTAGGGACCCTACCCAAGCATGAATTTCATGCATCAGGCCTCTAGTTGGTTCATCTGTGTATGCATGTGTGTTCACCACCCCAAGTCAAGTCTCCTTCCATCACCTTTTATTCCCCTTACTCATCTTTTACCTCCCCCACCCTCCTTTCCCTATGGTAATCACCATATTGTTGTTTATGTCTGAGTTTTCCCCTCTTTGCTTAATCCCTTTACCTTTTCAGCCAACCCCCCAACCCTCCTCCCTTCTGACAGCTGTCAGTCTGTTCTCTGAATCCATGAGTCTGTCTCCATTTTGTTAGTTTATTTTGTTCATTAGATTCCACAAAAAAGTGAAATCATATGGTACTTGTCTTTATCTAACTGGCTTATTTCATTTAGCATAATGCTCTCCAGGTCCATCCATGCTTTTGCAAAAGTTAAGATTTCCTTATTTTTTTTACAGCAGTGTAGTATTCCATTGTGTAAATGTACCACAGCTTTTTATGCACTCATCTACTGATGGGCACGTGGGCTGCTTCCAAATCTTGGCTATTGTAAAGAATGCTACAATGAACATAGGGGTGCATATATTCTTTTGAATTAGTGTCTTGGGTTTTTTGGGATACATACCCAGAAGTAGAATTGCTGAGCTAATTTGTTTTTAGTGATGAATAATACACCATTGTCTGGATATATCAAGGTTTGTTTATCTATTCACCTATGGAAGGACATCTTGTTTGCTTCCCAAGTTTTGGTAATTATGAATAAGGCTGCTATAAACATTCATGTGCAGGGTTTTGTGTGGGCATATGTTTTAACTCATTTGGCTAAATACCAAAGAGAGCAATTGCTGGATCATATGGTACAAGTATATTTAGTTTTGTAAGAAACTGCCAAACTGTTTTCCAAAGTGACTGTACCATTTTGCATTCCCACCAGCAATGAATGAGAGTTCTTATTGCCACGTATCTTCATTAGCATTTATGTTGTCAGTGTTTTGAATTTTAACCATTTTAATAGGCGTGTAGTGGTATCTCATTCTTGTTTTAATTTAGGTTTCCCTAATGACACAGATGTTGAGGATCTTTTTATATGCTTACTCTAGGCCCAGTGCACGAATTCATGCATGGGGCGGGGTAGAGTTCCTAGGCAATTGGGGCCGATTGGAGCAGGCCAGCCCAGGGGAGGGACCATGGGAGGTTGGCCGGCCCTGGGAGGTTGGCTGTGGGAGTGCACTACCCACCAGGGGGCAGTTCCTGCACTGAGCATCTGCCCCCTGGTGGTTAGTGTGCATTATAGTGACTGGTCAACCGGTCGTTCAGTCTACTGGTCATAACGGTCTCTTAGGCTTTTATATATATAGATTTGCCATTTGTAATCTTCTTTGATAAGATGTTTGTTCAGCTCATTTTTAAGTTGGGTTACTATCCTATTATTGAATTTTAAGAGTTTTTAATGTATGTTGGGTAACAGTTTTTCATCAGATGTGTCTTTTGCAAATATTTTCTCCCAATCTGTGCTGGGAGGTTGGCCAGCCAGGGGGAGGGGGCTGCGGGAGGTTGGCTGTGGGAGTGCACTGACCACCAGGGGGCAGCTCCTGCGTTGAGTGTCTGCTCCCTGGTGGTCAGTGCACATCATAGTGACCAGTTGTTTGGTTGCTTAGGCTTTTACATATATAGATGTTTATCACCTTTTGCTTTCCTTTAAGTTACCTATTTGCCTCATTTATTACTTACATGCTATTTTTATATACTTATCTGTGGCAGTTTAAAAATATATTCATAATTTCTTTGATATGCTTCCCTACAAAAAGTAGAGGCCTGTTTCTCTTGCCTTGCATGTGAGCTTTACTTAGTGAATTGCTTCTACCAAACTGAACATGGCAGAAGTGATGATGTGTGACTCCTGATACCAGGTCTAAAAGGCCTCACAGCCCCTCCCTCATCTTTCTCATGGATTGCTACTCTGGGGAACACAGTCGCCATGTTGTAAGGCCACTTAATCAGCCCTATGGACAGGTCCATGTGAGGAAAAATTCAGGGCTCCTTGCCAATAGCTAGCAAGAACTGAAGCCCCCTGCCAGCAGCTGTGTGGGGAGCCACGGGACGCTGAGCCCGGAGTCCTGGGCGAGTGTGCAAGTGACTGGAGCCTCAGCCAACACATTGACTGCAACCTTGTCAGGCCTCTGAACCAGAACCAGCAGCTAAGCTGCTCCCAGGTTCCTGACCCTCAGAATCTGTGAGCTAACAAATGTTTATTATTTTAAGTCTGTAAGTCTTAGGATAATTTGCTATGCAGCCATAGTTAATGTATCTAATTTCTTCAGGGTTACCACTTTGTCATTAGATCTGCCACACTGTCTACTCTGTCCAGTCTAATTATTTTTTTCCAGGATGTCCCCTCTTTCTACTTCCACTGTTCTCAGGTCTTGCCATGTAGTTGTCGTCTTCCCCTCCCTGCTGATTGGGCTCGCTGGTTCCAAGATCCCTGTTCTTCCTTTTCTTTCCCTGAAACCCATCGACAACGAACTCTTAGATAAGGTGTATGAGAGGTCAATTTTCTTAATCCTTGCATGTCTAAAATTGCTTTTAACTATTTTCATTCTTGATCGATAGTTGGCTGATTATAAGATTCAAGGCAGAAAGTTGTTTTCTCCTTGAATTTTGAAGTCATTGATTATTCTTCTGGCATCCAATGTACCTGCTGTCCAATACCATTTTCATTCTTTTTTAAAAAAATATATATTTTATTGATATTTTACAGAGAGGAAGGGAGAGGGATAGAGAGCTAGAAACATCAATGAGAGAGAAACATCGATCAGCTGCCTCCTGCACACCTCCCACTGGGGATGTGCCCACAACCAAGGTACATGCCCTTGACCGGAATCGAACCCGGGACCCTTCAGTCCGCAGGCTGACGCTCTATCCACTGAGCCAAACCAGTTTCGGCCCATTTTCATTCTTGTTCTGTTGAGTACGACCTAGCTTTTCCCTCCTCAGAAGTTCTAGGCTTTGTCCCTAGTGTTGTGGAATTTTATGATGTGACTTATTGTGTCATTCAGGGTGCTTTGCTGAAAGTGAAGAAAGCCCAACTAAAATGGTTCACAGGACAAGTGGATTCATTACTTGCATAGTAAGAAGACCTGCAATAAGGTGGCTCTGGGGTTGAGTAACTTAGTGACTGAAGTACATAGTCAGGCACCCAGGTTTTCAAAAATCTATCTGCTCTGCCAGGGTGCATTGGTAACTCCCTTTGTGGGCAAAATATGGCAGTATCATATATTCCAGAGGCATAAACTGAGGCTATTTCTTCCTCTGACCTAGCTAAAATTTTAGAATATTTCCCATAATTAACCCTACCATTGGCTGACTTTCTCTCATGGCTCCGGGTCCAAAATAAGGTGTTATAGCCATTTCTAAATGAATCACTAGACCAGGGGAATAAAATTAATATTATTATCTTAGAGTAATCAAGATTTACTCCCTGGAACTGAAGATGGGTGTTGGTATTTTCCGACAACATGGCTTTGCAGGGGAATGTGGGGATTTTTAAAATACAATCTGAATCCTGTGCCTTTGTCCTGTGGGTTTGTACCATTTTGTTCCTTTATTAACTTTTAGTAGGATTTTGAAGGGAGAGGTGGTACTATGTATGTCCAATCTGTTATCTCCGTATGGAAGCCCCCACCAATGTTTTTCAAACTGTGAGTTGTAACCTATAGTATGCTATGCATTTAAAAAATGAAACAGAATATATAATGCCAGATTGCATGTATTGCATAAGTAAGAGTAAATATTGTTTCATGAAACATTTATTTGACTGTGCATGTGTGTGTGTACTGGATAGGGATGTAAAATGTGTTTCTTGTTAAAAGTTGCACACAAAAATATTTGGGAAACATTACTTTAAAGAAATCTCTTCTGAGTATTTTGTGCTCAACAGTACTATCTTATTTTGGTTGGTTTTACAGATACATGAGGCTAGGAGAACCTAGCAAGCACATCAAGCTTCAATGGCTATGAAAGAGCAAGGGAATATGTATAAGGGAACGGCTTCCCTCTCTCCCAGAGCAACTCAGTGTGCTAGCGTTATTGTCCTATTCATTTCCTTCTTGCAAAGGAAGAAACTGTGATTCAGAAATATGCTGATGCCCGTAAAAGGCAGCAGGCAGGGCCTGAGAGGCACATTTCTGGCTGTTAGTGTGGAGCTTGGCTGAGATCTGCCCCCTGATGGTCAGGGCTGTTCACAGAGTGCCTAGAGCTCTGCTCCCAGGCGAAGCCCGCCCACTCAGCAAACATCTGTCAAAAGGCTGCATCCTCCAATAGCTGGGAGAGCCCAGATGAGGAGGGATGCGATGCGAGGCTCCTCCTGAGTTACACAACGTAGGAAGAACAGGTTTGTTTTGGAGGCTTATGTTCACTCAGCCTTGCCCTTTCCAGGCAGGGGTATTCAGGAAAGCACGATGTGTATGTTTCCTCTGCCTAAGGATTTTCAGGAAGTGAAGGCAGTTTTTTTGTGTGTGAAAACAGTGTTTTTAGATCAAAATATGTCGTGCTTGGGAAGCTCTTGCCGCTGTTTGGGTGAGGTCAGTTAACCTGGCACTTTAGTCCCCACCCTGGGGTGCAGGGCCAGCTGGAGGACATCTTAGTCTGGCAGCCCCAGCATCTTCACTGGCCTGTAACCACCGTGGGCTGCCTTTCTGCTGCCCTTCCTTGCTCTCCTCTGGTCATTCTGTTGTAATATTTTCTGCTTTCCAGTTTTAAAATTCTTATTTAAAGAGGTTTATTGAACTATCTTTGACATGTATATATTTAAGTTGTACAGCTTGATGTTTTGATATAGTATACTTGTGGAAAGATCACTACAATTGAGCTAATTAACATATCATCACCTCTTAGCTGCCACTATGTGTGTGTATGTGTGTGGTGAGATTTCACCTTAGATTTATTCTCTTTGCAATTCCCAGTATACAATACAGTGTTGTTAACTATAGTCACCATGCACTCCCTGCATTACATCTCTGCAAATTTGCTCTAGAACTTATTCATCTTGTGTAACTGAGACCCTTTGTACAACATCATCCCATTTCCCTCTCCCTTCTGCCCATGGCAACCAACATTCTACTCTCTGCTTCTATGAATTTGACTATTTTATATTCCACATATCAGTGAAATCATATAGTATCACTCTCTCTATGTCTAGCTTACTTCACATAGCACAGTGCTCTCCAGGTTTATCCATGTTGTCATTTTCAACATGAAGAAGTGCATTGCAGCCATCAAGCTTGTCCCAGGTGGACTGGCTGCTTCCTGTGGCGGTACGTCCCTCTCGTTGGAAAGTGTTGGTGCTCGGTGGACGGTTTAAAGTGAGACGTTGGATATTTAGTTGAACAAAATGCTCGGTGGACGGTTTAAAGTGAGACGTTAGATAGTTGAACAAAATGCCAGTCATAACTTTTTTATGGTTGATACTAATAACAATAGTGGTAGCTAACACTAACTGGCTGGGTATGTGTTGCCCAATGTGTTATCTGTATTATCTTATTTAATCTTTACAGCAACAGCATGAGGTACTTAACTATTATTTTATTTTTTAATATATTTTATTGATTTTTACAGAGAGGAAGGGAGAGGAATAGAGAATCAGAAACATCGATGAGAGAGAAATATCGATCAGCTGCCTCCTGCACACCCCCAACTGGGAATGTGCCTGCAACCAAGGAACATGTCCTTGACCAGAATTGAACCTGGGACCCTTCAGTCCGCAGGCCGACGCTCTATCCACTGAGTCAAACCAGTTAGGGCCTTAACTATTATTAATACCATCTTAGAGTTGAGGAAATGTGCTGAGGGAGGTGAAGAATATGCCCCCAATTAGAGACAGTAAAGAATAAGGCCTCACTGGTGAATGGGACTAAAAATCTAACAGCTCAGATCAGGAGAACATTTACTGGTATAAAGTTAACGCAGACGTGGGAGTGCTGGAGGGGAGTTGGATGGTCTCCTCTGTGCGGTTGCAGGCCATGAGGGCAGGGACTTGTGTGGTCTCTGCACAGGAATGGTGTAGCAGCGGGGCAGACAAGAAGAGCCCCAAAGGAGCAGAGCAGCTGTGTTCTGTCGCTAGGCGGAATCTGCCTTAAATAAAGAATTCAATGGGCAAATCACACCAATAACCATACCATGTAATTTTTGACTGGTGTGATCGTTTTTTGGATAATGCACAAGGAGAATTTCATGAAAACTACAAATGCCAATCTACGTTTTGAATCACAGTAGGTTTGTTTCTGATGCCTGCATGTTCGGAAAGAAATGGTCCCAGTCCTTCATTGTGCTCTGTAACAACAGCCAATATTCTTTGCTTCTCCATATTTAAAAAGAAAAACAGAAAGGCTTGGCATTCGTTTATATTTTATCCAGTTTTTAAATTGTTCTCAGTGGGAAATTCAGTCTGAATACCTAGCCCAACACTGTTGGAAACTGGAAGCCCTCCCAACAACGTGAAGTTCCCCATTCAGTTCCAAGTGCGTTCTATTCTCGATGGTGAGTGTTACTTCTATAATTAGCATGTCCCCACTTTAGAGGCTCCTAGTCCTTCCCACTTGGAAGGAGGAGGGAGGAGGAAGGCCCAGAGGCAGACCCTGGTGGCCAAGCAGGCAGAACTGGAGTGCTCAGAGCTTCTGGCGCCAACAGACTTGCTAGCCTACCTGCTCAGGCCCTGCACCTGGCTTTTCATCGGCAGAGTTTGAGAATGGAATACATGCGAATGATCCTCAATGAACAGTAATCGCTCCATAAAGAAACAGCAGCACACCAAGCCACAGCGCCACGCAGTGCAGGGCCTCGCTGCTGTTCTGAGGCCAGGGCAGGCCTCAGGCAGGAGAAGAGAGTAAGAACCCTGGGGCCTGTGCATGTGGTGGTAGCTCCATGCTGGGAGTCTGGTCACTTGCCACCTTCTGCTTCACACTTGAATCTTCCCAGGACTTTTGGGCTGGGTCTTTCCACCGCATGGCATCATGAATCAGAGCCGTCCTGGAGAGCTTGTGGGAAAACATGAATGATAAGATTGCAGGGGTCCGCTTTGCTCCCTGCCTCTTGGGAGCTGGACTGCGGATGGCCCACTCCACTGCTCCAGGTTTTCCTTTTCAGCGTGCTTGAGCCCTCCCCTGGGGTGAGCTGCCTGGGTGAATCAGAAAAGGTGTGCTGTGGGAGGAGGGACAAAGGCCAGTCCTTGTTGCCAGGAGTCCTTTGAGATGCAGAGCTGCTCTTGCAAGGGACGCCCAAGAGCCAGCTCTCGAATTTGTCCCGTGGAAGGATGCCACGTTCTTACCTCTCTGGCAAGGCCCAGGTTGCAAGCTGGGAGTGTGATACACATCTGTTCAGAGCCAAGCACTGGGCTCAGAACTGGGTCACCTCATAGACAGGCAAAGATGATCTATTCTGATTGGTGGAATCAGATTTCGTCCTTCCTTGTAAAACCCAGCCGTGCCCCCAGCGTCTGCCAGCATCAAGGTGCTCCTTTGTCCTCTCGCTCCAGAGGCTGAAGAGTGAAGTGACACAAAGGGCATAGTGCCCGCCTGAAGTCTCCCACACCCGTCTCTGTTCAGGGCTCTGGGCACTCACTCTGGCTTCCTTGCCCAGAGGCCACGGAACCATCAAACTTGTCTAAGGGGGCAGGAGTTGTGGCTTCTCTCAGGAGCCTGTGTCTCCACAGTTCATATCCCTGGCATGTGCTGGGACACGCAGCCTGGCCTTCCCAAGAGCAGTGTTTCACTGGCACAGCCAGGGCTCAGAGGGAGGTTTCTGGCTCCCACCCTCCCCTTTGCCTTTCTGACTTGTTTTTCTGCCACAGCTAGTGCCTGAGCTCCAACGGAAAAAGGTGCCTGCTGAGTTAAGAGTGAGCCCGTGCTGCCCTCTAACGGCCCCTGTCTTCTCAGTTTCCAGGCCTGCTGGGAACAGATGTCCAGGCCCTCGTGGAGGGTCCCCAGCAAGATTCCCTGAGGAAGTTGGTTTTTTTCCCCACAGCAGCCCTGACTCTTCATGGGGATAGAGCGGGGTGGGGGAAGGGTGTCAAAGTCAGGCAGCTTTGGTGTGTCTGGCTGTGGGAGAAATGGTCCAATGTCTCCCTGCCAGGCACGAAGTAACTGGACATTCTTTGGACCCACCTATCCCATTGCTCATCCGTCCCACCTGCTCCCTGGCAGCTCCTTGCTGGGTCCAGAGAGGGAAGCACAGTGCTGGCAACTGTGCACACGAAGGGGCTTCTTTCCCCTGGTCAAAGGGGCATGAGGGCGAGGTGGGTGTGGGGGTAAAAGCTGCTGACACACCCTTTAGAATTTCCAGTTAACACCACAAGAACCAACCCAAAAGCCAAAAGGAGAGGGAGAGAGAATAGGCAAATCTGTTGACATAACATCTGTTGAGTTAATGTTTGAAGAACCTGAAGAAATTGTTTGGACATGGTCCAGTTCTGTTTCGAGGGGAATCCAGGGCTTAATCAAGGCACAAAGTTCATAGGTGTGGGAGGAAGAACTGGGAAACATTTTGTTTTGGTAGCTGGACAGTTTTCCTCCAGAAGTGATGGAACGAGGCTGAAAGAGGAACTTGTGTTTTTCTCCAATAAGCTCCAATCTGGCAAAAGCCAAGCATACTACCAGCTCTGCAGGAACGAGGTGAAAGTTCGTGTTCACGAGTTCAGAAAGTTTCTAGAGTGAAACTGCTCTTAGTGGGAAAAGACTTAGTATAAAACAGCTCAGATCTGGCCTTCAGCTTTCCTTAAACTGGGGTTGCTGGTCACAGAGGTGAATGCGCTAGTTCCTGGGGAATTGGGAGAGCTGCTTGGTGGGTGGCAAACCGTTGTTCTCCCTGGCCCCGTGGTGGGTGATGGAGAGCAGAAAGCAGCAGAGAAAGATGGATTGGGGTTGAGTTAATGAGCCTGCTGTTCATGTAAGGGTTGAGCAACTAGGCCATTTCTGGTATGGTCACTCCTTGCAGAAATGGAAGAGAAGCATTTTTAATTTTTAATTTTATTTTATTTGGATCTCCAGCTGTAGAAACCTTGTCATTAGGAAATAAACCTTGCCCCACTGAACTTTAAAGAATGGAGTTATTTATTCTTTCTCAAAATCTTGAGCAAGTTCTGAAAAAAAAAAAAAGAGATAATAAAACAGTTACTTCTCTTTTGATAAACGGACTCGAAATTGTGGCCTGGTGTGTCTGTGGATGCCTGATGGTGCTTCCTCAGCCAGTGCGGGCATTAGCGCCCCCAGGCAGAGTGGCCCTCATGCGGGTCCTTTCCAGGCCTGACCGACAGTGGCAGCCCCTTTCCCTTCTGTAACATGTACTCCATTCAGTTCCAGCTCTGGAGAGAGAAGTGTTTCCCCAAAGCCGGGCTCCTGTGGAGCTGCACGCACCTGCTCCCTGGTTTTATTTGGATAAAACAAGGTAAACAGAGGGCCGCGGGCTTATATCTTATATTTAAAACAAAAGGGTGTGATCAGAGGACCTCTAAGAGTCTTTAAATCCCTGGCATCCTGTGACTTCCTGTTAATGTTCTAGCAGTAGTTAGAGGAAGCCAGTGAGATCTGGACATCCAGGCCCTTGGCGGGGGAGTCCCCGAAGCACTCCATAGCAGCACCTCCACTTCTCAGGCTGTGCACATATGCACGCGGTTCTGGTGCACCTGCTGCAGCAATCATCAGCAGGCCAAACCCAGGCGGGCCTTGCATTTTGGCAAGTTCTTCACCTAGCCTCAGTGTCCTCCTTGCTGAGTGAAGATGTGAGCATTAGATTATAGGAGTTCAGTACTCAGCATCTTCAGTGTTAGCATCTTGTAAGATACCAATAGTATTATTTTTTAAAAGGCTGGATTAAAAGGACCAGAAGGAAATGAAATGTAGAGGCTGTGAGCCCTATATGTCTCCTCTGGCTTGTGGTCAGATAAGGGCAGGAATTTGGAATAAAAGTAGAAATAAAAGCTGCGGGAGAAAGATGAGAGAGCAGAGAGCGGAGAGTCGGGACCTCTCCGGGAGAAACCAGATTTCCCTGTGAACAGTATGGGGAGTGGCCATCCTGGCCGCCTGAGAAAACCAGAGGAGAAACCTGAGTAGTCAGCTCTGAGGGATCCAGCAGAGAAGAAAAGCTGAGGACTGAGGACCAGGCTCGCATCTGAATACCTACAGGGAGAAGTTTTGGCTGGGAGCAGAAAGGGGATGGGCGGGGTGGCGGCAAAAACTGGGAACTAGTCCAAAGCTACCAGTCTGCCAGGAGAGGGGAACTGGGAGCAGCAGCCCATTAAGTACCTGATTAATGAGTAAGCTGCTGCTGGTTTAGGTAAGGGCGCACCTGTGATTCCCTAATCCCTACAAAGCTCCACCGTGAACTCTCCACACTCTCTCACTCTGAGCCTGGATTGTGCTGAGGCCCTTGCAGGAAGGGACTCCTGGGAGAGTTTTTCTTCTTTATTTCTTTTTTCATCACTATTTATCCCCCGTACTCTCCTCCACCTCCTCCTCCTGCCCCCACAATCACCACACTGTTGTCTGTGTCCATGAGTTCCTTCTCCTTTCCTTTTTGCTCAGTCCTCCACCTCCCTCCCTGTCCCTACACACGCCCCCCAGCCTCCTCCACCACCAGAGCTGTTTTTTGTTTTTTTTTAATCTGACGTTTTTGGCCTTTAACAGAAGTGGCAATAAAAACAAAACTAGAAGTTGCTTCATATACTTGGAAGCTCTAGAAGCTCTTGTGGAGCAAAAGTTAGCAATCCATCGTATGGTATAGACTTGAGGTTATCTTTCATCCTGTGGCCTTTCTTTACAGTTGGTTTATAATTTTGTTGATAATTTTTTAAACTTTTAATTTAAGTATAACATACATTCAGAATAGTGCCGAAAGCCTAAGTTTATAATTTGCTAAAAGTTCACAATTTGAAAACACTCATACAGCCAGCACTTAGATTAAGAAACAGAACAGGATGCCCCCTCCGTGCCCCTTTCCCAGCATCAGCCCTCACCGCGAATCATAGTTTAATTTTGCCTGTTTCTTTCTTTTCCCCCCTTTAAATTTTTTTTTATTTTTATTTGTGATAAAATGTGCAAAACATAACATTTATAATCTTAATCATTTTTAAGCGTACAGTTCAGTGGCATTAAGTACGTTCACACTGTGTGCAACCATCACCATCTTCCAGCCACATAACTTTTCATTTTGCAAAACTGACACTCTGTACCCTTTAAACATTAACTCCTCATCTCCCCCGCCCGCCCGGCCTTGGGCAACCACCATTCTGCTTTCTGGCTCTATGAATTTGACTGCTCTAGGTACCTCATAAAAAAGAATCAAACAGTGCTTGTCCTTTTGTGGCTGGCTTAGTCACTTAGTATATCTTCCTCAAGATTCATCCATGTTGTAGCATATGTTGGAATTTTCTTCCTTTTTAAGGATAAATAATATTATATTTCTCTGTATGTATATATGACAGTTTGTTTATCTGTTCATCCATAGACGTACAACTTGGGTTGCTTCCAATGTGTGGCTATCGTGAATAATGCTGCTACAAACATGGAGGTACAAATATCTCTTTGAGACCCTATTTTCAGTTCTTATGGGTATTTATACCCAGAAATGGAGCTGCTGGGTCATGTGGTAGTTCTAGTTTTAATTTGTTGAGGAACGTCTGTACTATCTTTCACAGCTAGTTTTGCCTTTTTATTTTAATTTAATATACATGGAACCATTCAGTACATAATCTTTTCAATCTTTTGTTTTTTTCCATTCAGCTCTGTGTTTATAAAACTCAGTTTTTGTTGATAAAATTTTTAACATGCATCCAGTATTATAAGGATCTAAAATGTACTTGATTTTTGTCTGTTTCATACTTTCCCACATTTTATTAAGCTGTGATTTTTTTTATAGATAGATCTTCCCATTCTATTATTCAGCTGTGTAGCATTTTGTAAGAGTATTGAGCAGAATAGTACATTTCTTCCTTAAATTTCAACAGAACCTTTGCAGAGACATTTGTGTACGTTACATCAGGTTCTGTGCTCCTCATTTCCTGCGAGGACATTAGCCACCGCTCCCTGTTTCGGCTGCTCTGACTGACTTCACAGCCTAGAGAGGTAGCTATCCAAGTGAGGAGCCCTGCACTGCCCTCCAGCTGCGCCTGCTCATCGGCAAACGTCCTTTAGCTTCAGATTGATTCTATAATTTTATGATGGAGTACTTTGATCGGCCATTCAATTACCTGGGCTGATAACCACTACACAAGATAAGATAGCCTTATATTTCCATACCCACTGTAAACTCCTGTAAACCGACTTTCCTATTGAGCCCTTCCATCAACATGCATCCAATTAAAAAACTGCAGTGGGCTCACACATTTGCAGAACCTCTGAAGCACCTGTACGTTTCATTGCATACTTTTTAAAAAATCATTTCTGTGGAGAGCTGAGAGAGAAAAAGATATTGTAAATCAGATAATCTAGTTAGTTATATGCTAACCTCAAGTTTTAACTAGCTTTTGTTTAGAAGTTCTAGTGAGTTTTGTGCTGTAGGGAATAAGGGCAGTGTGTCCTCTCTTGCGGGGGAGGGGGGTGGTGTGAGGTGGAGTGGTGGCCACTAAATAGTAAGAGTTTGCTAAGAGGGCTGCCCTGCCCTGGGGCCAGCGGCACATGACCCTGAGAAGCTGGCACATCTCCTGACATGTTTTCTGTACAGGACACATTTTGGTGGAGTCAGGGGTCCTGGGTTGAGTCTGACAGCAGAAATGTGATAGCAAATTGCCTGACCCCACAGAGTCTCACTTTCTGCACTGGTGGAAACAGCGGAATTTATAGGTTCAGTTGTGTCTGCTATATTTTCTCACCTCCACTCCCAGAAGGTCAGGTCTCTGAGCTCCTTATCGTGCTGGGAGGTTTGTGGTACAGAGCTGAAAGCAGTTTGCCTGAATCCACACTGCCTGTGGATTTTGTTCTGAAAGCTCACAGTCCTTAGGAGACAGTGCTAACTGGTGCCCAGAGGAGGAGGTCTGTGTGCATGGGAAGTGGGGTGTTGTGTGTGTTGGGGGGTTGGAGGCTGGCACTTTCTGTTTTGTTTGTGTGCTTGTTTGTTTGTGTTCAGTGAGGAGGAGGCTGCAGCGTAGGGGGTGCTTCCTGTGGCTAGCAAAGAGCCGGTGCTGGAAATTCCAGAAGGATCCCCAAGAATGTGAGGCCTGTGCTGTCGCAGTCCCAGACCTGGAGAAGGTGGCCAAGCCCAGGTAGGGAATGGCTGCTGGCAACCAACGAGCAGCGTGCAGACGTCTGCAGGGGACCAAGCTAGCCATGGCAGTGACATGTCAGGGATAACCAGGGCCACTGAAGACCAGAGGGGCCACCTCGAATCTTCTCCTTTGCTTATGACTCTTGGGCCTTTGCCTTTTGAACAACTGCAGGAACTGGGGTGAGAAGTGGTAGTGGCAAACAGGGCTAAGATCAAATTAATTTGATTTAACAAAAATGAAATGAACGTTTTTATAATCTGAGCTTGTGGAGCAAAATTCCTATTGACCACAAATAGAGAAGATGGGGACATTCTAGTGTCCAGCTAATGTGACGTCTGTGGGGATGGAGTGGTAATGTGTGTGGAAGGCACTTAGCAAGTCCTGAAGCAGTTCCAGTTAGGACCCGGCTCCCCTGGCGAGGGTGAGCATGCAGGCCCAGGCTCTCCTAAGGGTGGGCGGGAGTGGTTTCCTCGGGAGGCAGGCTTCCCTGGGTGTCTGTGTGGGGTGTCTGGGTCTGTCGCATCCATCAGCAGACTGGAGCAGGATGTTGACAGTTGGGGCTGCTTCCTCGGGGGGATGGAGCAGGTGTTGCCTCCAAATGCTGACCCTGCAGATTTGCTTAGTTTACCACAAAGAACAGAGACTCAGATGCACCTCGGGGTGAGCACTGGAGATTGCTGACAGGATTGTGTGTCCACACTCTGCCATGCCTCAGCTGTCCGGTCCATCACGACAATAGATTGTGCTGGAAAATGATTGGTTTGCTCCGGAGGTGCTAAGCCATTCCCAGAGAATTGGGTGACCTGAGTGGGAAGAACTTTAGCCAGTGGCATCTACCATAGACCTGCACTGACCAACAGAAACCTAATGCCCACAAGTCGAGCAACATGTGCTATTTCAATGATTTAGTAGCCACACTGTAAAAAGTAAAAAGAAGGAGGTGAAATTAATTCCTGTGATTTATTTTATGTAACCCAATATATTAAAAATACTATAATATGTATCAACTAGAGGCCCAGTGCATGAAGTTCGTGCACTAGTAGGGTCCCTAGTGGCTGTGGGCTGCCAGCTGGGTACTCCCTCCCTTTCCTCAGCCAGCCCATCCCCTGGTCGAACTCTCAGAAGAACTCTGGTCAAGGGGACAATTTGCATACTACGCTTTTATTATATAGGATATGAAAAGAAAAGAATATTAACATAAATTATTCAGGAGATATTTTGTTCTTTTTTGTTTTTCATTTACGTGCTCAAAATCCAGTGCATGTTTGTTCTTCCAGCATGTCTCCATTTATCCCAGTGACGTTCGTGCTCTGACCGCACATGGCCCTGCGTTAGACATGCAGATCACACCACTGGTTCTCAGTTGGGGACATCCTTCCCACCCACCACAGGGCATTTGCCAATGTCTGCATATATAGATTTTTATATACAGAGTAGAGGCCTGGTGCACGAGATTTGTGCACTGGCGAGGGGGAGGGGTCCCTCAGCCCAGCCTGCACCCTCTTGCAGTCTGGGAGCCCTCAGGGTATGTCTGACTGATGGCTTAGGTCCGCTCCCCCCAAAGCCAGCAGTTAGACATCCTTAGCGCTGCTTTGGAGGCGGGAGAGGCTCCTGCCACCTCTGCTATGCTCACCAGCTATGAGTCCGGCTTCTGGCTGAGTAGCGCTCTCCCTGTGGGAACACACTGACCACCAGGGGGCAGCTCCTGCATTGAGCGTCTGCCCCCTGGTAGTCAGTGCACGTCATAGCGACCAGTTGTTCTGCTGTTCGGTCGATTTGCATATTACCCTTTTATTATATAGGATTTTTATTGATTTCAGAGAGGAAAGGAGAGGGGGAGAGAGACATCAATGAGAGAGAATCATCGATCAGCTGCCTCCTGCATGCCCCCACTGGGGATCGAGCCCGCAACCCGGGCATGTGCCCTTGACTGGAATCGAACCTGAGACCCTTCAGTCTGTAGGCTGACGCTCTATCCACTGAGGCAAACCAGCTAGGATGCAGATATTTTTGATGGTCACAACTGGAAGGCATACTGTTGACATCTAGTAAGTAGAGACTAGGGGTTACTAAACGTCCTACAATGCACAGGATGGCCCCACAGCAAGGAATTATGTCCCAAGATGTCGATAATGCTGAGGTTGAGAAAACCTAGTCTAGAGCAGTCTCCTCTCCTCCCCCTTTTTTCACAGAGGTGGGAGTGAGCCAGCCACTGACAGGACAGGTGCTGACACCCAGGTCTCCTGAGTTTAGCCCCAAGGCACTTCCCTACATCACCCATGGCCTCCTTCAGGCAGGTGACAGTAGCAGGTGTTCCCAGCCCTTCTTCCAGCACAGCTCTGTAGATGATATAAGTGACAGGACACAAGCCACAGGCAAGACACCAAACCCCAACAAAGTTCCACAGCACAAAAGTTTCTTTTGTGTTACATGGAAATTTAGGGAAAATTCATACACTTGTCAGAACCTGAAGACTAGCCTGAGAGACAAAGGAAACGCTGAAGCCAGCAAGAATTCTGCAGCTGACACAGGGCCAGCTTGAACCGGGCCTTCAAAGCTGGGGTGTCAGAGGGAAGCATCTCCCAAGGAGATTGGGTTTCTTACTCAATGACCAGAGGACCAGGAACCACTTTCTGAATGTCCATTTAAATGCTTACTCTCATCAATCAACAAAAAGTACTTTCCAGTTACTGGAAGCCACAGCTCCAAGTACAATGACCAAGTGTGTTTCCCTCTCTTAGTCTCTTTAGGGGTCTTTCAGAAAACACTCCCCTCTTCCCCCCAACCTCTCCCAGATATACAGATATGAACTTCTTGAACTGTTTGTAGAAGCTGGTAGGAGAATGAGTGAGTGAATGAATGAATGGATTGCACAGAACAGCTTCAGAAGCACACACGCTTTCTTTCTGTTTATTTCTGTGTTAAGTACCCTGTTTCTTCATGCTTGACCTTTGGCCTCCCTGATGGTGCTGCTTTCTGTGTCCATCCCCATTCTGCATCCCATGCTTGGGGATGGCCTGATTCCACCTTGGGAAGGGATGCTGAGAGAGCTCTCTGCACGCCTCCCTCCCCAGCCATGGGCCTGGCCTTTGGGGCTCCCTATAAAAAAGCCTCCTTTCTCTGTGTCTCACGCTGGGAGACACTCAGACCTCACTTCCTGTATCTGTGGCCTCTGGCTCCTTGGGCCTCTCCAGTCTCCATGGGGAGAAGGTGCCCTTTGTGCAGGTTTCTGCCGACTAGGGGTCGTTCAGCCGCACCGAGGCAGACGCTACACCTGTGGTACACCTGCCCGCTAACAAACCACAGGGAGCCATTGTTCACTAGTTCATGTTTTATGTCAAGCCTCTGGCTTGTTTTTGCCTACCTTTATGCATTTCACTGCTCATCAACTTAGCAGAGGATGAGGAAGCAGACCTCAAATTGGCTCCAGCCATTGTGTCGTTCGCACATGCTAAGAACAGAATAAGAAAGGAACTTAGAGCTGTTCAAAAATGAGATTGGTGGAGAAGCTGTGTGCTCACACACATGGCCCCTTCCTAGCCCTCTGTCTGTTTAGACATGGCTGACAGCTGGCACTCTGGCCCCAAAGAGGCACAGTTATCAAGGGTCCGAATGACACTTGGGAATTCCCAGGACTCTGACCCATGGCTGCAGCCTGGCCTTTCTCCATCCATGGCTCCTATTGTTCTCATCAGGAGGAGGTTGAGAGGTCTCTGACTCCACTGGGTGCGCTGGGTGTCCTGTCATTAGGCTCCAGGACAGCTGCTCAAGCTCTGGGACTTGGAAAACAATGCCTTTCGCTGAGAACTAGGGCTTAACCTGGAATGAAGGATGAGCATATTACTTGGAGATGGATCAGCCACTTACTGACCCTCAGCTGCAGGGATGTGGCAAGAAACTGCCCTCTGCCCTCCTAGGCTCTTCTGGCTGATCTAACAATTAAATTGACATGAGGCAGATTCACAAGAGAAGAGAACCAAAATCAATTACATATGTATGGTTGGGAACCCTGCATACAAGAGAGGTTCAGAGACAGAAAGGGAAAATGGTGTACACATGGCATTCTGAGCTAAGGAGAGGTAAGGCACCTTGGGGCTTCAGAGGGGAGGAAGGTCATGGCAGGACGATAAGAAGAGCAGATGCTCGGTAATTAGAAGTTTGCCCTGCTCTATAGGGAGGTCGTAAAAAGTTATCTCTGGTGATAACTCTTTTAAGGGCAAGGCCCCAAATTTAAATTCTTTCAGGCAGAGGCAAAAGTTTCTCATGAGCCCACAGGGTCTCAATTGCCTACAGCTGAAAATAATTCACATGCCCAAGCGGCACCTGGGGGAGGCCTGTTCTGACCCTTCAGGGACAAATTCCTGGTCATACCAAGGGCTAGCTTCAAGGGCACGGCCACTGCACTGGTTCCTGGCTTGGTGCAGCTGCCCGTGTGCTCATACAACTGGTACCCCCACAGAGAGCAGGCCAATCTGTGCACAAATCAAGTCTGGATTAAACCCTTTCTAGACACTGAGAGCTGCTCTTCTCAGAGACCTAAAGGATGGATTTTGAAAACCATTTCCTTTCCTCTTTCTCATCTCCTCATTATTTTATTTACTTTAAATAATACACACAATGTCTTTCTTAAATGAGATGAAGTCCAGAATCTAGGCATCTGTCTTAAGCACAAAGCGTTTCTCCAACTCACTCACAAGAACGCTGCTCCGTCTTGACTGCCTCCTGGCTCTCGTTAGCTGGAGTGCAGCCCTGTGTGGAGGGGTGGCTGCTCTTTTGCCCCTAGCATCTCTGGGGCAGCTGGGCTGGGGCAGGAAGTGACTGACAGAGGATGGTTCCCTGCTGCTGTGCAGCTGTTGGCAACCCACCTCCCCACACAGGCAGCTAGCTCCTGCAGCTGGCTGGGTTGCATGCCATTATGCAACATGGCCTGGTGCTGCCGACAGATGCCAGGACCAATGCAAACCCCATAATACAAACACTAAAATTAACAGAAGAACGTGTTTACTTTGCTTCCAGGTCCTGGTTTCATGCTCGTATTTGCTGGCCCAGCACATTATTTTAGCTGAATCTTAATGAAAACATTTTTGGACAGGGATGAGTGTCATAGGCGCTTTAATTAAACTGGTTTCAGAGTGTCATTGACCCAGGTTCTCAGTGGGATACAGTGCTTATTCTGGTGGATATGGAGTGGCTGTTTACTTCTGTGAGTGAACATGAGGAAGCTAATGGCAAAAGAATGTCACATTTTTACTCGTTCTGCTCCATCTGCTGGATCTGCTGCTTTATTTTTAGTTTCAGAGACAGCATGATGTTTTGGTGGAGGGTAAGTTCCCAGGAGAGTCATTTTCAGAGGAAGAATATTGGGACATTGGCACAAGGAAACCCTATGTTCTAACTGCAATTATTTTTCTTCTCTTTTTTTCCTATTGTGGCTTGAAAAATTCTGAAGGCTTTAGGAAGACAGGCAGTTTGCTTTCATTGTACACAAATGGATATCAAAACCGTCTGCTATTTCATCTCTGTTGGAGAACTGTGAGGCCAGAGTCACAGAAACTGCTCGCGCTGTGCAATAACTCTGCCTGAAGCAGCAGCCGCCGGAGGCCCCTTTGGAACAGTGTTTGTTGAATCCTGGCACTTGCAGAAACTGCAAGTCATTACCGATCACTTTTGCACGCCTCGCAGCATCTCCCGAAAAGAAAACACACTCAGACGTGGGGTCTGGCCTTTCTCTCCAGTGTAGTTTCCAGTTCCTGCGTTGCTGTCCTTTTGCTTCCGCCGGAGCTGAGCAGAGCAGCCTTGATTTGGGCAGCAGCAGGGAGCCTTGCATGGACGCCTAATCACCAATGCGCTTCTGAAGGAGGCGGCCAGGGGGGACAACCTGGCTGGAATTTCCTCTCTGTCAGCCTACCCGGCTGCCGTCATCCCTCAGATTGCTCTTCTTGTCACTTACCTCATTTCCAAACATAGGACTACATTCACTTCATCAAAGGGCTGTGCTTGGGGAAGGCACATGCTAATAAGACCACCCCCCTCCCCCACGTGCAATCAGGAGCCTCACTCCCTGATCTCTCAGGGGGGCTGCCTTCTCTGCTCTGCCCTACTTCACAGAGCATGTCCCTCTCGCCCTCCTGCCTCCCCTGATCTGCGATGCATTGGGAAAGCCAGCAGCCTGTTTGCCTTTCTCTTTCAACATTCCCACATTTATCAGAAATCTGAAGAGTTCACATGGTCACGTAGCTCCTGCCTGAGTTGGGCATGTGGGGAATGAGAGAAGGAGGACTTCAGTGCCCCCAAGAGGTGGCACAAGTTGAAAACTAAATTAGGTGCAATTAAAGGTTCAGATTGATTCATTAAATGACCAACTTATAAAATTTTCAGTGGGACCCAGGAATTCTGTGTAAGCCTCTGCTATGTACAAAGGGGCAGAGGATGAAGCAGATAGGGTCCTTGTGTCCAAAGACCTGAGGGTCCAGGAAGGAGATGGGATGTGTGCCCACATAGCTGGCAGGTGAGAGACCCCTGATGAGACCAGCCTGCCTGCTCCCCTGGGTTCCAGGCCTTTCTCAGCATGTGATCTTGAAGAGTAATGAATAAGTTTACTATATTGGTCTTGAAGAGTAATGAACAAGTTTACTATAAAATTCTTGAGAAGGCATTGAAGAGTGAGGGATTGGGCATTACATGGTCCAACACAGGGAAGACTCTGGGAAAAGGAATCCCTCACCCATGTGCCCAGCATGTTGCAGCTTCCTGGTGATGGGCAAAACTCTCTCCCCTCTTAGTGGCAAGTCTCCTGCTCTTTGGCCACCTCGCCCCTCCATCCCCTTTGTCAACCTCTCACTACATTTCTCCACACCCAGCCCCACAGATGCTTTCTTTACCTCTCTGCCTGGCTGCCTTCAACGGGCTTTTTCCAGAGCTCTGTTGGCCCCTTTGGTTCTCTCACAGGTTCTTTTCTACCACTTCACACGCCACCAGCTGGGAGCTCTGTGGGCAGAGCAGACAGGGGGGCCTCCTTCCTGACAGTGCTGGACTTGTCCTGAACCCTGTGCTCAGAACAGTGGAGGTTAATTCCCCCCAAAAGTGTGTAGTTTGTCTGCTCATTCCTGTAAATGTCTAGACAAAACAACTACTGGGACTCTCTAATCTTCGGATTTGAGCTGCTCTCACTGCTGCAATAGCCTGAGTAAAATCAATGCCCTTACATGTTTATTGTTTTTTGATAGTTTGGTGCTGTGTTTGGATGGAGCTGGAAGCATCTGACCCCGGGTGCTGAGGCCCCTGCAGTCTGCTGTGCTCCTTGCTGGGCTGGCATTCCAGGGGTTCCACGGTGAGTCCGCTCCTGGTCCTGTGCGTGGCCATCTGTCCATGGTAACATGGAAAGGACTTGATTTTGATTCTGTTTGAACACTCTTTAGGATGGGCTTTGTTGCTAGCTCCTGTTCAGTTCACTATGAGAAACTTTCAATTCACTTCTCAACCCTGAAAGGGAACAGAATTTGTCACTCCAGATGCATCTCTTTGAAATAAGGATTATTTGTAGGCTGATTGTTTTTAAGAGTGTGGAGAGCGGCTACAGTGTTTGGACAGGTTCAAGCCTCGACTAATGAGAGGGCACAGTCCTCTCATTGCCACATGCAAGTCCCAGCTTGGAGGGCAGAGCCCTCCCAGCACAGGTATAGCCAACAGCTACAGTTGTAAGCTTGAACCTATGGTCTGAACACGTGGCCCCATGTGTCTGAGTGATGTGGGCTTGATAGAGTTCAGGTGCATGTAATTGAGTAGGAATGAAACTCACGAGAATGTTGTAAACATCTTGACCACGCCCTTACTTTGCCTCGTGGAATCCTGCTATAAAATAAAGACTCGGCTTATAATCCGTGGCGCTGTCTTTCTCCATCAGAGAGGACAGCGTCCCACCGAGACCCAGCTTTCATTCTCTGCTCTGTCTTTTCTAATCTTTCACTGCCCCCACTCAGGCTCACTGAACCTGGCTGAGCTGGCGCGGCACATAAGGCGCCCTGGGGCTGAGTATGCCATGGCCGTGCCAGCCCGCCACATAAGAGACAATAGGCATATGAAAAGCTCTAAAACTGAGTAGAAGTTGCCATTTTGTAAGAGATTTACATTTATGGAGAAAAATCTGCATTTATGAGAGTGTCTCCCTCTCTGTGCCAGGAAGAGGGGGATGACTAACTCCCTACAAACTCTTATCAATGCAGAAGCAAGGACTTAAATCTGGGTAAATCATACCTGTGCTTTTCCTGGTAACCTCCCATATCTAACCCTACTCTCCACCCACATTTTTAAAATACATATTTTTATTGATTTCAGAGAGGAAGATTCAGGGAGAGAGAAATAGAAGTATCAATGATGAAAGAGTACCATTGATAGACTGCCTCCTGCATGCCCCACAATGGGGATCAAGCCTGCAACCCAGGCATGTGCCCTGACCTGGAATCGATCTGTGACCTCCTGGTTTATAGGTCAACGCTCAACCACTAAACCATGCTGGCTGGGCTCCACTCATATTTTTTGTCTTTAGCTGAAGTAGTATTTAAAGTAGTGGCTTCTGCCATATCTGGGAGTTACTCAGTTTTCCTGGGTCTCTCCCATGTATACAGAAGGCATACATGTCATTAAACTTCCATTTGTTTTTTTTTCCTGATAATTTGTCTTTTATTACAGGGTGGTCTCAGCCAAAAACCTAGAAGGGTAGAGGGAAAATGGTTTTTCATCCCCTTCATCCTCCTTTGGAAATCCATTCTGATTACAGTAAGTCCTCACTTAACATCCTTGGTTACTGACTTTAATTGAAATAATGTATACTTTGTATAACAAAACCAATTTTGCCATAGGCTAATTGACATCAATAAGAGTTAAGTTTCAATCACATATTTCTAGTCACAAAAATCACCAAATTTCTAAATTAAGATCCAAAATGCTTCTAATATTAAACATTGAAATAAATGTGAAGTATACATCCACTTTAGAAAGATGAGTAAAAACAAGTAAAAAGGTTTTTTTTTTCAACCTGCTTACTTCAATTTAGGGTTGCAGGTGTCTGGAGCCCATTCTGGCAGCTCAGTTTGCAAGGTGGAAACCCACCCTTCCATCGCAGGGCCACTTGCACACACGCACTCTGATGGGACATTGTAGACAAGCCAATTCGCTTACCTCCCACTTCTCTGGGATGTGGAAGGAAACTGAAGTCCCTGGAGAAAACCCATGTCATGGAGAACAAGCACCCTCCACAGACAGTGGATCTGGCTGGGAAGCATTATTTTTCCTCACTAAAGGATGTTGAACGAAAGGATGTTATTCAAGGACCTGCTGTATGTTTCTCCACTAGGCTGACAACTCAGTTCATGACCTCAATAAATGGCAGAGTTTTACTGAGGACAACTTACAACTGCAGTGGCCTCTTTGGATCCTAAATTTCCCTGAGGCTTATAAGCTAAAACCATTGGGGAGAAACTTTAGAATCTGTTCCCATTATCTCCCCTCAAAAACTGGTAGGTCAAAGATGCAAGATTGCAGGTGACAAAAAGATGACCCCACCTCTAACTATAGACATAGACTAGAAAATGTTGGAAAGGACACTTTGTTCTTGCTCTTGACAACTGAACCAGTCTGCCTTTGCTACTAATTTTGTAAATGGCCTATGACCAAAAATTAGAGATATCATCTAAAGCCATAATATAAATAGGAAAAATGTTCCTCTCTCGAAACATATATACCAGCTCAACACCATAAGACTCCATTTGAAGGGAACATCAAATCAACCCAATGTGAACCAAAGGCTTTACAACTTAGCTGATTAGAAGGAAGCAGGCCAGGGCAATTTGCTTCCTCCAAAACTCCCCAAAGATAAAGACACTGCAGATATCATCAATAAAAGGATATTGCCTGGTTTTATAATGTAAAAGGGAACAAGAGTCCAAAAATCTATTCTCCTGATGACTTTCACTGAGGGACCCTCCCCCTGTGTCCACACTAACTTGCCAGAGGAGATAATCATTCCCATGAATGGGCACTCCCACCTTCTTCCTAGTGGACCCAGGGCAACATACCCCACCATCAATACCTCTTATTTCCCACCACCTTCCCTTGTGCACAGCCATCTCTCTGGAGGACGTGACTGTCATCCATGTGACTACCTTTACCTGAACCTCTCTGTGACTCACTAGGATCCCTCACTACCTAGCACAGTTTTCAACTTAGTTCCACTACCTGGTCAACCTTCTAGAAAGAGAGTTACTTTCTAACTGAAAACTTTGCTTCCCTAAGTAAGTCTCATCCTTGAGATTCTTGGCTCCCCACCTCACACCTTTGTTTTCATGGCTCTCATTTGCCCTCAGATTTTTCTTGCTGCTGACAAAATGCCCGAGCCTCCTTTAAACCCTCAGGTACAAGCTAATTACTTGACTCCCTTGGAGTTGCTTACTGCACTGACACAGATCAAATCTGGAAGGCTGACCCTCTCAGAGTAGAAACAGAACCTTCTGTACACTCGCAACACTCCCACAATGTCCTCTAAAGCAAGAATCGTCTAAGGTCTTCAACCTATAATTCAAGGCCTCCTTGACAAGGGAGTCTTAGTCCCACATCTAGTTCCTGTAAAACTCCCATCCTCCCTGTAAAGAAGCCAAATGGGAGACCAGCTAATCCAAGACTTGAGAGCAATCAACAAAATATTCAATCCCTAGTTTTCCTTTAGTTCTGAAAAACTCCGACACCATTCTGGCCTCTGTCCACCCAACAGCATTTGCCTCATAGTCCTCGACTTATGTTCTGCTTCTTCCAGAATATTTTTCAACCCTGACTCCCAATATCATTTTGACTTCACATATAAATTCAATCATACATGTGAACCATCACGTCTCACCTTACTGAGGACCCACCTTACTTCTCTAGGACCCTGAATACAGGCCTGAGAGATTTAACCCTCCCCTGCACTCTTTGTTATTCAGCATGTAGGTGACATTTTTCTCTGCTCACCCTATTTTGCCAGCTCCTTTATCATTACCCGTTACTTCAAGCTCTTGCCACAGGGACATAAGGTCTCTAGAGACAAAATGCAAGACTCAGTCCTCAAATGTATTACCTAGGGCAGTGGTTGGCAAACTCATTAGTCAACAGAGTGGCAAACAGCGGCTCGTGAGCCGCATATGGCTCGCGAGCCGCGGTTTGCCAACCACTGACCTAGGGAATATCTCCTCTAAAGGAAAGACTTTATCCTCAATGAATTAACACTGTCATCAATTTCTCTCTCCCTGAGACCAAAAGGTAACTCTGAGGGTTTCTAGAATTAGTTGACTATTACAGGAATTGGACCCTTAACTTTTCTACCATAACCTCTCCCTTAGTGCCATGGCTAAAGAAATTGTTACCAAACCCCTTAATCAGGACTGTCATATCTGTATTTCAAAGCAGTACATCCTCTCTATCCTCTTCTCCTACCTTTGGATTCCCTGTTTTGGACTCATTACTCTTTTCCCCTTTCTTAAACAAAAAGGAAGGGCATGCTTAGGATGTTCTCACCCCAAAATACAAGGGAAGCCAAAGTCCTATTAGGTACGTTAGCCTCACTTTAGACCCAGTGTCTCAGGAATTCTCCTTCCCCAAACCCCCTAATTAATCCAGACTACTGCTGATTTAGCTGTGAGGCATCCATTCAACCTTTACATTACCAAGACAGTTTAGATCCTATTACTCACGGAGAACACTCAACACTTTTTCACACCAGACTCATCTCTCACAAAATCCTGCCACTGCCTCCATCATGCATCATTATCCACTGCTCTTAAAACCTTAAGCCAGCTACTCTCCTTCCCCTACTTCTGAGGGACGTCCTCACAGCTATATCACCATCACAATCTCTCACCCTTCTGCACACCGACCTTACTGAAACTCCTCTCCAAGATCCCCATGTCTCCTTATTTGTGGAGCATTTTACTTCAGGAACACAAATGGGAAATTTTAACTATCACAGATTTTCAACAATCCATTGAGTTCCAACTCATACCTGAGGTTAATTTGACTCAAGTGGCCGAACCTGTAGCTCTCACCTGAGCTTTCAAACTAGCATAAAATAAGAAAGATGACTTAACACAGAGGGTTCACAACAGCTAGAGGGACACCCATCAAAATGGAACCCAAATTGTTAGCCTCTGAGAGGCTTTACTCAAAGAATGAAGTATTCTCAAAAGTATTGTTCACAACAATAGTCAGACCTTCACAACTAAAGCTAATTCCTTGCCTGAGAAATATGCTATGATAGCTGCTTCCCAAGAAAACTCTTCCTTGATCACCTGCATAATTCCCATTGCTCAACCTCCTTTAGAGATAGAGATTTTAAGAAACTTAGGGCATATCAACACCTGAGTCTGATAAAATGAATTGCACATAGGCTGAATATTTTATTCACTAAGATGAGCTTTGGAGACACCCAGATAGTTGCTCACTTGGTCTCTCCTTGGCCCCTCACCTGATATTTAGTCTACAGCCTGCATAGGGTCACACATCAAGGCAAAGGAAATTTTAAAGTCCTCGCCCCTATTGGTGGGAATGTTTTGGCCCTCATAGTAAGCAGGTAACGCAGCATGCCCCGTGTGTCAGACACACAATCTTGGTGAAAATGTAAAGGTGTGACAAGGATAGTGGCCAATTCCCTCTGTCCTGTCTCCATTGGCAAGTGGATTTTCTCCGACTTCCAACATTTCATGAGCATGAATATGTCCTAAGCTTAGTCTGTGTGTATTTCAAGGTGGTTAGAAGGTGTTTTGGCTACATGCCACCACTGTAGCTAAGCTGGTGCTAGAAAGAGTTTTTGCCACTTGGGAATTTTGTTGTTCTTCTCTAGTGATAGAGGTACCTACTTTACTGCTAAGGTTATTCAGGATATTCAATGAATAGTTCCTTGCATTGTCCTTATCACTTTCAGTCCTCTAGGAAAATAGAGTGAGCCAATGGTGCTCTTAAATTCAAATTTGTTAAGCTCACTGAGAAACTCACCTTGCCTTGGTCCAAAGTCTTGTCTTTAGCTCTGATGATTCTTCACTCCCCCACCCCGCTCCAGTCAACATTGACTACCCCTTTGTGAAATTATTGGCATGCTCTTGCCCTTGCTCCTTCCAGACCTTAGGAGACTCTAGTCTAATATGATCCAATGTTTTTAAATACTGCTATGGTCTTGTAAAATAATCTCATACTTATCAACAACAGGTCACATCTGCCTGTCCCCCAGACATCCCGCTACAGCCTTTACATGATCTTCAGTTCAGAGACTTAGTTTTGTGGAAAGATAGCACTGAAGACCAATTCTAACCTAGGAGGAAGGAACCTTATACTGTCCTTTGAACATCCATATTGCTGCAAAGCTACACAGAGTACAAAGTTGGGTTCTTGTTTCCTTATTAAAGAGTTACAAGCTTTACTCTGAACATAAATTCCTTCCAGAGGGAGACCTTAAATGAGGTTCTCCGAGAGCCCCCAAAGGAAACGACAACATGAAGCAGATTGCTTTCTCAAAACTCACTTAATAGGCAAATGACATCCCAGGTGTTGGGCATCATCCTGTGCAGAGCTTTAAATGCTACTATGCAGCCATTGACTTGACAAATGATTCAACCATGTATCATGATCCAGCAGTCCTAAGAACAACTCTATTTCCAACTGAATTTGTACACAGAGGCTAAATCTGAGTTGAGAACTTTACACATGGCAATCAAATCTGGACTAACAATTGAGGCAGACCTGGCCATCCCCCTGTGCCTCATTTCCATACATAGTTGTTATGTTTGTGTTGAACAAGAGGAGCGACTGACCACATTGAAATTTCCCTGAGCCTTGTATTTCTAGAAAACAGTGAAGGCAAATCATCCTAACCTTTTGTTCTCCAAAATCTCTTGCCCTTTTGTGTTTTGGGAAACATTTTATTGCAAAAATCAGCCCTTCCCCATGACTTAGATAAGACCCACTGCCCACTTGTTTTTGTGACCCCCATTAAACTCACAAGTGACCCTCTTGTTTGCCTGTGACAAGGTCAGACATGGAACCTCCACATTCGTATTCTTTGTTTCCCAGATGATTAGTTGAACTATTTGCCCATCAAAACTAGATAGACACACAGATAGACATTTCTTGTTCACCTGGCTGACAGAACCCCTGAGTATAAAAATGTCATAACTGTAAAATCACCCATCTATGACTTGTTTACTCCTCCCTATAAACATCTAGACAAAACCACTGCTGAGACACTCAGATCTTGAAATCTGGCATGCTCTCCCTAGTGCAATAGGCTGAATAAAATCAATCCCTTACTTGCTTGTTTTTCATTTTTCACATTAGAAATGGTCATTTATTGAGCACTTCCTGTGGGTCAGACACTATTCTAAGGACTAGATATATGTTATCTCATTTAATCATCACAACGAACCTATGAGGTAGGCATTGTTTGCCCATACTTTTCAGAAGAGCAAAATGAAGTTAAATAACTTGCTTCATGTCCCAGGAGAGAAAATGGCAGATTGAGAATTCAGGTGGCAGCATTCTTTCTCTGCAGTCTGAGCTACGGCTGTGAATTCTCATACATACATTAAACATTAACGTGTTTGTTGTTGCCATAAAAATAGAGATCAAAAGTTATCTAGAGGTCAGGAATTAAGAGATTGAGAAAGATTTATGAGAAAATAGCATTTGAGGGGCATATTGAAGGCTGAAAAGCCTTTGTTGAGTAGAGATAGAGAAGGGACCTTGCAGGCCAAGAACAGGCTCCATGACCAACAGACAATTAGAATTGGGCTATGGACTCAGGAGAGCTCTGGGGACCAAGATGCAGACATAGGAATCACCTGCATAGAAGTGATGAGGGACATGGCCATAGGCTGATGAGTTAACTAGAAAAGGCAAAAAGTGTAGCCTCCTTTTTCAAGAAGTGAAGGAATGAAGAAAAATAAGAAAATAATTGAGGGTTCAGGAGGGTCGTGAAAGTGCCTAAAAAAGTAAATGTAATGATGGCATCCCTAATGCATAAAAATATATTTTGTGCTTTACTGTTTTGCAGGCACAGCCTAATTTGACCCTTCCCATACCCTGTGAGGTGGGTTCCATAACCATCTCCGTGTTAGATGAGGAAATTAAAGCTCAGAAAGATTAACAGGAAATTTCAGGATACAGAGCAACTGGAACACTCATTCATACACTGTGGGTGTAAATATACACTAGTCCTTCCATATTCTCAGTTTTGCTTTCTGCAGTTTCAGTTACCTGTGGTCAACCCTAGTCCAAAAATATTAAATGGAAAATCCATAAAGAAACAATTCCTTAAGTTTAAATTGTGTGCCATTCTGAGTAGGGTGATGAAATCTACACTGTCCTGATCCATCTTGCCAGGTACCTGAATCATCCCTTTGTTCAGTGTCTCCATGCTGTATATACTCCCTGCCCATTCATCACTCAATAATTGGCCAATTATGCCCTAACTGGCTTGGCTCAGTGGATAGAGTGTCTGTCTGCAGACTCAAGGGTCCCAGGTTCGATTCTGGTCAAGGGCATGTACCTTGGTTTTGGGCACATACCCAGTGGGGAGTGTGCAGGAGGCAGCTGATCGATGTTTCTCTCTCATCGATGTTTCTAACTCTCTATCCCTCTCCCTTCCTCTCTGTAAAAAATCAATAAAATATATTAAAAAAATAATTGTCCAATTATGAGAGAGAGGGAGAAAGAGATATCACACTCACATAACTTTTAGTACAGTATTCTAATAAAAGAGTAGTATGCAAATTAACCATCACTCTGTTACACCACAAGCCACACCCACCAGCCAATCAGGAGCAAGTATGCAAATTAACCCAACCAAGATGGCTGCAGCCATGGAGAGAGCAGGAGGGAGGCTTGGGTTTCCCCGGCGATGGAGGAAGCCAAGCTTTCCGCCTGCCCTGGCCTGCCTTGGCCTCCGCTCCAGGCTACAAAGTTTCAATTATAGAAGATAAATAAATTCCAACAAAAATGGCTGCCGCCACAGAGCGAGCAGAAGGCTTGGCTCCGCTACAGGCTACAAAGTTTTAATTATAGAAGATAAATAAATACCAGACACCAGGGCCTCCGCTTGGGTCGCCGGGGGGCGTGGCCAGCCTGCAAACCACCACAGGCCCCTTGCCCAGGCCACCCCACACCCCAAGGGAACCCCCAAACTGATCCAGACACGTTTCAGGGCAAACCAGCTGACCCCCACCCATGTATCAGGCCTCTATCCTATCTAATAAAAGAGTAATATGCAGATTGACCATCACTCCAACACACAAGATGGCTGCCCCATGTGGTCAAAGATCCTGCCCCCATGTGGACACAAGATTGCCGCCACAAGATGGCCAGCAGGGGAGGGCAGTTGGGAGGGACCAGACCTGCAAGGGAGGGCAGTTGTGGTGATCAGGCCAGTAGGGGAGGGCAGTAGGGAGAGACCAGACCTGCAAGGGAGGGCAGTTGGGGGCGATCAAGCTTGCAGGGAAATGCAATTAGGGATGACCAGGCTGGCAGAGGAGGGAAGTTGGGAGTGACCAGGCCTGCAGGGAAGGGCAGTTAGGGGGGACCCAGGCCTGCAGGGGAGAGCAGTTGGAGGGGACCAGGCCTGCAGGGGAGGGCAGTTAGGGGCAAACAGGCTGGCAGGGGAGTGGTTAGGGGTGATCAGGCTGGCAGGGAGAAGCAGTTAGGGGCAATCAGGAAGGCAGGCAGGCGAGCAGTTGGGAGCCAGCAGTCCTGGATCGTGAGAGGGATGTCCAACTGCCCGTTTAGGCCCAATTCCACCAGAATCGGGCCTAAACGGGCAGTCGGACATCCCTCAAGGGGTCCCAGATTGGAGAGGGTGCAGGCTGGGCTGAGGGACACCACCCCCCCCCCTTGACGTATTTCATGCACCGGGCCTCTAGTATTGTTATAATTTTCTATTTTATTTTTATTTATTTATTTAGTCCTCACCTGAGGAGTGAGCATATTTTTTCCATAGATTTTTAGAGAGAATAGAAGGAAGTGGGGAGGAGGAGGCAAGAGAGAAACATTGATTGCAAAACGGAATTTTTGGATTCTTTGTCCAAAAGATTCTTTGTCCGCCAGAGTCAAAGAATGAATCCACGGACAGAAGGTGGTATAGCCAAGGTGGGAATTTATTTATTTATTTATTTTTAAAGATATTTTATTGATTTCTTACAGAGAAGAAGGGAGAGGGATAGAGAGTTAGAAACATTGATGAGAGAGAAACATCAATCAGCTGCCTTCTGCACACTTCACACTGGGGATTTGCCTGCAACCAAGGTATGTGCCCTTGACCGGAATCAAACCTGGGACCCTTCAGTCTGCAGGCCAACGCTCTATCCACTGAGCCAAACCAATTAGGGCAAAGGTGGGAATTTATTGAAGAACCAGTACAGATTCCCACATGGGGAAGGTGAAAGAATCTCACAGCACAGACTCCCACGTCGGGAGGGGGAAAGACTCCCACAGAGTTCGCCTTTCCATGGTTTATAAAGGCTGCAGATCTTTGTGCCTTGATATCCCTTCTGAGACTAGTTACTATAGGAACTCTTGAGCTCAAAGGTCAAACCTCACATGGGACATGTGAAGTTTTTCCTTCCCCTTATTGTTTTCCTATTCCCTTTTGGGCTTTCTTCTTCTTCTGGATGAAGGGCTTCCTTCCCTTTATTTTGTAAATATAGACCTTTTGCTATTTCTATCTCCCTCATTCTATGGAAATATACCTGTTACAACTTTTCAACTTCCCTATTCTATGGAAATATACATTCTGTTGCTCAGCAGTCCTGTGCTTCTTCCATGGTCCTCTAAAATTTCCTAAAACCTGTCTTTTTCACCCTCCAAAATTCCTGTTTCAATTGGTTGCCTCCTGCTTGTGTCCTATCAGGGCCAGGATTGAACCTGCAACCAAGGTATGTGCCCTTGACCAGGAATCAAACCCGAGACCCTTTGATCATTGGGCTGATGCTCTATCCACTGAGCCAAACTCACCAGGGCTGTTCTATTATAGAGGCCCCATGCACAAGATTCGTGCAAGGGGCTCGGCCCTCGCAGCCCTGGCTTTGTCTGGAAGGTGGTCCGGAAGGACGTCCGAAAGGTCATTCGGCTGTCCAGTCTAATTAGCATATTATGCTTTTATTATTATAGATTGTTGTTAATCTCTTACTGTGCCTAATGTATAAGTCCAACTTTATTATAGGTATGCATATCTAGAAAAAAACATAGTATATTTGGGTTTGGTATTATTTGTAGTTTCAGGTGTCCACTGGGGGTCTTGTAAAATATCTCCTGTGGATAAAGGAGGACTACTGTAAATTAGTACAGCCACCTTTCAAAGTGGTTTGGCATTTTTTATAAAATTAAATATATACTTACCATAAGACCTAGCATTTGCTCTCTGAGGGATTCATTTCCTCCATGAGAAATAAGAAAATTTCCACATAAGGACTTGTCCACTAATGTTCATAACATTAATATTTATAGCAGCCCCAAGCTGGAATCAACCCAATTGTCCATCAGTGGGTGAATGAATAAACAAGGTGTGTATATCCATACAATGAGTCACTATTTCACAATAAAAAGGAACAAACTGCTGAAATATACAACCACTATGGGTGAATTGCAAAGGCATTATACTGCGAAAAAGATGCCAGACACACATATTGCAGGATTTTGTTTATATCAAATACTTGAAAAGACAAACCTAATCTATGATGACAGAAAGCAGATTGGTGGTTGCTGAGCATGAAGACTGGCTGGTAAGGAGCCTTACAGGTACATTTTGAGGTGATTGAAATGTTTTATACCTTGATTGTGATGGTAGTTACACAGGTATATATTTGTCAAATAGGAGCATTTTATTGTATGTCAACTATAGCTCAATGAAATTGATATAAATTTAAAAACAAAAAAGGATGGGTCACATATGAATACTTTAAAAAGAGGTCACAGTAAAAGCCTACAATTACGTTAAAAAACAATATAATCTTAATCATCTCCCTATCTATGTAAATGCATGATAAAGGGTCCAGAAAAATTGCAACAAAGTGATAAGTGGATATCACTCAAGGGGAAAGGAGTAAGATGGAGGGGACCATTCCCTAAAGATGGATATATTTTCACTCTGTGTTGTTAGGTTTTTATAATCAGTTTGTATGTATTGTTTGTCCACTTTTTGAGAAGAATAAAAATGAAACACACGCACACGCACACGCACACGCACAAGCACTTGTTTCACCCAAAGCTGAGCCCGCTTCTGACTCAGAGCGGGGAGCTAAGAGCCACTAGGGGTGGGGGCTCTGCTGAGAAGGACCACAGTTGTCCCCCCAGCACTCCAGGCACAGGACATGGGCTGCAGGGCAGGGTGGTCCAGCGGCCACCTTGTATGCTCTTCTGGATTCTGGTCACGGTGGTGGCTCGGCAGGTCATGGCTGCGCATGAGCCAGTGCGAAGGGATGCCTCGGACTCTCTCACTTCCCCATAGTACTTGACAGGAAAGCCAAAAATAATTGTGAACATTTTTTTTCACGTGTGTTGTCTAGTGACAACCCAATAATCCAGTTTCCCATAGATCAGTGGTTCTGCACTGGGGGCATTTTGTTCCTCAGAAAACATCTGGCAATGTCTAAAGACACTTTTGGCTGTCAGAATCTGAGGGGCGTGGGTGTCACCTCATCCCTAGTGGGTAGAGACCAGGGATGCTGCTAAACATCCCTCAAGGCCCAGAACGGCCCCCACCACAAAGAATCATCATGCCCAAATTGTCAGCAGTGCCCTGATATGGGCAACATGCTTCTACAACACTCTCCAATCTTATTGGAGAAATAAAAATAAATCACCCACTTTGTGTTAGTGATGGAGGTTGATTCTTACAGCAGTGTTTTATCTTCACATTTTATGAGTGGTAGTGTGGAAATAGAAACAGAAGTTGTCTTCCTAGCTTGTTTCTGGACAAAAGTCAGTCTTGGAAAAATCTACACGAAAGGTGACTCTAGAAGTTAGGAATTGTGTTGGAAGAGATTGCTGGGGCACAGGGCTCTGGGGCACAGGGTTTGGATCCCCACGCACACTTGCTGCCTGCCTTTGGGAGTGCCGCTGGGGAGGGGAACAGAGCATCCTCAGGTCCCCTCTGGCGCCACAGTTTTTATTCTCCAACAAGTTCATGCACCAGTCAGTTTGGAGAGTTGCTCAAGCACAAGAAACTATGATGGAATAAGGAAGAAGAAACCACTACATTGCCTTCCACTCCCAGCATGTGCTACCCTGTGACCAGCTTCCTCTCTTCTGCTGAAAGAAGAGGAGGTCAGGCTAGCAGGAAGGCTGACAGGGGTGAGATCCAGGGGTGGGTGTGGGAGGGGGGCTGGTCCTGTGAGAGTGGAAGGGGCAGAGGAAAGCCTGGGGTGCTTATTTTCACAGTGGGGCCCAGGGGGACCAGAGGGAAAGAAATAGTGACTGACACTATTTTGAGCAGATGTCCCTTTTTGCAAAGATGGATACTTCTTTCTGGGATGAACTATAGCTCACTTATGATATATTTTATTAGTGTAACTCCAGATGCTAAATTTTCTTTTTCAATTTTTATGAAAAAGATTTAAGTGTTTTGTTTCCAGAAACAAGTAAGAATAGGTTATTTTAAAATTTTCATTATTTTTATTGAATTTATTGGGGTTGCATTGGTCAATAAAATCACATATGCTTCAAATGTGCAATTGCATTGTGTGCACACCATCCCAAGTCTGGTTTCCTTACGTCACCATTTATCGCCCTTGACTCTTCTACCTGCCCCCACTCTCCCTTCCTTCTGGTAATCACCATACTGTTGTCTGTGTCCAGGAGATGATGTTGTTGTTTTTGTTTAATTTCTTCAAATTTATTTAATTTCTTTAAATTCTAGGTGATTTAAAAAATATTTACATATTAAATCCTTTTAATAGAAACTCTATGTAATTTAAATATTTTAAAAGGAATACAGTGAAAAATAAGTCTTCTTCCCAGCTCTGAGGCAGATAATCCTTGTTTCCTTCCCAAAATGGGTTTGGGAGGACTGGAGAAGTTGGATAGTTGCTGCTTTAGGGTGGTGAACGCCAAATCAAGGAGAGTGGGTTCTGTGACTGCTTAGGAAAGGAGGACAGGAGGGCATTCCACCACCTGGAAGCCCGATGGGAGAGCTTCCTGGAAGATGACATTCTGTTCTGGGCAGACATTCACAGGGCACTCAACTGTTGCACACAGCTTAGGTGGTTGACTGCTGCTAAAAGAAGGCAACAGAAACAAGGGCTAGGAACAAGGCAAGAAATTGAGGCTTTTGGAGTTACGGGCTGGAGTTTTATTGGGTTTTCTCCTGGATTAGCCCATTCAGGTATATTAGCCAACCACTCAGTCTTTCCTTATATGTCATCAGTTTCAGAGTAAGAGACTATTACAGGAAAGTAACACAAGTTAGAATAATGTAGGGTTTGTTGGTCTTTTGTGTTTTCTTAGAACTCTATTGTTTTCTTTTTGTGTTCAAAGCAAGTTCTGGTTTGCACAGAAAGTGTGGCCTCTAGGGGTTGTGGATGCTGCCACTTACTCAGAATAGGCTTATGATGCTTACGTTGTACCAGCTTTGAGTCTCAATGGGCTCCAACTCTCCGTGGGTCCACTGGGGTTCTATTCTCATGGGACATCATGAACATTACTCGTGAATGGGCAGCAGGGAAGAGTGGACATGCATATTGTGTATATCTTCTCTGCTCATGTGCATGCTCCTCTGCCTTATAGAACTTCACTCACAAAACACAAGTTCAAAGATAAAATTATTAAGAATTTCAAGATGGTGACAGCAACGCATTAAACCAAGTGTAGAGCCTCTCCTAACCCAGGGCCTTGTGAAGCTGCACAGATGATGGCCCATGAAGCAAGCTCTGCAGATCTGGATGTGAAACCAGGACTGCCGAGGGGGTCTTGAAATGATGAGATGAGTTATTTGAGGCCAACACCAACACCTGGAGGATGGCAGAGCCACGAGCTGGAAGAACTCGGTTCCGGATGACATTGCTATTCATGGTTTTCATCCTCTTGAAACTTGCCGGACTTCTTATCATCTGAAATAAAAATGTCCTTGCTTTAAAAGAAAATAATTTATTTTATTTTTCAATTTCTGTTGACAAAACATTGCTTTTAAAGCTGGCTTGAGCTGAGTGTTTTCTTACTTGCTGTTGAAATCATTCTACTGTGTATAGGAGGACATTCTGTTCATGAGTGAATGCCTCACCTCCCTTTTTCTTACCTGGCCCCATGTCTCATTCCATGCAATTGATGAAGGTGGATACATAAAACTGGGGGCCACCTACTTAGGCCTGATAAGATTTTTGGACTTGAATGCTAAAGAACACTAAAGGGACCAGGCTGGCAATCAGGACCTGCAATCTGACTCCAGGTGGAGTGCTATTCCAAACAATGACTTAGCCTCGACATTCACACTCCTTAGAGAGCTCCATGTGCATTACTGCCCTCTTTGGGTAGATGATTACCTTGTAAGAATCACCCGTGACCTGAAGAAGTAGTAGTAGTCCAGTCACACCCACGGTTAAGTTAACTCACTGAGTCTCACTGTCTCTCTTCCAACTTTAGGATCATTCAGTTTAAAAGGTGAACAAAATAATAGTAAAAAAATAGTCAATCTGAGACTCTAAGAATGTGACCTCAGAAAACATTAGCTAAGTAGAAGAGCTGTAGAAAATCCTTGCAGATAATTAGACAATTCCACTGGCCTTCAAATGTTTAATCACCTTTCCTGGACTTGGTAAGTGCTTACATATGCCAAGATTGCTTTAATCATAGCGCAAAGACCTCTGGGAGATGTTGTACAGACTGGTCTTACAGACTGAAAGCCACCCCCTTTTCCTTACATGCAGACCCCAAGCCTTGCCAATAACCTAAGATGTGTTACTAATGTCACAGTTGAATATTTAGAGATAATGAACACAAGTAGTTGGAAAATGCTAATACAGTCATGAGCCACATATTTTGGTCCATAATGGACTACATATACAATGGTGGTCCCATAAAATTATAATGTTTCTGAAAATATTCTATCACTTAGTGACATTTTAGCCATTGTAACATTGTACTGCAACACATTATTCACGTGTTTGTGGTAATGCTGGTGTAAACAAACTACTGTGTTGCCAGTTATATAAAAGTATTGCACATATAGTACACAACACTTGATAATGATAATAAATAACTGGTTTGTGTATTTACTATATTATACTTTTATTGTTATTTCAGAATATACTCTTTCTACTTATAAAAAATGTTTGCTGTAAAACAGTTTCTGTGTTACCCCAGCAGCAGCCTTATATATCTTCTTTTTTCCATGTCTCTTGATTGTATAATTTTATCTTATGCTTGATTTAATCTCATGTTGTTCTATTCTGTAAGTATACAAAATCTACTGCTAAGGCTGCCAGAAGAGGCCATATTGATTGATGGACCTGGAACCAAAATTAAAAGTGATTAGAAACTATAAAGGTGGAAAATCAGTGATGGGTATTGCTTTCTAGTCAGGCACAGCCCATTCTACCACAGCTATGACACCGAAGAACAAAAACAAAGTGACAGAAGCTGTTAAAGGATCTGCTTCCATGAAGACAATGAGACTAATAAAAAATCTGAGAAGGGCCTATATCAGACATGGAGAAACTTCTAATGACCTAGTCTTCAATCTAGTCACAGAGGCTGATCCTTCTCAGTATTATGATGATCATGGCCAAAGCAAAAAGTTAGTTTGTGATGTTGAAAGAAGAGGTTGGACCCAACTACAATGTTGAATTCATTGCTAGCTCTGGGTGCTTTAATTGTTATTCATGACATAATGTGAAAGTGAGTGGTGAGTCTTGAGTGCTGATGTAAAGGCAACTGAAGAACTTATGAAAACTCTAGATAAACTGATTGTTGGAAAATTACTTGCCAGAGCAAATATCAATATGGATGAAATCTCCCTCGCCTGGAAACAGACGCCTAAAAGGACTTTCATTCATAACCAAGTCAAGTCAATACCAGGTTTCAAGGCTTTTGAGGATAGGATAACAGTCTTGCTTGGGGCAATGTTTCAGACTACCGATGGGAACCCCTTGTGATCTGGCACAGTGAGAACCGCAGGGTCTCTAAGTATATTGATGAGCACACAGTGCCAGTGTGCTACAGGGGTAATAAAAAGTCATGGACCAAGATGCCCTTCTGAATTGCCCTGCCGGAGAAATGCAGAAATACTGTTTAGAGAATAACATACCGCTCAAGATTTTGCTTATTTTTTTTAATGCTCCTGGATGTCCTCATTCTCTCTGTGATCTTTGGCCCAATATATAAAGCTGTGTTTCTTTCTCCAAATACCACCTCTTTGATCTAACCAATGGATCAAGGAGTTATAGCAGCTTTTAAGGTCTACTACCTGAGGAGGAATTTGCTGAGGCTATTGCTAGAACTGAGGAAGACACTGAGAAGACACTGATGCAATAACCTTGCTTGGGCTTGGGGTGATGTCACCAAGGAGTGACATTCAAGAGGTTAGTCGATGACTTCAAAAGATTTGCAAAAAATGAGGAGGTTGTAAAAATCAACAAGGTGGTGGTTGAGGGAGCAAACAACTTTAACCTGGGCATGGATGAGAATGACATTGAGTAGATCCTAGAGCTGGTACCTGAGGAGCTGACTAATGAGAAGTTGTAGGAACTGGAATGATATGCATAGCTACTAGAAAAGAAGAGGCAAGAGAAAAGGAAACTGCAGGCGAAGAAGAAGAAGAAGAAGAAGGAGAAGAAGAAGAAGAAGAACTGTGAAGAAAATTCACAGTGAAGGACTTAGCAGACACTTTTGCAGACCTTAACAAGATCCTATGGACCCCAACACCAAAAGGTTTTCATTAATAGAAATGTTCATGGTGCATCATCTGTTTACAAGCGAATCCATGATGACAAAAAGAAGCACTCCAAGCGAACCACCATGGACACATTTCTGAAAAGAGTGACACCTCCTCAAGAAGAGCCTCAGGCAGGTCCTTCAGGAGCAGTTCCAGAGGAAGGCACTGCTATCATAGATGACAGCTCCGTGTGTGCTACTGCCCTCAACACCTTCCACTGGGACAGGATGTGGAGGTGGGAGACAGGGATGCTGATGATCCTGGCTCTGTGCGGGCCTAGGCTAGTGTGTGTGTATGTGTCTTAGTTTTTAACCCAAAAGTTTAAAAAGTTAAAAAAAATTAAAGATAGAATAGGATCTAAAAATATTTGTGTCTTAGTTTTTAACCCAAAAGTTTAAAAAGTTAAAAAAAATTAAAGATAGAATAGGATCTAAAAATATTTTTGCACAGCTGTATATTTATTTTTAAGGTAATTGTTAATAAAAAAGAGTAAAAAAGTTTTTTGAAAACTAAAGTTTTAAAGTAAAAATGTTATGTAAGTTAAGTTTATTATTGAAGAAAGGAAAATATTTTTTATAAATTTATTGTGACCTAAGTGTACAGTGTTTATAAAGTCTACAATAGTGTACAGTAATGTCCTAAGCTTTCACATTCACTCACCACTCACTCACTCACTGACTCATCCAGAGCAACTTCTGGTCCTGCGAACTTCATGATAAGTGCCCTATATAGGAATAGCATTTTTATCTTTTGTTTTTATATTGTACCTTTTCTATGTTTAGATATGTTTTGATACACAAATACGTACTATTGTGTTACAATTGCCTACAGGAGTCAGTATAGTAACATCCTGTACTGGCTTGTAGCCTGGGAGCAATGGGCTATACCAATGGTTGGCAAACTGCGGCTCGCGAGCCACATGCGGCTCTTTGGCCCCTTGAGTGTGGCTCTTCCACAAAATACCACGGCCCGGGCAAGTCTATTTTGAAGAAGTGGCGTTAGAAGAAGTTTAAGTTTAAAAAATTTGGCTCTCAAAAGAAATTTCAGTCGTTGTACTGTTGATATTTGGCTCTGTTGACTAATGAGTTTGCCGACCACTGGGCTATACCATATAGCCTAGGTGTGTAGTAGGCAATATCATCTAGGCTTGTGTAAGTGAATTCTATGATGTTCGCGCAGCAAAATTGCCTACTGGCACATTTCTCCGAATGTATCTGTTCGTTAAGTGAAGCATGACAGTATGAGAGTTGGACACCATTGTTATCAACATTCTTAAGTGCCTGCAGTTCTTAGAATCACAGATGTTAATGGCTGGAAAAGTCCCAGAGAGGTTACCTGGTCTTGCCCAACCAAAGAAGTAATTGAGACACAGGTGTGATTTGCTCAAGGTCAGCAGTTAACGTGGGTCTGGGATTAGGTGTTTTGATTTCCTGCCCAGCGCTCTTTCCCCGCATCCCACCACCCCCTTATTGCTCAGGCTAATTTATTGCAGGTCCTGTTTCTACAGTCTCCTCTAATTGGTTTATGTTCACCTGACACTCTCTTCAGGGTAAGATTACATTTTCCCATATTACTTCCCCGTCTTCTCCTCTCTCCCCCAAAGCTGAAGAGTTGCTGCTGCTGACTCTCCAGCTGAAACCAGTTAAAAGGAACTTCCTGCCAAGTGACTTTTACCCAGGCAGCAGCTCTGAGGGGCCGGGCATGAAGGATAGTCTTGGTTGTGGTTTTTTTTTGAGATGTGTTATGCATCAGCCTTGAGCTAATTTTGTCAGGCTCAATACTGTGCCCAAGTCACTCTGTAAACACTCAATCACAAAGTGTCACACTTAGAGATCTAGAATGTAATCCAGTGGTTCTCTAACTGAGCTCCAAGGAACCTTAGATTTCCTCAGGGGGTGCCTTCCATTCAACTTCTAAAAGCAGGTGGGCTGAGGAGCTGAGCAGACCCAGAAGTGGGCCTGCATCCCCTCCCTGAGTGATTTTATTCGGTTGGGGGGTTCTGTATAAGATTCCTTGTGAAGAAAGTTTCGATGCTATAAAATGTTTACAACTAGGGATCTAGTCCAGCTCTCTCATTTTAAAGAAGGAGAAAATTAAGGTTCAGAAGGAGCTGTAATCACTGCGCAAAGCTGCCCAACTAGTTAGTCAGCGGACTCTCCCCCCACACCTGGCAGAGGTGGCCAGGCCCCTCTGAGAAGCTGTATTTTGGGCTTGGTCTCGAGGTTATTGGAACCAGCTCTCTAGTGGCTGCTCATCTGGGAAAGGAAAGGGACAAAAATTAGTGCTCATTGAGTAACTACTTTATGGCAGACACGGAAAGTATTCACTCATTCAGAGCGGATTTATTGAGCACTTCTTATGTGCCAGCCACTCTGAACAGATACTGCCCCTGCCTACCCCACAAATTCTTTCATTTAAACCTCACACCAAGGCAGCAGGAAAAGACGTAATGTAAGCATGTCAAACTCAAAGGCTAACATGGACCAAATAAATGAGGCATGCGGCCCTCGGGCCACGAGTTTGACATGCTTGTGTGTAATGTGTTTCAGAGGTGAAGGCTCCAAGAGGGTAATGACTTATAGGGTAGCACAGCTGGTAAGTGGCAGAGCCACATCCGAACTGACATCTATTGAACTCCAAATCTGTGCCCTAATACACTTGTTTTTTTTAAATAAAGATTTTTAAAAATATGTTTTATTGATTTTTAGAAAAAGAGGAAGGGAGAGGGAAAGAGAGTAACATTCATGTGAGAGAGAAACATCAATCAGTTGCCTCCCACAAGCAAACCCTACCGGGGATGGAACCCGAAACCTAGGTATGTACCCTGACCTGCACTCGAACCGGTCATGGGGCAATGCTCAGCCAACTGAGTCACACTGGCCAGGGCTACACTTGTTATTTTCTAAAGGCTCAGGAAGTCAGCAGCTGCCAGTTAGTTACATGTGAGCCTTCCAAATACTTGAAACTCAGTCAAACAAACAAACAAACAAACAAACACCTTGATTTTCTGCTATCTCTTTGGAAAGTAGTAAATTTCCCTCCACGCCTTCATGCAGTGGAGTTCCCTCATGGTCCTGATCTGTCTTCCAAGTCAGTCAGACTCGCATGAGTCACCCACAGGCAGCCCAGCCCGCCTCCTGCTCGCAGTGGAGAACATTGCTCATCCAGCTGCTTGGTGTCAGGCTGGGCCTTGGAGCAGCTGTCCCTCGGGGGATTTGGGCGAGTCCAAGCACTGTGCATGTGAGTATGAGTGATGGAGAGATAACAGCCCTGTGCTGGGGAGGGAGAAAGTGCTTGTGTGCACAATGGGCTAACCTTTGGTGGTGCAAGAAGTTTCCAACTGTCCTTGTCTTTCAAAAGACAGTAAGTCTCCAGAGTGCCAGCAACTTCGGAAGATATTTCAGCCGGATTTGTTCAGCCATATTTAGGCTTCTCCCTGCTGGACCTTCAGCCTCTAGTCATCTAAATATTCCTCACTGAGATCAGGAGTCATTTTGAATAAATTGGGCTTATGTGGGTGCCCAGAGGGGAGGGGATGATGAAGAGAATGGGCAGAGAGGCACAGGGTTTGTGCCCGCTCTACTGGGAGATGTGATGGCTGCCATCCTTTGAACATTCATTTTCAATCTTCGGACCTGGAATCTATTTACCCTGCTTTCAGGGGATGTTGTTAAGTTGGTGGGAGTGATGGTTTGATGGGGACTGGGTCACGGCCATGTGGTCTGAATATTAAGGCTTGTCCTTGAGGCTTGCTTTACAAGCTATAGAGATAAACATGTCCCTCAACTTAAATATCAAATCATGTATCTTTATGAAAATGTTTATACTTAAATAAACTTAAATAGTAAGCTGAAAAAATTATTCCAAGTGAGCACTAAAAATTATGAAGAAATTCAGACCACAGCATCTTTTGGCATCATTCTCATTAATTTTTGACTAGTTAGTAACTTATGATCCTCTTCTTTCCCACTGGAAAGAGGTAATTTTCTAAATTACTTCTTTAAAAAATATATATGTATATATTTATATTGATTTCAGAGAGGAAGGAGGAGAGAGAGAGAGAGAGAGAGAAAGAGAGAGAGAGAGAGAGAGAGAGAGAGAGAGAGAAACATCAATGATGAGAGAGAATCATTGATCAGCTGCCTCCTGCATGCCCCACACTGGGGATCGAGCCCGAAACCTAGGCATGTACCCTGACCGGGAATTGAACCATGACCTTCTGGTTCATAGGTCAACGCTCAACCACTGAGCCACACTGGGCAGGCCTAAATTACTTCTACAAAAGAATAAAGCACCTTCTTCCCCCAAGCAGCTCAGCTCTATTTTTTTAAATTTTATTTAGCAATTTTTTAGCAAAAACATCTGACCTTTAACAAAATCCCTCTGGGCAGGATACCAATGCCAAAAGTGAGACCTGGAGGGGGGGGTCCGTGGCCCTGGACAGCAGAAGGTGGTTGGAACTGCTGTGGTTTGGCCAGCAGAAGTAGCTGCTACTCTCCTGTCCCCATCCCTTGTCACATCTGTGAACACACCCCTCCCCACCTCCCCGCCCCCAGGCCAGGCTCTGGAACTCTGTGGACACATACTGGACACTGGGGCAGGGACCAGCAGGTCCTGATTTGTGAGCACCAGTGGAGGAGCAGAGGGGATGCACAGTGAAAATAACATTCTACATTTCTGTGCTGCGCTCTGCCTTGCCTCTTCTCGTTGGAGGGTGCTGGGTAGAATCTGGACCCGGATAAAGCAGGTCGTCCACCCCGAGAGACAGCTGCCACTTGGCAGTGTTGGCATGCACTGCAGGGTCCTCCCTTGGCCTCGCTGCGGCAATGGCAGTGAAGCAAGCCTGGGCCAGCATACACCCCGGGATGGCTGTTGTTGAGGCCAGGGTACACGCGGCGGGTTTGTCTCTGTTTGTTTTTAAAAGAAGTCCATCTCTATTCCTCCGGTGCTTCTTTGGCTTCTCTGCCATGGACTCCTTTCTTTCCAGGAGAGCTCTTGGGCTGCATTTCTCTCCACTCTTTGAAGACTTCAGAGATGTGAAACTGGTGGCAACTGGTACCGTTTTCAGTGTTTGGTACCCAGCCAGGCTCCCGAGCCCTGGGAACAGCCTTATTTAGCTCTAGGAGATTTGGGTCAGAGGCTCCCAGAAGCCGGTGCAGGGAGAGACATGAACAATCACCGCCCAGTCACAGCCGCAGCCAAAAGGACAGAAGAGGAAGACTCAGCTGACAGCGGAGAGTCCCACCAAGCAGCCTTGGACCGGCTTCCGAGGAGGCTGTTTTCTTCTCAACTGCTCTGCATCTGCCTGGATGGCAGCCAGAGGCTGGGAACAGCATGGCTGGTATGCTCTGGGTGAGGCTGGTGGCCATAGCAACAGGAGGGGAGTGACTGTCCCTGAGGATGAGAACAGCGGGCAAGATTCGGATTAGGCGGGAGAGGCGGGGGAGGAGAGGTAAAGGTTGGGCCTGCCTGGAGCAGGGCCGTCTTACTGTGGACAAAGCCGCGGGCAGAGCAGCGGTTAAGGCCCGTCTCAGACTCGGATTGTGGCTCAGACTTAGTCTCCTCCCCTCCAATAAGCAGGGAGCTTGTTAGACCTCGAGACCGTCATCACCCCGTGACTGTTCCCATCAAACACAGTAAATTAACGGAGAACCACCCACCTCCTGTGGGCTCACCCCTGTGAAATATTTCTGTGAAAGACACTCTCCAACGACATGGTGCCCAATAAGAGAAGGCATGTTATCTCCCTCCGCCCATTCTTCAGTAAGTCTCGTTCTCACGCTGGTGTGAAGGGGAGGAGTGAAACCCACCCTGCCCAGAGATGTGGTGCATGTGCGAAGCCTGCGATTTGAGCTCTGGGCTCAGGTTCAAGGGTGTGAGTTCTAATCCCAGAAATGCCATGCCCCTTCCCATGACCCTCTGTGTCTCGTTTTCTTCATTCATCTAAGGAAGGTGGCCAGGTACTCTACAGGGCCTCTCCAGTTCTGACTTTCTGTACGTCTATAGACATAGGATAAAAGATTATAAGGCACTTTTATTGGTTCAGTCTTCTTCATTTTCTATTTTCATTTCCTTGAAGCCATCAGCTGGAGTTGAGGACAAGTTTTTAAAATGGACAGGTTTCTTTTTCTACCTTCGCCCCATGTCTCCCTCCTCTTTTCCTTCCTTTTTTCCTAACTGTTGCAAGAGTCATTCAGCCTAACCTCTGGAAGGCAGTTTGTTAAGGTAGCAATTGTAAAAGCCATTTCTCTTTTGTCTGTCTTATCTCCTCACCTCTCAGATGAGCACAAACTCCTTAAGGCCTATATCCCCTGCTGACTTTTCTTGTCCATATTCCACAGCAGGTCACCCATCAAAATTCCAAGCTGCCAGCCCACACCTTCTTTTATCCCAATGACCTCCACCCCAGCCCTGGCATTATAGCATTTGAAATTGTTCATCTGAGGCAGTAATTCTCAACCTCGGCTCTTTAATGAAATCAGCCCAGAAATTAAAGACAAAACTAAAACAAAACAAAAACAATGCCTGGAGGTTCTGATTCAATTGACCTGCACTGGTGTTTTTATCTCCCCCCCCCCATTAGTATTTTTAATGTTCCCCAAGTGATGTTATTGTGGAATCACTCTGAAAGCTACTATTAAAAGGGGATAAACCTGCTATTACTGGATGTCTCTCATTCTTAACGTATGACGGTGGAGGTTACTGTCTTGTATTCTGATATGTTGCCCTGTTGGGGCATGCCCCTTAGATGTGAGATCATTACCCGAGGGAGGCGGCTAAATGTTCCCAGTGATCCCCACTGTCAATACCAGTGATCCCTGGTATTTACACCCTATGTAATCCGCTGCCGTCAGCCTGGGCTGGACCTAGTGACTTGCTTCTAACTAATAGCACGGGAAAAAAAGTGATGGAATGTCACTTCCAAGGTTTGGTTACAAAAGACTGTGACTTCTGTCTTGCTTGCCCTGTCAATCTCTCTCTACTGTGCCCTCTCCCCTTCCAGAGCTCGTGCGCTGAAGGAAGCAAGCTATTATGCTGTGATTAATGCTGCGGAGAGAACCACGTGACAGAGGCTTAATGTTTCTGACCAGTAGCCAGCTGGGACCTGAGGCTGGCTGATTTCCCAACAGGAGTGAGCTCGAGAGTGAAATGCCGCAGTAGAGCCTGTCTCTGCTCTGACACTGCAGCCTGGTGAGAAGACCCTGTGTCAGAGTTTCCCAGCTATGCCATGCCCAGGCTTCTAGCCCAGAGAAACTGTGAGATAATAAAGTTTGTTGTTTTCAATTAAGTTTGGGGGTCATTTGTCACACAGCAGTAGATAGCTAATACACCCTGAGAGTAAAAGGGGACCCATAGGCAGGGAGGTATTACTGGGAGGGCCAAGCCTTCTGTCTATTTTTGAGGAGTGGAGGGTCTAAGGGCGTTCCGGGGAGGATGTTACTCAGGCAGTCCCAGCTTGCTGAGGTTAGGAAGGCAGATGCTCAATAAGCAGAATCTTGCCCACTAGACTGGAGCTTCTTAATTATCGTATGCACTCAGATCACCTGGGGCAATCTTGTTAAAATGCCAATTCTGATTCAATAGGACTGGTTGGGGCCAGGGAAGCCTCAAGCTCCTAGGTGATTTTAATACTGCTGGTCTGGGGCCACCTTTTAGGGGACAAGGGGCTATACTGCCCAGATTCATGTGTCTTTCTATGGTTACTTCTTAAAAGTCTTTTTGTTCTCAGCCTGACTTAGTGGTGCTTTAGGAAGCCAAGAAGTGGCCTTTGCCTTTGGGACAGAGTTTAGAAGGAGGAGCAGTGCCCCCTGGAGGCCATATGGTGGCGGCGGTGGTGAGGCAGAGACCTCCAAAGTGAATCTGAGATTTAGGTTTGGTCACATCAAGTAACCATTTTTACTTATATAAATGGCTATGTAATTATTGGCAATGTCATAAAGTTCCAATAATCATGGGGTCAAAGCTGGCCCTGCTGAGAGGTCCCGCTCTAAGTGCCGGGCCTGGCGTCTCTGCTTTACTGGGCAGATTCCTCAGCTACGCTGCTCAAACGTCTCCTTTCACGTTCCGCTAACCACAGAGGAACATGAACCCGGGCGTGCAGCCCATAGCAGCCAAGAGAAAAGTCTTTGAAGTCTTTTTTGGAAAAAATCTTACGATTTCATGTGAATCAATGGAATGTGTTTATTATAATATAAAAATAATTTCCTCCCCAAATATATGTGTAAAATGCTGCCTCAGGAAGATGTGCTTGGTCTAATCGGTGACCTGGGAATATGCCTCTCCCAGCTGAGCAGTGATGCATACACACAAACTCCCTGATGTTTAACTTTGAAATTCCCATCTCCTATGCAAGCCTCTCCCGTTTCCTCACCCTCACTGACCTCAGGATCTTGACCCTGCTCCCTCCACTTTTCCTGTTCTCATAGTCTGTCAGTTCTCTCTTGCCTTCACTCTGGTCTCTGCCAAGTGTGGGTCCAAGGTCAAGCATTTGGACTGCTCACAGGTACCGCCCCACCCCGCATGCCCTGGACCTCCCACCACACTCTCCCTAAAGACCCCTGCCTAGTGGATAGGCCTCACCCTCCTGGGTAGATTCCATTCTCTTGCAGAGACCCCAGTATTATGGCTAAACCCCACCACTGGTTTTCTCCAAATGGGCGTTGGGCAGCAGAGTTTTGCTGTGAGAAGGATACTGAATTATTCCCCTCAATTTCCTGTTATCCAGCCTCTCCCATCTGCTCAACAGTTCTTTAACTCACCGTTCCTTTAAACTTGCCTGGTGTTAAGTACGTACTCAGGCTGTCCTCATCATGCAGATTTTGGTCCTATCCATCCTGTGTACTGACTCCATCCCCAGGGGAGGAGCTGGGGAATGTGCATTATGATACTCCTCGCCAGTGATTCTTCAATTCTTCGTATGAGGCAAGCTTGGCAAATGCTGCTGTTACTCAGCCAGGATGTCCTATTCTAGGCCCTCTGTGGCCACCAGGGATTTACCTAGCCTCCCCTCTCAGCCCTGCCTCAACCCCTGAAACACCCTGTCAGTTTTGATGTTGCCTCCTTTCCCACTTAGAAGATTAAGGCATCTGCTCTGTGTTTCCTGGAATTTCCCACCCTCCACCTTCAAACACTCCCTCCCCACACACCAGCTTTCCCCCAACTCCCTGGCTGACTTTTCTCCCTGGATCTGGACACACCCCCCTCTGCCACCCCATCTCCCTGGCACACTGCCTTTCTCTACCCCTTCATGTGCAGTCAGTGTTTCCCTCACCAAAGGATTTTTTAAAAATTATTTCAGCTGTTTGTCTTCTCTCTAAAAAACAAACATCTTATGGTAAAGTAGCTTCTTCCTCAGGCTGCCACCCTCTCCCTGCCCTCTCGTCACTTCCCCACCAACAGGCCTCATCGTCCCTCCCGGCAGCGGCTGTGCTTTCCCCTTTGCCCTCACTGGCCCAGCGACATGAGCAGCGATCTGAGGCTCTGTGATGCCCCAGGGGCCCACTGTGGCATTGCCAAGTGGAGGTCACGGTCAGAAAGCGAGGACGCCTGGCTGGCCCTCGGTGGAGCAGCCACACAGGTTTTGTTTTCCCTGACACTGCCGCTTGACCCAGGCTACATGCTTGGTGTCTCTCTGCAAATAGGCCTGTCTTTGTAGGAATAAGTGCAGGAGCCCAGGGAGGATGAGAAGAGTGGCTGCCATGCGTGGTTCTGGAGGACAGAGTGGCTGGTGCCCGCAGGTGAGTCTGTGCACAGATTGTGGGTAGGCCCCCAGAGAAGACCCTCAGGAACTGGGAGGATCTGGGCAAATTCCACCTCCAGACCAGGCCCAGCCTCCCCGGCCTGATTATTTTTATTCTCACTCACACCCACCAGCCTGACTGGCATATATTTTTTTTGTACTTTGAAAAAATAAATTATTGAGGGGAAATTCACATAACATAAACTTAACCATTTTAAAGTAATCATTTAGTGGCATTTAGTACATTCACGATGTTGTACAAGCATCCCATTCCTGTTCTAAGTTTTCCTCACCCCAGAAGCAAACTGTGGTTAAGCAGGGTATCCCCCCATCCCCCCTTCCCCTGGCTGGACAACCACCAATCGGCTTTCCATCCCTACGATTTATCTATTCTGGATTTCTCATATAAATGGAATCACATACTCTGTGACCTTTGTGCCTGGCTTCCCTCACTTTAGCACGTTTTCGAGGTTCACCCTTGCTACAGCATGTATGAGTATATATTTCATTCTTTTTTTCCAAATGTTTTCATTGTGATAAAGTACATATAACATAAAAGTTATCTTCTAAACTATTTTAAGTGTACTGTTGAGTGCTTATAAATTAAATACATCAGAGTGTCGTGTAAGCAGCAGCACCACCCACTTCCAGAACTCTTTGATCTTGTAAAGCTGAGACTGTCCTCATTAAACACTAACTCCCCATCCTCTCCCCTAGTCCCCACACCCACCATCTACTTTCTGTCTCAATGAATTTGACTTCTCTAAGTATCTCATATAAATGAAACAATAGACAATTCTTTCTCGGTGTTGCTCCCTGGTCCTGTGTGTCCTCAGACAGCTCTGCAGCTCGGTATTCTCACATTTTGCCTGATGATGAGACACCTGTGGAGCTTGTAGGATGACTGATGAGCTGGAAATCTCATATTTGTGGAGACTCCCAGCTGACTCTTCCCAAAAACCAAAGGAAAACCCAGGAGAACCCCATGACTTCAGTGAACTAGCCACCTATTATTTCTTCTCTACAGTCACCATGATATTATGTTCTGTGGGCTTTTCAGGTGGTCTGTATATCTTCAGACTATTGTATTTTTATTTTTTAAAATATGTTTTTATTGATTTCAGGAAGACAGAAAGAGACATAGAAATATCAATGATGAGAGAATCATTGATCGTTTGCCTCCTGCACACTTCTTACTGGGGATTGAACTGGTAATCAAAGCATATACCCTAACTGGGAATCAAACCGTGACCTCCTGGTTCATGGGTCCATGCTCAACCATTGAGCCACAATGGCCAGGCTTTAATACTTTCTTGTGTTTTAAAAATATTTATTGTTGATTGTATTACAGATGTCCTCCTTTTCCTCCCTCTTTGTCCCCCTCCATCTGGTTCCTGCCCCAAGCCTTCACCACCCTATTGTCTGTGTCCATAGGTAATGCATATATGCATGCAAATTCTTTGGTTAATCTCTCCGTCCTACTGCCCCTCCCCCTCCCCTCTGAGATTCATTAGTCTGTTCCATGTTTCCATGCCTCTGGTTTATTTTATTCATCAGTTTATTTTGTTCATTAGATTCCTTGTTCATTTATTTTGATTTTATATTAAATTGTCAATAGATATGTATTCACTGCCATTTTATTCAGATTTTTATCTCTCCTCCTCCTCCTCCTCCTCCTCCTCCTTCTTTTTCTTCTTCTTCTTCCTCCTCCTCCTCCTCTTCTTAAAGGATACCCTTCAACATTTCATGTAATACTGGGTTGGTGGTGATGAACTCCTTAAGCTTTTTCTTGTCTGTGAAGCTCTTTATCTGACCTTCAATTCTAAATGATAGCTTTCCTGGGTAGAGTAATCTTCATTGTAGGTCCTTGCTATTCATCACTGAATATTTCTTGCTGCTCCCTTCTGACATGCAAAGCTTCTGTTGAGAAATCAGCTGACAGTTTTATGGGCACTCTCTTGTAGGTAACTAACTTTAACTGCTTTTCTCTTGCTGTTTTTAAGATTCTCTCTTTGTCTTTAGCACTTGGCATTTTAATTATGATGTGTCTTGGTGTGGGCCTCTTTGGGTTCCTCTTGCTTGGGACTCTCTGTGCTTCCTGCACTTGTAAGTCTATTTCTTTCACCAGGTAGGGGAAGTTTTCTGTCATTATTTCTTCAAATATGTTTTCAATATCTTGCTCTCTCTTCTCCTTCTGGCCACCCAAAATGTGAATGTTGGTATGCTTGAAGTTGTCCCAGAGACTCCTTACACTATCTTCATATTTTTTTTATTCTTTTTTCTGATTGGGTGTTTTTTTCTTCCTCATATTCCAATTTGTTGATTTGATTAGCAGAATCTCTACTCTACTCTTGAATCCCTATAAAATATTCTTTATTTCAGTTAGTGTATACTTAATTTCTGACTGGTCCTTTTTCATGTCTTTGATGTTCTCACTAAGGTTCTTGAAAGTCTCATTAGGATCCTTGAAAGTCTCACTAAGTCCCTTGAAGCTCTCATTAAGATTCTGGAGCAACCTTGGTAAATGAGTCCATGCAGGTGGGCCCATGCATTTAGTTCTTTTTCTGGATATTTCTTCTGTTCTTTCATTTGTGACAGTTTCTTTGTCTCTGCATTTTGGATGCTTCCCTGTGTTTGTTTCTTTATATTAAGTAGAGCTGTTATGTCTCCTGGAATTGGTAGAGTGGTGTTGTGTAGTCAGTGTCCTGTAGGGCCCAGTGGCTCAGCCTCCCCAGTCACCTGAACTGTGTGGGCTGTGTACACAGTCTTGTTGTAGTTCAGCCTTGATTGCTGTTGGTATCACTGGGAAGAGTTGACATCCAGGTCATTTGTCTATAGCTGTGACTATAGTGGGACAGCTGCTGTGCAGGAGATACTCCTATAGAGAAGGACTTGCTTTAGTGAGGTTTTGGTGCTCACTGAATCTGCCCCTTGTGTGTGTCACTTGTGGATGTGTAGAGTTGTAATCTAGTATGGTCTGAAGTTGTGCACTGGCTCTGGGGCCTCCTGGGAGGTGCAAAGTTAACTACTGGCAGGAGCTACAGAGCAATCTTCACATGGATGATACTTGTATTGGGCTTGGAAGTGCCCAGGTGAGGTCAATCTGTGAAGCAAGTCAGACTGCTGCTAGTACCTAGTCTTGCTGATGCCAGCTGCTGCTTGTTTGAGAGATCTGAGGCCTGAGCCAGGCCAGGCCATTCATATGGAAAAGCTGCTGCAAACAGCTTAGGTAGGGCTAAAAATCAGAGGGACAGGGTCTCAGGGAATCACCAGGATGGAGGGAGCAGTGTGAGCAGGGCGATTGAAAACTCAGATATGGCTGCCAGTCAGCTCTGTGATGTGGGGAGGTCTCAGCATAGGAAAAACAACCCCTGTGAACACCCCTGTCTGGGAGAAAGTTGCCCCTAAGTTCTTGCTCCCGAGTTCTTATTCCGATGCCAGCCAATCCAGTTCCTCTCTGTATGTTCCTGGATCCTCCCAAGCCACTGCCCCAGTACTGGAGCTTAGAGGGAGCAGGACCATTTTAGATCATGTGCTTGCCCTCTAAAAGAAACTTCCTGGGTCTCCAGTAGCCTCCGTGCCACTCAACCACAAACCTGCTGGTTTTTATAGCCCAAAGTTATAGTGGCTTCTTTTCCAAGCTCTGGAACCCTGGGCTAGGGGTGTGGTATAGAGCTGGGACTCCTTGTTCCTCCTGGGAGGCCTTTGCAGTCAAAATATCCCTCCTGATTAAACAAACATGGGTGTAGGACCAGCCCATTCTACGCCTCAGCTCTCCTACCAGTCTCATTGTACTTTCTTCTTTACTTCACTAGTTGTAGAACTTCCATTCAGCCAGATTTCAGGCAATTCTGAATGATGTTTGTTCTGTATTTTATTTGTAATTTTGATGTGGTTGTGGGTGGTGGTGAGTACTGGCATTTACCTATGCCATCATCTTGGTTCTCTATTACTCTTTCTTTTTATTTTTAATTTATTTTATTTTTATTGATTTCAGAGATAAAGGGAGAGGGAGAGAGAAATAGAAACATCAATGATGAGAGAATTATTGATTGGCTGCCTCCTGCATGCCCCTCACTGGGGATTGAGCCCACAACCCAGGCATGTGCCCTGACTGGGAATTGAAACGTGATCTCCTGGTTCATAGAACGATGTTCAACCACTGAGCCATTCAGGCAGGGCTCTAATTCTCTTTCTTGACTGAAATTGAAGAGATGTTGTGCAAACACTACCAGGTTAATGAGTTAATGCCATGAACTATGACCAGCATAGCACCTGTGATCAGGGCTACTATTTATTTAATTTGTTGTAGATTACAGTCATTCCCTCGGATCTATTCAGTTTCTGCAGGGGCCAGACTGGTGAATTAAATAGAAATATGATTGGTACCACCACTTTGTACACTTGAGGTCTTTAATGATGGTACAAAGTTCTGTCAGCCACCTCAGAATACAATATTATTTTTGATTTACCACCTTGGGTGACAGGGGTATTTTCAGAGTTTTATATTTGGCATTATTCACTATGATAGGTCTTACCCTAGAACTAGGGACCCAATGTTGAAGCTAATCCAACTACTGGGAATGTCAATTACTATTTTACACTTAGGGATCAAGGAAATGACCACAGGAATGTCAGTGGACTCAGCAGGACCACGGTGAGCTGTACATTAACCAGGACTCCATTTATTGCCTGGCCCTGTAGACTTCCACACTAACAGGGATCTCCAAGTGTCAATGTCAACACAGACCCTATGTGTCCAATATACCTTGAATTGTCTCGGTCTTCCCTTTTCCCCAGTGATTACTCACTAGTGAAATACCTTTGGGGAGGAATTATTATCATGGGTTGAACTGTGTCTTCTCAAAGAAGATATTTTGAAGTCCTGTGAATGTGAATAGGATCTTTGCAGATTTAACCAGGCTGAGAGGGTTCAGTTCATCAGGGTGGGCCCTAATCCAGTATGACTCGAGTCCTTATAACAAGGGGAAAATTGGACACAGAGACAGACATTCACAGAGGGAAGATGGTGTGAAGACATGGAAAAATTAATGTGAAGATGGAGGATTGGAGTGCTACACCAAGGAATGGCAAAGATTGCTGGAAAACCACCAGAAACTAGCAAAAAACAAGGAAGAATTCTCCTCCAGGATTTAGAGGGAGCACGGCCCTGCCAACAACTTTACTTCAGACTTCTAGCCTTCAGACTGAGAGAGAATAATTTTTGTTATTGTCAACCACCTAATTGTGGTACTTGTTACGGTAGCCCTAGGAAACTAATACAACTATTGTCACAGTACAGCTTGCCATGGTGTTGCGAGTTCTACCTTTTTAGTCAATGGATTTCAACTCTGCAGATTGGCTCAGATCTAGAAACTACATAAGGGATTATGATATTTTACTGGGACAGCCTCTGCAGCCTTCTGCTACTCTATTTTTACCTCTGTTGTTGTTGTTGCAGATATTAAGCAGGACCCTCCTTGGAAGCCTGCTTTTTGCCCTTGAGGACACCAGGCTCTGTTAATCATGTCCACAACTCCCTGATGGTCATGTCTCTTCAGCTGCCTCTGTGACCTCATCAGTAGGTAGGGTGGTTGCAGCCTCGTGGCTTCTGGTGGTCAAGCACAGACTCCTGGCTGCTAGTGTTTCAGGGCCCTCATTCTAACCATGGGTATCTACGTGAAGCTCTGGGCCACCCTTCCTATGGTCAGCGTTGGGTTGCAGAGCAGAGCCACCACTGAGCATCATGATGATGCTGGTGCCCCCTCATGAGTGCATTCCTAATGCCTTGGTGAAGGTATGTTTTCTGGCCTCCTGTGGGGAATCATCCACTGGTCAATCTTCTGCCTCACCCAGTGTGCCCATTCCAGCATGCCCTCAGTCCCTTCATCCCTTCCTTGGCCACTTGCCAGGGCAGCTTGGAAACTTCTACTTCACCCAGCATTGCCCACTAGTTTATTCAGCAGAGCATTTGTTCATCCCCTGGAGTCCTTGCCAAGATATTATATTCTGACTCTAGGGAATTGCCATTGAGTCAATGAATTTCTGCTTTCTCCAGTCTTGTATCCTGGCTCTTTTGATCAAGTCCCTTCAAAAACCAGTGCCAGGAATGCTTCCCTAGCTCCTGCCAGTAGATATGACTTAATCTCGAGGCAACTTTGGTAGGTAATTTCTTTCCTTCCTTATCAGGCATAGCACAGCCCCAAACAGGTTATGTGGGACTTGACTGTAGTTATCACTTAGGAGTGGAACAAAGAGGTGGGGAGTTCCTGAGGGGCACTAGCTACCTTGTAAGGAAGACTAGGAAGACACTCAAATGAGATGCAGGTGTCACCCAGTGGGAGAGAAGAGAGGAAGAGCACCTGTGGTGCAGGTCTAAGAAAGTTTCCACGAGGCTGGTGGGGAGTCACAAAGCCAGAGTCCTTCGTTAAAGGAGTCCATGTCTTCTAGACACAAGGCATCCCTCCCTTCTGAGTGCAAGACACCCAGGTCCTGGTTAGCAAAATGAGACTGATACTTATTACACAGGAAGCTGTGAGGATTGAATGAGACAGTGCCTGAGAATGAACCCTATTGAGGGTGACAAAATGTACCACTTTCCTTTTCACATCCAAGGCAGATGTCCCAAATTCATGATAGCATTTTTCACAGGAAGGCTTGATTCAGCCCCTGAAACATTCTCAATATAAAGTAGCAAGTAGTCTCTGAAATAAAATATTATTACCAAATAGGATCTAGGCACCGGCCTCTCTCTATCCCAAAAAAAACCTCTTTGTTGGGAGTCCCAAGACATTTCAAGGGCTTATTAAACTGGTCTCTATGAGTATATTCTGTAACTTCCAGGTATTCTGTTAGAATACTGTTATCCAAACAGTGCACAGCAAACCTTTGGTTCGTGGGGAGGACATTCATTTCCTTGAGTTCTTTGCCCATTTTTGATGTAGGGAAGTTGCGGGTGTGGGCTCTGGTAACCATGGTGTAGAGAGGAGGGAGGACAGTTGTGTGTATGTGTGTGTGCACACACACATGCACACACAGAAATAGAGTGGGTCGGGCTGTGGATGGGGTTGTAAAGGGTCTGTTTCTCTATATGGTGACAGGGAGGTATGTGCTTCTCTGAGGGTTCCCACAGGGACACAGGCCTGTTTTAACTGAGCAAAGGTTTAGAAATGTTGTGTTACTAGAGGCCCGGTACTCAATATTAGTGCATGACCGGGAGGGCGGGGGGGGGGGGGGGTTGTTGTCCTTCAGCCCAGCCTGCGCCCTCTTGCAATCTGGGACCCCTTGGGTAGGGTCCCTAGGCCTGGCTGGCAATCAGGGCCTATCATGGCTTTCCTTCTCCTGGCTGCCAGCAGCTGGCCCCGCCCCCGCTACTGCCTCTGCTTGCCATATGTGTGGTGCTGCCCTCCCTCCCCCGTCACCAGTTGCCTCCTTCTGTGGGAAACAGGCGTGGAGTGCGATCGCTTGGCTGGCCTGGGCCTCCCTCTGTGGGGCAATTTTAGGGCGATGGCGGGGCCCCCTCACCAATTGCATCACACCCGCCTTGGCTGGCCTGGCATCAGTGCGTGTCATAATGTGGTCGTCTGGAAGGTCATCCGGACGGTTGTTCTGTTGTTCAGTCATTTGGTCGATTTGCATATTATGCTTTTATTATTATAGAAGACTAGGAGCCCAGTGCACAATTTGTGCACCTTGAAAGGAACTGTGGGCTGCAAGGCTGCAGAGGGCACAAGGGCATGTCTTGGCCCATCCTCCACGCCCCAACCCAGTCCCTCCTGCTGTGGCCCCCAGGCCCCTGTCTGCCAGCAGCCCCGCTCCTGCTGCCACCACTCTCACACACTGACGGCACCAGCCCCACTCACACCCATTGATGGCATGGAGTGATTGAGGTCGGCTCCAGCAGTGGGTACTAGCAGGGCTGGTGCCGTCAGTGGGTGCGAGTGGCGGCTGCTGTCCCAATTGCCCCTCAGGAGCAGGGGGAGGTGGAGAAGCCCTCAGGGGAAATCAGGCCAGCAGCCACCACTTGCACCTGCTGATGGCGCTGAGCGATCAGGACCGTTGCTGGGCACTGTCAGTGGGTATGAGCGGTGGCTCCAGTGCTGGCTGTGGGTGAAAGCGGGGCCGGTGCCAGCAGTGGGTGCTAGCGGGGCTGTCACTGGCAGCGGGTGCAAGAGGTGGCTGCTGGCCCCGATCGCCCCTCAGGAGCAGGGGGAGGTGGAGAAGCCCTGAGGGGTGATTGGGGCCAGCAGCTGCTGCTCACATATGTTGATGGCGCAGATTGATTGGGGTCAGTGCTGGGCACCACCAGCGGGTACAAGTGGGGCTGGCACTGACAGCAGATGCAAGCTCCGGATGGGACCACAGTGCATGGGAGCAAAGAATTTTCAGTAACCACCAGAGGCTTGTCCCAATGACAGCACCCGGCACCCTGCCTTGGTCTGGTGCCCCTGCTCACCCGCTCCACCATCCCACTGCGGCCGACACTTGCCATGTTCCCCACTCTGCCGCCTGCTGCTGACGCCCGCCATGTTCTATGCATGCCCCTGGTGGTCAGCACACGTTATAGCGGCTGGTTGTTCGAGAGGCCCAGTGCACAGGGTGGGGGGGTCCCTCAGCCCAGCCTTCCCCCTTGCAGAGTCCAGGAGCCCTCAGGGGATGTCCTACTGATGGCTTAGGCCCTCTCCCCAGGGGGTGCAGGCCTAAACCGCAATCTGGCTTCACTTCTTAGCACTGGCCCCGCCCCCCTCGCCCACTGGTGGGTGATCTGGGGCCAGGTTGGCTGTGGGAGGGGCTGTGGGAGGTTGAGGTACAGCAGATTGCACCTTGTCCAGCCTCTGCGGAAGTGTGGCGCCAGGACTGGGTCCACACCAAGGTATCTGTGGCTGCTTCTGCAGAAGGGGCCACGGTGTTGGACCGGCCTGTGCCATCACCTCTTCCACACTGCCACCTCTCCCGTGACACCACCTCTCCCACACCACCGGCCCTCGGCCCTCGCAGCCACTGTGGCTTTGTCCAGAAGGATGTCTGGAAGACGTCGGGTCTATCCGGTCTAATTAGCATATTACCCTTTTATTAATATAGACTAGAGGCCCTGTGCACAAAATTCATGCACGGGGGTGTGTGTCCCTCAGCCCAGCCTCCACCCTCTCCAATCTAGGACCCCTCGAGGGATGTCCAACTGCCCTTTTAGGATCAGGCCTAAATGGGCAGTCAGACACCCCTCTCACAACCCAGGACTGCTGGCTCCCAACTGCTCACCTGCCTGCCTTCCTGATTGCCCCTAACCGCTTCTGCCTGCCAGCCTGATCGCCCCCTAACCACTCCCCTGCCAGCCTGTTTGCCCCTAACTGCCCTCCCCTGCAGGCCTGGTCCCCCCCAACTGCTCTCCCCTGCAGGCCTGGGTCCCCCCAAACTTCCCTTCCCTGCAGGCCCAGTTGCCACCAACTTCCCTCCCCTGCCAGCCTGATTGCCCCTAACTGCCCTCCCCTGCAGGCCTGGTTCCTCCCAACTGCCCTCCCCTGCTGGCCTGATCGCCCACAACTGCCCTCCCTTGCAGGCCTGGTTTCTCCCAACTGCCCTCCCCTGCTGGCCATCTTGTGGTGGCCATCTTTGACCACTTGGGGGCAGCCATCTTGTGTGTTGGAGTGATGGTCAATTTACATATTACTCTTTTATTAGATAGGATGATATTCAACCCCAAAATCTTCTGTGTTTAGTAGAGTAAAGATGAAGGGAAAGGGAAAACTTTCTTCTGAGCTTCTTTCTCTTTCACTCTCCCAACTAATCAGACTGGCTTGGGCAGCTCTGAATGGAATGGAAATAGATTCTTCTCAAAACAGCCTTAGGTCCTATTGAGACACACAGACACACACACCACATCACCACCACCACAACCAATGTTTTCGGCAGTGTTCATACAAGAGACAATGCAAAGACGCTGGAAGTATTTCCTGGGTCAGCAAAACTCTGACACACAAACACAATGTCTGGTAGTGACACCATCTTTTCATTTTTTTATTGAATCTTTTTTTTTCTTTTTAACTGATGGAGGAAATGAGTCACATTCTCTTCTCTTCCTCCTTTCCCCTAATAGCTGTCTACATTTATACTTTTCTGTTTACTTGGTGTCAAGGAACAAAATTCTCATTATTTTCTGGCATATAAACTTGTCTTTAATGCCTGTTGATCTTGAAAGACCATCATACTTGCTTCTGGACAGCCTCAGGGAAATCTCTTTTCCTAGCCCTACTTCATCCTTCCAAGGAAGAATCTGTTTGTGTAGGCCTCTCTTAGTGCAATCTATAAGAGGCCAAGAGGTTACTGGTTAAAATTTGGGATTTCTATACTTTCTGTATGCTTCTTTTTTCTCTTGCTCATTGTATGACATTGGCACATCTTGATTTTTGCTGAATATTTCTGAATACTTCTCTGTTTAAAGCGGTAATTGTGTGTGTGTGTGTGTGTGTGTGTGTGTGCGCACGTGCGTGCTTGTATGTTTGTGTTGAGAAGGGAAATGAAGAAAGAAAGGAGGACAGGAAAGCAAATATAGGGACGCAAATATGGCACAATTCCTACGGGGCCAGCAACATCGGCCAGTGTCACCAAAGAAGGAACCCAGGAAGGATTTTCTAAAGCAGAGCTCTGTATTCTCTAAAGGTGTGGCTGCTTGGCTATGTGGAGAGCTGGGTGGCCCAATTCTAGAAGACTCTGAATCACAGGGTGAGATGTTTGCACTTAATGAAGAGTGAAAAGCAATCAAAGCTACACATGCCAGAGAGTGCCATGTGCAGGCTGGCCCAGATGTGGGGGAGATGCATAGGTGCTGTTGGAATTCCCCAGGCAGAGGGAGAAAGACTTGAACTGTGATGGGGCAGTAGGAGAGGAACACTTCAGAGGTCTATACACAGCCACTGCTTGGAGAGGAGTCAAGGAAGATGGGGGAGACAGAGACAGAGCCTCCAGAGTGAGGAGGGTACATCTGAAAGGTGACAGGGCCTTCAGGGGAGCAGGAAGATCAGAAGAAAGAAGAGATGTCGTGTGGGTGGGATGATTTTGTTTTACATAGGTAGAGCTGATGGTGCCAGCAGAAGGCTTGGGAGGAAACATCCAGTGTGACACGGCACATGTGGGTCAGACCTACAGGAAAGGAGCCAAGATGTACACTCATCTGCATGGAGGGGAAGATTGAGAGGAGATGAGACCCTGAGGGATCATGATTAATGAGAAACTTTGGATCTCTAAAATCCATGTTGACATTTTTAGGATCCATCTGTCATCTATCTATCTATCTATCTATCTATCTATCTATCTATCTATCTATCATCTATCATCTCGATAGATATATAGTTATATATGTTATGGGCTGAATTGTGTGCCCCAAATTCATATTTTAAAGTCCTAACCCCCACTACCTCAGAATGTGGCTGTATAAGAAAATAGGGGTGACTAAGAAATTTGGACAAATAAAGAAACACACACAGATACACACAGAGGACGACCTGGTGAAGACTCAAGGAGAAGACAGCCGACTACAAGCCCAGGAGGGAAGCTTTAGAAGGAACCAACCCTGCTGACACCTTGATATTTGACTTCTATACATTAGAACATGTTTTTGCCTACAACTAAACAAAAAATACCTAACCTTATAGTTGAAAAAGAGGCTAAATAGCACAGGCTCAGAGGAGCTGCCTCGAGGCAGGAGGTCTAACAAAGGTATCATATTAGCACTGATCATTTTTGAATATGCAGCAAAAGTAGGTGATCCTTTTATATTTTTTATGCCAAAGGAGTTTTCTAAGGCCTAATGAACAGATTAGAAAGCATGGTAGATATTCCTTCCTGTGCAGCAACTCACTGCATGAATGTGTTCTCATGAAATTAGATCAGTAGGGAAAAGATGGGGAGTACACCTGCCTAATATACAGTTCGAAAACTCCCCAGACATTTGCATCTTGTGGGACCATGAAAAAGCAGTGGTTGATGCAAAGATCTGCCATCTTCCTGATGTTTGGAGACTGCTGTGTCCTGGGCCCGTATAAGCACCACCTGTCTTATGATTTGCATCCTCCTCGGCCCCTGCCTTGGGGCTTGTAAGTGTGGAAAGGAAAAATGGGTGCTGTGTTACAGGCCAGGCCTATCTTGAGCCACAAGCACAGGGCACTGGGTATAAGCAGAGCCTGAGCTCATAAGGGTGACATCTCTGTGGTTCCCAAAAGGCTTGCTGAACCTCCCTTCATCTAAGCCACGCATGTCAAACTCACAGCCCCCGGGGCTGCATTCAGCCCACAACGAATAGTTTTGTGGCCCAGCCAATATAAAGGTATGTAAGAAATGTTTTAATAAAAATTTTGTAACAATTTTTATAATATCCTGTTACACATAATCTATAATAATAAAAGCTTAATATGCTAATAAGACCAGACATCCTTCCAGACAATCTTCTGGACGAAGCCGGGGCTGCGAGGGAAGCCCTGGTCCTGGGTGCCTCCTGGCAGCCCAGGTCCCGGATGCCAGAAGGAAGTCAGTGCTGGCAGCCAGGGGAAGGAAGGCCTACTCTTGCACAAATTTCGTGCATCGGGCCTCTAGTTATTAATAACGAACTACAACGTTCGCTAATGATTGATTACTATAATCATGTTGCATTCACTGCCCTTAAGTGCCTTAACCGCAGGCGCACCATTTCTCTCCACTAATACTAGCAGCGAATATTTTAGCAGCCGATTGCCACATCATTAGTCTTGGACTGACTTGTTTGGTGTGCACAACAGAAAATATTTTGATTTCAGAGAACAAGAAAAATAGGTTTATTTGTGTTACACTTATCAATTTGTGCAGTTATTCAGCGTCTGGTAAGTTAATATTCAAGAAAAAATATTAATTTTTATTAAAATGTTCTATTATTTTATGTTAACAATTACTCATTAATTTCAGCCCTTTGTATTCAGCATGTCTCTATTGAAATAAACCTATGTTTATGAAAATTGAAGCTTTTTTTTTTTTGTGGCCCACATAAACTTAAACCTTGTTTATTTGGCCCGTGTTTGCCTTTGAGTTTGACATGCTTGCTCTAAGCCACCAGAGCTCCTCCATGGTCCCTGGAAAGGTCCACCCGTGCTGAGGTTATTAGGAGGCCATGCACTGCAAGAAAAGCATTTAGCAATGTGCCCAGCACATGGAAAGCATCAGTCAAAAATAGCATTGACCATTATTAATGCATATTGTACTTGCCATCCTTCTTACTTAAGCTATTTTAACTTAGGTATTTGGGTCCCCTATACAACTTAATCATGGTAGCTTCAAAAATGTTTGTAAAATCATTAAGAGTAGGACAACAGGAATTTTCTTTTTAACATCATAGTGTTACAAAGTAATGTTTGCTTTGCATGGTAGTGTGGGACTGGCCAAGCTGAAACTGTGCGAAGCAATCTCAATAATAATGATCAATGATCAATAAGATTCTTTCCTGAATTTCAAATTTTGGTCAAAACATTAAGAACTCTCTTATCATTGGTTATAAATATATAAGGAAAATTGTAAAATAGCAAAATGAATATTAACTTAGCATACTATAAAACATTAGAAATACTGAGAAACAATGTTTTATTTATTTGTTAAAAATTTCCAGAGTTTTAAACAGTGCTTTTTTATTATAAAGCTTATAGTATGGACCAAGCACCTCTTCTATGCCTTGGTGAATTGTCATACTCCGTTCTAAATCTGGGTCAGCTTCGAACATTCAATTTATACACTTTCAGTGCCATGAAATATCTCCAAGAGTTCCTTTAATATGGACTGTTTTTGCAACATCTTCATCCTTTTTGTCACAACCACTTTCCTCACTTATTTCAATAGGTGCACTAAGTTTTTCCGGCTGTATATGTAGAATCTCTTAAACAACAGCAGCATCAGCGGGTATTTCTCTACAACTCTGTTTACGTCTGATTAAACTTCCACTTCCAGCCTTATCACTTTTTTTTGTTTCTCTCTTCTGATTATCCATTTCTGTAAAATGTCACGTGGGTTTATCACCGGGAGACAAGAGGCCACACAGCTACATGCTTTGCTGCCTGTGTGTGAACTGATAACAGATGCACAGTGACCAGTCGCCCACGGACTCTGAAGGAAGTGACAAGATTGGTCCCTGGTCATGACGCATGTCTGTAATTTACGTAGTGACCTGTGGCCTGGGGAACAAGCAGCAGTGTTGTACTTGATGAATTATGTAGAGTTAAGGTACTGTAGTAACTGATATTGGAACCATGTTGTTGGGGGCTGGTGTTATTTAACTCCCGTTACCATGGAGTAACTGAAATTCGTGCATCTGGGAAATGTGTGAGGGGGGACTGCCTGTATATTCCATCATGTGATGTGTGCCTGATGGAACAGTAAAAATGAGCTTTTCTGTTATTCTTGACCTTCAAGTTATAGAAGTTCTTGTTGGTGGCACCATGCATGAATGAGCTTTACGCCTCCAAGAAATGGCATTTTCAACCCTCCTATTCAAATCCATTGCTCAAAAGGCATCTGAGGGCAATTTGTTTCCCTGAGGCTTTCTATAGACGTGTCTGTGCTGTGCTACTCAGAGTGGGTTTCTGGATGGTGACTGAGCATGGGAGCAAGGTTTAGAGTTAAAGAGGCTGCAGGCTTTCCCAGAAAATTCAGTATGTTCATGTGCATCATGATGCTCCCGAGATACATTATGTTTCCCGGATTCTGAACTGTTATCATTTTAAAAGTGTCATTGGTTAATAACAGCTTTATGGGAAATACCTTAGTCTGCTAGAGCTGCCATAACAAAACCCCACAGGCTGGGAGGCTAAGCAGCAGAGGTTTATTTTCTCACATTTCTGGAGGCTGGAAGCAAGTTAAGGTGCAAGCAGGTTGGTTTCTCCTGAGGCCTCTGTCCTTGGCTTGAAGACGGTCACCTTCTCTCTGTGTCCTCACCTGGTCTTCCCTTTGTATGCACATTTCTTAGTGCCAGTGTCTTCTTTTGAAGACACAAGTCAGATTGTATACAGGGCCCACACTAACAGTCTCCTCTTAACTGAATAAGCTCTTTCAAGGCCTTCCCTCCAAATGCACCACACTCTGAAGTATTAGGGTTTAACATATGAATTGAGAGAAAGGGACATAATTCAGCCCATAAGAGGAAGTAAGGAAACATGAATTCCGATTTTAGAAATTTAAAAGAACTAGAAAAAAATGATTGATAGAATCAAGGAAATGTCCTAGCATACACTATTTATCAATATTTGACTCTGGCACACTTTTTTTTCATCAATTATCTCATTAATTGGTATTCTTTGGATCATACTTAATATAAAATGTTGAGATGGCTGTTAAATAGGCAGTAAGAAATAACTCCCTCATTTTTATAAAATATAGAGAAATGTATCTACTAAAATAAGATTGGTTTGGGAGCTCCTGGTGTCTAAATATGTTCCTAGAAAAGTTACCGCAATCATCAGAGGCATAAACTCTTGGTATTCAAGTACAAATTTAAGGGCTCCTTTACTGTTGTCACTTACAGAATGTTTTTCTCCAACAGGTGTGATCCCTTCCTTTCATGATCCTTACTTACTCTGTGGGCCTCCTTAGTGCTAAATCCACTTTCACCAGTCAGGATTCTTTGATTTGCACATGTGCCTCCTCCCAACTTGGGATGCCCCTAGCTTCCCAATGCAGTTCTCCTAAACCCTAGTGAGGGACATCTGCAGGACCTCCCCTGCCACTCAGTTATGCTCAACCTGGAACTCCGGGCCAATGGGGTGGGGGCAGGGGCCAACACATAAATGCTCCTGTCACTCATCCCTCAGGCAGATGATTCTGAGATGTACTCTAAATACACCAGCAAGATCTTTCTCCAGGCATCTGCCTTGGTGGCCAATTTGATAACACCTCTTTGTATTGACTTTTCCTGCTTCCCTCACCCCACTCCCTGGTCCCTCTTCCCAAATAAACTACTGCCTATAACTCTCTGCTTTTGGAGAAACCCAGGCTAAGGCAGATGGGCTCTCATAACTGTCCAGGCCCAAGTTGTAGGCTTTGCCTGGGGTCCCCAATGGGAGTGGGGTAGGATGAGGTGCTATGGTTAGAGTGGGGAAGGCTGGATGCCCAGTGGAAAGGAGGGCTGTTGACAGAAGCAGAGTGGAAACAGCTGCACAGGCCCAAATCAGGAGGGAGCAAGAATGAGGAGGATTATCCACTACACATAATGGCTGTGAGCAGTGGTGGGAACCAGACTCCTAGGAACATGCTTTACTGAGTGGTCAGGCTGGAGGTTCACCCACAGTAATGCCAACGTGGTATTTAACATTCCTTTTGTGTTCCACCCATTAGGATACAAGACAGCCACGTCTCCCAAATTTTTAGTCCCCAGAACACACTTATAGAAGAGGTAAGACTATTATTTTCATGATAAAGATGGAAAACCAAGGCAAAGTGAATAATTGAGCTCCCCAGAAAAGAAAGTCACTGCTGAGTCTGGGATTACATGTGGGTGTCCTGCCCAGGCAGTTGAGCCCCACCTTTTACTGGAACCAACCCCAGGGAAGAAGTTCGCTGGTTTCCTGGAAGGCAGAGGTTTGCTCCTGCATGCCCCGTGCGGGGCCTCTATCTGGGTGCAGCCAGGATAGGGCTGCAGTTGGTGTGCCTAAGGAAAGGGAGGGGAGAGAAACCACTCTGAGTGAGCCAGGCTTGGGATGGGCCGCATCATCGCTCACTGGGTCCCATGCCAGGACTTGCCACCGGAGAAGTCTCTTTGACTCTGTCCATGGACACCAGAGGACAGAACAGAGCTCATTTCTCTTCAGATTTGAGTCGTGCTAACATACTATTCTTAAAATAAAAATCAAAATGCAAAAGAAAATGACCACTCATTAGCTATTATTTTTTTATGCGTTGGTGAAAAGCATGATTTTCAGGAGGAATTGTCTCCACTCAGAAATCTCTGTGAAATACAGACCAAAACAGGTTTCGGTGGCTTTTGCTGTTTTTTCTGATGGTGGTTTTGGTTTGCTTTCAGTCCTGGGCTGTATATTTAAGGAGAATCAATAGGGGACCAAACTGTGTTTGGCATTTGTTAATGGCAGTTACATAGGTTACTTTCTTTGCTCCCATGGAACCCTGTGGACCATGTACATGAGCAACCTGGAGCTTAGAGAGGATCTGTCACATGAGCAGCGCTGGGCAAGTTGATAGAAAACCAGCCCCCCAGCCTGGCTGTGCCTGACCCCCAAGCCAGTGCTGCTCTGCCTTGCTGTGCCTCCAGGCTTCCTAATTGTACCTGGTCTGGCTTCCCGCTTCCCGCACTGCACTGTTGACCCACACAGCGGACATGCAGCAGACCTTCTTCGGGGCTGAGGTAACAAGAATCCCAATCATGAAATCATGGACTTGTCATGTTTTTTTCAAATGCATTTTTTCCTAGTTTTTATTATACCAGGTGTACCCGTTAATAATGCAGATTTTCCCCAATAGATGGAGTTACACATATGTTGATAAATATGCAATTTGATATGTATGCTATTTTGTTGTATTGACAGCAAGCTTCAAAACTTCATATGTCAAATTTTCTGAAGGTGTTAACATCATAGATATTTTTATGCTTAAAAATGTCGAATTTTGTGCCAAAAAAAAGAGCCATTGCGGGAAGTTTTAATTCATTACTTTATTTTGAAGAAAAGTGCGGCCTAAAGGTATTGTATACTTCAGGAAGCTTATGATGAACATGCTCCATTTCAAGATACTTATGAACGCTAGTTTAAATGCTTTAAAAGTGATGATTTTGATGTGAAAGACAAAGAGGTCCAGGCCAACCGAAAAAGTTTGAAGACCAACAATTACAAGCATTATTGGATGAAAATGCGTGTCAAACTCAAAAACAATTTGCAGAAAGATTAAACGTTGCTCAGCAAACAATTTCCTATTGTTTACAAGCAATGGGAAAGATTTTAAAGGAAGGAAAATGGGCGCCACATCAACTGAACGAAAGACAAATGGAAAACCAAAAAGTCATCAGTAAAATGTTGCTTCAACGGCACGAAAGAAAGTCTTTTTTGCATCGAATTGTGACTGGCGATGAAAAGTGGATTTGTTTTGAGAATCCCAACGCACAAATTCATGGGTTGATCCAGGTCAACCATCAACATCGACTGCAAGGCCAAATAACTTCGGAAAGAAGACAATGCTCTGCATTTGGTGGGATCAGGAAGGTGTGGTGTATTATGAGCTTCTAAAACCAGGTGAAACTGTTAATACTCATTGCTACCAACAACAAATAATCACTTTGAACCATGCTTTGATTGAGAAACAACCAGAATGGGCCAGAAGACATGGCAAAGTAATTTTGCTTCATGATAACGCACCATCACACACTTCAAAACCAGTTAAAGACACGTTAAAAGATCTTGCCTGGGAAGTATTAACCTACCCACTGTATTCACCAGACTTTGCTTCTTCAGATTACCACTTGTTCTGATCGATGGCACACGCACTTTTTGAGCAGCACTTCAAAATATACGAAGAAGTAGAAAATTGGGTCTCTGAATGGTTTGCCTCAAAACAAGAAAATTTCTATTGGGACGGTATCCACAAATTACCTGAAAGATGGGGGAAATGTGTAGCTAGCGATGGACATTACTTTGAATAAAGCACTTTTGATGTTTCTCTTGAAATTATGGTATTTTCATTGATTAAAAAATTTGCATTATTAACTGGTACACCTGATAGATGTCAGCTTTTCCTCCTTCCTCAAAATCTTCACACACACACACCACATACACACACACACACACACCACACACACACACACACACACACACACCTGGGTGGGAGGAAGTGGATTCAGGAGACAGCAGAAGTACATGATAAATCCGAGTGACTGTATGCATAGTTAGGCTACAATAACAAATTACCATAGCCTGGGTGGCTTATAAACAACAGAAACTTAGTTCTCACAGGTTGGAGGCTGGGAGTGAGGTCAGGGTGCCAGCAAGGTTAGGTGAGGGCCCTCTTTCAGAGGGTCTCAGATGTTTTGTTGTGGAAGAAGGCAGGTGAGAGAGCTCCCTGGGCCCTCTCATAAGGGTGCAATACCATTCATGAACACTCCACCCTCATGACCCAATCACCCAAAGGCCCCACCTCCTGATACTGGGGGTTGGGTTTCAAGGTATTAATTTTGTGAGCAACACAAACATTCAGTCCATTGCACCCATCTTGTTGGTTCTAGAAGGAACATTTTCTCATGCCTTAACCATCTATAATCTCTGTGTCTACACTCGCTGTCAACTAAGCAGCTCATGTCATAGTTGTCATTGCCACTGACTGAGCATCAAAGCTCCGGGAAGACAATTGTGGAACACTTTTAAAAGAAACATGGCCTACGGCTTTACCAGAACTCTCCTGAAAGTGCTTGGTGACTCACAGGACGATGGTGTCTGGAAAAACATGGATTTCCAAGCCCTACATCCAAGAGTGACTCCAGAAAGGTGAATCCTGGATGTGACGCAGTTTTAGTCACACCTTAACCAAGTTGTTAGCCTACATTTCCTTTCTGTGTAAGCAGGAGAGTGAGTGACATATGGTTTAAAAATTCTGTGTCCAAATAGGTCTAAAAGAGCTCTTTTAATACAGTTAAGATAAAAATTCTAAGTGCTAAGAAAGCATTGTGACATTTGTTTAGTGTTCCATGAAAGAGCGGTGTGTCTGACACAAGTGAAGTTTTAGGTTCCATGAAATGTGGTAGGATTCATGTTTTATGTTTCAATAGTCACCAATCTGTTTCTAATGTATTCCTGGAGAAGTATGTGAGCCATCTTGCCATTAAACTATTTTCAAAATCTCATGGAAGCCTGCCAATGGTTTTAAATTGAGCTCTGAAACTCTCTTGCTCTTGGGAAGGGAAGTTCCAATATTGTAAGGCTACATTTCTGGGTGTATTTTTCGGTAGGTTTTTGTTAATCGTGGCATTTGTCTAAAGCATAATAATAATAATAATAATAATAATAATAATTATTATTATTATTTAAATGAAAGAAGAACAAAATGCTTGCATCATAAATTGTGCCATCCAGAGAATAACAGCTCAGCTGTGCAAAGTGAATGTAGCTTTGACAAAAGCACTTCACTTCAAAGCCTCGCCTCTTTGCTCCTGCATTAACGAACTCGCCAGGAGGGGTGTCCTTGAGTTCCCTTGGTCATGTCTCATGGGTTTATTTACTAATGTATTTAAATAGAAACTTTAACTTTACCATTGGTGCTTTTAGAAAAATACTAATATCATAAAAATATTTCAACCTTAAATTACTTCCTACCCACCTCAAGTTCCATGCAGTTCATATCTGGGCATAAAGAAAAATCAATATATTAGTCTAGCTTGAAGGCCAATGGACTTTGGTTTTGCCACACATTTAGAGATAACAAATGTCCCATAAAACAGGCCCATTCTTTCCTCTTTGCACCATTCTTTGCAGGGCCATGCAGCCATTATGTTTGGCTGATAGCAGCTTCTAGGCTGGGAGGAAACTGTCTTTCCAAGAAAGCAGGATGCAGAATCCCCAATTGTTGTGCACATGCATTAAACACTGCTCCCTCCTACACCCAGCTCCCCGATCTGGGATCTGGTGCCCTGTGGGCCTTTCAAACAAACAACTCCTCTCCCTCCCCAACACTGAAGCTAAGGTCCTCAGGGCCCCCCTCTCTGCCCACCATGGCGGGGAACCCAGGCTCTTCCTTCCACAGGCACTCTCCTCCCTGCTGGCCTGGAGCCTCTGGGGATCCGGGTTGGGGCCAGAGTTTGCTCCCAGTATCCCAATACCTAAAGAGGGAGAAGGTGGCTTCTCTGCTTAAAAACTTCACATGATGCCCCACTGCCCTCAGGGTAAGGTCCAAAGTCCTAACTTGGCTTCCAAAATCCTCATGATCTCCTTCAGCATCTGTGCATCTCCTGCCCTGTACTCTGTCCCCTGGCCCCTGCATCACTGCTTCTGCACATGGTTCAGTCCCCCCAGACTTGTCAACATGCCCTGGCTCCCTAGTCTCTGCACAAGGCCTCACGTGGGCTCGAATGGCTTTTAGAGAGTCCTGCAAATGCACCGCCCCAAACCTCATTGTTTTGATGGGAAAACACATTTCAAACCAACTTCAAACCCACACTTGCAGCTGTAAGCTGGGGCCTGTGCAGATTTTGTTAAACAAATCCAGTTACATCAGAGGACTTTGGGCCTGGCAGCTAACCCCCTCCTCCTGTAGGACCCCTTTTAAGAGCTTTGGAATTCCCACACGGAAGTGTGACCCATTGTGTGCCTGCCTTGTTTGGCAATAGATCTGGGCAAATGCTGAACTCCAAGAGTGCAAGTTTTCAGGGGCCACTAGCCAGCCAGCCAGCACCAGGCCCTGAAGCAATGGTAACTGCCATACCCACTCTCCTCAAAAGACAGCTGGGGCCAGTGCAGGCTCCTGCTCCGGGTGAATAGGTGTGAAATTGGCATTTACAAGCAGTGCTTTTCATTGTGTGGCCTCTGAGTACCCACCTTCTTTCTGACCTTGGCAGGACACCTTCCCTTCCCTGTAGTTCAAACAGGTGTCAGAGCCTTGGCTGCGCCCCCAGGTCCCTGATGCCATAGAAGCAAACATTTCTAGTTCCTCTTATGGAGTCAGCAGGTGACTTTTCTCTGGCCACAGGGAAAGCAGAAGCCTGTTGAGGTAAGCCCTGGGTTGGGGGGCCAGAGTCAGGGTCATGCTAGGGGGCAGCATCTGAGGGGCGGGACCTCGGGTGGGCTCTCTGGAAGCAGATCATGGATGGAAAGGGTGAATCTCAAGAGCATCTTGGCCGAAGCGAAGGCGTGCCCAAGCAGACCCAGTGGGTGTGTTCAGTGGAGAGGGACTCTGCGTGTGCGCAGGCGCGGGTCTTTATAGCTTGGCGGGTATGACCGGCCCCGGGGCTGGCTTAACTATTTTGTGACCATTTTCAGGTCAGGTCTCCGTCTGTGATAACTGCTGTTTATTGAGCGCGGACATAGCTCAGCTTTGTCCCAAGGACTTATGCGTGTGACTCCTTTAGCCCTCACATCAATCCCCGCACCATGGTGTTTCCCATGTGGCGCACGAGGAAACCGGTGGGAGATTACGCTGCTTTTCCAAATCCCCAAGCCAGGTCCTTCTGAGCTCCAGCAGAGTATTCGCTCTCATTTGTTTTCCTGGGGACTATATGGAAATGGGGGCTGCTTCCCTGCCAAAGCTGCAGGAGAGAAAGGAAACCCAGAGCACATTGCCAGAATTTTCCTCAGCATGCATCCAAATATGTTACAGTAAACCTCCATTTAGTGGACCTTGATTTAACGGACTTCGGATTCAACAGACAAAATCCCCGGTCCATATGTCATATGTGAGAATGAACACCCCATCAATTTTAAAATGCTTTTAACCAAGATTTGCTTATACTGTTATTTTAAATAAATTTTAGTGAATAGGCTATATGTTGGAAAAACTGTAGTAATTTCGCCTGCATAAATAAATATTACATATCTACAACTACCGCCTACATATTTAAATCCAAGAGTCAGCGCTCATAGACAATGCCCGGGGAATGACTAGCTCGTGATCACACCGCATCCTATGTGGTAGTTGGTTCTGTGGTTGGAGGCGTGACCTTCTGCAGCAGTTTTAATGCACACAGGCCAACGTTCCCACGTGCGCTAAGCCTCGGCCCAGCTGCGTGCATCTGTTTACTCCGGTGACTGGTGAATGTATGCATTTACTAGGGGCTTAATCACAAGGAACAACAACAGCCTGTAATCATTGGAATCGAGAGTCTAGGTCAGTGGTCGGCAAACTCATTAGTCAACAGAGCGGCAAACCGCGGCTCGCGAGCCGCAGTTTGCCGACCACTGTACTAGACCTATTCAGTATAAAGGTAAAATTACAGTAATACATATAGAAAACTTTTCTGTGGAATTAAACTTTTCATACACTCTCGATTTTAATTACACAAACATGTCTACATAAATATATAGGTAAATTAACCAATTTTCCATTTTTTAATGTACGCACGTAGAAAACCTACTTTATTATATAATGGACTTTCATCTTTAACAGACATCCCCTCGGCCAAATTAGTCTGTTATATCAAGGTTTTACTGTATTAGAAATAGAATAAAAATGTCTGGATGCTGAAAACATCTAGGGCTAGAAAACCCATTTAACTTGTGCCCTTCCTCCTGTCTTCTTTTCATTGCCCTTTCTAACTGCAGTTAGCCACCTTACTCCCCTGCTCAAAGCCTTTGAATGACACCCACTGCCCACAGGAACAAGTCTCAACTCCTAACGCGCCTTCCCAAATCCTCCAGAATCCTTCGCAAAGATAGCAATGATACCATTTCAGTTAAACCTCTCACAGGAAGCACTATCAGACCTGTGTTTGCATGAGGAAGACACTTGGGTGTTGCTGATGGGAAAGCACTTGGTCTGAGTGACTCAGAACAGTTATTTCCTGAGAATCCTTCAGCGTGCTCAGCCTTCCTGAGCCAAGGCCAGTCTCGCAGCCTTCCCACCATGCTGAGGGCCCACCTGGTGGTCCTGGGCTTCCCTGCAGACGAGGGTGCCCACTTCCGCTGTGTAAAATGCGCAGCTTCATTTTGCTGCTGGGAATTGTTTATTGAAGATCTAGCTATAGCTGGGATAGCTTGACAACTTGTGAGGCACAAACATTCTTTACCGGCAGGATGAGGTTAGTTTCTGTTTGGGCCTGGTGTTTTTGTAAGAAGGAAATAGCTTTCATAAGCATCAGATTAGATCCAGGAAGCATCCACAGGGCAGTGAAAGCTGATAGAGGCAGAGCATCAGGATTTCTCATTGGTCACTACTGCCACCTCCTGGCTGATGCTGTTTACTACATAGTATGGACTTCCTGGGAAAACTTAGGATCACATACCCCATTTTCCCTGTATTTACAAGCTCAGTGTGGTACAAAAGGAAAAAAAAAAGAGAGAGACAGAGAGAAAAAATATTTAGATAGAGTATTTATTGCTAATTTTATATTAGAACAATGTAAGTCAGAGACAAGAATGATTAATAAAAACAGGGGGCTATTCTCATTTGAGACAATGAGGAAAATAATTCATCCGAGCAATTTATTACACCTTCTGACTTACCTTTGTCCAAAGTAAGTGTTCAGCCCTTATATGAGTTTCTTAAACCTCCTTCCCACTCTCTAAAGTTGCCATCTTAGCAATTTTACGGAATTTTACCAATCATTTTGGAAAATGAGTGTAAAATTAAGGACTTCAGTAGAATTACAACATAAAAATTATTTGCTCTAAAGCATGTCTTTAAATTATGCAACAAAATATTAGATTTGGTATTAGTCCTCATCATCATTTCATATTGGTTTTATTCTTAGGGTCTTACTCTCTAGAAATTTAAATTCTAATTTAGAAAAAGGTTTATTGTAGCACACTTTATTTATCCTCACTTGAGGATATTTTTTCCATTGATTTTTTTTTTTTTTGAGAAAGAGTGGAAGGGAGGGAAGAGGGGGAGAGAGAGAGAAACATTGGTGTGAGAGAGACACATTGATTAATTGCCTCCCACATGCACCCTAACCCAACCGGGGAACCTGCAGCCGAGGTACATGTCCTTGACCGGGAATGCAACCCAAGACCCTTCAGTTTGCCAGCCGACACTCTAACCACTAAGAAAACCAGCTAAGGCTATAACACACTTTCAATCTATAATAATAGAAGCATAATATGCAAATTGACCGAACGATTGAACAGCAGAACGACTGTCCAGACACCCTTCTGGATGACCATACTATGACATGCACTGGCACCAGGCCAGCCAAAGCAGGTGCGATGCAATTGGTTGTGGGGGTTGAGGGACCATTGCCCCACAATCGCCCCAAAGAGGGAGGCCCAGGCTACCTGGCTGGCAGTGCTGCAGTGGGTGGGTGGGGCCAACCTCTGCAGGGCGATCAGTCTGAGGGCCCCATGGTCAATCACCCCACAGAGGAAGGCCCAGGTCAGCCAAGGGATTGCACCCCACACCTGTCGCCCACAGAGGGAGGTGACCGGTCGGGGGGAGGAGGGGCAGCACCACACAGATGGCAAGCAGTGGCAGTGGCGGGGGCGGGGCCAGCTGCTGGCAGCCAGGGGAAGGAAAGCCCTGATAGGCCCTGATCGCTGGCCAGGCCCAGGGATCCTACCCATGGGGTCCCAGGTTGATAGAGAGCGCAGACTGGGCTGAGGGACACCGCCCCCCCCATGCACGAATTTCATGCACCAGACCTCTAGTACACATATATTGACAGACGTAGAGCTAAGTTTTTCCAGTTATTTAAGTTACATTTTTGGGGGGAGGTTGCATTTTACGTTTATATCAAATGTGCTGAAATCACAGGCAGGCCGTTTCCAAACTGTATTGAGGATATGGGCAGAAACTGCTCAGAATCCTTAGTCCCCTTCTTCCTCAACAACAGAAACTGCAGATTCTCAGCTGGCCCAGGGCCACTGTGTTAGTCTGGGTGTTATGAGAAACAGATGCTAAGAAGGAATTAAGGATGCAAGGATCTTATTAGGGGGACCATCTGTTAGAGAAGATGGGAGGAAGCTAAGGACGACTGGCAGGGCCACCAGGCCTCTGTGCAGGTCTGACCCCAAGTGCAGGAGAGAAGGAAGGAAGGAAAGAAGGAAGGAAGGAAGGATCTTAAACTCCAGTGTGGTTCTAAGGAAAGTTCTGCAAAGCTCGCAGCAATCCCTGTGACAGGCCCCTGTGAGATAACCCCCTGTGACCTCTGCCTCCTGGTACCCATGCCCTTGTGTAATCCCTCCCCTTTGAGGGTGACAGGACCTAGTGACTAGCTTTGAATGAATAAAAAATGGCAAAAGTGGTGGGATGTCACTTCCATGATGTTGTACAAAGGACTGAGACTTCCAGCTTACTGGACTCTCTTGCTAATTTTGGTGAAGTCAACTGCCATGGGAAGGTCCCATGTAACAAGGGACTGAGGGCGGCCTCCAGCCAACAGCCAGGAAAGAGAGAGGCCCTCAGTCAACAGCCCATGAGATGCTGAATCCTGATGCTGACCACCAGGAGCTGGAAAGCAGATCCTTCCCTGGCAGGCCTCAGATGAAACATAGCCCTGGCTGACACTTGAACTTCGGCCTTATGAGCGTTCTTGAAGCAGAGGACCCAGATAAACTGCACCTGAATTCCTGACCCACAGAAACTGTGAAACAACCCAAACTGTGTTGCTTAAGCCACTAAATTCTGGTGTAATTTGCTACATAGCAACAGATAATTAATACAGTTCTCCAGTCAATGTTGCCCATCAGTGAGGGCTCACAGACTCCTAGAAACGAAGCCACTTTAGTATTCCTGATGCTCTCCATCCATGGCTGGCTGGAAGGAGCCTGCAGGAAGCATGATCTCAATGCAAATGTGGTGGTGGATTTCACAGTTACACTTCCTCACGCAGAGATCTGAGCGGCGCATTCTCATTGCTGCCAAAGACACTCAGAACAAAGATTACGTTTCCCATCCTCCCTTGAAGCTTGGATGGCACTGTGATTGAGTTCTGATCAATGTGGCATATGTGCAAGCCATATACTGTGTACAACTTTTGGGAAGGGCCCTTTAAAAAGAACTTAAAACAGAACTTAATTCTAATTTTTAAAATATTTACATTTTCTATGTAAAGTCTGATGGTTAAAATAGTAGCTATTTCCCAGAGGATAAGTCATGGCATGGAGAAAAGTTTAATTACCTGGGACTATTATGGTACTAAGTCATGTTTATTCCATACTAGAGGCCCAGTGCATGAAATTTATGCACTTGGGGCGAGGGGTGTCTCTCAGCCTAGACTGCGCCCTCTCGCAGTCTAGGAGCCCTTGGGGGATGTCCAACTGCTGCTCAGGCAGGAGAGGCTCTCGCCACCGCCGCTGTGCTCGCTAGCCATGAGCCTGGCTCAGGGCTTCTGGCTGAGCATCACTCCCTCTGTGGGAGTGCACTGCCCACCAGGGGGCAGCTCCTGCATTGAGCATCTGCCCCCAGTGGTCAGTGCACATCATAGCAACCAGTTGTTCTGCTGTTCGGTTGATTTGCATATTAGCCTTTTATTATATAGGACTAGAGGCCCGGTGCACGAATTCATGCACCAGTGGGGTCCCTTAGCCTGGCCTGAAGGATTGGGCCAAAATCAGCTCTTGGACATCCCCCGAGGGGTCCTGGATTGTGAGAGGGCACAGGGCAGGCTGAGGGACCCCATCAGGGCTGGGGAGGGATGTGGGAGGTTGGCCAGTCGGGGAGGGACTGAGGGAGGGCTCCAGGGCATGTCCAACTCATCTCACTCAATCCTGATAGGCCGGACCCCAGCAGCAAGCTAACCTACTGGTCAGAGCATCTACCTACCCCCTTGTGGTCACTGTATGTCATAGTGACTGGTTGATTGGTTGACTGTCTTCCCCCTGGTGGTCAGTGCACTCATAGTAAGCAGTTAAGCAGCCTTAGCATATCATTAGCATATTACGCTTTGATTGGTTGAATAGCCAACTGGACGACCGGACACTTAGCATATTAGGTTTTTATTATATAGGATGGTGAGGGTGGTAGCAGATAGAGCTCACCTTCCTATTGTGAGGAGGGTGCCCTTCTTGGCAAGAACAAGAGAAGGGAGCCACTCACATTTATCATGGAGAAGTCTCTGAAAACAGAATGTAAGAAAGCAGCTAAAACCCTCCTACTGTGTGCCAGGCTAAGAATGTGGGCCTCAGAGGCTAACAGAGTTTGTTGAAGGAAGAGACTAAGAAGGAAACCAGTTGATTTGAATTGCTGTCAAATCTGTTGAAAATTAACTTGCTCTAAACTAATTATTTCTGAAGCTTTCCAAGATTGAGAATGTAAAAATGCTACTCTTTGTCAGACTTGTCTTTGATTCAACCCAAAACCATTCTTTGGCCATGGCCCAGGGGCGGGTATTTTCCGGAAGTATATGGAATCTTCTCTGATGACTTTCAAACCATGAATTTACTCATCAAAACTTGTTGCCGTATTATCTATAGCATTTTTTGTCTTCATGTGTGTTATCAATGTGAGGCATCTGAGGGTTAGCAAGTTTCATATTTACGAGTGTCCCATAGGTTGGGAGGCAGATGGACAGTGGGCCAACACCTCAGCCTGGAAATGCACCAGCCTCGTCTGGCCTTGGCTTTGCCACTGAACTGCGTGGGTTATTCTGGGCAAGTGCTTAATCTGTGAGACTCATTTGTAACAGAGAGTTAAAACAGCCCCTAGTCTAAGGGCTTGCTGTGAGGATTAAGTTTAATAATGCATAAAGAGTCTCAGAGGCTCCGAACAGTGCTGGGCATGTTGTGGATACCTGGTAAACATTAGCTACTACTGTCAATATTAAAACCCCATCTCCAGTCATGTGCCATCCAGTATGGTGTCCACTGGTCACGTGTGGCCATTCAGCACTCGACATGAGGCTTGTCCAAACTGAGACATGCTGTAAGTATAAAATACAGACTAGATTTTGAAGACTTCGTATGGAAACAAGAATGTAATTTTTAAAAATATTGATTACATGTTGAAATGATAAAATGTGTTATATATTGTGTTAAATAAATTATACTGTTAAAATTAATTTCACCGTTTTTTATTTTCTTCGTTTTAAGTGTGGCTACTAGATTATTTTAAATTTCATATGTGGCTGACCTCAGGTTTCAACACAGCCTGGGCCCGGGCAGATAGATGGGGTGAGTGGTAAAGTGAAGCAGGAGCTTGAGGTCCATGTGAGCAGTATCTGGTGGTTATCAGGGGTGTGGACAATGGAGGCAGAGGCTCGGGGGAGGAAATCTACTTCCGGGGACACTGGATACTGATGCAATTTAGTTCCACAGATATTGACTGAGTTCAAGGGGTGGGCACCTGGGGAAGCAGCACTCAGTCACGGGAGTCTAAAGACAGGCTGACAATCTGGGGGTCCAGATAACAGCGTCATTCTGGAGGGGTGCAAACCAGGGTCCAGGGTGGAGCATATTGTTGACAGAGAACCAAATGGCAGGGCATTACCAGGGGCCTCAACCAAGGGGGCAGTGACATGGGGTTAGGAATCTACTTCCCAGGGCCACTGTTGGTACTGACACAATTCATTTCTGCAGATAATGATTGGAAGTTACTATGTTCCACACCCTCTGTTAGAAACTGGAGAAAACACTGCCTGCCTGCACGGTACTCACAGTCTTGTGGGGCAGACGGTGGAGGACAGGCAGACAGAGAGCTACAACACGGAGTGGTAACATGCTGTGCTAGGAGGCAGTGGGAGCTCATTGCAGAGAAGTGAGTCCATTCTGTGGATAGGGAGCAGTGCCCCGGAGAAAGCAGCATCTCAACTAAGATGTGTGGGAAAGTAGCCAGGAAAGAGGGAGACTCTCATTTAGGGTAAGGGAGCAGCATGTGCAAAGGCCCAGGGATCAGGAGAGTGCTATGGCTCCAGGAGCTGCAAGAGGCTCAGTGTTGCTTCAGAGCAATGTGAAAGGTGGGGATGGCTGGAAGCTGGAGAAAGGAGTAGATGCCAGACAGTGAGGGGACAAGGTCGGGGGAGGGGGGAGCTTTAAAGAGTTTTAAACAGAGGAGTGACAAGCCAGTTTTGTGCTTTAGAAAGATCTCTTTGATTACACTGTGGGGGGTCTGGCTCTGCATAACATGAATTAAACACGCTCCTCCCTGCCTCTCCTACTGAAGTCATCTATAAAATCAGGACTGAATGTGTGGGCTACTATTTGAGGACTCTGGAAGGTAAATAATAGCAAGTGGACTGGGGAGGAGGGCCAGCATCTGAAGGGCCTCTAAGTTGGCGGTGAATTTGCATTTCCACTCCCTAAAAAAAAAAAAAAAAAAAAAAAAAATCCTCAGGTGAGGATTAACAAAACAAATGAACAAAACACATAGTGTCTTAGAACATAATATCCAATATCCAGGAAATAACCCAGCATTAGTTAGTATACAAAGAACCAGGAGCAGTTTAACTTGCAGGGGAAAGAACCAACAGAGGCCAAAACCAAGATGTCACGCATGGTGGGATCATCTGACAAAGACTTTAAGGCAGCAATTATAACGATGTTCCAAGAAATAAGAGCAACTCCTCTCCAAGTCAGTGGGAAAATAGAAAGTCTCAGCAAATATAGGAAATACTAAGTAGAAGAGAGAATCGAATGGGAATTTTAGAATGAAAAATATGGTAACCAACATTTTAAAAACTAAATGGTCTCAATGGAGGTGACAGAGGAAAGAGTCAGTGAGCTTGAAGACGGAGCAATAGAAATGACCCAGTATGAATAACAGAATGTTCAGCTCTGACATTCAAACCTGATTTTTACCATAAGCTTTGGTAAAAAGAGCATTTTCTGATACTTTTAGATCTTGTTTAGCAACTTAAGGACCAAGCCTGGGGGCTCAGATGTTAGAGGTCTTTCCATAGTACAGAGAAGGGCCTGCCTTGGTTATGTGGCCTACTGCTCTGGGTAGAGGAAAGAGGGAAAATCCACCCCTTCTTAAACTGGGAGCTGATGAGAGAAAAAATAGTGAGAAAGAGGCAGGAGAGGTGGCTGGTTGGAAGTTCGTTGCAATTTTCTATCTTTATGCTGGAGAGGGTTGAGTGTCACACTGTCCAGATGTGTTGAAGCTGGCTTGTACCAACTCTTGAGGGCTGATTATTAAAATTTCAGGAATTTATAGGCTGATTGTTACATAGCTGGCAGCTTGAAATTGGATCTGGTGGGAATGTTTGTAAATACTTAAAATCCTCGAAAGCCTGTTGTTTAACTTGCACATTTCTGGGGACAGATGGACCAAGGAGAAATGAGAGTGGGCAGAGGGTGGGGCCTGCTTTCCCTCTGCACTATTTGAAAGACAGGAGGAAAGTGCTATGTGGGGACATGTGCCAGCATGGGTGATCCAGCATGGCAGGTGACATGGTTGGACAGAGAGTGAGTCTGGTTAACACTCTCAACCCTACCTAGTTTCTCACGTGGCATAAATACTGAGTTGAAAGCCACTGAGTCAGACTTGGAGCCCATCGTGGTAAGGTGAGGGGCCCACCACAGAGCCTAACAGGCAGCTCAGACTCAGCAGTGAGAGCTGAGGAAGGCTGAACCAGCGGGAGGACCCACTAGGAGAGAATGGGTCACAGGTTCATGAGGCACAATGTCGTCAGCAGACTGACAGATCTAACAGACAAGGGCAGGCCAGCTACACCGTAGTGCCAGATTGGCCGAGGGGAGCATGGCTGAGGACAGATCCTGGATCCCCCAACTCCTCACTCCGCACCGTGAGGTCGTAGAAGCCCTCCTCCCTCAGACATCAGATCCATCTTGGAAGGGTAGGCATGGAAACAGAAGACCGAGACATAAGCCCCCAAGAATGAATACCCAAGGGGCTGCATAAGTTACTGCATCTAAGGTTAAAAATCAGCCTCTACATCAATGGTCTTTCTTCTGCCACCTGACAGGTGGGCGCAAGAGGAAACCTGGTCAGGTACAGACCCAAACTAAGAGACATTTTCTTTCCTTCCTGACTGGCAGTGTAAATTTGCCACCCAATGACACTTGGAAAATAAACAAATAGCACAATTTGTGCTTATGCATATGTATAATTCATGAATCTTTTAAAAGCTTAGTCTTCCTCAGTACACTTCGTCTGTACTTTGCAGATGGAAAAGATGCTGGAGCCACTGCACTTGAGGGAGTTGAAGACACAATGATGAACTTGGGTGCCTCTCCATGAGGTGGGGTTTTGCCCTCAGGCTGGTAAATCCAGAAACTAATATTTATTATTTCTCCCTGAAATAACCAGGATCAGAGGAAGTGGCTCATCTTCAACTCGGGAGAGGCGAACCCATAAAGAATACTGAGTTTGCCCAGACGGCATGGCCCAGTGGTTGAGCATCGACCTATGAACTAGGAGGTGATGGTTCAGTTCCCAGTCAGGGCACAGGCCCAGGTTGCAGGCTCCAACCCCAGTATGGGGCGTGCAGGAGGCAGCCGATCAGTGAGTCTCTCTCATCATTGATGTTTCTATCTCTCTCTCCCTCTCCCCTTTGAAATCAATAAAAATGTATATTTTAAAAAAAGAATACTGAGTTCATTTAGTTGCTGTGAAAAGGTAACTATAACTGCAGTGGACTGAGAAGCTTGAAGACACAAGATGTTAGGGTAAAAGAAAATCTGAGATAATTTAGTCCAGGACACTGACCCCGAAGAGGTGAAAACTCACTCATAGTTAGATAGCTTCCCATGGTGACCCCACCATGATTTATAAGGACGCTAGGACTGAGCCAGTCTCTGCTGTTGCAAGAAGAGTCTATGTGAGAAACCAAGTCACAGTGAGAAGGTTACTTAGCGCCCACGGAATAAACAAGGGAGTAGCCAACTGTCCAGAGGCTCACACCGGACTTAGCTCTCTTTTCCTAAATTCCGTGAAGAAGATCCTGGGGCCATGAAATGTTTAGTTAGGGCATATTATTCTGAGTTAAGTGCTAAACCCAGAGCACATTCTTGATTGGATTTCAGTATGTCCCAAGTCACTTGTGATTATAACAAATGATGACAGCTTCCATTATCGAGCATTTGCTCTGTCCTGTTGCGTTGAGCACTTTACCCCCTTTATCTCTATTGACAGACTTACAAATCCTCGCTAAGGGTCTGCTATTTCCACCTCGGAACGTGGCCTTCCCCACAGCTGTGGCCTCTGTGAGCTGTGGAGCTGAGTGCCATCCCCACCTCAGTGTCCTTTCTCCTCTCTCAGCTCTGACCCCAAAGGCCTGTGTGTGTGGAAGGGCTTTGAGGGCTGGGGAGTTCTTGGGGCCCACGCAGGCTCTGCCAAGTTCACACTTTCTTTTGACATGGATTCAAATCTCAGTGTTGGCTGCAGAGCTGCTTCAGAGAATAAATAGAGGCACTGACTGAAAATTGGAAATGTTTAAGAGATATTGAATTTTCCAGAGATACAAACACAATACGAAAAGTGTGTGTCAGTGATCTGGATTCGTGGTGTACACCAAGCATGTCAAACTCAAAGGCTAGCATGGGCCAAATAAACAAGGTTTAAGTTTACTACTATGTGGGCCACAAAAAACCAAAGCTTCAATTTTCATAGAAACGTAGGTTTATTCATGGAAACGTAGGTCTCGATAGAGACATGCTGAATACTAAGGGCTGAAATTACTGAGTCATCATTAACATAAAATAATAGAACATTTTAATAAAAATTAATATTTTTTTGAACATTAACTTACAAGACACTGAATAACTGCACAAATTAATAAGCGTAATGCAAATAAACCTATTTTTCTTGTTCTCCGAGCAAAATATTTCCTGTTGCACACACCAAACAAGTAAGTCCAAGACTAACGACATGGCCATCAGCTGCTAAAATATTCACTGCTAGCATTAGTGGAGAGAAATGGTGTGCCTGTGTGTAAGGTGCTTAAGGGCAATGAATGCAACACGATTATAATAATCAGTCATTAGCGAACATTGTAGTTTGTTATTAATAACTAGTGCCCTGGTGCATGGATTCATGCACATTGAAAGGAAATTAATTAGAAGGTGGCCGGCAGGGCAGGACTGGGCGAGATGGGCTGGACACGCCCTGGAGTCAACCTCCAGCAGTACCTCCTTGGCCGGCCACACCTGGGCTGGCACCGTGGCTCCAAGGGTGTCTGTGGAGTGAGCAGGTGGGGTCCCTCTGGCAGGTGGGGTCCCTTTGCCAGGCCTGTGGGGATCAGGCCAAAACTGGCTCTCTGACATCCCCCGAGGGATCCAGGATTGCTATAGGGCAGTTCTCAGGTGATGCACCCCAGAATCGGGCTCCCTCCTCTCTGGTTCTGTGGTGAGTCACCTGAGAACCACCACTGCCAAGTCACCGCAGCTCAGCAGCTCCTGTGTTGAGCATCTGCCCCTTGGTGGTCAGTGCGCATCATAACTACTGGCCAGTGGAATGGTCTGATGTTCACTTAGCCTTATATATATATATAGATTACTAGTATGTGTAACAGGATATTGTAAAAATTAAGTAACAAAACTTTTATTAAAACATTTTTACATACTGTTATATTGGCTGGGCTGCAAAAATATTCATTGTGGGCCACGAGTTTGACATGCTTGGTCTATACCTTAGGATCTGGAGCTCTGTGGGTGCCTTCATAAGATAAAAATGGCAGGTGAGTCACTGTGAGCTGCCAGGAGCCCTGAGGACCAGGCTGGAAGCGGAGAAGCTATAGGTGCCCTGGGGTAGCTGAGTAGCCACAGAGCTCCTAGAAGCTGATGGAAACAGGAGGCTGGGGCAGAGGTATGTGTGTGTAGGGGGAGAGGGAAGGAGAGGAGGGAAGTGACAAGGAAAAAAGTAAAGAAAACCTGGCTTAGACTTCAAGGCAGAAGATAGCATGTTGGGGACAGGCTCCTGGCCTTTTTTGCTGTCTCTACCTGGTCCGGCCATTTAGACCAATAGAAGAGCTGATAACAACACACTAGGAATTGACTAAGAGCTTCTGTAGTATTTCTGTTTCATTTTCTAATCAGTAATTGAAATTAAAAGAAATCCACAAAGACCTTTCTTATTGTGGTAAAATATACATAACATAAATTTACCATTTTAAGCACTTGTTCAGTGGCATTGAATACCTTCATATTGTTGTGCAACCATCACCACCTTCCATCTCCAGAACTTCTTCATCATCTCAAACTGAAACTCTGTCCCCATTAAACACCCTCTCCTCATTTCCCCTCCCCAGACCCTGGCACCCACCATTCTACTTTCTGTCTCCATGAATTTGACTTATCTAAATACCTCATATAAATATAGGGTGAGCAAAAATGTATATACACAATTTAAATAATTATAAAGGCAGTGTTTACTAAAATACATTTCATTTTCAAAATTGAGCTATCAGCTGTTAAAATGTGTATACATTTTTTGGGACACCCTGTAGAATTAAACAATATTTGTCCTTTTTGTATGACTTATTTCACTGGGCATGTGTCCTCAAGGTTCATCCATTTGTAGCATGTAGAATTTTCTACCTTTTTTAAGGCTGTGTAATTTTCCAATGTATGTGTAGGCCACATTTTGTTTATCCATTCACCCCCAGATGGACACTCGGTTGTTTTCATCTTTGGTTATCATAAATAATGCTGCTATAAATTCGGGTGTGCAAATATCTGCTCAAGTCTCTGCTCTCAGTTCTTTTGGGTATGTACCCATACAGGGAATTGCTGGGCCATGTGGTAGTTCTGTGTTTAATTTTTTTCAGGAAATGCCATACCATGCACAAATACTTTTACACTAACTCTGGCTACTCAGACAAACCTATTACCTCTCTATAACTAACTATAAATGATTCAAGATTATCAGATATTTTGTTACTTGGTAGCACTGGGTTAGAATTTTTTTTTAAATTACTTTTTTTTAGAGAGAGAGGAAGGGAGAGGGAGAGGGAGAGAAACATCAATGCAAGAGCAAAATATCACAACCTGGACAGGTGCCCTGACTGCGAATCTAACTAGCAAACTTTTCAGTGCACGGGATGACACCCAACCAACTGAGCCATGTGGGCCAGGGCTGGGTTGGAATATTTCAACTTAACAAAGGATACATTTTATTATTTTTTTAAAATGTGAAAATAGTCTCACTAAATCAGCCTCTCCTTTGGGAGCCCGGCCCATGTCCCCAATCCTGTTTAGTGAGGAAGAAAGAATAGGGGCCCCAAAGATGTCCCTGTGTTAATCCCCAGAACCTGCTACCTTACCTGGTAAAAGGGACTTTGCAGGTGTGATTGGGACCTTGAGGTGTGCAGATGACCCTGGATTATCCAGGTGGGTCCAATGTAATCCAAAGGTCCTTCAAGGTATACACAGGAGGCAGGAGAGACTCCAAGGAAGATGTGACTATGGAAGAAAGACAGAGAGGGAAGCAATGGAGGAAAAGGCGATGAGCCAAGGAATGTGGGCGGCTCAAGGGCAAGGAAACGGATTCTTCTCCAGGGTCTGCAGAAGAACAGACTCTCACCTCCACCGTGGTTTTAGCCCAGTGAGATCCAGTTCAGATTTCTGACCTCCTGAACTGAAAGATAATAAAATTGTGTCGAGCAGACCACTAAGTTGGGGGTTATTTAGTAGAACAGTGGTAGGAAACTAATACGGGTGGTCCCAGAGGGTCAGAGTTCACATTTGCGCTTTTCCTGTTTCTACTGACCTGAAAGCAAACACAGTGCCGCCTGTTCACAGAGCCCTGGTCTCCAGCGCAAGGCCTCCGGGTGGGGCATGACCACCATGCACTGAAGAAACACGAGACTGGTTTGCAGGGTGTGTCAGCACCAAGGGGAGAAAGGCCAGGTCAGGCTGGGGTGGGGCACCAAGTGGCCCCAAAGCAGGACGGCAGTGAGGCTGGGCCTTTTAGTAGCTTCAGGAGCTTGGACTGACGCGCTGCCCACGCAAACTTCTGGCCTCCAGACTTTATCAAAGCGTGGTTCTGCTAAGAATGGCTCTACTTAAATTGCTCATACTGGTTTCAGTCACAGTAAATGGGTAATTCATTTAACCTCTGAACCTTATTTTTTAAAAAAAACTTTTAAGTGGGGGTAGTATTACCTCCCAGAGTAGCAGTGACTTTTAAATTACCTAATTTATGAAAAAGTGCCTAGTACGTCGCCCTTAAAAGAAATCCCATCATAAGCACTAAGGACTAAAAACACCATTTCCGGTGAAATGCAGAGCCGAGGCACTCTAGGTCACCGATTCTCAGTGAAGCGTTCTCTTCTGCTTTCACTCTTTCTGGGGTATTTGAACAAATTTGTTTGCTTGCCATGCATCTGAGCCTCCAGTTTCCTTCTTTTCTTCAGTAAAAGGGGAAGAGGGCGAGAGGGGTGGGTGGAGGGAACCTTCTCAGGGTTATGAATCTCAAGCGGGCCCAGAGCTTCGCTGTCTGCATTTCTCTGATAAGAGGTATTTTCCTGTCCCATGAAGAGAGTTTGAATCTGTTCCCAGCCTCAGTTAAAGAGACTGCTACCCTCACAAAGAACAAAGATTTTTGAGAACAATTTTTAAACAATGTCTTTGAACACAGTTTTATTATAGTGTCAATATCTGCCAAAATTTTAAGATCAAAGAATTCTTTGCAAAAAATTTAGTGAATGCTTTGCAAAAAACTAAGATTATTGGAAGGGTGTGTCAAGTATTAAACATTCATGGTTCCATTTTCTTTTCCTTGCCCACTAAGAAAAATAGTTTCAGAATGAACTTTTTATTTTTAAAAAATGTTTGGTCAACTATATGTAACATAAAATTTACTTCTTAAACCACTTTGAAGCTTTCAGTGGCACTAAGTGCATTCACTTGTGTAACCATCTCCACTGTCCATCTCCAGACTGTGTCATCATCCCAAATTCAACTTTGTGTTTTTTCAGATGCAAGTTGCATCAGGGAATTTAGAGCCCACATTTTCCTTTTGACTGTACTAGTATCCAGAACTCTAATGTTCTATATAAATACCACATAGTTGTTTGAATACAAGTAGCTAAAAATGACTCAAAGGAAGAAGGGAAGAGGAAATATTTATTTAGTGCCACCACTCCCAATGTGTTACATATTTCACACAACAGTTTGGGAAGCAGAAACTATTATCCCATTTTACAGATAAGGAACCTGAGGCAAAGAAGAATTAAGCAGCTTGCCCAAGGTCACATAGCTAGGAAGTGATGGAGCTGAGACTCAACCCCTGTCAGTTTTTCAATGGAACCATATTCTCATATTATGCAGCTCCACAAACATTTTTTAAAAAATAAAAAGGAGTTAATTCTGAAACTATCTCCTTAGTGGGCAAAGAAAAGAAAATGGAACCATGAACGTTTAATACTTGACACACCCTTCCAAAAATCTAAGTATTTTGCAAAGCGTTGACTAAATTTTTTAGCAAAGCATTGTATAAACCTATTTTAGCACAAAGGAAAGGAGGAGGAAGGGACTGGGTGAAATGTGAACTTTAGGACTGTTAGATTGTTAGCTACTGAAAGACACTTCCAGCAAAGCATGGGTTTTGTTTCGTTGGAAAATTTTAAGAACTAATAGTCAACTCTTTTCTTGCCGCACATATCCTGGGACTGAAAGGACCTCTAAAGGATTTCTATGATTTGTGTTTGCATTAAAGTAGCTCCATTGTTACCTCTCTTTGTGAAATAGTGACACTAGGGACAAAGATGAGGGACAGATATAGAGCGCGAGTGGCAATGGAATATGGCAGAGAGGTGGATGTCTGGACAGGGCCGTTGCTCCCAGACGTCCCTGTTTTGCTTGGAATATTATATCTGAGCTGGAGGAGGCGAGTGCTGAGAGGAAGCATATGGCTTCTTCATTCATACAAAGATGGGTGGACTTTGCAAGGGAAGTCTCATCCTCTACAGAGATGAACTGGAAACGTATGCCTAATGTCTTACTCAATTCTGGTACTGTTCCTGGGACTTCTTAGGAAAATGTAGAGTCATATTATGATATGATATTAACTAATTTTTGTCAAATCTTTGTAATAGATATTACATGGTAATTGTTTTACTTGCATTGTATCTCCAAATGACATGAAGACTTAGATTCTGTTATTGTTGCTATTTAACAGACTAGGGGATGGAGGTCACAGGGCCAAGAGGTGGCAGGAGCAGGCCTCAGCGGAGGCCCACCTGAACTCCAAGTCCATGCTTGTTCCCACCATGACGTTCTGAAACCTAGTGTTGAAGTCACATTCACATAGGTACTGAACTTGGCTCCACTACTTACTGCCCTGTGCTCTCTTATTAAGTCTCAGTTCTATAATATTATGAATAATGGGAATTGGCCTACTTACTTCACTGGATTGCTATGAGGATTAACTAAAATAATCCATGTGAAAATGTTGACTACATTGTAGGTGCATGATATGGGTTGAATTATATCCCTCCCCCAAAAGATGTGTTGAAGTCCTAACTCCCAGAACCTAAGAATGTGATCTTATTTGGAAATAGGGTCTTTCCAGAGATAATCAAATTAAAATGAGATCATTAAAGTGGCCCCTAATTCAATATGACTGATGTCCCTATGAAAGGGGAACTTTGAAGACATAAACAGACCTGCACCAAGGGAAGATGATGTGAAGACAGCAGGGAGAGGCCACGAGAAGGTGGAGGATGGGAATGATGCATCCACAGCTGAGGGATGTCTGGGGACAGCAGAAGCTGAAGTGGCACAGAATAACTCTTTCCTTCCCTGGCGCCTTCAGAGAGAGCATGGCCCATCGCTACCGTGATTTTGGATCTCTGGCCTCCAGAACGGAGAGACAATACATTTCTATTGTTCTAAGCCACGGATCTGTGATACTTTTTTGTTACAGCAGGCCTAGCAAATGAATACAGTACACAATCAATGTTTTTCTCCTCTCCTTAGACCATTAATTCAACAAAAATCTTAAATCAGGCACTGGAGATTTGTTCAAAGGAGAACAAGGCCTTGTTTCTTCTCTCAAGATGCTTATGTCCCAGTAGGGCAGACAAAAAGTACACAAGCATTTGCAATTGAATGCGACAGTGTCATGCTTCAGTCAAGGCAATTGCAGGGTGCCAGGGGAGCCCCCACGGGCCGCCTTTAACCCAGCCTGGGCATCAGAGATGGACGGTTTCTTGTGGGGAGTGATATTCCACACATGATGGAGTAGTATTTCTGACAAAAGCAAGGCTGTCCTGGAGCCAGGTTGCTAATGACTTTGTTGTTATAATGGAAGAAGCTCAGTTCCAAGCTGATGTGCAAAATGACAGGGGATAAGCATGATTAGAGAGAAGCCTATGTGTTTGGTTCACTTAGCAGTTTTGACTCCAGAGTAACTTTAGCTAGGTGCCTCCTCATGAAGGTTGGTGGGTTGGTAATGGTGCATGGGGCTTGAGGTAGGGTAGGGTGATAATGGGATCAGGGTACATCAGTCAACAGGCAGAGGCCAATGTCTTCCTGAGGCGGGATAGTCCCCTTAGTTGGCTCTTTCTTCAACATGCTCTATATGGAGGGACAAGATTCCAAAGCTTGACCTAGGCCCCTGGGTAAGGCAGTCTAAGCTGTGGACTGCACAAGGGGAGATAGGGGACTGAAATCCAGCATGTACTCACTTACCAAGCAGCGTGCTGGGCCTGGCCCAGGCCTGCCCAGAGGACCAATTCCCCTTTGCTTTGCATAAAGGTGTCATCGGCAGGGAAACCCTGCTCAGCTGCAAAACTGGAATTTCTTATAAGTCAGCCTGTGGCTTCCTAGGAAGACACTCTAACAATGATAAGGTATCACCGACTCATCACTTCACTTGCATATTACAGAATCCCCTCGCACTCTTCTCACACTCTCTGCTGGTTATTTCTGGACTCTCAAGTCAGCTCAAGAGCAGTGCTTTCCTATTTCATTCTTTAGCACCCTTCTCCCGGGGCTGGTGTCCAAGCTCTTAAGGCCACTTGGAGGCAGACCATTGCTGCCACTGCTGTTTGGGGGTGGGGAAGCACACGCCTAGGCCTGGTTCTCACTCCCCTCTTTGTGCTCCCTCCCCTCCTTCCCTAGGTTCATGGAACAGGCCACGCTGTGCTAAACCCTCTTGACCCTGTACCACATGGCCATGGACGCCCCACAAAATGCCACTGGTGTCCTGGAGTTTCTCAGAAACCCTTGTGAAGTCAGCTCCTGGCTTGACTTCTGGCTGCAGCTTCTCTCTCCTCGTGACTCTGTCTCGCATCTGAGTGGCTGGCCCCAAGACACCAGGTCCTCCTTTCTCCTCTCCCTCTGCCCCCAGGAGCTCACCCACAAGGTGATGCCACCCTCATCAATTCCACCCGAATATCCAGAAGAGGTGACACGTGGGCTTTGCTAACATGAGATTTGATTTCCTTCCACAGTTGTGTTGATTTTAATTCCTAATTTGTAGAGCTGTTATTGAGATTAAGTATTGAATGCAGTAAAACACCTCACACGGTGCCCAGCACATAGCAAATGCTCGAATCATTGGTAGCTTTTAAAAAGTTGTTGCTGTTATTGCTGCTGTTCTGCCTTCTCAGATGTTGTCTTTCTACAACTCACACATCTTAACCTTTTTAGTCTACCTTTATGTGGAAACCTTGTTGTATCCCTTTGATCATTTCAATGATATTCGCTGGCCCCTTTTCAAATGTCCCCCCACCACCTCTGAGTGGAAGAGAAGGAGAAAGCCATGAGACAGCGACACGGTTCATGTGCATGGATGTGTTTTCCTCTGTTGTTAGTTGTGTTTCAGGGAATCCATAAAAATATCCGCTCGGGGAAGAACTTACTGTTTTCAGCTAAAGTAACATTGACGTATACATTCTTTTCCTCAGCAATAAGGAGACCAAGAGGCTGAAGGAGAGAATTCCGTCTTGTCATACATTTTAAAGAAAAGCTGGTTTAGAGGAGAGAAAAAAAATCAGGCTGGTCCATTTGAAGGCAGCTGCAGGCTTCCGTTCCAAAAGGAACAACTGAAGTTATTTACTAACTAGAAGTAAATAGCTCTTTCCCCCTCCTCTGGAGCCACCTCGGCCAGATAAAAGGGTCGGGAAATTAGGCAGGAGCGTGTTTGCTGACTGGGAGCCATGCAGCTGGTGCAAGTCTGAAGTTTCACTGCCGGCTCCATGAGCTCCCTCTCCCCACCGGGTGCCCTGAAATCAGGACGTGGCCCTTTCCGTTCTCTCACTAGCTATTTTGGGTTATTTTTTTGAAGGCAGGCGTAATTGTTAAAGTTGCAGATGTTACATTTAGTTCTTCGAATCTTGGACATATATCTTTTTTCTTTTCTTTTTAAAACAAGTTTAATTAAAAAATTACACACATTTTCTTTCCTAGGCTCTTTTGACCCAGTTATATTCTGTTTGGGGGAAAATTTATACTCGAATGTTTCCCTTAAATTATTTTCCAAGTTAATGGTCAAAGCACACAGCTCAGCAAATAAGACTCCACCCCAGGTCTAATAAACTAGCTACATTTAGAAGAAATCAAGGCGCCAAGGAGCCATCCAGGCCTTGGGAAGGACTGTGGGCTGTGACTGGATCCGCCCAGTAACTAGGAGAGGGGAGTTAGGCCAGGCTTCAGCTCTGCAGTGGGGGGGGGGGGGGGGGGGGGGAACACCTTCCCCTTAGGGACCCGCCAGTCCATTTGTTGAAACCCTAACTCCCAGGGTGATGGTATTTAGAAACGATTAGGGGATTAGTGCCCTTCTAGAAGGGTGTCCCTCCCTGCCCCCCCGCCCGTGAGCTCACTCACCCCTCCCACCAGCTAAAGACCCAGTGAGAAAACAGCTGCCTATACACCAGGGAGCAGGCCCTCACCAGACACCAAATCGCCCTGCACCTTGACCTGGGACTTCCCAGTCGCCAGAACTGTGAGAAATAAATTTCTGTTATTTAAATAAAGTTACCGGCTTATGGTATTTTTATTATAGCAGCTTTAAGAGATTAGGCACCAGCTTATAACAGTCACTCACTTCAAGTTACATGCAGGCATTGTTCCAAGCACTTTACACGCATTTTCTCATTTGATTTTCATTGTAAGGTAGGTATTATTATTGTTCAGACTTATAGATGAAGAAGCTAAGGCTCAGAGAATTTAAGTCAATTGCTGAGTTAATAGCTAGGGAAGTTAGAATAGAAACTGGCCTAATTCTAGTTGTATTCTGGACTCTAGTATCCCTCCCTTCTTTTTTGTTTACCTCTTTCACTCCTCTCTCGCCCCAGTTTCCACTTAGCAAAATTGGTTCCAGGGGGACTAACATCAGTCCAGTTGGGGTTGACTTAGGCTAAGCCAATCAGTGCCAGGCCAAAGTGACTGGCCAGGAGTAGTCATGTGACTCTAGACCTTGCACTCAGAATGAATGACAGAGTTTTGGATAAAGTTGTATCTCAGTTTTTTGTACTTTGGACATGTGCAATTATTTGCAGTTATAGGAAAGACTGTTTGAGGGTGAAACCAATATCTAGGGAGTTGAGAGGTGAAGGAACTGTAGAGAAATGGGGTTAAAGTGCTGAGGACAGTGTGAAACTGCAGCAAACGTGGCTGAGGCGGAACCCTGCGGCTGGGCAGTCACAGGGGCCCAGAGGTCGCCATGTGTGCAAGTCAGATTGAAAGGAGTCTGTTTCTTAGAGACCAAACAGGTTGAGAGATGTGATCACACTGTCCCAAGTGAATCTTCAGCATTCTGCTGAACCCTAGCCTGGCGAAGCTTCCCTTGGGCACTGGCATTTCCTTAAAAAAAAAAAAAAAAAAAAAGTAAACACAGAGTTACAATTTCCCTTAAAATATAAGGGAGGTCTGTGGCACCATGGTGACGGGCTGGCTGGTTTCTGCAGTGTCCTTTGGTTCCGGGGGCATAGCATAATCTTGAACCAACTTACTGTTTTTAGGGAAGTTTATTGAGGAGAAACTTTGGAATTCTTGATGATGTTTTTGAAACAGTAGCAAACTTTGTTTATGAGAAAATGACAAGTAAAATAAGTTCTCTGTTTATGCACACTCGCCCCCGCCCCCAGATGCACACATAGATGGTGCACACTCGCCCCCACCCCAGGTGCATACATAGACGGTTCGCCTAACAGTGGTCGGCAAGCTGCGGCTTGCGAGCCACATGCAGCTCGCAAGCCGCGGTTTGCCGCTCTGTTGACTAATGAGTTTGCCGACCACTGCCTTAGGGAAAAACACTTAAAAAACATTTTAATAATGTACTAATGTCTTTAACCTGAAGTCAAAACTTCTGGGTAAGGGTAATGCCTTACGCAGTGTCGGCAAACTCATTAGTCAACAGAGCGGCAAACCGCGGCTCGCGAGCTGCAGGTTGCCGACCACTGGCCTACGAGAGCTTGTCTGGCACTGCCAGCGCCTCAATACCTCCTGCTTCCAGAGGGCAGCTCCCAACTTCGTCCCAGTCACTCTGTTCTGCCAGAGAGTTAAAGAGTGATCATGATGTTGGGCGTTTCTCCTACCAGGACTTTTTATTTTAAAAGGAGACTTGTAGACAGTGGGTAATTTTCTCAGTTTGCAAGAGTGAAACTCAAAGTGAAATTTAAGGCCGATGGCAGGACACTAAGGACAGACATATTTTGGGCCAGAGAAACACTTTCCTTATCTCTCAAATCACAACACCATTAGTGCAACTGCTGTGCATACAGTCATGGCCAAGGTTAGCTCCGCATGTGAAAGTCCTTGTTTAACCCACACCTATAGCACCTGAAACTCTCAATCACACACACACACACACATACACATACTGTTGAATTTTTAAGAAGAGGGCAAAGCATAGGAAAGGCAACAGCTGAGCTGTAGAACAATAAAAAGTGAGCTGTCTGTATTCCTCAGCCCGTCGTTGGAAGGCTGACAGCTGACTGAGCGGCTGGCACATGTGGGTACCCAGAATCTACCCCGGGCCTTCGCTAGAATAGGGATGCTTACTGAAGAGGGTGCAGGGGAGAGTCAGCCGTGAAGAGTCAGAAACTCAGCTTGCTTTTTGTGTGCATAGCAGTACCACCCTGTGTGTGATCAGAGGTTGTCTCCTGAGCCGCCAGGCCACAGCTGGTCTTTCCTTCTGAGCATTTAGGGTTACAGGTGAGGCCACACTGTAATTTTGTCTCTCTATAATCTCCAAGAGCCTCAGATTCTGGTTTTAAAGTTTGGATTCACCAGGTATTTAAGGATTGCTATTCCAGGTAGTTTAATTATATACAGACAGTAATTGATAGCAATGAACTTTTTAAAACTATGGTGTTTTTTCCTCTTTAATCTCTAATATAGTGGCACTGTAATGGATAGAAAAGACCTGCAAATGCTAAAGTCAACCCAGTCACCTGACTCCAGCCCCTTTGCAGGACAACAGGGCCAGACAGGCGTTGGGCCCAGGGACACGGGAAGGGGGGTTGGGGAGGACACGGGATAGCAAAGGGGCTGTGGGCCCACCAATCGGTTCTGAAGGTACTGGGACAGGAGAAGACGGGACTGCCAAGGTGGCTTTGACAGCAGGAGGGCAACCTGCTCATAACAGAGGACATTAAGGTGCTTCTGTGTGTGAATAAATGTGTCCACTGGCCGACACGTGGCTTTGTACTATTGCAGGGGACTGCAAGCTCCGTGAAGGCCGGGACAGTGCCTGCTTTGCTCCCTGGAGTACCAGGCTGAGCGCAGGGCCTGGTACATAGCTCTGCAGCTATCCATCAAATAAGACTTCGATGTCACTCTTTACGAGGTTTCATCAGCTTCTCTGCCCTCGAGGTCCAGGGGCCGGGGCTTTCCCAGCAGAAGGATAGGCAGGTTTCCCCAGCGTGCTAACTTAGGCAGGGCCACCATTCTCCGGAACCTCCCACCCATGCTGCGCCAGGTCCCGGCGCTGTGTCTGCAGGAAATAACTTAACTACAGGACTGTACTCAGATTCTTTGAAGAACCATGATCGACTGTGGGCCAGCTTTCTTTATTCTGGTACCTAGGAAGTACTCCTAGGGAGCTGCAAAGCAGGGTGTCTGGTGTGAGGTGCCCACTTACAGAAAGATGGGCCCTCAGGACTGCTTAGTGACTACCAGGAGGCTTCTTAGAAGCAGGTGATTTCGGGAGGTTCATTCCACGTGTGGAGACTGGGGCCCCTGGTGCTGGGCTAAGTCAGCGCCTGTGCCTTCAGCAAGCCTTCTCGTAGAGGTTCTGCATACACGGTAGGTTCAGTTGGAGATGCCTGGAATTTCCACATGACAAGGCTGCTGTGCTTTTGAGTTGCTCAGGAGCAAATGATGGTAGCATTGGCACAGGCCACCATGGAATGGTTTTCATTATACAGTTTCAGCAAAACCTGGTAGTCTCCCTGAAAAGGACACAAGGAAAGCATGAGGTGTGTGAGCCGTAGAGCAATCGACCATTCAATAAAGAGTCATCGAGCACCTTCCATGTGAGGCACTGCTCTGGACCCTGGGGATAAAGTGGAAGCAGACAAACCAAACCTCGCCCTGTGAAGCCTGTGGCTCGCTGGAGAGGCAGACAGCACATGTGATCACCAGCTGTGTATGTGGTGTGTCACATGCTGACATTACACAAAGAAGTCGGCAGGGAAGGGGTGGTGGGGGTGCGGGGCAGGGCAGGGCAGGGCAGGGTGGGATGGGGCTAGTGCTGGCTTGCAATTTTAAGTAGGATGGTCGAGGCAGACCCGTGGAGAAGGTGCAGGAGCACGCCATGCTGCTTGGGGCTAGGCTCCCATGCTTAAGGACCAGTGAAATCTGCAGAGAGGGAACCCCAGGGGCAGGGAGAGGAGGTGAGGTCAGGGAGGCCTCACGGGCCATGGGAATACTGCCTTCAGGCCTGAAAGGGACGCAGGTCATGAGAGTGTTTTCCCCGAGGGAGTGGTCTGATCTGGTGCATGTTGACAGGTCCCTGTGGCTGCCGGGAGAGAGGGGGCAGCAGGAAGAGCAGTTGGGAGGCAACTCAACAAGCCTGGTGAGAGATGCTGACTTGGAGCAGATGGTGGGAAGGGAGTGGGGGTTGGATTCTGGATAGATTTTGTAAGAAGAGTTGATACGATTTACTAAGGAAACCCATGTGGGTGGGAGAGAGGGGTTAAGGGTGACTCCAAGGATTCTGGCCTGAGCAAGCAGAAGGATAAAGTGTCATTTGCTGAGACAGGGAAGACCTGTGGGGGAGCAAAAGTCAACTGTATGAAATCAACATGCTCGGTCAGAAAAAGTATCGCTGTCTTTTAGGGTTCCTTTCTGGCAACAACACTCTGCAGAGGAATCCTTTTGTGTGTGTTAGTGGCTGCGCACAGGCCTATGTGGAGCTGCAGAAAGAACCCAGGGGTTAACCACATCTGCTTTGCTCCCAGCAGAAGGCCTGCCCAGCCCCCACAGGTCCACGTGGTAAGTGTCTGTAGACTCAGCAGTCTGGAGAGGAAAAGCTTGGGGTGGGCAGCGGCCACGCTAAGCAGGGCAAGGGCCCAAGAGGGAAGGATGCAGGAGACTCCTGGCACATCTTTGCCGCTCCTGTCACGGGAGGAAGGAAAGGGGTCTAATCTGTGTAAGCCAGAGGGAAGAGATTAATCAGATTGCTGGGTAGAAGTTGCATGAAAGGCAGTTTTTGTTATAAGAGAACAACTTCCTAGCAATTAGCAGAGGTCCAGGAACAAGCGGGTTCCCCCCCGACTGAAAACTGTGTTCGAGATACCCAGGTTCCACTCGGGATGGTGTCTTGGGCTTGGGGCTTGATTAGAACACCCCAGGCACCCTTCAGCTTAAGGCTTCTGTGCTGTATAGGTCTGACTGCTCAAATATGGAGCAGCTGTGGTTGCAGGAGCAGTGTTAGGAGTTTAACCAAAGCAGTGTAAAAGAGAATTAATTATGAGTAAAAACCAGCTCAACTTTGCATCTGATTATGTTTAATTATCACCATCTATATTTCTTTTAACTGCCCATGTGCATTTATGTCCATACCCTATAAAATTATTGAAAACAAAATAAAGTTTTTATTATTGCTTTATAAGCCTAATGTCAGATGTAGAATTTGAAGGAAGGGTTTCTAGATTATGAACTACAAGCTATAGATACTCTGGCTTAAGAGGCAATAGTATTTAGGTAACTGTGCCTGACTGTAGGCAGGTGAACGGATGTGCTAGAAGACAGGGGGCAGTGTAGGGACAAGGGACAGAGAGCCGTGGCCTTTCTGCTGTGGAGATGAGCTCCAAATATGTGAGTTAGGAACGTGCAGTCCTTGGCACTTATGCAGTTCAGGCTGTACCTACAAGTTGTCCATGTGCTTTGGAGGCCCAAGGATCTTGAGCTCTAATCCAGAAAGGAGCAGTCACAGAGAGATGCAGGGCACCAGCGGGCCTCCATCTGGGCCCAGGTACTGCTTATGAAAAGTAAAAATTGACTGCTCAGTGGAAGTTTTCATCTAAGCAGGTACAGAATTAGCACAGAGCCCATCTCCAGGGGATTTGGTGGGAGGAGGGGATTTTTTTCAAACTAAAAGGCTTCGCACTGTCTCTGTCCCATATTAGGAAGGGAAGTCTTTGAGCCTTGTAGGCTGGCTGTCAGCCAGGTACCCTGAGCTGACCGCAGCTGGTCCTCAGCCAACATGGGAGCCCACGTGGGGATTAAGGCCTCCAGCTGCCTCTGCTGCTTATGTGACAGGCCACATGTGTCCCACTTGGGTTATTTCCCCTGCTGGGTCTGGCACGGTGTCAGCAGCCTGCGGGGTGGGGGTTGGGGGAACAGGGATGGCCAGGTTTCTGCTTCCCAGGCTGAGGCCTCAGAAGAGGAGGAGGCAAGAGGACCAGGCAAAGACAGTCTGTAGATGCTTAAACACCCAGACCTAGGGCCAGGAGACCTGACTGAATGTTTGCCCTCATGTTGGGCAATAATCTCATTGGGCATCTTTCCTGGCAACAAAGCTTTGTACAGCTCTGGTAAATTTTATTTCAGAGAAATTCCATGAGTTCTTCCCCCTTCTATTTCTAACAGAAACTGATTATTAAAAAAAAAAGGCCAATAATGCAAGATGAAAGTCAATTGTTTGCAAATTTTAAGTCAATCTCCAGTGTGTGTGTGTGTGTGTGTGTGTGTGTGTGTGTGTGTGTGTGTGAGAATGGGGTGGGGGTGGGGGATCAGAAAGAAAATGAATAAGGAAAAATAATTCAAATAACAAAGATTTATAGAAAAATCTATCTGGAGAATTTAGACCCCACATTTTAGAAATGAAGAGAATTTGCAAAACTCATATTATACTGAAAGGCTTGCAGAGAAAGCTCTGGAGAAGAAGAACCCCAGAGGGGGGAAGGAAGTTCCCAGATGCTCGAGCAATGATGGTGAAGGTCCCAGATGGCCTACAGACACCACAGCTTTGACCTTAAGAACCAGAGGCTAGGATAGAAAAGAAACACAAGAGAAATGAAATGAAATTAAACAAATTTTTTATGAAGAAGGAGACCCTTTTGGAGGACAAAAACGATGATGTTAAAAACAAACAAAAAATAAGATTATTACATTTTTCTGATTATTTTTATGTTGTTCCATAAGGTTCTCTGAGGAGTAGCATATTGAAAATGTATGGCTTATGTCAGAGCTGCTTGCATGCAGCCATCTAATAAAGTCACATTGTTTTGAGAAAAATGGAATTAGTGGAAAATTTTACTTTTAACTGTGAGGCTCTCCCGTGAACACTCAGGATGTGGACACTTTATTTACTCAGTGGCAGTCCCTGAAGAGCAGTGTAAGGATGTTAACTGGGGCACTTGTAAGCCCTCGTGGTTGTGTTTAGTCCTTTCTCTGAAAGGCCAGCCTTACTGAGCGCTAAAGATAGCCAGCCTGTGCCTGCCTTCCACACCCCAGCAGCTGCAGTTACATGGAGTCCCCACAGGCAGGGCAGTCCTGAAGGGACACATCCCTCTACATGGGAGGTGTTGACCTAGAGGATCCCCAAAGGTTCGACATGACGTAAAATGTCAAATACCAAAATGACAAAACCAGTGTGTCAAACATTTGAAATTGCTCACTATGAGGTATCAGCTTTGCTGAAAGAGGGTTTTCTTACTGGTGGCCTATGAAGGTTTAACTGTTTAATTCCCTATTCCTCCTCCTCCCCCTCCTCTTCCTCCTCCACCCCCCCCCCCATTATTCTGTTCTTGGAGAAACTGCTCAATATAATAATTAAGTAACAAAACAAAATGGAAAAACAAAACCTTACCTTGGGAATATCAAATCCAAGATTATTGGCAGGGCCAGCATAATAAATCTGCTCTGAAAAATATACAAAACATGCATAGTGTTATTCAACCATTTAAAACAAAAATGATTTCTCATATTTTCTGTGCTCACTGTGCTCTGGGGATCCAGTGGTGAAGAAAAAGATCTTTGTCCAAACACTGCTGATATTCTAATGAGGACACTGACAGCACATAAACAGTAGCTAGATTGTAAAAAGGGCTAGAGGAGACATCAGGTAAGGCGAGCGAGGCAGGTGGTGTGATGGTTAAGAGGCCAGGCTGGGGCTGGGCTGTGCAGGGTTAAATCCGGAAACCATCTCTGAAGACAGTTTGACCTTGGACAGTTATTACCTCCTTAGGCTCAGTTTCCTTGTTTTTAAGATGAATATAATAATGACAATAACAGTGCTCACTTCATCAAGCTGTGAAAAATAAAAGAATTAATCAATGTAAAGCACCAATGTCTGGGAAGCACTCAATAAATGTTTCCAAAGGTATGTACTGGGAGACACCATGTTTGATAGGATGGCTGGTCAGGGAAGATATCTGTAAGGAGATGACATTGGAGCTAAGCCCTGAGGGAGGAGAGTGAGGTGATGATTTAAAGATCTTGGAGAAGAGAACCCCAGGGCACCAGAAAGAGGACCAAGGCCCTGATATGGACAAGAGTTTGGGAAGGAAGGACAAAGGGAGATGAGTGTGCTGAAGTATAGTGAACAAAAGGGCCCATGTAAAAAAGTGGTAAAAAATCAAATGACAAATGTGAGAAGAGGCCTAGAAGGGAGGCCATTCAGTGGCTAAGGAGAGTGATGGATTAGTGAAGCATGATGGTGGTGATGAAGAAAAATGAATAAAATCATGACTACACTGGGAGACAGGACTTACTGATGAGTTGCATGTGGAGTGAGGGCAAAGCATAGTTTAGGCTTGAGCACCTGGGTAGATAAGGGTGCCATTTACTGAGAAGGAGAGCCTGGGGAGGAAGAAGTTTGTGTGGGGACAGTGATTAAAGAGCTCTATCTTTGGGGCGATTACTAAGGGACCTTGAGAGCAGTTGGATACATGAATCTGGAATTTTTGAAAGAGGTTAGGGGTAGAGTATGAATATTGGAGTCATTAACATGTACATGGTGATAAGGGCACAGGACAGTATGAGAGCACCCACCCCCCAATTCCCAGGAAAATAAAATTAATAGGTAGAAAAGGGAGAAGGGCCAGAACCACTCCTGAAGCCCTCTAAAGTCCAGGAGAGGGACAGAGAAGGAGAAGCCAGCCAAGACAATCAAGAAGGAACAGATGTGGAGAGGAGGGCAACCAGAAGTGGATCAAAGAAGCCAGATTCTTCCAAAGAGGAGGGTGTGGCTCAGTTGGTTGGAGCATCATCCCATACACCAAAAGGTGGCAGGCTTGATTCCTGGTCAGGGCACATACCCAGGTTGTGGGTTTGATCCCTGGTTGGGGCATATTCCGGAAACAACCGATCGATGTTTCACTCTCACGTCAATGTTTCACTTTCTCTCTCTAATCAGTTAAAAAGGAAGGTATTATCAACTGTGTTGAATGATATCAAAAATTTGTTTAAGGACAAAAATTTGCAGTAGATTTGGCAATATGGACATCATTTAGTGATCTTGACAAGATCATTGGAGAATGAGAACAAATGCCCAAATAGGGTGGGTTGAAGAGTGATATAGAGGTAAGAAAGTAAAAAAGTTTTTCTATAGAGAGAAGCAGAAAAGAAACGAACAACAACTAGAGGAGGGTGTAGGGTTGAGTGGCTTATTTCTTTAAGACAGGAGATATTGCTCCATGTTTGTCATTTGAAGGGAATTATCTTGTAGAAAGAGAGGGGTTGAAGATGCAGAAGAGAAGAAATAACTGAAGGAATGAAGTATTTAAGAAGATGAGAGGGGAGGGATTTGCCTTTGAGGGAAGCACAAAGATTGCTCCCATGGTTATGAGATTGAAAAGACAGCAGAACAGGTTCAGATGTAGATAGATTTGTAGATTGGCCGATGGACCAATGACAGGGCTCCAGACTGATTACTTCTGTGTTTTTGTTTTCAACGATGGTCATGAGATGTAAGGAAAACCTGAGGGTGATGACTCTGGTCCATTGAGAAGCAAGAAGATGGCATACAATAGTTATGAACAGTGAAGAAGAAATTTACTTGAAAAACACAGTAGGACTACTAGGCAGCATTGTTGAGTGCTTTTTTTGAGGCTTGTGGCTATGAATTTAAAGATTCTCTGGTTGGCTCAGATTTATATTTTCTCAGCAACATTCAGTAGCTCTGATGAAAAAATAGAGAGGGTAGATGGTTGGATAAGAGTTTTACTGGACAAAAATGACAAGGAGAGAAAGGCAAGGCTACTAGGAATAGACACAGGGAGAAGCTTATAATAACAGCATGGAATCTAAGGAGGCTAAGGGAAAAAATGAAGGCAGGAGGAGTTGGTTAATAGCAAAACAGTGGTCGAGTCAGTTGAATGGTGTTTCCAGTATTGCAATTAAGGTCATAGAATAGGTAAGCTGGACGGATATGGTGAAGCCAGAGGTCAGAAGGCTTGACTCAGATTTCAGAAGTAGAGCATTTACTGGTGATAGCAGGATGCAGAGTTGATATGGGAGAGAGCAGTTGAGGTGGAATGATGGAAATGCTTATTAGAAGTAAGGAAGTTGAGGAATTGAGGTATCGTGGTGCTGGGTGGGCCATCCATGTCGATATTAAGTCAGGAGAAAGGATAGAACCTTGTCTAGTTCCTCAGATGGTGACTGCCTCCCTGCACTGTGCACGTAGCATATTATAAGCAGAAGCTAAGAGCAGAGACTCTGGGGCCAGACTATCCTGGCTGGGTTCGAATCTTGGCTCTTCTTCCTACTAACTGGGCAAGTCATCCAACCTTTCTGTGTCTCAGTTTCCCTATTAGGAAATGCGGGTGATAAGAACATCCATCTCACAGGGTTCTTGTGAACATCAAATGAGTTAATACATGTAAAACTCTTATAACAGCACCTGGCAAATGGTAAGCAATTATAGTGCTAGCCTTTAATATATTCATCCACCAATCCACATGACTGGGGTCCATCTGATATAAACCAGGTATTATTCAAGGTGCTGGATATGATAGTAGACAAGAATATTATGTGAACCATTTGAATCAGTGACCACCCAGAATTGTAATCATTTGTTTACAGGGCTGCTTTACTCACTAGATTGGGCTTCTGTGCCTTCTTGTTTGCATGGTTCTGAGCACATTGCACAGAATCTGACACATATCTAGGTGCCATATATGGTTATTGAATGAGGTTACTGAATGAGCAGATCCAGAGTCAGGACATGGGTTTGCCAACCAACTTCATTCTTCCTCTTGCTATTGTATCCCTTTGGAAGTGTCTGGGCCTGGGATGTGCTGACACAAGAGGCTGGATTAGGGAATGAGTCACTCAGAACAACTGGCCTGGTGTGAGGGAGAAGGGATGGTGAAGGAGGATGGAGGTGAATACATGCTTTTTGCTGTTAGCTACTGAGCTCTTTTAATGACACAGAGACTTCCTGCTTCACACAGGACCTGTTCAGTAAATATTTGCAGAAAGATCAAACTCTCCACATTAAAAGGGGCTTTGGGCCAGGGGCAGCATGGCTGGGGCAAGAGCAGCTGTCCATGTGGAACAATACCAGGAGGGTGAGGATAATTTTCCTTTAAAAAGGCCTCCCCAGGGCAATCTGAGGCTGAACTTCTACCAGGAGATGGTTCTTAGTACAGACTTTGGCTTCTGTTAAATGCCCATGTCCTCAGCATATCTGTCCTTCCTTAAGGATCACATGCAAACGCAGTGTGTGCCAGATGGCCGACGCCCCCATTTTATGGCACTATGTGTACTGGTCCAGTTATGTTTAAAAGGAAGTATATATTTGGGTGTGGGTATGGCGAGTTTTATTGGAAATTGCTACTCTATATTATGTGGTATTTGAAACAGAGATGTTAACGTTCTGGATCTTGTCCTTAAGAATCTTCCAGTGCACCTGGAGAAGAAATAATTAAGCTATACCGACATTAACTGTGAGGAGCCAGTGGTGTGTGGGGGCAGTGTACATCACAGGTGCAGAGGGTCAGAGGGGCGGGCTGGGATTCATTTGTACTGCTGGTGTGTTGCAGCCCGAGGGCAGACCACTCACATTAGACTCCATGGTGCCCCTGGAATTGGGTGACACAGTGCCCCAGCTACAGTCCATGATTTCATTTTAGGAAAATATCTCTTTCCCACTGGGTACTCTCTCACCCGAGCCAGGACACTCTGAGAGAGGGACAGAGAGACCCAGGACCAATCTCTCCTGGCAAGAGATGGTTTGTTTCATTTCAACTCACCAGTCTCTAGAACTGCCTGGCATAGCAGCCTTCTCACTGATTCTGTGACTCCTTTTGAGAAAATGTCTTTGCTTTCATTGACTAGAATAGGTTTATACCTTTTGCAACTCAGGGACTTTGACTGCTGAGGGCATGAACCAATAAAAACCACTCATACTGGACATCAGGATATGGGTCACAGTGTGGCTCAAGAGCAGAGTCCAAGAATGGGGACTGAGTATTCCCGTCCATGTCTGGTCCGACTGGATGCTCTTGGGCATGTGCTATACCTACTTATGTTTCTATTTATTGTTCTAAAGTGGCATCGTGCAGATGACCTGACCTAGGAGGCACACACTTGGGATCAGGATCCACCTCTCCGAGTCACTAACTAAGTGTTGGTGGTTAATTTGCTTAGCCATCCTGTGACTCAGCTTCCTAATTGCAGAATATAAATAGGGTCCCTCTCCTGCAGGGCGTTAAGAGGACTTAAGAACTTGTATGCAAACTCGCTGAGCAAAGTGGGGTCCCCTGTAAGGGTAGAAATAGTAATCATTTGTTATATTGTTGTTCCTGAATATGACGTCTGAGGGCTCACTTGGCGGCTGCTGAGGAACAAAGCAAGACTAGGTTTGGGAACTTTTTGCCAAGCCAATGTACACAACTAAGACCTGTTGCTGCCCTTTCTTTTCTTTTTTAATTTCTGCTTAAGTAAAAAGGCTGCGCATGGCTCTTTGAAGAATACCATGGGAATGATATCAAACCTTTTGCTCATTTAATGTTCAAAGATTTGGTAATTTACTAATTTGTGCTCTTCACTATTAATGGGCTCTTTACTGGGGTGAGAGGGAGTTATTAAATCAAACACTTTACCATTTCAACAGGAGCAGTTCTGGGGGCCCATGAAGTCATGAGAATTGCTGCAAGCAAAGCATGAAACTGTCTTTTTTTTTTTTTAACCTGATGAAACAACACCTAAAATTAAATTCCTGCTCCTTCCTTTCTCAGATTCTCTCTGATTCTGAGATTCCTTTAATTAACATTTTCACACCCCCGTACTATAAAAAGAGCCCCAGTATATCTCTACCACTTCTTTCTTTCCTTCATTTAAAATTATTATCAGTTTAAAAGTACAGTGAATTAAAGAAGTTCACCCTCTGGCTCTGAAGACCTGAAATCATTTCTGTGAATAGAACTTTTGACCCAGATCATTGTGTGGTTGGCACATAGAGTCTTTTAGACAGGAAATTGACTTGAAAATTTGAAGATGAAACGTCACAGAGGGTTTTGGGTTAGACTGACATGAGACTCTGGGCTGTGGCCCGGCCCTTTGTTCTCAGTAACCAGGATGTGGCCTGGTCCAATGCATGGCCTTCCTGCCATTTCCTAGTCCTTGCTATTGAAATTCCCTCATTTTCCAAATTTATTACAAAAATGTCCAATTTATAAATATTATGCGGGTGCTTGACAGGATAATATAGAGTTCAGTTTATAGGTCGATTAGTATACTCAGAACAAATTTTTAAAAATTATCACTTATTTATTTATTTATTCAGCATTTGAGCCCCTTTCCTACCTGCCCAGTGCAGCGGAGGCTGGGAGACAGCGATGCCCTGGAGGAACACAGCCCTCACCCTGTCCTCCTATGAGTGGGGACCTCAGGGTCTGGGAAGGCCCATTGCAGCAGCTCCCTCCACTTGTTCCACGGTGAGGAGGGAGGAGGGGAGAATGTTGCAGGCAGACCAAGAGTCTCGAGACCTCTTTGGAGTGAGAGGGAGCGAGTGTACTAGGTCATTTTGGTGAGCTCTAAACATAGTCTGCTTCCTCTCCCTGCCGTGGGTATTTCCTTAAAGAGACCCCAGATTTGGCAGGTGGAGGGGCCAGGTCCCCTGCTCCTCACCTCCTCGCTGCCTGCGCCATGAGTTCTGCTTTTTTCTGTCTCTGGCCTGGAGGCTGTTGCATTTCTGGTCCCACAGGGTGCAGAGCCAGTTCTTGGTTAGACATCATTTAAATTAATAATGAGCTTGCCTGGGGCTGGGGACTTTGCCTCCAGGGTGAACGTGCCTGTGCCAGAATCCCTGTGGGGCCAGAGTACCTTGAGGTTTCAAGGTTTTCAGTGGATTCCAGGCAGTGTTGATATGGGAGAGAGCAGGAGATTACCCTCTGGGCTCTAGGATAGGCCCAGGTCCAGTGTTTATATTTTATAACATTTTTTAGTCCTAATTGTCAGTTTCTTCATCTCCCAGCCTTTTTTCCTGTTATTCTCTAGAGCATCTGCAGTCCTTTTTGTCTGTCCTACACTACATAGGACTGCCTGTACCATCTCAGAGGTGGTCCTGCAGCCACACCACATACAGCTGCACAGACCGGGCCCGGCCGAGGGGGTAGTGGGAGCAGAAATCTAGCTCCTGTCCCACTGAGCTGGACTGTGCAGCCTGGGGCTAGGCTGGCTTCCACCCACAGATACTTCTGGCATCCTGTGCACATCCCCTTGCCCAACCTGACGTCATGCCAGCCATCGTGAGCATCAGCTGCACTTCTGCCATATCCCAGGTCAAGTGCTTACCCTTCTACACTAGCCTGCTGCAAAGCAGCCCATGGGGGGAAGTTCAGGGACTCTGTTCCCTGGGGAAATCCTCAACTTAGAAGACTTGGAATCAGGGATAAATGCCATTGATTCCTAACCTTCAGAGGGACAATTCTGAAACACACATTATAGTTTCCCAAGTTCCCCACACTGGTCATCAGCTCTTTGACACCTCACTTCTTGGCCCTTCCTCTTGCACTGAGTCCCTCTTGCTCCTCTCCTATTCTTGCTTCCTGGTCTCACATTCCAATAAACTATTCACCCCCAGGTCTTTGTTTCTGACTTTGCTGGGAGGACCCCAAACTAAGAACGCTTCCTGCTGGAAAGCGCATCTTCTTTTAATTCATATGAGGGCCCATATGAGCTATGGGGAGTTCCAGAAAACTATTTCTGATGACAGAGCCACCCAGCCAAGAAGCAAAATCTGAACACCCTATACCCTGTTCTATGACTTTTGTTCCAAAGAGCAGCAAGGAGAATGAATGCCCTGGACTGTCCCTGTGGGGCTCTGAGCCTCACACTTTGGGAGAAGACAGGGGCTGAGAGAAGGAAAAGGAGATGAAGACCACAGCTCTGCCCAGAAGAGGATGAACAGGAGCGGATGCGTGGCTGTGAGGGAGCAAGCAAGTTTGAGAAGAAAGAAACAGCAGAGAGAGGAGAGGAGAAGTGCACAGCTAGCCCCAGTTACTGTTTTCTTCATTCAGTTGGATGGCATTTTACCGTCACTGAATAGTGGGCCTGCAATAAAAGTGCACTCTGAGAAACTGCATTTGCAAACTCTGGGATTCTGGCCCTGTCAGATGACCCTCTCTTGGTAGGATTATTTTTATTGCTAAGAGGACTTCAATTTTAATTACAGCATGTCATAAATGCAACAAGTTTCAACAAAACGTTGATGGAACCTTGAGGATTGCCTGCTGGAAATGGCTAAGGGCATTTCCCCATACCTAAAGATTTGCATAGATGATTGCTTGCTGCCAGACAGCTGAGGGCATTCCAACCTACATGTTATTGCCTCCTACTGGCAATACACATGAACAAGTTACCCCAATCTGACAATGGATTCTGTATACCAAACCTTGCCTTTGATGTATATCTACTTTGCCTTAGGACAAATTGTATTAATAAAAAGCAAGGGGTCCAGAGAGACAAGAGAACTTGGTTTCTTTAGCTAAGTCTTCTCTGGCTCCCCAAAATTTATTCCAAAATTATGTTTCGTCTCTGGACTCTTGATTAATATACAGCAGCCCCTTTTCCAGATTCCTGAACCCTTCTAGATGCTGGACAAGACCCCTGGCAATTCAGTTGGATGGCGTTTTACTGTCACTGAAGAGTGGACCTGCATTAAAAGTGCACTCTGAGAAACCACATTTGCAAACTCTGGGATTCTGGCCCTGTCAGGTGACCCTCTATTGGTAGGAATATTTCTATTGCTAAGGGGACCTCAATTTTATTTCCAATATTATTTCCATGTTATTTGGCCCCTTTAGCTATACATAGGGTCAGTGTGTTCTGGGCATCATTGCTTTGGTCCTTTTCAGAATCATGACTATACTTGGGAGCTCATAAGTATTTAATTAGAGTTTGGCTTACTACATGAATTATCTTAACATTCAAACAGGCTGGGGAGATCCTCTTTGTGGTCTTTCACTACTGGAGAAACTTAATGTTATTTAAGCATTCACTGTGTGCTTGCAATGGGCCATTTGAAACTATCAAATGAGACTCCTTCCAGGGCTATTCACTCAGGGACTTGCTGCTTTCACCTCTCCATCATGATCTGGGATTTGGACAAAATGGAAGGTGCTTGGGCCTACAGCTGAGCTAGAGAGTAAAATTGCTAACATAAACTAATCCGAATGCGTTCAGGACAGACTGTTAAAAAACACTTAGAGCAACATAGAAGGTACTAGGTGAGTGCTGTCTAACAGAGCATTCTGCAGAGATGGGGCTCGGCTATGCTTGCAACCTCAAATCTGGTGACCACTGGCCACATGTGGCTATTAAGAACTTGAAATGTGGCTAATGTGACTGATGAACTGACTTTTAAATTTAATTCAAATGAGAATTATTTAAATTGCCACATGTGACTAGTGGCTGCCAACCTGGACAGAGCAGTTTTAGGTTGGCACTGTCCAATAGAAATATAATGTGAGCTACTTATGTAATTGAAGATTTCCTGGTAGCCACATTTGAAAAATAGGAAAGAGAAACAAGTAAAATTAATTTAATAATATATGTATTTTAACCCAAATATTAAAAATATTATAATTTCAACAGGTAACCAATATAAAAATATTAAAGATGTTTAAAATTATCTTTATACCTTTTTTTTTTTTTGCACAAATCTTTAAAATTCAGTGTGTATTCTACATTTAGAGCACATCTCACTGTGGACGGGCCACATTTCTGGCGCTCTGTGGCCACAGGTGGCTCGTGGCTTTGTTCTAGAGAAAGTGTCAATTATGAAGTCATTGAGGAGGAACCGAGGCTCAAAAAGTGAAATGATTTGTTCCCACTGTATTCCTCCTTCAAGACCTTTCTGTCTTTACTGCCCCAGTTCCCTCCAGGAGATACATAACTCTGGCAGTTAGGAGGGAAAGAGAATTTCAGCTATTTTCTCTATCAACCTATTTCTGGATTTCTGTGGATAAACACTTAATTCTCAAAATACAACTTGCGAATTGGTGGGTTGATTGGATTCCCAGAAATGGAAATGAAGAAGATGGTGATGGGAGAGAAGAGAGGAGAAGAAATGGAGTTGATCTCCAGAAACCTGGGGCAGCGACAGGAAAGAGCAATGTGATTGGAAATAATGAAATAGACATCATGGGAAGGGGGAGGGGGGGCAGCGGTTTGCAGATTGAGGGCCTCTTGGGTCCACACACATCAGAGCTCTCAGGATGCTTGTTAAAATGCAAATCCACTGATCCCTGGGATCAGAGCTTTGATGTGATATGGGGAGCTGGCAGTCAGCCTCCTTAATTAGCTTCCTAATGATGACTGCACGAAGGTGAGTGTTTGAGTCATTGAGCAGACTTATGAAATTCCATAGGAGGCCCCGGGTTTGTAAAGGAGCTTGTATTGTGTAGAAAATTGAAAATGCTTCTGGCCCTAGGTCATCACTAGTGTCAATGTGATGAGCTCAACTAAAGCAGAGACCCCGCTGATGTCTCGCGAGAGTTCCCCCGTTTATTAGCTCTTACTAAGAGGCTTGAATTTGAGGAAGGAGGCGAAGCTCCCAGGCTGTAGGACTTCATAAGAGGCAATGCGTTTCCTTTTGTTTGTTTGGTTTTTATTTTTTCTTAGAAAGAAAAAGTCCTCTTAGGCTTGGTCATTGCTGGTGCCCTTTCTATGGTAACTGTTGTTTCTAGCTCTATTTTTTTTTACAGCGTAAGAGTGGGAAGTTTCTGTTAATTCAATACTAAACTGCTGTTTTTGTTGATTCTCTATGAATTTGTAGCAGCTGCTGCTGCCCTGTACTCACAAGAAGGAATCCACAGCTGCCTGAAACATTTTGAAGTATGCAAAGAATACAACATGAAGAGAAGAAAGGCCGAAGGCTGAGGAGATGGTGCTGCCAATCTCCAGTTCGCTGAGAAGTGCAAATGGGGCTCTCTCCCCAGGGGTGCAAGCAGGCCTGCAGCCCCCACTTTGTCAGCCACTAGAGGACACACAACTTGGACCAAAGTCAAGTTTCTGCTACCTCTGAGGGAAAAGGCCTTAAATTCTAAGCCTCGAAAGCTGTACTGCCTCTCCAGGCCTTGTTAAAACGCAGACTTGCACTCGGAGATGGATGACTTCAGGGCTCAGGGCCCTTGCTTGAGAAATCCCTAATCAGCTGCAGGAAGTGGCGAGCATTTATCACTTATGGAGCTCTACCCTGTGCCAAATGGCTTTCTGTTCTAACGTCTTCACACAGATGATCCCATTTTGTCTTTATAACAGTCCTGTAAGGTTACTCGTATTTTCCTCATCATACAAGATGAAGAAACTGAGGCTCAGAGAGATGAACTTGCTTGCAGTCACATAACAATAAGTAGCAGTAGAGGTCCAGCTCTGTGCGTCTAGCTTCAAACCCTCTGCTTATTACGTGCTAGGCTGCGTGGTCCTTGGGTCAGCAGCACCAGCCTTACCGGGGACTTGGGAGAAATGCAGATTTCCCAGCTTCTCTCCAGGTGTACTGAATTGCAAACTGGGGGTGGGACCAACAGTCTGTGGTGGAACAAGTCTGCCAGGTGATGCTAATGCTCAGGCTGGAGAATCACTGGACTGGGCGGGGCCCTGCTCCCGATGCAGCAAGTGTGATGCGGCAGGCAACAGAACACTCTTTCAGAATAATATTGGTTTTGGTAGCATGCTGCCTGCAACTACAAAATGACAGTGCAAATGATGATGGAGGGAGAAACTGTCATTTCCCAGGTGGCAGAGAACATCATTCGCCCTGCAGATCTATTGATTCATCCCTGGGAAGTGAAACCACGAGTTCCCACCTAAGCCACCCTGTCATCGGGGCTATTAGCAATAATTGATGAAAGATGGAACCAGAAGCTGCGGTTGGGAGAGACTGAGAATCAAGTGTGGGGACCAGCAGAGCAGAAAGCCTGAAGCAAATGAGCTTATAGAGCAGATGGTCTAATGGCCCAGAAAATGAAGGTGAACAAACAGGTAGGACAGAAGTGCTATCCCGGTAAAGACATGCTTTATAATTGAGGCCTTCTCCTTCTATAGCACAAACCAATGACTGCACTCCTGGCACGTGCGTTTGTTAATGCCGGTGCAGCAGCTGTTAAACAGATGAGAAGCAAGGCCCACTGTAGGGTGCGTGGCTGTGGGTGTGGTTTATGGAGGTGTTAGGTCATCGGCATAGATTAATGGTGGAGCTTCTTCCAGGTAGCACTTGCCTGGAAGGTGGCTTTTGCCCATCTTTTACTAGAGAAGTGCAATGTGTAAGGCATTTTGCAGAGAGCATTTATAGGAATTTTTCCAAGTTAAGGCAATTTCCAAATGTCCTCCATTATATAAACCTGTGAAAAGGAGCACATAGACATAGAGATAGCTAAGGCAATAGAAACCTAGCCAATGAAATCTGAATTGCTATTAGGACTGAATTTTGAATAGTTACAAAGATTGAGAAGGCTCAGCAATTAAAGATGTTTCAAGGATGGCTTGACACATGTGTTCAGTATGAACTGGGACAGATGAGAAATGCTCTAACTAATACAAGTGAGGAAGGACAGGGAGCCAACGTGAGTACCTGCTATGCTTTTATCTTTGTCTTATCTGTACATGTAAAATCAGTATTATTGCAGAATCTCGTAGCTGCTATCAGAGAAAATATCTGCCCTGTGGACAATGTCATGCCAGACTTTAAATACATTTCTCATGGGATCTACTCTGTTGTACATTGACATTCATCTAATTATGATGTATTCCCCACTTTGGACAAACAGTGAAAGTAGGAAAGTTCAGATTTACACAAAAGATACATCAGGAAGCAATTATTTTTTCAACTAAAGGATTCTTCAGCCTACAAAAGGTGTCACAGCAATATTTAATTGCAAGCTTTCCAGATGCATTGAAAATTAAATCCACAACCAATTTTTTTCTATAGCTTACATACTGCATGAAGTGAAGTGTATTAATACTTGGTACATGTATTTCATAATCGATTTTGCTCCTACTGAAAGTGCTTAGTGCTCATGTACAGGGGTGGTGCATGCCGCACCAGCAGTTCTTGTGGGGCCTGCTGTCTTCGGCATCTCTCTGGGATCTGTCACACATGTAAGATCAAGTCCACCTGAGTTTTCACTGTGTTTCAACCATGTCAATCACAGTCTCCTAGTTTATAATCATAGTATGTACCCAGTGTATACACACACACACACACACATACACACACACACACACACACACACACACACACGCTGGTTTTGGCAAAGGGGTAGGTACAATTGATAGTCACAAGTCAATCCATAAAACAATAAACAAATCATTTTTGAAAGCCAATTACTACTTAGTACTGTGAAACCAATGCCTTTTGCCTGGGTTGACCTAACCTGGCTAGAACTCCCAGAGGCTTGGGCTGAAACAAGCTTAACAGTTGATGTGTCTTTTGTCATCAAGAGTGAAAATCCTGTCTTCATTCTATTTACTCTGTGGCCTTAATCTGGGTCAGTGGTCGGCAAACTGCGGCTCGCGAGCCACGGTTCGCTGCTCCGTTGACTAATGAGTTTGCTGTCCACTGATCTGGGTCTTTGCCCAGATCTCCAGGTTCATGTCCAGTTGAGAGTCTACTTTTTACATAGCCCTACACAATATATTCTAGACCACCAAAACATGAGCCATCCTATTTCTTTGAGTAATTTTCACTCTACATGTTTTTTTTGTTTGGTTTTTTAGGGTGGGGGGGAAGGGTGAGCGGGTCTTAGAGGCACTTATTCATACTTCCCAGATTATAAATTCTACAATCAATTTTTTGCTCTATTTCACTTATTGTTTTACTCTCATCTTCCTAAGATGGGATATTCTAGAAAACTTGTTGAACAAAATGAACCCCATTTTGTTGAAAATGGACATCAAGGTGTGTTGAACTCTTGATAAATCAGAAGAGAATAAAAGAGACAGGGGTGAACTCAACTCATTTCCAAGCTAGACAGGCAGTGGGTGCATTGTTTGTGGTGTTGCTTTGTGCTGACAAACCCAGACTTTGGGAGAAGTCAGACGATTGTGGGATAAGCTTGTTGGGGCTGTGGGAATGGGTCACACCTCCATGGCTAAATGTCAGGTTTCCCTGAAGAGAGTGGGCATTTCCATGGGCACTCATTCTGAAAGGAAATCAAGCCTAGGTCAGAAAATGAGAACTTTAGGGGCTAACCTTAGATAGAGGTGAGAAAACAAAACAGCACAATTCATTTCCATATTGTCTGTAGCCCCTTTCACACTATAACAGCAGCGTTGAGTAGAGAAAATATAATCTGCAAGGCCTAAAATGTCTGCTATTTTGTCCTTTACAGAAAAAGTTTGCTGACTGGTGACCTAAAGGTACTGATAAAGTACAGAATTGTAAACCCTAAATCCAGAGTTGCTAATTTAGTAAGTCTGGCTAGAAAGTAAAAATTTGCATTATTAAAATTTCTTGGATGATGCTGATGTTGCTAGTTTGGGGACCACACTTGGAGAAATACTGCCTTGTATAATGACTGATTATGCCCCAAAATGATGATTTGATTTCTATAATTTGGTCATGTTTTTTGATCACTTCTCAGTCTTAGTGGAGGGCTAAAATGAGGTATACTTCTCCAGCAGTTTCATTTATGTTCCAAGAGGATAGATAGCAGACAGGATAAGAGCCCAACTTTTTGGTGAGAAACCCAGCTCCACTGCCTGCTGGCTTTGTGAGTTAGGGTAAGTTACTTACCTCTCTGGGTCTCAGTTTCCTCATATGTTAACACTAGTAGTCCTGTGCATGAATTTGTGTGCCAGTAGCTTGAAAGTAGCTCGCTGCCACCCTCCAGTAGCTCTCTGCTCACTGCCCTGCCCTCCTGTAGTTCCTCCCACCCCCCTTCCCCCCACCCCCCCTCATAACTTGCTGCCCTGCCCCCTCCTGTAGCTCTCTACCGCCCACTTGTAGCTTGCTGCCCCACCCTCCTGCTGATCTGTGATCCGGTCGTTACACAGTCAGTCGTTACACTTCACGGCGTAATGACCATTTGCATATTACATCTTTATTATATAGGATGAGGCTAATAGCAGTAGTTTCTATATGTTATAAGGTTGGTGCAAACAGTAAAGTAGTTATTGTCTGGAAAGGTCCCTGGCACATATTGTGCAATGCCTACCTGGGGCTAAGGTCCTCCTCCTTCCTCAGCTTTGGCTGAACATTGAAATCACCTGACTTGGTTCTTACCCCCAGATATTCTGATTTAATTGATCTGGGAATCTTGAAAATTGCAAAGGGAGATTATGATGCTCATTGCCTAACCTATACTAATAAAAGCCTAGGTGGCTCTCACGCCCTTGCACCCTCACACCCTCACGTCATCACAAGATGGCCGCCCCACGTCATCACAAGATGGCCACCACAAAATGGCTGGCAGAAGAGGGCAGTTGTGGGCAATAAGGCCAGCAGGGGAGGGCAGTTGTGGGCGACCAGGCCAGTAGGGGAGGGCAGTTGGGGGAGACCAGGCCTGTAGGGGAGGGCAGTTGGGGGGGACCAGGCCTGCAAGGGAGGGCAGTTAAGGGCAACCAAGCCTGGAGGGAAGGGCAGTTGGGGCAACCAGGCCAGCAGGGGAGGGCAGTTTGGGGTGACCAGGCCGGCAGGGGAGGGCAATTGGGGGTGAGATCAGGTCAGCAGGGGAGGGCAGTTGGGGGCAACCAGGCTGGCAGTGGAGGGCAGTTGGGGGAGACCAGGCTGGCAGGGGAGGGAAATTGGGGGTGACCAGGCCTGCATGGGAGGGCAGTTGGGGCAACCAGGCCTATAGGGGAGGGCAGTTGGGGGTGATCGGGCCAGCAGGGGAGGGCAGTTGGGGGCAATCAGGCCAGCAGGGGAGCAGTTAGGTGTCAATCAGGCTGGCAGGGGAGTGGTTAGGGGCAATTAGGCAGGCAGGCAGGCGAGTGGTTAGGAGCCAGCAGTCCCGGATTGTGAGAGGGGTGTCCGACTGCAGGTTTAGACCAGATCCCTGAGAGTCTAAACCTGCAGTCAGACATCCCTTGAGGGGTCCGAGATTGGAGAGGGTGCAGACTGGGCTGAGGGAGACCCCCCAGTGCACGAATTTTATGCACTGGGCTTCTAGTCTATATATATAAAAGCCTAAGTGACCATTACGACCTGCTGACCAGCCAGTAGCTATGATGCACACTGACCACCAGGGGCAGACACTCAATGCAGGATATGCTCCCTGGTGGTCAGCCAACTTCCTGCGGCCAGCCAGGGGGAGGGCAGTTGGGGGCAAACAGGCTGGCAGGGGAGCAGTTAAGCATCAATCAGGCTGGCAGGGGAGTGGTTAGGGGGTGATCAGGCTGACAGGCAGAAGCGATTAGGGGCAATCAGGAAGGCAGGCAGATGAGCAGTTGGGAGCCAGCAGTCCTGGATTGTGAGAGGGATGTCTGACTGCCCGTTTAGGTGGGATTGGGCTTAAACGGGCAGTTGGACATCCCTAGAGGGGTCCCAGATTAGAGAGGGTGCAGGCTGGGCTGAGGGACACACACTCCCGTGCACGAATTTCGTGCACCGGGCCTCTAGTTTATTATAAAATCAAAAGAGATTTCAAAGAAAATATGAAGATCTGCAGTTCCATCACTTAGAGATAACCACTACTGAGCACCTAAGTGTATGCTATTTTAAAGCTTTTTTTGGTGTATACATTTGTATACCCTTAAATAAAAACTGGATGCAATAGTGACTACTCTTTTATAGCAAGCTTCTTTGTCACTTAACGATAGCCTTATATGTTTATTTTTATGTAATTTAATAATCTCCTACAAAGTCATTTAAATACCTTAGTTTGGCCTGACAATAGTCTACTTAGTCAATCCCCTATGATTGGATTTACAAGCTATTGTCCCCAAATTACCAATGCCAAAAGACTATCACTTGGTTTTCAAATCCAATGTGCTCTTGTCTTAGCTAGCTGGGGAATATTCAGAAGAAAAGAGAACATTTTGTCCACACAGTCCCATTAAACCTGACCCATTTTGTGTTTTTATCTGACTCAGATTACAGCCAGAGAGGTGCAGTTTGCAGAGGGGTGCACTGTAATGCCATGGAAGTATCAAACAATTCAGCTGCAACTGACACCATAATGGGCTGCCCACAGTGGACGCCAAGTTTTCTCATTGCTCTGCTAAGAAGGACCTGTGAACCCCAGAGGGACTTTGCTTCTGTTTAAAATGTCAGCAGCAGCTTGTGCTTGGGTTTGTATTGCCTTAGGTCTGCCTCGGTGCATGTTTTTCTCTTAATTCTGGTCTTAGAAGTCATCACTTCTTTTCAACAGCATCATTCCTGCACTAGGTTGCTGGGTGGGTTAAAAAAATGTAATAACTCAAGAAGCCTCTGAATTTAAGGTTTTAGTTTCTCTGGTTTAGTAGTTTACATAATTATTTGTTCATGTAGCATTTGTATATTACTTTTCTGATCATTTTATACTATATGAAATTTCTTGGCAATTTCCTGAGTTCTGGCTTCTCAGCCTGACTATGCAGCTATCAACTCCATGACAACAAAGCAAATAAATGTCTGAAGGGCTGCCCAGCATTTGAATAAGGCAAAACCAGCTTTTTGAGCTGCCAAATGGAATTGAACACTTTAATTTGGGGGACAATATCTCGTCTGTTTTATTAATTCTATTAGAGGCCAGTGCATGAATTCATGCACTAGTGGGGTCCAGCCGGCCTGCCTCCATCGGGGGTGGGCTGGCTGGGGCAAGGGACTGCGGGCAGTTTGCCAGTTGGCTCTGCCCCTGATTGGGTTTCAGGGGCTTGCTCAGGGGTGGAGCTTGCCAGCTTGAAGGGCCGCTGGTGTTCCAGTCGTTCCACCATTCAGTCAATTTGCATATTACCCTTTTATTATATAGGATTGAAACCACTCACTGAGGAAAAACAGGTTTTCTTAAATGTGGAAGATCAAGGTAATTTACTGGTTGCTGGGATTGAATGTGCCTGTGTCTTTGTGGCATGCATAAGCATCATTAGATAGTCACTTAGGAGGTGGGATACTTGCATTCATTTCGTCACATGCAAATTCAATAAAACAAGAATTTATTTCATCTTAACTCTGTGCCAGTCTCTCTTTGTCTGCAAAGTCTACAGAGACATAGAGGAGCAAGAAATACTCCTGCCTTCAAAGAGTTCAAAGTTTGAAGTGTCTGCTTTCAAGGGACACACATACTAGTAGTATACATGCACACACATAACTAGAATACAAAATACAATGATGGCTGAGATAAGTGGGAATGTGATACACCAGGGACATCCAGAGGGAACAACTAACTGGGTTGGGTAGGAGGAAGGTTTCTGAGAGGAGGTGGTACTTGAGTGATGTCTGGATAGAAGAGAAATGGGGAATAGGCAATGGAGGCAAAGGGAAGCATCAGAACAGCATCCCGTGTGTCAAAACACAGGGTGTGGTCAGAAAGTGGCAAATAATTTGATGAAGCTGTAGCTGAAGGTGCATGTGGGCCAAGATGTGGCAGGAGAAGCTGATTAGAGTGCAATCTGTGATGAAACTTGCTCACTTAAGAACTTAGTCTTTGTTCTATAGAAATGGGAACCCCTGAAATCTTTTGGGAAGGGGGGTGACATGATCAACACTGATTTGGGAAGACTACCCCTCCCCCCAGCAGCAGTAAGGAAGTAGGAAAATCAGGTTGGAAGTCATTTCCATCTTCTAGGAAGGAGGTGGGGAGATTTGATCTGGGGAATAGAAGGGAGTAGGAAAGCAGGAACAAAAGGACAGCCCAGTATGGGTTCTTTCTTACTAAGCTAGTAGTACGTCCAAGCATACCTGTTTCCACATTTGGGTTCAAAAATAATTATTTTGGGGGAAAATTGGAAAAATAAACAAACATGGGAGATAGGACTATAGATGCTGACTCTAGGTGGCAGCCTACTGAGTTGTCAGTCTTCTCAGGGGTTATTATTTAATTATCAGCTCAAGATGCTTTGAATTCCTCAAAACATTTTATAAAATCAGGAATGCTTATAGACTATCAGCATTATTATGCTGTGCACAAACTATCCTATACAATAAAGAGGTAATATGTAAATTGACCCTCATTCCCTCACAAGATGGCTGCCTACGACCAGGCCGGAAGGGGAGGGGGGATGATTAGTGAGGGATGACCAAACGACTGAACAAGCAGGCTGTGTGGGGCAACCAGGCAGGCAAGGGGGGCAGTTGGAGGTGACCAGGCTGGCAGTGGGGGGCAGTTAGGGGTGACCAGGCTGACACGCAGAGGCGGTTAGGGGCAATCAGGCCAGCGGGGGGAGGGGCAGTTGGGGTGATCTGGCCAGCAGTGGGGGGCAGTTAGGGGTGACCAGGCAGGCAGTGGGCAAGCAGTTAGGAGCCAGCGGTCCCTTGCGAGAGGAATGTCCAACCGCCGATTTAGGCCCAATTCCCAGGAGATAGATATAGATATAGATATAGATATAGATATATAGATATAGATATAGATATAGATATAGATATATAGATATAGATATTAGAGGCCCGGTGCACGAAATTTGTGCATGAGGGGTGTGTCCCTCAGCCCAGCCTGCACCCTCTCCAATCTGGGACTCCTGGAGGGATGTCCGACTACCGTCTAGGCCCAATCCCAGTAGGATCGGGCCTAAACGTGTAGTCGGACATCCCTCTCACAATCCAGGACTGCTGGCTCCCAACTGCTCACCTTCCTGCCTTCCTGATTGCCCCTAACCACTTCTGCCTGCCAGCCTGATCACCCCCTAACCACTCCCCTGCCAGCCTAATTGATGCCTAGTTGCCCCCCCCCACCCCCGCCAGCCTGATGGCCCCTAACTGCCCTCCCCTGCCAGCTTGGTTGCCCCTAACTGTCCTCCCCTGCCTACCCGGTCACCCCTAACTGCCCTCCCCTGTCAGTCTCATTGCCCCTAACTGCTCTCCCTTGCTGGTCTGGTCCCCTCCCAACTGCTCTCCCCTGCAGGCCTGGGTCCCCCCAAACTTCCCTCCCCTGCAGGCCTGGTCCCCCCAACTGCCCTCCCCTACAGGCCTTTTCACCCCTAACTGCACTGTCCTGCAGGCCTGGTCCCCCCCAACTGCCCTCCCCCTCAGGCCTGGTCCCCCACAACTGCCCTTCCCTGAAGGCTTGATCACTCCCAACTGCCCTCCCTTGCAGGCCTGATCCCTCCCAACTGCCCTCCCTGCTGGCCTGATTGCCCACAACTGCCCTCCCTTGCAGGCCTGGTCCCTCCCAACTGACCTCCCTTGCTGGCCATCTTGTGGCAGCCATCTTATGTCCACATGGGAGCAGCCATATTTGACCACATGGGGCAGCCATCTTGTGTGTTGGAGTGACAGTCAATTTGCATATTACTCTTTTATTAGATAGGAGATATACATATATACTAGAAGCTCAGTGCATGAAATTCATGCATGGGGGGGGGTCCTCTCAGCCCAGCCTGCACCCTCTCCAATCGGGGACCCCTTGGGGGATGTCCAACCACCAGTTTAGGCCCAAACCGGTGGTCAAACATCCCTCTCACAATCTGGGACTGCTGGCTCCTAACCACTCACCTGCCTGCCTGCCTGGTTACCCCTAACTGCCTCTGCCTTCCTGCCTTATTGCCCCTAACCCCTCTGCCTGCCTTCCTGATTACCCCTAACCCCTCTAACCCTGTCTGCCTGATTGCCCCTAACTGCCTCTGCCTGCCTGCCTGATCACCCCCAACTGCCCTCTCCTGCCGGACTGATCTTACCCCCAACTGCCCTCCCCTGCTGGCCTGGTTGCTCCCAGCTGCCCTCCCCTGCTGGCCTGATCTCGCCCTTAACTGCTCTCTCCTGCCAGCCTGATTGCCCCTAACTGCCTCTGCCTGCCTGATTGCCCCTAACTTCCCTCCCCTGCCAGCCTGATTGCCCCTAATGGCTATGCCTCGGCCCCCACCACCATGGCTTTGTCCAGAAGGAAGTCGAACGCCAGTCGACCTGGTCTAATAAGCATATTACCCTTTTATTAGTATAGATAGATTATATGGGATAGGATTGGTTAAATGGGGCGGGGGAGCCTTTTTCATCAGGAGTAGATGCTCTTGGCAGACAAAAATACACAATCCCTATATCTGGACTGATAGCCAGCTATATGCACTATACTGCCAAACTGGTCATGAAAAACTTGAACCACTTTCTTACACCTTACACCAAACAGCTGTTGCCCTTAAAACCCCTCCTCAGCCCCCCACCTTAGGTTCTGCCTTTGCAGTTCACCCAGATTAGGTGCTGATTGGTCGGTTTCTATGCCAGTCAGCATCAAAAGCTCTGCCTCCTAGGAAGCCATTGGCTCCTCAACTTCACCCAGATTTGGTTCTGATTGGTTGGTTTCTATGCCAGTCAGCGTCTCTGGGCCTATCAACAGGCCTGATCAGAGAGGAGGGGCTGATCAGCATCCCCAGCAAAGGCCAGAGAGAAAGAGAGGCCTGGCTGTTGGCCAGGCCTGGAGCGAAAGAGAGAGGCAAGTGCTGATCTACAGCTGCCACGGAGGCTATGGATCAGATCCTGCTTCTCTCTCCCCAGGCCTCTCTCTGGGCCTGATCCACAGCCCTCTCAGCAGTCAGTGCTGGGTCGCCATGGTAACCCCAGCACTGACTTCTGGTTGGTCAAGCCTCCAGTCGTTGTGGATGATATGGACTCTGGGTTTTTATATATTAGAATTATGAATGCTGAAAAGCCTGTAACAGAATTTCAAATAACTTTAAGGCAAACAGGAAAATAATTCTATATTAAAATTTTCAGACTTTCCATATTCCAACAGGTCAACCTGTTGGGAATGAACTATACCTCTCACGTTTCCTTGGCATTTTGTTTGTGCCTCTTTAATGCACACACTACACAGAGTTTTGTGGATCTCTAATCTCCTCTAGGCCATCATCAATGTCCTTGAAGGCAGAAACCATCCTTGGTTCATCTTCAGGCTCCCCAAAGTGCTTTGCACACAGTAGAGACTTAGTATTGAAGGAAGGGAGGAAGGAAGAAGTGAATGAGGAAGAAGGGAAGGAAGGAAAGAAAAAGTGGCTGATGGTGGGGTGAGAAGTCTTAGACAGGAATGGCTGAGGGCAGGTAGAAAAAGTTCAATAGGGACCAGCTACTGAACAGCTCTCTGTGTTGAGGAAATACATGGATGCACCCAAGTTTGCATCTTCACTATGGGAAGGGGATCCCAGTTTCTTTAGAGCCTTTGTTTAGAAGCATAATTAGGTGATTTCCCTCCAGCTTCCTTGAATGAGGAAATAGATGAATGAGTATATCAAGGGTGTGGGATTAGGGGCATGTTCCCCCTTGGCCAAATGGAATGGTAAGAAGACCCTGGGAAGAGGAAAGAAACAATTTCTGGGGAAGGAAAGTCACAGAGCAGACCCAACTTTTGGTTAAATAAACAGAGGCATCTCAGGGTCTTGGTGAAGATGCTGGGTGAGGGCTAGGCGGAGAGGCGAGGTGGGAACAGGCTGAAGGGGGGCTCCTGGGCACTACTGAGGTATGGATGGCAGAGTTGGCATCCTAGTGGGTGGAGAAAGAGCAATAATACAATGGGTTTTACACATCTGAACTTTGAATGTAGCCACCTACTGCCCCATCAGTCAATGACTCAAATGAGAAAGACTACAGTAAAATGCTGACAGTCAGAAAGCTTCCCCCGCCCCCTTTTTTTTTCTTTTTCAGAGTCCATTGCTATATTGAGGAGACCCTGCCAGTAAAGAGATTGCTGAGGAGAAACTTGGAAACACTTTGAACAGCAATGGATTTGGGGAAGCTACTGATTCTTTCTGTTGCCAACTCTCCTTTTTTTATTTTTATAAATAAAGTGTCACAATTAACACATGTTGTGTTTATAAAGTACCTTATATATGGTTGTTTAATTTGATTTTCACACCCACCTTGTCAGGTAGGCCCTGAGGACGAGCCTTATGGTTATTTTTATGTAACAGCATATGACACAGCACTTAGATGCTGACATGTGAGGTGAAACTTGTCCACAGGTGAGGGGCAGGGTCCAGATCCCTGCCAGGTGTCCTGACCACAGCAGAGATCTTGTTCCTGGGCCTCAGCAATCAGTGAGAAAGACAGACAACTTACCCCCTTTCCTTCTTCCACAGAAAGAAAACTTGGGAAAATCCTCTTCACAGATGGGATAGGAGTAATTCAAAACGGACACTCCTCCCGTCAGGAGACTTGCATCAAGAAACAACCCTTTGATGTCCTCTCCTGAAGGAAAAGAGATGGGTTTTACCTAGTGTGGGTTTTGCTGCATATCAAAGCATTCAAAATTTATACACATATGATCCCCCCAAACCTGCATTTCCAGCAGTCTGTGCTGCATAGGGAACCGTTTTCTTGGTAAAACAGCATGCAGGCAGTGGTGCAGGGGATTGTGGTGCCAGCCCTGAGTATGAGATGAGGTGCTTTCACAAACTTGATCTGCTTGGAGGAGATAGTTTATCTGCTGCGCTCCCCTGCCCTGATGCCATGGCCCCTTAATGTGGTAGCTGCAGGTTTGGCTTCTATCACTTTTCAGCCCCATAGTATTAGATACCTCCCTGATAGCGTTGGGGTGAGGGCAAGCCTGCACACCCACACTGTTGCTGGGCAGATGTTGTAGCATAGTTACACAGGAAGCTTCAGGGTGCCCTGCAGTGCTGGCTTCCAATTCTTTCTGAAACTTTCTTCCATTCCTCTTTTTATGTTCTGCTCCATTCTACTTTCATTCTGCATTTCTCTGTCTCTCATAGCATTTATTGAGCTGAGGCTATAGAGTCCAGATGTTGTGTGAGGTTTGAGAAATACAAGGATGCATGAGAGTTCTTGGACTCTGGGAATGTTCCCTCCATCTCTGTGGACTGACTCCCCATGCTAAGTTTATTAAATCCTCTGCTCTTTTAGAAAGTAACTATAGCAATATGATGATTAATTGTGATGGCATGACCATACAAATATAAACAATCAGAAAGCATTTGAGCTCATTGATTGGGGTGGAGTGAGAAGATATTGCATGCCTTTAACTGAGTCAAGGTTGAAGAACTTATATGAGCTGTCTGGGAAATGAAATAACACAAAGACTAGCCATGTTGCTGGTAGTAGACTTGTTTGTTGCTGAAATAACTAAACAAAAACTCTCTCCTGAGCAAACATCAGTACTTAGGCTCAAAATATTTTCTTTCTCTGCCACATATACTGATCCCAGGTGCTTATATCACCCAAATGAGTGCCTAGAGTCTTTTCAGTACAAAAATCACAACATTAAATGAGAGTTTTACTCTATCTGGATGTTACCCAGAGAGAGAACTGAAGAGGAAAATGGAAATAGAGTTAATTCCACAGAGTGCTGGGGAGCAAGGGCTGAGCCAGCCACTCCAGTTAATACAAGTAATTGGGTGTGTGAGCCAGTAAGAGGCTGTTTTATTTCATGTCAATAGTTTTACTTACTCAGAATGATTCCAAATCTAATGTTGATATTTGATTTTAAATGTTGGGAACACTGGTCAATAGAAAAGCCAAAATCTTGTAATGGATCTGCCAAGAGAAAAACAGCAGATTAGGTGTGAATACACCATATACTCTGTAGACTCATATTCAAAATTCACACCAGTTTTATTATTTTTTCTATATGAGTCACTAAAATTGATTCAGAAACACACTGCCCAATACATTCCTTGCATAGGTCCCTGATACTTTCAGCAACCCCTCACAGTCTCTGTGGAGGCAACGCTGCTCAGTGTCACATTCAGTCTGAGAAAGGAGCACCGTGTCTTTGGTGGGTTACATCTTCACTTGTTAAATTTTTATCATTGCTTGAATCTTTTTATTTCCTGAACTTAGGCTTAAAATTGCTCATTGATTGCACAAAACACTTCACAAAGCATTTGTTATTATAATTAAAACAGAAGAATCTATATGCAGATTTTCAAAATTAAGACCTGCCTTAAAAATTCCATCCCATTCCATCCCATCCTATTCAATGTAATGATTTTTTCCCCAAATATTTCACTATATGTAAGGTATCATATTAGATCTGATAAGGACTACAAAGGTCACTTTTTTACACATAACTTCTACTTATTCAAAAATCTCCAGTGGTTCACCTATATCCCCTAGAAGAGTGTCAGATGTTCTACTGGCCCCATCTTCCACCCTTCATGTCACAAAGCCATCCTCCATTCCCTGAGGTCGGGGCTGCAATGTAAGCACCCAGAAGTTCCCACCATGCTTGAGTTACGCACATGCTTCCTCCCATTTATAATCATCTCACCCCTTTGGGACATTGTCTAAGTACTAAGGTGTTGCTCATTCCCCTCGTCTTTGTGAAGGCTTTCCTGATAGTCACCAAAATATTTGTTTGCTCCTGAATTCTTAAAACAGTTATGTCTGAAATACTTTTTAAAGTGTACAAACATGTATGATTTTATACTTTGCTCTTTGATTTACCCCATAACGCAGAACTCCTAAAAGGCAGGAGCTGCTGTTTTGTTTTCCATTCCTTTTTCCTTTGTGTTTCTCACTGGGCCTGAGAGAGGAGAGCTGGGTCTACATTGCACTAGTCCCTGAGCTGTGCACTTTATTTATAAGAGTTTTCCATTGAATTCTTCAGATTCCCAGCATCTGGCAGAGAGCCTCATGATCGGACACATAGCAAGCACTGGATAAATCACATAATGAATGGATGAAAGGGCCATGTAATAAGCCACTGTCTCTCAGCTCCAAACCCAGCCTCCCAACTCTTGCTTTGTGAAGCTGGGGCTCTTCGAAATCACATTTCTTCTCTGCTAGAGGTGCCAGAGGGAAACTGAGGCTGAGCGGGAGGAGAGACTTGCTCCTTCCTGTGTACTTGCTGGTACTTCAGAGTGTCACCTGGTGAGGGCGTGTCACCCTGTCAGTGGCAACTGGTTCATGTTCAGCTCTCCTTTGCACCTTCCCGGTATCAGCAGAGGCTCAGCTTTGCGGCCCAAAGCTCCTGTGATGACGGTACCTCAGAAGCTGTTACCCCTTCCCCCCGAAGTGGGTGTCTCAGCCCCATAGGGCTCTTCTTTCAAGCTTCTAGGTTCTAATAGCTCCAACCTCTGCCCTCTGCTCTCACAGCCTTTGGGGTGGTAACTGCATCTTCAGTGTCCCCTTTTTGCTTCTTTGGTTCTCTAAGAACTGCTTAGGCAATTCCCTGATTAAATTCTCTATGTTAAAATAACTGACGTGGTCCTGTTTTCCTGACCAGGTCCAGACTGCTACAACAAATAATGATCTTGAGAGATAGGTATGATTTTCCCCATTTCATAGATAAAAAAAATATAGACTCTGAGAGGTGCTATTAACTAGCAGGGTCAAGATTAAAACCAGAATTAAAAACAAACAAATACATAATTAATTGCCTCTTAGTGTTGTGCAGAGGCATTCACAAAGCAGAGCCTCAAAGATACATGTTAATTATTTGATTTGCAAGATGGCCTGGAATATTTGTGTGCAGGCCTGTGGCATCTGCTAGTTCTCTTTCATAACCGGTTTCAATTTCAGCTGAGCTATGAGCTCACATTTGTCAGTGATAGTGTGCCAGACAGTTTCATCACCCACATTGCTGACCTGGAGGATGCATAATTGTCTGTGGCTTTTGCTGTGGAAATGATCGCTAGGCAATTTCAGCCTTGCAAACCGAATCTAGTGACCTTTAATCTGGCCACTAACTTTTCTGGGGGGAAAGCCATTTTCTCTTCTGCTCATTTTACTTCAGAAACATCTCTGTGCTGTCCAAGGGCTTTCTTCAGCTTGGAAAGTAGGAGCAGGGGGTAAAAATGCAATTGTTTCTGTTACATACTTGGCACTTGGTATTGAAAAAGAGAGTCCAACTAATAGATCTTTAGAAAAGTATATCTGAAAATTGTGAAATAATTTAGGTTGCTCTCTGAGGAAAAATGAGAGGCCAAGTGTGTAATGCTTAGCTACTTAGCAGTTACAGAATTATACTGTATGTTTATCAATATTTAAAGATACAGATAGAATAAACTAAGGACAAAGAAGGAAATAAAATATGTCTTTGATACTGGAAAAATATTGTTAGGAAAATAATCGTAATGAGGAACAAAGTCACAAAGAAAGCAGTAGGCTACTTCTTTCTGAAGATGTGTTTATAAAAACAGAAAATTAGATTGCTGGAAAAGTGCCTTGGGTTTGGCGATCTTTCCTATCAGTTATTTCAGTTTTACACTTGAGAGTGAATATGCAGCTTACAGTCATCTTGGGGGACATGATATCAGTTCCTCCCATTCCCCAAGTCCGTCCTCCCAATCTCATATCCTCCCCCTATTGGTTTGTGTTTGCACTCAGGCACTCAGCATGCCCTGCATTTCACTATATTGTCTGTAGACCTCTGACATTCCTCCACTAGATGCTGCCACGCGGGCTCCCCAGCCTCAGAGCCCGCATGCCTTAAGATTATACAGGTTCCACATAATTGTTTGCTGAATTAATAATAAGAGTTACATGCACATTTTTTTGTAGCGTTGTGCATCGTAGGAGGCATCTTTAGCGTCTCCCCACTAGATACCAGCAGCACGCCTGCCCCCAACTCCAGCTGTGAGGACCAAAAAAACGTCTTTAGACATGGACAAATATCCCCTGGGGGACAAACTCACCCTGTGGAGAACCACTGCTTTAAAGAATTGCTTTGTCAGTTACCAGATTACCAACTGTCTCAGAATCACCTGCCAAAATAAAAGTTGGTGGATTGCATTTTTAAAGTCATTCTCTTTATAAAGAATTTGAACTGATGGGGGCGAGGCAGAGACTTGCCCTTGGGCACTTGCTCAGGTGATTTGTGATACATACACATTGGATTACCTGAACTTGGATATTGTGAAAGAGTAAATTGGAAAGTTAGTGAGAGTTGGTGTTCTCAGGCTTTCAGGGCAGAGAGAATGTTTCCTCCAGACTCGTCATTGTATAGAGAGCAGCAAACAAACTGAGCAAAGAAGCAAAGCTTCATGGTAAAATATATAATCTGCTCATGTAAAGTATTTTTCCTTAGCCTCTAAGTTCCTTGTTGACATGTATGGCTTCCACCCAATGGAAGATGGTACTTAGAGTGAGTGAGCCCAGCGTGCCCCAAATCACCCTGCTGCCCCCTGGGACAAGGGTGGTGGAAGCAGCCTCTCTTCCCATCCCTCCACTCTACCCCCCAAACAGCTGAGAGCCAGTCCGCTGGGACTGAGAAGCGGCTCCGGGAAAGCAGCACAGCATCTGCCTAGCTTGACAAGGGCAGCAGCAGTCAGCGTGTCCTGGAACTGCTTCGGGATCACCCACGGAGTGGAACAGACCTAGGTAAACAGGAGGGCTTAGCCTGTGCAGGGTCTAACATATCTCAGCTCCGGAAACATTCTTGTGCCTGAAGTTCTGAAGGTGGCCTGTGCTCTCTGGGGCCGGGCTGGGACCGGGCGGTCATCCAGGACAGTGGTCGGCAAACTCATTAGTCAACAGAGCCAAATAACAACAGTACAACGATTGAAATTTCTTTTGAGAGCCAAATTTTTTAAACTTAAACTTCTTCTAATGCCACTTCTTCAAAATAGACTCGCCCAGGCCATGGTATTTTGTGGAAGAGCCACACTCAAGGGGCCAAAGAGCCGCATTTGGCTCGCGAGCCGCAGTTTGCCAACTACGGGTCCAAGAGACGACAAGCTCACCTGGGAATTTTCTAACCAGTGTTCGGGTCTCAGCTGGACCCAGGGGAAGGAAACAAAACCCACTGGCACAGCCTTGGGAGGGGCATTCCCCACCAAGGACCGGGAGGCTGCGAGCCTGGTGGGCCCTGGGCAGTGCAGGCCGCTGGGCCAGGCAGTGTCGTCCCAGGCTCCACGTCATTAAGTCCTGAGTCAGGGCATCGCTGGGCGCCCTGCAGCCTGGTCGCTGGTTGGGTGGTTTGAGGTATAGAGGAGGAGCCAACTCTCATGCTGCTCATGCCATTTTTATATTTCATAGGTCTGCTTGAGGGGTTTTGTTTGACTTCATATTTGGACATAATTATATTCTCACAGAAAGTTGCAAAGAGATAAAGAGAGGTTTTAGGTTTTAGGTACCCTTTACCCAGCTCCCCGCCCACCCCCCCCCCCACCCCATGGTAACATCTGACATAAAATATAACACAGTATGAAAACTAGGAAACTAACATAGATATAATCCACAGCACTTATTCAGATTTTACCGGTTCTACATGAGCTTGTGTGTGCATCTGTGTGCTGTGTGCACATACATGGCTTACAGTTCTATTGCTTAGGTTTTAAAACCTGATGCAAGGTGGGTGAACACTGGCTCCCCTGCCCCATGGGAGGTGGAGTTCTTACAGCAGCGCCACCCTGAAAAGGAGCTGGTGCTGCTCCAGCCTCACCTCCGCTCGCCTCCCAGGTTCATATCCAAGTCCATCCCCACGCTTGTCCATGTCCTTCCTGCTGCATGAAGTTTGTCTCTCTTCTCTTTCCCTCTCCCTCTTCCTGCTGCCCTCCTCTCTTCTGCTCTCTTCCCACTCTCTCTTCTTCTCCTCCCGTACCTCTCTCCCCCTCCTTCCAGGCACTCGCTCTCTCTCTCTCTCTCTCTCTCATTTTCTCCCTCCCTCCCCCTTTCCCTCTCTCTTTTTGTCCTTGCACCCACCCAGTACTTAGATGGATGACATCTGAGACCCAGAACACTGACTTTTCTTCTAATACTATACCTTAACTTTCTGGTTCACCCCTGTAACCCCATTACTTTAGGAGCTGGTGTTGCTTCCTACATGTTCTGTGAGCAGAATACAGAAAGTATTACAGGAGTTAGAAAGTAATACAGGAGTTAGAAATTACAAAGCATATTTCATAGCATGCTTTCAATAGAGGCACAGCTTGGGGAGGGGAGGGAAGGACAATAGAGAAGGGGAAGGCTTTACCATTAACACACAGCTTAGCTGTACTGGCGAGATCAACTCTAACAGTTTATGGAGAGGAGAAACACTTGGGCAAAGAGATTGCGAGTGAAGCTGGTTTGCTTCTGGTTGCTTAATAAAATAGCACCAGGTAGCTTCTTGTTATTTAATAAAAGGGGTATATTAGGGTTCTCTAGAGAATATACATATGCTATTGTATATGTATAATATACAGGGTATCCCAAAAATGTATACACACTTTAAAAGCTGATAGCTGTTAAATGAAAATGACATGTATTTTAATAAACACTGCCTTTGTAATTACATCCTGTATATGTATTACATAGATAATATACACTGAGTGGCCAAATTATTATGATCTCTGAATGCATAATAATCTGGCCACTCAGTGTATATCCTATATAATAAAAGGCTAATATGCAAATTGTCCCCTTGACCAGGAGTTCGAGCAGCAGGCAGGCAGGCCAACTGCCCATGTCCCCTCCCCCTGGCCAGGATGGCTGGACCCCACCCATGCACGAATTCATGCACCAGGCCTCTAATATATATCTATATACACTGAGTGGCCAGATTATTATGCGTTCAGAGATCATAATAATCTGGCCACTCAGTGTATATAGTAAATACATGTAGTATATCTAATCTATTTATCTATCATCTATTTATCTACCTGAGAGATTTATTATAAGGGACTGCCTCACATAGTTTGGGTTGGTAGACACAGCTGACAGGCCAGCAGGCCAGAAATTTGAGATTACATGTCACAGTCTTGAGAGTGGACTGCGTCTTCCTCGGGAAACCTCAGTCCTTTCTCCCAAGGTCCTCAGCTGATTGGACCAGACCCCCACACAGTGTGGAGGACAGTTTGCTTTACTCAAAGTCTTCTTGCTGTAAATGTTAATCACACCCACAGCAACATCCTCACCAAACAGCTGGTGCCAGAGCCTAACAAGTTGAGACATAGAGTTCCCCACCACAGGGGCCTTTTGTGTCACGCTGTCCGAATCCTCAACAGCTCTTCCAGTTGAGCATTCACAGCCCTTCCTGCTATGGTCACTAGTTAGCTCAAGATTTAAATGCCTCTAAATGGCTCTGTACCTTTGTGGGATGAAGTTTTGGAGCCCCTACCAGTGGCAGGAAATATGTGGAGTGTTTGGGATACAGAGGTTAGAAAAAGCCATCTCAGTTTCAGGAGTATTACGAATAGGGATGTCCTGGTCCTGTGGAAGCACCAAGAGTGAGCCAATAACTTCCTGGGAGCCAATGATAATTTTAGGGGGAGTGGGTGACATGATCTGATCTGTGATTTCATTGCCTTTCTATCCAAATCCTGACCTCTATGGGAAATGTTACCTCATCCCATAAGCTTCTTTCTCTCCATTCCTATGAACTTATGATTTATGCCAGTTATTTAGCATGTAACAGACTGCATTGTGTACTTACTCAATATGTTATGTGATAATGCCTTGCCTCCCCAATGGATGTCTGATCCTCCAGGGCAGGACTTTTCTGTTATATCTTATCTATATATATAAAAGGCTAATATGCAAAGTGCCCCCTCAGGAGTTTGACCAGGAGACCGGGAGTTCGATCGCTCACTATGATGTGTGCTGACCACGAGGGGGTGGCATGGAACGAGGGAAGGCCCTGGCTGGCAGCTGGCAGCTAGGGAAGGAAGGCCCCGGCCAGCAGCTGGAAGACCCTGATAGGCCCTGATCACTGGCCAGCCCTAGAGACCCTATCCATGCATGAATTTCATGCACTGGGCCTCTAGTTATATTATATCCTCTTATGTCTTTGATTACCCTCCCCTTCTCATTGTGTCTGATATGCACCTGCAATGGCAGGTGCTAACTCACTATTTGCTGGATAAATGGCTCTTGCTTTAATTCTCTACTTTCAGAAGACATATTTACCTCTATCTGCAGTGCAAAAATCAATTTGAACAATTTCCAATAAATGTCTTGTGAGAGGTTTAGGAAAAATTTGATTGCTTCTCTGGGGCCTTTGTTCCTGCATGCCTCTCCAGGATGCTATCTTCCCTTTCATCATCTGTTCTTCCTCTGGTCTCGCACTGCAGGCTGTGTATATCTTTTCATACCTTTATCATCATGAATGTGCTAAGTATTGCTAGTTTGCACCTCTCATAGATTATACTAGAGTAGGAACTATTAGATAACCAGAGTCTATTCTAGTAGATGTGTCCAGGAATGTCACTTGGTTGGATAAATAGATGGAAAGGAAAGAAAGTCAGATACTTTGATGATAGCAGAAGGGAAGTTGAGCTTGTACTTGCAGGTTTGCTGGGCACCAGCGATTACTTGGAAAGGCTAAGTTGTGAGGTCACTAATATTGATCTCTCCTCACACTCAGAAGGCTTTCTGAGAAGGTGCTAGTGCATTAGCTTCGTCATTGTAATAGTGGGAATTTGCTTTGGCACTTAGGATAGAGTTTCTGAGTGTAGCTGAAAACCCAGTCCCAGTCCAAATGGTAGCAGATATTCCTGTCATCTTTCAGAATTCTTTTCCAAATAAAACAAAATGAGCAGAATTTGCTCTTGACATCTTCCTTTAGGTTGGATGATTACCAATTCTACAAGCTTATACTCTGTTTACAATACAGGTCTAGTTATGCATGAATCTGAAAATTTGCCTTCTTGTGTAGCTATATTTTGATTGGGGTGTTTTAATTTTCCTGTGTGATTCATAAGAAAACATTAAAGGGTCACTGTGAATTGCTAAAAGGAGTATGATGAGTAAGGCTTCAGTGAGATGCCATTGCTGGAAATTCATTATCATAACAACACTAAATTAGCCTTCATTTTGTCTGTCCTTGATGCCACTGTGGTGTGCTCCTTCCACTCTTCCCTCACTCCTTCCCTGACTTGGAAGAGAAAGACATGACATACAAAGTGGCAAATATATTCTAATTTATGTTGTTCTGTCATTTCCTGATCTCTTCTTTTTTTACACCTGTCAAATCTTATCACTATAGAATGGCACAGCAAGGACCACTGATGGGCCTCTATTTCAAATAAGAGTAGTTCCATCCCCATTCAAGTCTTTTTGGTCAGCATTTCATTGGAAACACACACACACATTTAAAGTCTGAGATATGACTTGGCTTCTTGTGTAATCAAAATGCTTAAATATGTTCTTGATATTGACTACAACAAAAATGGAATGGACATCGTCACAGTGGATTACCTATTGTTTGTAATGTGAGAGGGTTCCGACATCTGCAGGCTGTCTGGTAAGCTTAGTGAATGCATTATTGAGTATAAAGGTATGTTTGGTGCTACCAAATTCAAAATTCTAGATCCCTCAACTTGTCTGCTTCTAACTGTAAAAGAAATGGAATTCAATGGAATTCATTATTGATGGAAAGGGGTATTTACCTGCATGGCCCCCTAGGCTTCTGAATTCCACTTTCCCAGAATAACCTGAGATTGGCTTCCATCAGCTTAGGATGAGATGGTTTTTGTATCATAATGTAAACATTAGAGACCATAAAGAGATAAATGGCAATGAAGATAAGCTTTTATCCAAAATACCTCGTCAAATGTCTTAAGAAAAATAAGGACCCATTAGAGGCTGATATGCTTGATCTTTTGGGTCTTAGGAGTAGATCAACAATGAACACTAAATGCATAGTTGTATTGTGTGTTACCAAGAGGGCACCATGGTGCCACATAGCACAGAATCTTAACATGAGGATGAGAGAAAACTAGAACCTGTCCTATAGGTGACAGATAGTAGCTTGAGAATGGGAATTCTAATGTAGCTTCTCATTCATTTCACTGAGTATCTGACATTTGGCAGGAAGAGCACCAGGCCTTGGGTATACAAAGTCAAATCAGAAAATGCATCTGCTCTCATCTGGATTGCAACACTTCCATCATCTAATTACAATGCCATACAACTGAATGATAGACTCATTAAAAGATACATGTATACTTCACTCTCTCATTTATAGTCAACATAGAGTCAATGTTTTATGGTCTTCTCTGTGCAAGGTACGTCTTCTATGGACGCACTTCATTCTGTCTGTTTTGGCCCCTTTTTAATCTTAATGACAATGTTGCTATCCACTCTTTCAATCATATTTATTAACTGTGTCATACGCACCAGACACTGCTAGCTAGACCAAGCGGGGCAGGAGGCTCTTGACCAGGCCAGATACCCAGAGCCCCAGGACTGGTTAAGCAGTGATGAAACTGCCAGGGCTCCTCCAGTCTAGAAGCATCGGGGAACTTGTCTATTCTGTTTGGTACTGATAATTGTTTAACTTTCTGTAACTAATCTGGAATCAGTTCCCCTGGGATAGGAAAAATGAGTAAAGCTAGCTTGTTCTGCTTTTTTGTTTTGTTTTGTTTTTAATGGGAGAGTAGAATTCAGAGCATGTCTCCACTGCACTTGGAGGGTGGGGGTTCGGGTTTCACAAGCAAGCAGAACCCCCTTCCCAGGGGGGATCCTTGGTGACTTCACGAGTCCTGGGCTGAGGAACAGTGGGACCCATGGCAGTATTTGGTGACATCAAGACACCACTGGATACACCTGTCATATTTCATTTCTGCATTTCCCACAAATCTGTTCATCTCTAACAGGGGATCAGAGCTGGGTCCTGAGGGTGAGTGCTGGGTTTTTTCGGTTAATGCTGGGAAGAAATCCCCTCCAACTTCTGGAAGTTGTGAATTGGGTATGGTTTTTTTAAAAAGAGCTAAGGTGTTTGTCCTTGGCGTCTGGTGCTGTGGAACATGATGCATGAGTGACAGAAACTGGTAAGCTGGCTGGGAGGTAACAGCCGAGGGCAGTGCTGGCCTTGCTCATTTACAGAACTGCACATGAGCCCAGAGTACTGGGAGTTCCCAGGTGTACTAGTACTTGAATCATCCATTCTCTCCCAATGTTGTGAGTGGCCAGGACACCGGTATTAGTATCCCCACCATGTGATGAAGAGGCTGAGATCTAGGGCAGGGAAGGGACTGTCTTGTCTGCGGACTCAGCCTCCAGTGCTCTCAGTGCTGCTCCTGTGGCTTGGCCCTCCTGCTGCCACGTGGGAGACACAAAAGGCACTAAGGAAAAGAAAGAAGCAGAGCTTTGGACAGAGGCAAAATGAGTCCAAACACATGCGCCAAGACCTTGCTCCTCTTACGCTGCGGGCTGATCACAGGAAGGAACAAAAAAACAGCTTCCCAATTATGCTACGCTTGCTGGCTGGGGTCAGGTAGGTCACTGCTGCCCTGCAAAAGGACTCGTGCTTCTCTACCCAAAAGACACTGGCATGGCACAGAGTAAAAAGCAGAGGCATCGGAAGGTTTTTGTAGGAATCAAGAAAAGTGAAGTTTGTAGAGCATCTAGGTCAGTCCCAGGCAAATAGCAGAGTCTCAATAGAAAGGCGCTGCTGACTATTTTCAATGCAGCTGTAGAAACCAACTTCTTTTAGAAATTTTCTTTTTAATGCCAGAGCACTCTAGGTTTAAAATAATTTAGTCAAGTTCAGTAGATATTTCTGGAACAAAACCTAGATGTCAGTGAGGGCCTTCCAGCCCTTGGGCTATAAATAGGATTGCATTGAACACAATTTGTGGTCCGGATGCTTGCCACCACTGGTTCTCAAACTTGACTGTACATTGGAATCACCTGGGTGTCTCTAAAAACACCCAGGCCTGGGCCCCACCCCAGGAGGCTGGGTGCTGCCTGGGCATCGAGATTTTTCATTGCTCCCAGCTGATGCCACAGCTCAGCCTCATTGGAAACTACTGTTAGTAAGCCACATCAAGTTCTGCACTGGGTCCTGGTGCATGCGCTTGTGGGTGGGCTCCCAGATTGCCAATGCATCCCTCCAGGCTAAAGTCTCACCCCTTCAAAGATTTCTTCAGAAATCTTACAAACCTGCCCATAAGTTTAATAGAAATTATGAAGATTGGGGATTTCAGGAAGGCATGCCCCTCCCCATAAGCTACCTGTCACCGTATTTCTGCCTCCCTCCCTCTCTTTTTAAAAAAATATTTATTTATTTTATTAAATTGATTGGGATAACATTGGTTAATAGGATCATATAAGTTTCAAGTGTACATTTCAATGACACATGATCTATATATTGCATTGTGTGCCCACCACTCAAAGTCAAATCATTTTCTGTCACCATATATTAGGCCCCCTGCCCCCTCCAGCACCCCTCCCTTCTGGCAACCGCCACACTGCTGTTTGTATCCATAAGTTTCAATTTTACATCCCGCATATGAGTGAAGTCATATGGTTCTTAGCTTTTTCTGACTGACTTATTTCACTTAGCATAATATTCTCAAGATCCATCCATGTTGTCACAAATGGCAGTATTTCATCATCTCTCCAACTTTTGTCTCTAGAGAAACAACGAAGTATTTCTGTCTCAGTGTCGGGGAAGAAACCACACCAGGCCCCTGGGCCTCAGCAGCTACCCCAGTGACTCCTTAAGGAATTCTTTCAAAAAAAAAGCAGGGCTCTGCTAGTTAAAATTCTTGTAACAGCCCCTAAGAGATTTTTTTTTTTCTATTTCATTTCAGGATTATTGACTCTGAGCCTAACACTAACCTAGACACAGAAAGGTTTGAGATGGGATGAAGAGGGTAAAGCTAAATGATGGACAGTGAGAGCTGTTGTGGAATGGGGACATGAAACATGGCGTGTCCATAACAAACTCCAAAGGTAGGAGAGAACTTCTGGGGAAACACAGCAGGGTTTTGGCAGATGTGAGTGGGAGCTTTGGGGCCTGTGCGGGAGTGGTGGCCACCTGCAGGGACTCGGTCAGGCCTCTGTGCTGGGGTGCAGAGCATCATTTGTGGATGGGATCAGAGCAGTCCCTGAAATCAAATTAAAATAAAACAGCCCGTGGTTGTAAATGAAAGACTTTCAGCCTTAATTAAGGAGACAGCAGCATCTTTATAGCCTGGTCAGCTTTGTCTTTCTCTGCCCTCTGTGTTCAAAGAGGTGGCCAACTCTGCAGTCTGGGAATTTGGGCACCCTCTTCCCGTGGTGGGGACTTGGGCGGAGTGTGTTGTGTTGTGTTATGTTGTGTTGTGTTGTGTTGTGTGTCCAGTGTCTCTCCACAAACCTCCAGGACCTTTGGGAACAGAATAGCAACTCATCCACCTCCTTCTTCCTGACACCATTTCACTTCCTGAGGCTGCCTCTGGTCCTGGACACAGGCACAAATACGGGCTATACAGAGAGAATAACTTACTTCTTTTGAGAAAGGTAGCAGGGTTTAAACTGAGAATTCTCTGAACAATAACTCCTTTAAGAGTTTGAGAATGAGAAACCAAAAACAACACAGTCCTTTTACTATTTCTGAATTCCCCACTCTGACAACACCTGTTGGGCTCATTGCACTGTGATAGGTGGGGGAGAAATGTTTGCTGAGCGAATGAAGGTACGTTAATCAATAATCAGACGGGGAAAGTGAGGGAACAGATCTCCTTTGCAGTAATGGAGCTGACTTTGAAAAAGGCCTGCCTGCTTATCTCCTCAAATGTTTTGCTAACACATTTCCTTGTTTATTAAGTCAATTAACCCTAAAATACCCTTAGTTTGCCTTCTCTTGGTATACATGAAATAAGGATTACTTTCCCTTCCTAGTTCTCAATCCTCAGACTTGGGAGTAAATATTCTTCCAATTAGATTGTGTTTGGGACACATGTTTGAAGTCAGAGCAGCTATCTGAGCATGCCAGCAATTAAATTTCTCTATTTTTGGTAAAAGCTGAGAAAATAGAGTGGGAGATGCAACTTCGACAGGAGAGACAAGAAACCTGATACCTGTTGTTTATTGATCCAATCACAGACCTGTTTCCAGAGCCTATTATGTGCTGAACACTGAACTACATGTGGGGATACAAAGAGATGATTCCATTTTAGGCATAGCCCCTGATTTTTCAGAACCTAGAGTGTAGAAGGAGAAAGAGAAGGTAAACACAGTTGCCACAAGATGCCACAGAGCCCAAGGGAGGCACTCAGACCCATCGTGGGTGGTCAGGGACTGCAGGAGGTGACAGTGACACCAGAGCCCAGTCTTCAAGCTGTAGGGGAGTCAGGGAGGGTGACAGGAGAGGTCACTTTTATAGTCCTGCCCACATGCAGGTGCTGTTCTAAGCACTATATGGATATTAACTCAGATCCTCACTAAAGCCTTAAGAGAGAAATACTATAATTCCCTTCATTTTAAGAGTCAAGGCAACTGAAGCAAAGAAGGTTTAAAGAAAGTGTGCACAGTCAGCCCTCTGGGAGGGCTGGAGCATGGACCCAGATGGGGCGTCTGTCTCCTGAGTCTACAGCAACTCTTCCCTGTGAGCCTTCGGGCAGAGAACAGCATGCACACAGAAGCGAGTTCTAAAGAGCCTGTGATTTCTGGGACCTCCACAGCTGCCGACAAAAGCCCCTGGTGAAATCAAGCCAGTCCTACATTTGTGCTGTTCACTGTAAGCATCGTAAATGCAGCCAGTTGAGGGTTTTCTTTGAAGACGTGAGGTCAGAGGTGGCAGGTGTTTGCAGGGACATGGGTGGACCTTAAAGATCCTGAAGTCCCATCTGGAAGGATGCTGGGAAGAATGTAATGTTCTTTCCCCTACTGCTAAAGTGGCACCAGAAAGGTAGGTCTCCGCTTTCTTCCCATGACTTCCAGAGAAGGAGACACTTTGGTGAAACAGTTTCCAGCATCATCATTGGCCTGCGTTTTACAGGTAAGCTCTGGCCTTCTCACCCTTTTCTTGACTTTGCTGATCATCTGCCCATCATGCGGAATTAAATTACTGTCCCATTGATGCCTATAGTTTATCCGTTGAAGTCTTTAAATAAACACACACACACACTTCAGAAATACAACAACCCCAGCTCACTTTGGCCTGTAAGGCTGACCATGTTGGAGCACTCATTGTTGGAGTGGTTCTAGGAACAACTGCTTCCACTTAACTCAGAATGTAAATTAGGATGACAGCTGGCCATCACCTGGCCTCACTGAGCTGCCATGTCCTCACCTGTAAAAGGAGGATCCTAGCACCGCCTTAAGCTTTACACTTGTTCTGGTGCCAGCTTCTCAGATGCTCTAGAGGCCAGGGCTGTGGAGCCTGAACTTGGGGGGGGCAGGGATCTGCACTGTGGGCAGTACCCTTGCAAGTGAGATGCAGGGTGTTAGGCTCAAAGCTACAGGCCAGGACTTCATTTTATAATTAACTTTTTATTTTTAAATAATAATAGACTTCCAGGAAATTGCAAAATCTCCTTTACTCCCCTCCCCTCATAGTAACATCTTCCATAACCGGGTTTCAAAGCCAGGACACCGACACTGGTGAAGTCTAAAAACCACCTTCAGATTTCACCAGTTTTTTTGTGTCCTCTGTGTATGGGGGGCGGGGGGTGCATGCATGTGCACATGCTCACATGTAGTTCTATGCAATTTTCTCACATGTACCTGGTAACCACCAGCACAATCAAGATACAGGTACAAAGGGTTTTTCTCATGCTGCCCTTTGTTAGTCACTCCCTACCCATCACCCCTTCCCATCTTGAGTGTTGTTACATCAGTAGAACCATGCAGTATGCAACCTTTTGAGACTAAACTTTTTAATTTGTCATAATGCCCTTGAGAGATCCTTGCAGGTTTTGTGTATCAATAGTTCATTCATTTTTATTGCTGAGTAGTATTCACAGTGTGAATGCATTGCAATTTGTCGAACCATTCACCTGTTGAGAGACATTTGGCCAGCATGGGCCTATCAGTAATAATAAAAGCATAATATGCTAATTAGACCAGACAGCCAAACAACCTTCTGGACATCATTCCAGACGTCCTTCCAGACAATGCTACAGTGGTTAGGGGTGATCAGGCAGGCAGGCAGGCTAGTGGTTAGGAGCCAGTGGTCCAGGATTGCGAGAGGGATGTCTGACCACAGGGATCGGGCCTAAACCCACAGTCAGACATCCCCCAAGGAGTCCTGGATTGTGAGAGGTTGCAGGCCGGGCTAAGGGGCCCCCCCTCCCATGTACAAATTTCATGCACCAGGCCTCTAGTTACAAATAAAGCTGTCATGATTTTTCACTTACAGCTTTTTGTATGAGCATTTTCCATTGCTCTGGGATGAATACTCAGGATTTGGATTGCTAGGTTATATGGTATGTGTTTAGTTTTATAAGAAAAGGCACAACTGTTTTCCTGAGTGGCTGTGATTACATTCCCTCCAGTAATGCAGGCAGGTCCTTTCAGAGAGAAGCTCTTGTCATAGAAGCTTGTTCCCCAGGGATAAATCAGGAGAGTGGCTTGTAGTCCAATGTGGGGTTGACAACTTTTATACCCATCAGCCTTGGAGGTTCTAGCTAACTTCCCCTGTGACATGAGAAGGATTTTTCCAGAAGTGATGCAAATGCTAGGAGCCATGAAGTGCACAAACAGCCATAGCTAATTGTCCTTGATGCCTATACAGGGGAGAGGGAGACTTGGATGACTGTGATGGGGGTTCCTTACTTAGCCACCACCCTTCCTTTCAATGCTGCACTCAGAGCCCCCAATGCAATTGTGGCCACTCTTGGCCATACAGAGGCCTGCAGAACAAGTGTTAATTCTTGAGATTTGTTTCCCAGTGCTTTCTAGTAAGAGATCAACTTCATATATTTTTCTTCCTCCTTGAGTACTGCTGTCCTGCACATGATAATGAACTGTCCACTGCTGCTTCCAATCCCCCATCAGACTCACAAGAGAAAAAAATCAATTTACACTTTTCCTAGGAAGCAAGCCCACTGACGGAGCTGACGTGTTGTCTATCAGGCTGCCATAACAAAATATCACAGTCGAGGTGGCTTGAACAATAGACATTAATTTCTCACAGCTCTGGAGACTGGGAAGTACATGGTCAACATGCTAGAAGGTTCAGTTGCTGGTGAGGGCCCTGATCCTGCTTTGTAGATGGTGACTTCTCCATGTGTGCTCACATGAAAGGGACAGAGCTGCTCTCTTCCTCTTAGAAGGACAGTAATCCTATCAGGGGCTCTACCTATAGGGTCCATCATGAGCTTCTACTATAGGATGTCTTGCACTGAAATCAGGGAAGCAGAATTCCTTATTCCTAAAGGCAGGCCACCATTTCTTCCTGCACCTCTCACATGGTGACATGGAGCCAGAGTTCTGCAGGGAGCTCTCCCTGACGGGAAGGAGAGAGGTGCCTCCAGGGAACCTCCATGCTTCTCCTTTGCATGTTGTCACGGATCTAACACAAACCACCTGGGACTAGACTCCCACAGCACAAGTAAGACAGGACTACAGCCCTTACTGGTTGATGATGGAGAGACAAGATTCCTTTGCCTTCTGCTGGCAAAATTCCTCTCTTCCAGCAAAACAAATTCCTAAGTAAAGGACTCATTTCTCTGTTTTCTGAATCAACACAATTTCTAGTGTTTTTCTCCTGATTATAGATTAAAAATACTTTTGCTAAAAATATAAAAAATTATATAGGAAGATAGCAAACTGACATGAAAAATAAGACGAGAGACCTGACTTCAGATCAGTAAATGAGAAGAGTGTAAACTGCCAATTAACCACAGCTTCCCTTCCCCAATGAATCCCACACACAAGTTTAAAATAACGCATGAGTTGATCACAGCAGAATTTCAAGTAGACCCCAACTCAACCCTTCACCCTTCTCCTTCACACCATCACTGTCACCTTTTCTTGCCATCTGTTTGTGTTTTCAGAACATAACATTTAAAAACTATCCTTGTGTGGAAACATTTCTAGACAAAACTGGTGAAACTCAGAACGGTTATCCAAAATACCTTTACCTGGGCTTAAGCTTCAGAAAACTGGAAAGAAAAGTCCTGAGCTGAGAATTTGTTTTTTGATACGGAAACATAAGTAATAAATGTTCACAACAGTTTGTAACTATAAAAAATTGGAAGCAACCTAAATATTCATCAAAAGGAGAATAGATACAATTGTCATCTATACACATAATTATCCTATCTAATAAAGAGGGAATATGCTAATTGACCATCATGCCCTCACAAAGATGGAAGTGCCCACAACCAATAAGGAGGGAATATGCTAATTGACTGCCACGCCCACAAAGATGGCAGCACCCACAGCCACAATATGGCGGCGCCCAGTCCCCTCAGCCCCACCAGGGAGGCAGGCGTGCAGCAAGTCTGAGCCTGCCCCCAGGTGGGCCCGGCTGCTCCACACAACTGCCTCCAGAGTCCCCCAGTCCCCTCAGCCTCCCAGCCACCCTGGGCCAGCCCGAGGTGCAGGCAAGCCTCAGATGGCAGCTGCTCAGCCGCCCAGCCACCCAGGGCTGGCCCAAGTCACAGTCAAGCCACCAATGGTGGCTGCCCAGCCACCCAGGGCCAGCCTGAGGCACAGGCAAGCCTCAGATGGCGGCTGCCCAGCTGCCCAGGGCCGCCCGAGGCTCAGGTAACCAGGCCTGGCCAAGGCTTGCGCTGTTGGCAGTGGCAGCAACAGAGGTGTGATGGGGGCGTCGCCTTCCCCTGATCTCCAGGTCGCCTCTGGCCCCTGAGTGCTCCTGGACTGTGAGAGGGGGCAGGCTGGGCTGAGGGACCCCCCCCCCCTCCAGTGCATGAATTTTCATGCACCGGGCCTCTAGTATACTCTATAACCATGAAACCAAATTAACCAAAGCTACTTGTGCTATCTCCTGAAATAATGTCATAAATTGGTCCCAAAATAAGTTGTTAATGCAACTCTCTCATTAATTCAAATAATTTTTAGATTAGGTCTTTCTGTATAGACAATCATACTGTATGCATATAATAATGTTTTTGTTTTCTCCTTTCAAATTCTTAAGCATTTAATTTTTCTTGACTTACTATGCTGGCTAGGGTCTTTGGTACAATGTTGAATAGACGGGTGATGATGGACATTCTTGTCTCATTCTTAGTTTTAAAGGGATTGCTTTTAGTGATCACCAATAAATGTGATGGTCAATGTAGATGTATATTTTAGGAGCATTTCTGTAAAGAGCACAGAGAACGTATTTTTAGAATTCAATCTGGCATTCGTTTTTAATCAGATTACTTCAATCAATTTATATTTATTAGGACTTCTAATATATTTGTAATTATTTTTCATATATATTTGAGTTTTCTTTCTTTTATGCCAGATTTTTCTATGTTTCTTTCTCTCTCCTTTCCAGCATTCTTTGGGATTGATTGGAGTGTTTTTAAATTTTTCTTTTTTACTAGTTTGAAAGTTATATACTATTTACTAGTTTTTAATAGTTACCCTTGAAATTTTAACATGCATGTTTTACTTAACAAAGCTTAAAGTTAAACATTATCTTTTTAAAAAACTTTTTTCTTGGCATTTATTTTTTTTTATTGTGGTAAAAAGCACATGACATTAAATCTATCACCTTAATCACTTTTAAGTGTGCGGTGCAGTAGTGTTATGTATATTCACATTGCTGTGCAACAGACCTCTAGAACTTTTCATCTTGTAAAACAGAATATTATCTTACTCTCTCCCTGAAAAATACAAGGACATCAGAATGCTTTTTACTCCATCACCACCCTCTTGCATTGCTATTATTACCCTACTAGAAGCCCAGCGCACAAAATCGTGTGGCCCCACCCACCCGTGCCGGCATCAAGTCCCTGCCAGTGCCTGCGCACTCAGCCTCCTGGTGACCAGTCCTTGGTCGTTACAGCCCGACAGCATCACGACCAAGGGGTTTTTATAATAGAGATGGTTTTGTGCTGTGTTGTGACCTCTGGTGGGCCGCCTCCAATTGGGCCCCCAATGACCCCTCCTCCTAATTCACAGTGTTGTGCACATCTTTCCCCTTGAGTTACCCAGTGACTTGCTTCTAAGCAGTAGTAGAACATGGCAAATGTGTTGTGATGTTGCTTCTGAGATTAGGCTACAACAATTGGTGTCCTCTGTCTTTCTGGCCCTCTCTTACTCTTTTCAGAGCCCTCACTCTGGAGAAGCAGGGATGGTATGTTGTGAATAGCACCATGGAGAGGCCCAGGTGGCAAAAAACTGATGTCTCTAGCCAATAGCCACTGAGGACTTGAACCCTGCTAACAGCCATATGAGGGAGCTTGGAGTGGACCTTCCGGGGCCTGCCTATGGCCACATACACACATGAGTTTGGAAGCAGATCTTCTCCCAGTCAAGCCTTGAGAGGGTGGTAGTCCAGACAACACAGTGATTGGCAAGTGAGAGACCCTATAGCACAGGGATCCAATTAAGCCATGCCCAAATTCCTGCCCAGAGAAAAACCGTGAGATAATAATGTTTTCTGTGTTAAGCTGCTGGGCATTAGAGTAATTTGTTGTGCAACAATAGAAGACAAAATATTCCTGTTTCAGATTAGACATTATTCACATCCTAACATTCACTCCTTATTAAAATTTCCTGATTCTTTGCTCACCATTCTATCGTGCATCTCAGAACTAACTTCTGGGATCATTTTGTTCTTTCTGAGATATCCCTTAGAAAGTTTCTTTTCTGGGAGTCTTTTGGTGGCAAACTATAGATTTTGTTTGTTCAAAAAATTCTTTGTTTTTGTTACTGAATAACAATTAGCTATATATAGAAGTCTAGGTTAATTGTTATTTTCTCTGCTATTGCTATTTGGAAATCTGCTATTAGTCAAAATATACTTTCATAGTAGGTAATTTTTCTTGCCACTTATACCAGTTGTGTGTGGGGTTTTTTTCTTGTTTTGTTTTTCATATATATATATATATATATATATATATATATTACTTTCCATTTTATCTATTATGTTCTTAAGCTATAGAACATATTTTCTGTCTCTTTATTTTTATGTGATACATTTTGAGTATCTAGACCTTTCATCTAGTTCATTAGTTCTCTCTTCAGCTATTTTAAAATCTGTGTTTTAAACTAACAATTAATTTTTTATTTCAACAATTAAAGATTTTATTTTATTTTTAAATATATTTTTATTGATTTCAGAGAGGAAGGAAGAGGGAGAGAGAAATAGAAACATCCATCATGAGAGAGAATCATGGATCGGCTGTCTCCTGCAAGTCCCCCATTGGGATTGAGCCCCAACCCAGGCATGTGCCCTTGACTGAAATTGAACCTGGGACCTTTCAGTTCTCAGGCAATGCTCTATCCACTGAGCCAAACCAGCTAGGGCTAATATTTTATTTTAAGGCTTCTATATTATTCTTTTGTCAATCTTTTCTGATATTTTTGACACATTTTTCCTTGTTTATGTTACAGAGTCCCTCTTTTATTTCTTTAAACAAATGATAATTTTTTAAATCCTCATCTAAGGATATGTTTTTTTGTTTGTTTGTTTTTAGAAAGAGAGAAAAGAGAGAGAGTGAAAGAGAGAGAGAAGAGAGAGAGAGAAACATTGATTGGTTGCCTCCCCTATGTGCCCCTGACTGGGAATCAAACCTTCTGATGTCCAGGAGGACAGTACAACTGACTGAACCACTCAGCCAGGGCCAAATATACTTTTTTTTTATTTTATATTCTGAATGTTATATTTTCTAAATCTTAAATATATAGGGATATGATTTTGGTTTATTTTTTCTTCTGACTCTTCGTCCTGACAGTTTATTTCCTTATATTTTTAAATTTTGGATTAGCAGCTCAATCTTCAGAAATCCTGTGAATTGAGAGTGTGTGCCCTTCAGATGACATATTTCCTTATGCCAATATTCCCCAGGTGTTCCTAATCAAAACCCACTTTAACCTAATTCTTAGGGTTGGACTTTTCCGGATCGTGAAGGCAATATACATTTGGATTCCAAACCTATGTGATATCAGATCTGGAGTTACTAGTTCTCAGGGAAGATTTATTTTCTCTAGAGGCCAGGTAGAGTTAAATAAGTGTTCTTATCTTCTACTTTTTGGAATAGTATATATTTTTCTTATTCATTTGTTTTTATTGTAGATGTAGCTCTTTGAAGGTCTGAGGTTCATGGAGGAATCCATTTCCCATCTTGCACAGCATAAGACACCTTTGCCAGGCTCCCACACAGCCACTGAAGCCTAAGTCATGGTTCACGAAGACACACCTTTACTGCGGGCACACAACAGTTTCAGTGCTGGCTTTCCTCTGTTTTGGGCTTTCACTTTGTTTTGGCTCCGGGAAACCATCCTTTCTTGCAAGCTCAGCTAAGCATTTTAAAAGATTTGTGTCACACTTTACCCATTCTTTTCAGATATCTCATAGCAAGACAGTTTTCACATGTAGACCAGGAGATTGCCCACTCCATACATCTTCAATTGAAGCATAGACCATTTTTGGTGGGCTATCTTGGTCTGTCTTTTGTCAGTATCCTATTTAAGGGAGCTTTAGTGTATATCAGAGATTCAAATGCACAAGGACACTGCAGAAAGCCATTCATTCTCTTCAAAGCCTTCTTCTTTCGAACACCTATGGCTGCCTGAGGGCTTTCTCTGGGTGTGGAAGAGAGCTTACCTCCATCACAGTCAAGCCAAAGTGCTAGGAGTTAGCCTCTCTAGGAACAACTACAACCAATAAGAGTTGGTAGAACAATACTCCAGTTTCTTCTCCCTTCAGAACTTGACCACTCTAACTTATGTTTCACGGGTTCTCCCAGAGGTCCCCAGAAGGACCAAACCCCAGTTGCCCATATTGGTTACCTGGATTGGTTTCCTTTACTTCCTTGTCTCACTTCTTCACTCCATGTTAATGTTTCTTAGGATCCTTTCTCAAATACATTTATATTCAATTCTCGTGTCAGGGACCATTTCTGAAGAAACTCTAAACTTAATATTTAAACCAAATTCCTCTAATTTATAGTGGGTATTGACTATATGGTGTTAAATGTAGAATCATCTTAAATTCTAAGAAATAGTTTCATCTTGAGTATTTATACTCTAGGCTTCCTGCTTTCTTGATATCTTTTAGAAATGTACATTTTAATGGTATTTGTAAGTGGCAAAAAGCCCTCCAATAAGTTTGGTCAAAATTGGCACAAAATCTAATTAGCAATTTCAGGTGTTTGGGTGAGATGGAAATAGCATGGAGTGAACATACCTGAGTATTTGATTGTTGGGCCAGTAAGGATATTCTACATTGAATAAGTGGATACCTAAATATTATAATTTGGCATGCTTGGGGATTCATGTGGGGACATCACTTTGATACAGAGGATAGTGATGGTAAAACTGAAACGTAACGTGGTTTCTTAGAGATGCTTTGAGTGGTGAAAAAGGCTGCAAACTGCTAGCCTATGGGATGCTTTTAGCTTTCAGATATATTTTGCTAGCCTTCATAATCTTTAATAATACTTAGACTTGTTGCCATATTTATAAATTAGGAAGTTGTGTGTCTGGATTAGAAACTCTAGTTTCATTTTTAAAAAATTAGAAGATTAGACATCAAAGGTCCCACGAGTTCTCATGAATATCAGATGGGGATGAAGAACAGTTTCTTCCTGAGATGAGGCAAGTGCTGTTGTCTCTCTCACTTTCTATTGTATATTACAACTGATTCACTTCATTCATAATTTGCCTTTTCCAGGAGGGTATTTGAGGGTTTAAAAAATATACATATGTTTTTATTGATTTTAAAGAGAGAGGAAAGGAGAGAGAAAGAGAGAAAGAAACACCAATCGGCTACCTCCTGCATGCCCCATACTAGGGATTGAGCCTGCAACTTGGGCATGTGCCCTGACTAGGAATTAAACTGGTGACCTCTGGGTAGCTTAAAATGTTCAACCACTTAAGCCACATCAGCCAAGGTAGCATTTGAGTTTTGTTTTGTTTTTTACCCCCGCTCTGCATCTTCCAGAATGGATGAGATGTAGGGAGATGACAAGTTTTGCAGGAAGTAACTGAGGACTTCTCTCTCTTGCTTGTCCTCCTGTCCTGCTTTCTAGAACTCTGAAGGTCCACACTCCAAAAAGGCAGCACTGCTGAGTCCCTGAGAGCAGGCAGTGTTTGCATGGGAGCCTGCTGCTCATGATTTTGGTTATTCGCTCTAAAACAGCGGTTCCCAACTTTTTTTGGCCATGCCCCACCTAAGCATCTCTAAAATCCTGATGGCCTCCCCGTGACATATAATTCTTATTATTCAAACAGTAAACCCCTATTCATGTCCAGGAAGCCTCAAAGGCCATCAACTTGGTCTAAACAAGCTTCTAAAGAACATAGCATCAATGAAAGGGAAAAATAAAAGAACGAAAGGACAGTTGAAGTACTGAGGAAGAAATCACTAAGAAATTGTTTAAAAAATAATAATATGAAGTGACATGAAAAAATAACAAATAAAGTTTCAAAACATATAATAGAGAACTGAAATGCATAAATAAGTCACAATATATATTTATATACTGTATATGAGGCCCCTAGACCCATAAGAAATGCAAAAAAATTCACTGTTAATAACTCATTCTCAAATTGTCCCCCTTAAAAATCAAATTGTGCCCTATGTTGGGAATCACTGCTCTAAAACCTCAGACACATTTTTGTTAGGACACTTGATACCAACAAGCAAGCCTGTGCTCTGCTTCACCACTGGTTCAAATAAACCAAGAGCCATGGGCAAGTTTCTCCTCAGGTTGTTTTTATTTTTTTAATGTACACACACAAGAATTGCACTTTAATTTAGTTAAAACCAAAGCAAGTATGAGGTAGAAAAGCTATTGTTCTGGAAAAATAATCTTAGTGCTGACTTTCCACTCCACTTGGATTTCAAGCAGCTCATGTAGGTCACACTGAACTCGGGTTTCTGGAGAGTTGAGGCTCCTAGTACTTACCTTTGGAATAGCCTCCATCTAGAGCCCAGACCCAGCCAGCTGACCCCAGTGCAGGGGGAGGAGAGGGTGGAAGGATTTGGGCATTTGCCTGATGGCTCAAGTTGGTTGTCCTGAACAAGCTTTTTTTACACATGGAGAAAAGACCAGGAGAAGCAGGTTGCTGGCATCAATCTTTGGGGTTTTAGGGGCCCGAGTCACCTGTCATACTTTCGCCAGCTGTTGTCTGTCATGGTTATTAGTTTTCTAAACATTGTTAGAATCCTAACTGAGGCTCATACCACAGAAGAAAGCAGCTCTTATCCAAACAAGCTCTTGTATTTACTACTCTATGAAACTGTCATTTCTATGTAAAATCTACAATGATGGTACATTTATGGAACTGTTGGTCATCTCAATTTTTTAAAAAAATATATTTTATTGATTTTTTACAGAGAGGAAGGAAGAGGGATAGAGAGTTAGAAACATCGATGAGAGAGAAACATCGACCAGCTGCCTCTTGCACACCTCTTACTGGGGATGTGCCCGCAACCTAGTTACGTGCCCTTGACCGGAATCGAACCTGGGACCATTCAGTCCGCAGGCTGATGCTCTATCCATTGAGCCAAACCGGTTTTGGCATGGTCATCTCAATGTTATCAATGAGCCCTCACAGAGCTTCTGCATATACAAAGGCTCTTGTTTCATAGGGTCTGGGCAAGAAGGGATGTGGGCAGATCGCCTTAAGAGAAGGGCTGCATAGAAAGAGGATCCTGTGCACTTGGGGGATGTGGGTGTGGGGAAGAGGCCTGGTTCTGGTGGACATGGTATCTTTAACCTGAAACTGGTGAGCTCACTTCATGGCCTTTGTGCTGAGAGAGGAAGCAGAGCTGCTGGGAGGGTCCTATCAAGTTCTGTGCCATCTAGCCTGGTGGCTCAGTTTCTTCTGAACAAGGAGATGCCTGGATTGGAGCCCTGAGGTTCTATTTGGCAAGAACATTTCCCAATTCTATAAGAGGTCCTCCGTCTGCCCTGAAACTATGGGCTGGGACTGGCAGGATGTTGACTCTCCCTACGTGTCTGCAAATGCTAGGATTGTAAAGAAATAGATGGTTATGTAATAGCCCCTACCCCGGAACCAAATAGCATCCATTACCACAATAGGTGGCCACAGACTGACTGTCAGAAACTGATCTTTTAGTCTTACAAAGCATAAGGTTGTTCCCAAGAGTGGCTCCAGCAACCTCGCCCTGCCCTGGAACATTTCCCCGTCTCCTCCATGTGCAGCTACTCAGCCACGTGAACTGTGACTGTCTACACTGGCCACAGCTTTGTAAAAAGACTGCAAGCCAGTGCTAGTGTAGCCTGTTATGCTTATCTCTGGGTCAGAGCGGGGAGGGCGGGAGAGACCACTGGGGACTTCCCTCTCCTTTTGCTTGGAGCAGATGGCATTAGCCATGCCAGGCAGTGGCTGGGAATAGGAAGAAAGCCACACTGTTGTTTGGGGCTCTTGAAGATCTCATCTCTCCGGTTCTGTTTTTAATAATTATTTAGCAAGTGTTTCTGGGTAATCAGCCTGAACAATGACAGGAAGGAAGTTGGGTCACATCCTAAGCACTAGAGGAGCATGAGGCCTTGTGCTTAGTTATTTGGAGATTTAGAGTTTTCCACTCCTATGGAGAGACCAGAGAGAACTACGTGGTTTTCTCTAACTTTGTAAGTAGGAAGGAGTGAGTACAAAGAGTTGTGAATGAGCCAGAAAAAACTAGACCAGAAGGACTGATCAGCTCAGGTGGTCTCACATAAAAATTGGATAAAATGCTGGACAAGAGTCAAATCAGCACCAGTGATCACATAGGACAGTGGTCGGCAAACTCATTAGTCAACAGAGCCAAATATCAACAGTACAATGATTGAAATTTCTTTTGAGAGCTGAAAACCGACTTCTGTGCATGGGCCAGGAAGTTTCAATTGCACTGTACGTGTGCGCTTGCACGTGGTATTTTGTGGAAGAGCCACACTCAAGGGGCCAAAGAGCCGCATGTGGCTCGTGAGCCTCTGTTTGCCGACCACTGACATAGGATATACAAGTAGAAAGAGTGTCCTAAGATGATGAGTCAGCTAAATGTTGTATAGATCGATCTCAACTGTGCAGGCAAAGTTTATCAACTCCTCTAAATAACTCCTCTAATTATACCTTGGACTTTACCATGGCAGACATAAGTTTCCTGCTGACAGACCAAGTTGATGGGTAATAATGCCAGGACAATGAGGAACCTCACAGTGACCCAGCAAAATGCAATCATTTGAAGAAAAAGCACCATGTTACAGGGAACTTTTGAAAGGAAGGGACTTACAAGGTCTTCAAGGTGTAAAAGGTCTAGTTTATGTAAAGAGAGCTTGCTGACTAACCAAGCCCAGAATCAATTGATTGGTCAGGCAAAACCTGGGCCCTCAGCTGGTCTGAGGTGACAGTCTTTACCACTGGTCTAGAGCACACGAGACACCTAGGAAATACAGAACTAAGTGTTACTATAACCCCAGGAACATTAGAATACAGGAAAAAACAAATATCAATGTAAAGATGATAAAGAAGTAAATGTAAACCCATGTTATTAATATTTAGAAACTAAGTTTAAGAAACAAGTAATAAACAGAATAATCATTGTGATAATTTGTGCGTGCTTTGCCTGCTTTTAAGCATTTAAGGCAATCTGCTGTATTAGATTAAAGGCTTAAAATTGTGTTAATAAATTCGTGACCAATGTATGTATGTTGGCAATAAATTTAATTTACAGTTTTCATTTATTAATTATGCAAGTAGTTTAATTGTGTGAAGGCACATTTTTTTAAAAAATATATTTTATTGATTTCTTACAGAGAGGAAAGGGAGAGGATAGATAGTTAGAAACATCGATGAGAGAGAAACATCGATCAGCTGCCTCCTGCACACCTCCCACTGGGGATGTGCCTGCAACCCAGGTACATGCCCTTAACCGGAATTGAACCCGGGACCCTTCAGTCCACAGGCCAACACTCTATCCACTGAGCCAAACCGTTAAGGGCACGAAGGCACATTTTTAATACAGTAGAGGAAGACTACATTGACCATATACAGGAGCCCTTTGAATAAACAAGTTCCCAGCTATGGGGAAGGAGCCTGCTGGCTGACGGGCAGTGGGAACCTGGACACCAGGTTCTAGATTTCTTGATGGAGCTGGTGCAGTTCCTACCAGGCCATCAAGGGGAGATGTGAGGCTTCAAATAAGGGAGCCCACTGGCAGCACTTTGGCTAAACAGGCAGCCTGTGAGAAGGAATCTTCAAGTACAAACTGTGCTTGAAGGCAGCCCTTTCTGGACTAGGAACCTTTTGTTTCTCCTCCTAGCCATTGGGTGGTTTCCACTCACCCTGTCCTGAAGGCAGAGAGACACTAGAAGGGCACTGGCATGGACTCTCAGAAAGGGACGCTGATGCCTTCCTGGATCCCACACAAGGAAGCTGACCCTGCATTGCCCACTGCACATGAATCCCCTGTTGGCTGCACCCAGATAGATATGCACATAGTTGTTCCCAGGTAAGCCCAGAGTACATCTTCTGATGCCCACGTGGCTTCTCTGGGATCCCAGAACAAAGCTACTGGGTCAGGGGCCTGGGATAGCACTTTACAAGGAATCAAAGAAAAGGACCAAACACCAACCCAGATGGCACAGAGTTCCTGGGCAAGTCACCCTTTGTCACCTGGAGCCTGGTGCTTGCAGGCTCTGCCAGGTGCTCCAGCTGCACATCTGGGGCTGGGAAGGGCTCTCACCTGTGCCTTTCCTGGCATGAAGAAAAAAATTTGCTTTGCTCCCCCCACTCTTCCCCTTCTGCTGCCTGAGTGCAAAGCCACGCCCAGGTCTTCACACTGGCAGCTGCTTTGGAAATGTGTTTTCTGTGTCATAGTTTCTACAAAAATAGCTGCAGAGCTGGAGGACAGCCCTCCCCCATTTCCTCCTCTCCAAAGATCCTCCTCCAAAACAGGAGCAAAGTTGTCCATCGGAATTTGGACTGAGGATGGAAAGACCTGGGGAGACATTTTCTGTCTGCACAGAAGAGGCCTCTTAGAATACCAGACTCTCAGCTTTTAATCCTCTTTAGGTCCCTATTCATAAGTTACCCAGCATCTCTTTTTAAAGATGGAGAATTAGCAGGGAGGAACCCAGTGGCTTGGTAGCAGAAACATACCTACAAGCTTTGTTCTCTTCCAACTTCTGTTCCGCCTGAACATTTTCCTGTTCCCATTTATAAAAATCTGCATCTCAATGTTAAAATGCACACACAACACACACACACACACACACACACACACATATTTGCATGTCAACTTCCTGTCTTTACATGTGGGCCAAAAGGCCTCAGTCTGCTCAAAGCAGCGCATTGTTTAATACTGCACACCCACCCAAGGTTAACCCTTTGGGATTGCATCTTTGTTTCTTTGACTATCTGTCTACTTGCCTTTCATTGTACTTTATTTATATCCCTATTAGTCTTGAAAAATAAACTAAGAGAGAAATGCTTTCTGTGTGCAATATTTTAAAGTACTGCTAAAGGACTACTTGGCCAGTGATGTTTTCCATTATTACTACTATTTTTCAATGTTGTTGCTTCTTTTGGGTTTGTCTTATGCTCATTTACTTAGGAATTATTAGGTTTGAGAAAAACAGGTGTTTTTTTTCTCTCTCCTTTTCCTCCCAGGGCAGCTTTGAAGAAATTTTCCTATGAACATTTTATCAACATGCCTGTTCATTCTGCTATGCAGCTAGGCCATTTGCCGCTTACCCTTTATTTTGGAGGAAATGTTGCCAGCATTGCTTTGCACTCTTAAAGTCTGATTAATTGTCCTGTTTGACTCTCTTGAGGGGTTATCCAGGTGCACATGACCTGACTTTGACTTTGTAATTAAGGACTTTCTGGAGGTCAAAGAAAGTACCTGCCCTGCAGCGAACTTCTGCAATGCACAAAACCTATTCAGGCAGATATGGACAAGACTGTTTACCTTCAAGGAGAGGAGAGTGGGTGTTTGTTACAAAGTTGAAACATGTGACCGGATACCATGGTTTCCTGACCCTAGAATCTCCCAGGTGGCTGGCCAGGCCCCCTAGGAACCACCCACAGACCTCAACTTACTGCCAGAGATAGGGCTCCTGCTGTGCTCCCCTCCCCATTCACCAACCTCTCCACAGAGGAAACTGCTGTCAGGTGTGGGGGACATAGGGCTTCCTGTGGAATAAGCATACACAGGAGGGCTCTGATTGAAAAATATGCTGTTACTGATAAGAAAATGGTAGATGTCATTTTAATTTGGGAGATGTTATTTCCAGACACCGTTGCAGCAAAAGGGGACTTGGTACACATGGCTGAAAAATATAGATGTGAGTGCTTCTCCTCTGTGGCTGCTGTAGGCCTGATGCATGCTGGGAAGAGCCAAAATGGCCAAGTTCTGAGTGTGTGCAGAGAGGGGAGGCTGGAGGGGATGGGGCAATCCTTAAATCAGAGGATAAATCTTCTCTTCCCCTCCTCTCTTCCTCCTTCTCCTTCTCCTTTTCCTCCTCCTTCCTTTTCTAGTCCACAAAATACTTGTGTTTTATCTCTTCACCCAAATACTTAGTTTTTGAGCTGTGCCTTCTCTCTGTCCCCATCCTGTGTTTCTGGGATCAAATGGCATGAGTTGTTCACTATTCTAATTCCACAATCCAGCTTTAAGGCACTGGGCATGGATTAGACCCTCAGGTTTGTATCATGGCTCAGGTATGTTACTTAATTAAGGTGGTTAATAGTATGTGCTTCAGCTTCTCTACCTGGGAAATGGAGATAAACATCCTACATACCTCTTGGGGCTGTTAATAAGGATAGAATGGCACTTTATAAATGGAAGAACTTTGTAAACTGGAAAATGTTATGCAGAAGCAGGAGATTTTTATGGCAATGATGATCCTTTCAAGGGCATCCTATAAATTCCTTGCAATCCTGGTGATTTAGATGTCAAGTTACCTTGACCATGCAGCCTCTCTATGGCTAGACTCATCCAGGAGACCTAGAACTTGAGACTCAGATCTGGTGAAGAGCTTGAGAGATTTCTTCCTAATCTTGACCAAGGAATAGTCACACTTCTCAACTATGCCATTGTAGCACAATGGCAGTCAAAGACAATCCATGAATGAATGAGTGTGACATGTTTATGGACACAGACATTTGAATTTCATATAGTTTTCACATGCTACAAAGACTATTTCTTTTTTGAAATATTTAGCTATTTCAAAATGTGAAAACCATTTGTAGAAAACCATTTGGGCCAAACAAAAACAGGCAGTAGTTGGGATTTGGCCTGAGGGCTTCATTTGCTGACACATGCCCTACACAACTCCCAGGAGCCTCTTAAAAGGCCAGGTTACTGTGAGTGTCAGAGAGATTAAAGGGAGGACAGGAAGTCATTTAGACATGTGTCACAGGTCCCTTACTTTTTATGACCCCTCACTCTGCCTGGTTGATGTCAAAGCATGTTAAATGACAACATTGAGATCTACACTCAAGGCTCTTACAGAAAATGCCACCTAGATCTCTACTCTCCAATCCTTATCAAGAATCACATAACAGTGTGAGAAATGCTCACCTGTCTGAATTCAAATAACAAACTCAGAGACAGAAGTATGGCGAAAATGAGACTTTTAATACGTTCTCCAGAGTGGGTGTCCAGTTGCACAGGCACACATGGAGTAGCAATCACAGCCTATTTATCCCCAAAGTGTGAGAGTCCCTCCTCCAGTTCCTCATTGGCTAAGTACCATGGGGTTAATAATTTCCTCATACGTTGCCTAGGTCTTATTGTCTCCCAATAGGCCATTTAAAACAATGGCCTGAGGCCTTTTCTAGTTGTGTCCACCTCCCCCTGTCTAGTTGAGGCTCCTGGGTTTCCACCATGATGCTGGTTCACTTACACAGTTCTTTGTTCTTACTCTTCCCTCCTCCTTACATTCTGTTTGCCCTGGGGAAATTCAGTAACTGTTTCCATTGAAAGTTGACTATGCTGGAGCTGGATCACAGACCCACTTCCTACAACAGCAACAACAATGACAGCAATAATGGTATTTATGGCTGATTTGCCTGGGGCACATGCAGCTCAGCTAGTCCTACAGGCTGTTTCTTTGAGTAACCCAGACCTGCAAGTGCTGCGTATGTGCGAGGCTCCACTGTGGCCCATTGCAAAATCGGTCCTGAGTTGCGTTTTAGTAATGAGCCCTTGGTCCACACTGAGGGACACCGCAAGGAACAATAAATGTGAGTCACTGTGGCGCCTCTAATTGAGATGCTGTCCAGGATGCCATCTCTCCAAGGAGAACTTTGTCTCATAACACATCCAGGTAGCAGAAAAAGCTGGACATCTCCTTAAAAACTGGCTTTACCTTGCAAATATTGCAATGTCCTTGTTTGATTTGGTTTCAAGAGAGCTTATAGTCAAATACCTCTGGTGACTATAAAGTATCTTATAAGTCATGAGCAGCAAAGATTTACTGAGCATGCAGTATATGCTAAGCACTTTTTCATGCAGTCCTTTGCACTTAATCCTCCCACAGCCCTGAGAGGTAGATTAATTTATTATCCCTTTTGTAGAGGGATGATGAATGGCTTCCAAAGACATCCATGTTCTCCCTTGAATGTTACCTTATCTGGCAAAAGAGAGTTAGCAATTATGATTAAACTAAGGATCCTCAGGGAGTGAGATTATCCTAATCACAAGTGCCCTCATAAGAGGGAGGCAGAGGGAGATTTGACACAGAAGAAAGCAATGTGATAGCTGAAGAGAGATGCTATTTTGTTGGCTTTGAAGATGGAAGAAGAGGCTGTGAGCCAAGAAATGCAAAGCACGCAGTTAAGGAAGCTGGAAAAGACAAGGAAAGACATTCTCCCAAAGACAGTGTGGCCTTGACCGAGGGAAACTGACTTTGGACTTCTGACCTCCAGAATTCTAAAAGAATAAAATGTATGTCATTTTAAGTCACCATTGTTACAGCAGCTACAGGAAACTCATACACCTTTTGTACATTCAAGAACAGGTGACTTAAAGAATATTGCCTAAGGGTTGGAATGAGATTTGCTGACTCCAGACCCCAAGATCTTATCCCTTATACTGCCTCATCTGTTGTGCCTATCCTAACCACCTTGGCATTATTATTTACTTTGTTTTCTCTCTCCTTATCCTGCTTCTCTCACTGGCAGTTCATCTTCCCATCTTGTACTTTTGTAATCTACTGCATGTGTGATAGAGGCAGTGTATAAACACACTGGTGGACATTTGTGGCATGTGCGTGGGCTTTTTCTAGGCCTGCAAATTGTCTTATGATTTAACCAGAGAAAGGCTCCTGACAGCTTTTGTTCCCCCTTTGCTTTCGTAAAGACTGTTGCTCTTTTCTTTACCGTAGCGCTAACAGTTGGATAGAGCAGGACTTTTGTTTTTTCAGATAGGTTTGCTCATTTCCTGCTCAGTGTTCAGAGTCCAGTGAGTGCTTATGAGGTTCTTTCTTCTCAAGGATTTTTGTATTATTCAAAACAGTTTGTAGCCTAAGATTTCCCATTCCCACTAAAATTATAAAATAAAAAGAGAATGGAAAGAATGAAACAGTAAACCCAGAAAACAATGGATCCTTTGTTTTGTCAGCTGACCCTCCCACATTCACATACATATTAGAATTCTTAAAGCCCCTAAACACCAGGGCTGGGCAGGGCATCACACATGTAGCCTTTGCGCTGTGTTATCCATGTGAAGGCCTTGGGGATGGAGGCTGGGGGGAGGGTGGGCGTCTGCCCCACTGTGAATCCAGAATCTGAAAGGAAACCGTCTCTATCTGGGAAGGGGTGTGCAGCCCGTTGGTCTCTGACAGCTCAATGGCTATGGAGACATGAAGCAGGGCCCGTCTCTTGAGAAGCTCCCAGGACTCTGCTTCCCTTTCTGTTGACACCAAGTGAATCAAAGATTCCCTCTGACATTAAAGCTCTTAAAATGATGCTGGTTCAAACTCCTATAGTTTCTTTCCTAAATTATTGATTCTTTAGGCTACAAACTCTGCATCTAGCCCTAAACAACTTTCAATCTAATTCCCATGCTCCTACCTATTACCTGAGGGATCTTTCCAAAATGCATTCTCCTCATTGCCAGAGGGATGCAGCCCAACTTTGTCTGGATCTCCTGGTGTATTTGTCAGGGTTCTCCAGAGAAACATTACCGATGGAATTACATCTGTAATGTATACATGTTATATATGAGGTATATTATATATAATACATATGTATTCCAGAAGGAGATTTATTATGAGGTACCGGCTCCCATGACTATGGAGGCTGAGAAGTCCCATGATCTGCTGGCTGGGAGCTGGAGACCCAAGAGAGCTGGTGGTGTAGTGTGAAGGCCTGTGAACCAGGGGAGCTGCAAGCAGGAGGTACAGCCCAGCTCAGCAGTCAGGTGGAGTGAGTTCTCCCTTCTTCTGCCTTTTTGTTCTACCCAGGCCCTCAACAGGTTGGAAGATACCCATCCTCACTGATGAGGGTGACCTGCTTTACTCAGTCCACTTATTTTAATGCTAATATCTTCTGGAAACACCATCACAGACACCCCTAGAAATAATGTTTAGCCACCTATCTGGGCATTTCCTTGCCCAACAAGTTGACGCATAAAATTAACCATCATACTCAGGTTCTGACCCCATTGCCCACCTCATCTCTCATCCCCTCTTGTTCCAGCCCTTCCTCAGAGTTCTGAACTCTGTGCCTGGTCACATGTCTGTCCTTCACACATGCCATTCCCTCCTTCCCTACCTCTATTCCATTTGGTGTCAGACAGAACAATAGACAGCAGGACATTAAGAGCAAAGGCTATGGAGTCAGAAAGGCCTCAGATCAACTGATTAATTGCATAAATATTTACTCAACACTTTCTCCATGCCACCAGGGATATAATTCTGATATTGTTGTTTGCATGACCTTGGACAATTACCTGACATCTCTAACCCTCAGTTAGCACTTCTGTAAAATAACACATAGGAAGCACTTGGCCTGATGCCTGGCACATATAAATCTTTCATGAACATGAGATGCTACAGTTACTATTTGTATCTTTCTTTAAGGTTGAATTCAAGCTTGGTGACCCTGCCCCAGAGATTCCCCAACATCACCTCTCCAACTACCATGTCCTCTGGTGCGCGACACGTGCATCTATTCCAACCCTTAATACAGAACACTTACTCTGTTATTTAATTGTTTGACCCCCACTATTCTTGTACAAGAATAGCATCTCCTCCATTTCTTTTTTTCTGAGTGCCCAGATCAGGGCTTGTGTCCACATTCACTGATCCCTGGAGCAGAGGGAGGCATTATCCCCAGGTGGGCAAATGCTATGCTCCTGTTCTTTCCCTGATTCATCTGCCCCTCTTGCCTCTCCTGGCAACAACTTGAAAGGCTGTACCAAGCTTAGCTGTAAGCTGAAGGCTGGTCAGGGAGCTGGACCAGCCATGGCAACTTTTATGGGAGGATGAATTGGGAAAATGAGTCCTGAGCAGTCCATTCATTTCAAGTCTTTCTTGTCATCCTGCACCTAAAATGAATAGATGCCAGCAGAAAGCATCCCATTCCCACGGGAAGAGCAAGAGTAATGAGATCAATACACCAGCATCAGCATTTCATTCTCTCTTACATTAAAAAAAATTTTTACACTTTAATGTTCCATGTTCCTTCTTTTAAAGGAATAAAGTTAAGTCGGCGCTGCCTCAGAGAGGTCTAGACAGTTATCTCCTTGGGTGGCAGCTACAGGGATAGGCTATCTGCTCATAACATCTCCGCTACTCCCCAGCGTATAGTACAGCCAACTTAGATGCTTAGCAAGATCTCCTTCCCCCTCCTTCAATCCAAACAACAGTTTGCCCACAGTCTCTCTCCAAAGTGTCATATTTCATATGTCATGCCCTTTCATGAGCCCATCCCTCTAATCTTCATTCAAGATATGATCCTGAGGCCAGGCTCATTTCTCCCCACTCAGGCCCCCTGAATGGACTGAATTGTGTCCCTCCCCCAATTCATACCTTGAAGCCTAGCTATCAGTACTTTAGAATAAGATTGCATTTGGAGACAGGACCTTTAAAGAGGTGGTTAAGCTTAAATGAGCTTATATGAGTGGACCCTAATCCAATAGGACTGGTGTCCTTATAAGAAGGGAGAGACACTAGGACTGTGTGGGCATAAAGGAAAGGCCAGGCGAAGACACAGGGAGAAGATAGCCTCTACAAGCCCAGGAGAGAGGCCGCAGGAGGAACCAAACAATTTTTTTTGTTTCAGCCACCACATCCAGGGTGTTCTGTTATGACAGCCCTAATAGACTAATGTAAACCCCAAAGGGTTGACTCAGACACTGATTATTGCCATTTCCTGCATTCTGTTCATTAATTGCAATCTCTGTTGGTTTATCTGTTTGCCCTGTTGGGGTAACCACCAGGGTTCATTCACTTCTACCATGTGCAGCACTAAAGAAAACCCAGGCATTAATACTGCAAGGTAAGTTTTTGCCTAATTAATGAGTGATGCTACTGCAGCAGGAGCTCTGGAAGTGTTACGAGAAGGACAGAACTCTCCTTTTTAGCCTAAGTGATCTTTTCACTCAACTTGCAAACTAAACAAACTATCCAAGGGTACAATTTGAGGGAGGGGCGGGGGATTGGAAGCATCTTTTTCTAATTTTGAAGAGGCGAGGTTTCATGACTTGTACACTCATTGGTCATTGGGTTCCTTTTCAGGCTCTGTGGGATTAGTGGATTCTATACTTAGATTCTCGGTGTCTTTTTCTTGTTCTCTTTGTCACTCTATTCAGGCTCTTTCCTACCCCCACCCTTCCTTCTCCTAAGGACTCCAAACGGCCCTTGCAGACCTGCTGCAAGTGGAGAAAGTGTTCGGCCACTAATTCTCTCACTCTTTACCCACCCCAACTAAGTGCTACAGCAGCCCACTTTTGTGGGCCTTAATTTTGCCTAAAACACAAATGGATATTTATTTATTTATCTTAAATATAGTTTTATTAATTTTAGAGAGAAAGGGAGAGAGATAGAGAAATAGAAATATCTCTATGTTGCCTCCTGCATGCCCCACACTGGTGCCTCCTACATGCCCCACACTGAGGACTGAGCCCACAACCCAGGCATGGGCCCTGACCAGGAAGCAGACTGTGACCTCTTGGTTCATGGGTGGATACTCAACCACTGAGCCACAAATGGATAGTTAAAGACCTTACCACAACTCTGGTAGAGCACTTCCAAGCTCGAGTCCTTGCAGGCTGTGTGTGTGGGCCAGGTTGGGGTGCCACCACCACTGGGAGAAATCAGGGTCCAGATGAGGAAGGCAGCAGTGAAACCCTTCATGGTGCAGGCAAGGCCTGTGTGTGACCAACAGAAAAATAACAGGCCCAATAAGAAGGGCCTTCGGGGTGGTTCTTCCTCTCCCCTCATTAAAAGGGTGACATGTTCAGTTTCACTTCTCATATTTTATGCTCCTGGGGAACCACTGTGAGAAGCACAGGCCGTTAGCAGAGGCATTTGAATACTGTTCCCCCAGGACCTCTGGCACTTGAATCAGAGTGAAGCTAGTCTGGGTGGGGGGTAGGTTGGATGTTGACTTTCTGCTTTCACCGAGAGAAACTAGGAAGTGATGTGTGGCCTTATGCCTCAGGTCTCCGCAAAACATCCCTCCTAAGAGTCCCCACCCCAGGTGGAGCTGTGAACTCAGGAAAGGTAAGCCACAGGCCACCTTGTGCTTTCCATCAGCAGGCCCCTAGGTCCCTGCAGGCATCCCATGCGGGCTGTGGACCCTGGACCTGGCTGGCACTGGCAGGCAGCATCGGACATTGGGGATCTGGAATGAGGCTTTTGCCCTACTGGCATTTTTCTCTCTGGTTTCAGCTCCACTCTCTGGATGAGGATGTCAGCAGCGATTTGTGCAGCTGCTAGCACGGAGCCTTTTTCTGGGAGCTGCAAATGTGGTCTCTGAACACGATGGGGAGGGAGTCGCCCTGAGAAGTGAGCTGTGGGCTACTTCTGGTTCAGCTTGGTGGATGGGGTAGGGGAAGATGGGGAAGTGAGGGCCTCCCTTTTAAGAGTGGGAGTCTAACTATTTTGGTCATTGGCGGGATTGTTAAAGTCATGTCTCACTTTCTTTTCAAAGCCAAGATTCTGTCTCCCTATCCCAGCACTGTTGCCCTGATTCCAGACAGCAAGGTTTCTGAACACTGATTCCCACCCCCACCCAACTGTACCTTCACTGGAGAGAACTGGAGTCAGAGCCAACAGCCAATGCCAGAAGATTTTAGGAGCAACAGAGAACACTATTTCCCCTGGGAGAAAAAGCATTTCACTAAGCACAGTAGGTGAAACTGACAATTTCTGCCGACGGCTAAATAAGAATTAAAGTCACCTCAAAACTTTTTTTTTGAAGTGCAATGTTTGCCAATAAAGACAAATAAATTGACCTAGTTGATGAATCCTTTACATTTTTGGGGGAGACATCAGAGACTAGTCATTTGGGGCAGGTCTGGATTGATTTTTTTTTTTAAGGTATCATCTGCAAATAAGTACAGTAGTATTTGCTTTCAAAAGTGGTTCTCAAAGTATGGTTCCTGGGCAATAGCGTCAACTTAAACCATGAGCTTATTACAAATGAAAATTCTTGGGCTACATGCAAGACCAACTGAATCAGAACCTCTGGGTGGGGCCCAGCCAGCACTCTGTGTTGTAATAAGCTCTCTGACGCATAAAAACTCAGGGTGAAAGTTGAGGCCCGAAGAAGAGGAGGGTGAGTTGCTCTAAGAGGAGGCAAATTAGCACCGCGTTGTCTGTGTGAACAGAGGTCAGCTGTGCTGTGAACAAGAGCTCAGGTGAGAGCCAGAAGCTCAATGTTTAGAGTTGTGGGCCCAGGGGAGTGTTTAAGCTCTGGTAGTTCCAGGACAAGGCCATGGCAGCTTTCCCTGGGGACCTTTGAGGTCTCTAAAGGCAGTGAGTGAGGAGAGCAATCAAGGTGAAGCCCTTCCACCCTGCAGAGCACGGCACGACCAATACACCAGCAGACTGGCCTAGGGGTGCAGAGCAGGGAGCACGCAGGCTGGCAGAGAGCTGTGAGCAGCTACTAGTAAGGAGATCAGGGCATCTGAGGACCGGACCACAGATATTTTGTGAATCAAAGGACCTGGCAATGAAAAGAATCATGATTCAGAGATAGCATTGGCATACAGCAATGTTCAAAAGGGACCATCCATTGAGAGGCTCTGGAGGCGTGGTGATGCTACAGATGTGGTTCTCAGACCAGGGGGTGGGGCGAGTGGGAATCAGCATCAGCTGGATGGCTTATTAACACACAGAGTGTGGGCCCCACTTAGAGGTCTGGGGTGGGGCCCAATAACCTGCATTTCTAACAAGTTCCTAGATGCTGCTGATGCTGCTGGGCTAGGGCCACAGTTCGAGAATTTTGCCCTAGATTATGGAATTTGTTCTCTTGAAGAGTGTACAATTTTAAAAATCCTCTTGTTAACAACACTAGAGGCCTGGTGCATGAAATTTGTACACGGGGGCAGGGGTGGTGTCCCTCAGCCCAGCCTGCACCCTCTCCAATCTGGGACCCCTTGAGGGATGTCCAACCGCCCAGTGGGATCAGGCCTAAACGGGCGGTTGGACATCCCTCTCACAATCCAGGACTGCTGGCTCCCAACTGCCCTCCCCTGCAGGTCTGGGTCCCCCCGAACTGTCCTCCCCTGCAGGCCTTGTCCCCCGCAACAACCCTCCTCTGCTGGCCTGGTCTCCCCCAACTGCCCTCCTCTGCTGGCCCGGTCACCCCTAACTGTCCTCCCTGCTGGCCTGATCACCCACAACTGCCCTCCCCTGCAGGCCTGGTACCCCCAACTGCTCTCCCCTGCAGTCCTGGTCCCCCCCAACTGCCCTCCTCTGCCAGCCTGGTCACCCCTAACTGCCCTCCCAGCTTGTCTGATTGCCTACAACTGCTCTCCCCTGCCGGCCTGCTCCCCACCAACTGCCCTCCCCTGCAGGCCTGGTCCCCCCACCAAACAGCCTTCCCCTGCAGGCCTGGGTCTCCCCCAACTGTCCTCCACTGCAGGCCTGGTTCCCCCCCCCCAACTGCCCTCCACTGCAAGCCTGGTCCCCCCGAACTGCTCTCCCCTGCAAGCCTGCTCCCCCCAACTGCCCTCCCCTGCAGGCCTGGTTGCCCACAACTCTCCTCCCCTGCAGGCCTTGCCCCCCCCAACTACCCTCCCCTGCAGTCATGGTCCCCCCCAACTGCCCTCCCCTGCTGACTTGGTCTCCCCCAACTGCCCTCCCCTGCAGGCCTGGTCCCCCCAACTGCTCTCCCCTGCAGGCCTGGGTCCCCCCCAACTGCCCTCCCCTGTAGGCCTGGATCCCCCCCAACTGCCCTCCCTTGCTGCCCTGATCTCCCCCAACTGCCCTCTTCTGCTGGCCTGGTCACCCCTAACTTCCCACAACTGCCCTCCCCTGCAGGCCATCTTGTGGCAGCCATCTTGTGTCCACATGAGGGCAGTCATCTTTGACCACATGGGGGCAGCCATCTTGTGTGTTGGTGTGATGGTCAATTTGCATATTACTCTTTTGTTAGATAGGACTAGAGGCCCGTTGCAGGAAGATTCCTGCAATAGGGCTTCCTGTGGTGGTCTGCTTCCCTCCCTTCTCCCCCGCCCCGCCTGCTTCCCTCCCTTCTCCCCCGCCCCGCTTGCTTGCTTCTCCACAGCGCTTGGCTTCCTTCTACACTGTCTTCAGTCTTCGCTCTGTGCCTGGATATGCAAATTAACTGCCATCTTGGTTGGGTTAATTTGCATACTCGCTCCTGATTGGCTTGTGGGTGTGGCTTGTGGGTGTAGCAGAGGTATGGTCAATTTGCACGTTTCTCTTTTATTAGATAGGATGTTCTTTTGCTATATGATGCACAACATTTTGTAAAACACATAACACACCCAAGAGTAATGAGTGAGCAACTTTCTGGAAGGAGTTTGGCATCCTGAAAAGCAGGATTTGACAGAAATCATCAGTATGGCTCACTAGTTCCATCAATCCATACCGGCTTGAGGAGTGCTTCAACTAGAAGTGTCGTAGAGTTCAAAAGAGTTTATTGATAATGTCCTGCTCCCTAACCATAGAATAAAATTAGAATGAGTTCATGATATTTATTTTTGAAAATGATCTTATACATGTAAATGACAACCGAATATACTTTCAGTCTCTGAGCCTGACTTCCAGGACCTTACAGAAGCTGGGCTGTTCTGGTCTCGTTCAGACTTCTACTTCTTTTAATAATCCTCTTCCTCTATGTCTCAAGTTGCTCTCCTTTCATCGAGTTTTGCTTGGGTATGGTGTCTATATTTTCTTGAAAGGTAAAAACGTTATTATCAGGATGGTTGTCACTAAAAATCTTCTTAAGAGGAAAACTCATGTTTAAGAAGAGACTTTATGAATAAAAAGTGAGATTCTGAGGGCAAGAGTCCAACTACATAAAAGGGTAAGGGGGAAGCTGCTCTACATGAGGAAGCTGGATGGACTAGACTTTGCTGCAGAGAGCAAGGCAAAGAAAAGAGAAAAGTGTAGAAACAGTCTGCTTTCTACAAAAAAGAAGAAAAATTTCACCTCTTTCCTGCTTCAGATTAATTCACTCATTTATTTGGCAGATATTTATTAAGCATTCCAACATTCCAGGTACAATTCCAGGCACCAGGAGTCCAGCAAAGCAAGGAGCCTATTCCCAGAGCTAACTTTCTAGTGGGAGAAGACAATCAACACATTTGTTGAGTAAACGTATTTAGTAAAAGAAAAGAGACTTCACTTCTTGAAATATTGCTTGGTTTTCCCATAAAAAATTGAACAGAGGTTTCTAAAATACTGGTACTTTCAGCTTCCTGTTGTATGTCTGTATACACTAACTTCCCCTCGCTTTTAATTTGCCCCAGACTGGTAGTTCATCAGAGTTTCTAGTAACTGTTCTAATAGACAAACTCTAGCATGTCTTTCTGAGCTACTGCCTCTTCCAACTTCCTTATTATTGCTCCATTTATTAACATTCCTGTTTATTTATCCTGGGGACATAATATGCAAAGTACAGGGCCATAAATTCTATGACAAACTACAAACAGAAATGATTTTTTTGGCCCTAACTGGTTTGGCTCAGTGGATAGAGTGTCTGCCTGCGGACTGAAAGGTCCCAGGTTCGATTCTGGTCAAGGGCATGTACCTTGGTTGCGGGCACATCCCCAGTAGGGGGTGTGCAGGAGGCAGCTGATCGATGTTTCTCTCTCATCGATGTTTCTAACTCTCTATCCCTCTTCCTTCTTCTCTGTAAAAAAGCAATAAAATATATTAAAAAAAAAAAAGAAATGATTTTTTTGTTTGTTTGTTTGTTTGGGGAACAGGTATACTGGGCCAAGAAAGAAGTGGGCTTTATAGATTAGTCTGATCTATTTCCCAATAATGGAAAAGGCCACAAATTTCCCAATGATTAAGGCACAAGAAACTGCTCTGAGATTCAGAGAGGGTAGGTCTAGTCTGAAAGGACTCATGTACACTGTCTAAAATTTCTCTGCAGCCTGGGACAAAATAGCAACTTGGTGCTAAAACTCTCTCCAGATTCAGATGTTCTCAAGACTTCATTCTGTTAATATTGAAGTGATTTTGATAAGCTGAAGGAAAAGCATTAGGGAGGAAACCAAGAGTGTGGGTAAGAATGAGGAGAGTTCTTTTACGTGCTATGAGGAGGGGTCCTAATTTGCAGTTATAGCTTGTGCCTTGGCTCTGGCTTCAGTATGTACCTCCCACTCTGGTTGGTCCCAGATTTCCAGCTGTTCATTATGGGGCTTACATGAGTCATATTTGAGCCATGTTGTTGGAGAGCATATTTTGCTGGACTGGCAGGTGGTAGTTGGAATGAAATAGCTTGCCAATTGTTTGCATCAGACCTCAGAACATTTTCTTGACTTCTCTCTGCTGGTATTGTCTATGGGATCCATCTAGACTTCTCCCTGAAGTAGTAAGCTTACTCAGCGGTAATTTTGACATATAAATAATAATATTTGAAATAGCCCGTGTTTATTTCTTCCCTGGAATAAACAAGAATAGCCAAATGTGCTGGACCACTGTTGTGTGCCAGGCACTCTTCTAAGCTCTCAATATGTATTCCCTCACTCATTTAATCCTCAAAACAGCCTTGCATATAGGTGCAGTACCATCATTTCGCTACTACAACTTTGAAATCCCAAAGTCTTGGAAAAGGAGTTTTTAAACATTCTTTTGGTGGAAAAATCTGATCTAAACTATATAGTCTCATCAGTTTAATAGTCATTATTTAGAGACTTATCCTATATAATAAAGAGGTAATATGCAAATTGGCCATCACTCCAACACACAAGATGGCTGCCCCCATGTGGTCAAAGATGGCCACCCCCATGTGGACACAAGATGGCCACCACAAGATGGCTGGCAGGGGAGGGTAGTTGTGGGCAATCAGGCCAGCAGGGGAGGGCAGTTGGGGGGGATCCAGGCCTGCAGGGGAGGGCAGTTGGGGGCAACCAGGCCTGCAGGGGAGGGCAGTTGGGGGGTACCAGAACTGCAGGGGTGGGCAGTTGGGGGTGACCAATTTGGCAAGGGAGGGCAATTAGTGGTGACCAGGCTGGCAGGGGAGCAGTTAGGCATCAATCAGGCTGGCAGGGGAGTGAATAGGGGGTGGTCAGGCTGGCAGGCAGAAGCGGTTAGGGGCAATCAGGAAGGCAGGCAGGTGAGCAGTTGGGAGCCAGCAGTCCTGGATTGTGAGAGGGACATCTGACTGCCCAGTGGGATCAGGCCTAAACGTGCAGTTGGACATTCCTCGAGGGGTCCTAGATTGGAGAGGGTGCAGGCTGGGCTGAGGGACACACACCCCCTTCCCTGTGCACGAATTTTGTGCACCAGGCCTCTAGTTTTATTATATTAACTGAATATTAATTTGTTTCACTGCAAAAGTATTAATGTGATTGATTAGTGAGCAATGGACCCTGCACCAGACCCCACTTGGGGTGTTATAAAATATAAACCCTATTACCTTTTTAAAATCAAGAAATTCTGAGTTTTAAATAGATCTGTACTAAATATTCCAGTGAAAGGTTACTGGTCTTGTTCTGTGATGATCCTCATTATCAAAATGAGGAAACTGAGGCACAGTTAGTAACTAGTCCAAGATCACACATTTGGTAAAGCCAAGTTGAAAGTCAGACAGACTCCAGAATCCAAGGTTCCTGACCCCAGAAAAAACAGCCTCTTTACTACTGTGCCTTTAAGTTTGCTTATCCTCCTCTCTTGTGAGGTCAAAGCAAATTATTCCCACCATTTGGAAACTGATGGGACTGGCCTTTGTAGCTTTAAGGAGTAGGCATCTCTGTCAGAGAACTGCCGCAACGGCAAGTTGGGTGCTGGGGCAAATAGGGACAGTGCACATGGAATGGGTTTTGTAGTCAGCTGGCTTGGGCAAAAATCTTGCCTCTATTGTGTGGTATTGGAATGTCACATAATGTCTCTGACTGTAAGTTTTTTTACCTTTGCAAAAATCAATAATAATCAATAAATTGTACATGATTTTATTACTATTTTTAATCATATTTATTTATATTAAAGGAAATAAATAGATATTTAAAGGAAACCAGATCCTGGGAGAGGCTGGAGAGTTTCTCAGGAATCTAGTTTGCATGCTTTGCTCTTTAGCCAAAGCCAGGCCCTCCACCCCATGGAAAGGTGACTAAATGGATGAGCTTATGTGGCACATAAATATAGTCTTATGGGAGAAATATATTCCCATTAGAACTATGAAGTGACAGTTTGGGAGCGAGGCCATGGGAGTGGCCCCAAAGGAGTCTAACGAAGCACCTTTCCTATGCCCCGGACACTGCCGAAACAAAGGCTCAGGTGATTTCACTGCAAGCCGCTTAGCATTCAGAAGCAGAGTTCTTCACTTTTCCTTTAAAGCTTGGATATGTCAGCTGCAGTCACAAGGTTATTGATGAATAAAGCAGGAAAAACCCCACTTTGTGCTTTCCAGGCAAACCGTGCTTTCCATGGCCGTGGCCTTGCTCACCTGGAATTCAATTGTGTTAAAAAGCCATGGCCCAGAGTTCACTTCTTTCTCAAAAAACTGGTCTTCCCTTTGTTCATGCTTTTGAACTCCAAGATTAGAGATTACTCACCATGGAGTCAAAAATGAAAGAAAGACACATTCTTATATTAAAACAAAGTTCTTTACAATCAAGACAGTTGGCAGCATCACATTGAAATGAATATTATTCTTATTTTGTTTATTTTGTTGGGGCCTGGTAAAAATGATTCATGTACCTCCTCATGTCTGTGGGCAGGCACTTCAGAACCACTGCTCATCACCTCAAAAAAGGCTTTTTGAGCTGACGTGATGACACCAGGGCCATTTTATAGTGGCAGAGTCATGAGTGATCCAGTGCATCACTGTCTAATTTTACGTTATCCCTGGAGTATGCACTATAAATTTTATGCAGATTATTTATATGTAATTTTCACATCAGTATAATAATCTGTGAGAGACAATAAAGGAAGGGATATTTTGAATTATATTTTTGACATTTGTCGCTTTTACAGTGACCACATAGCACTTGTGCAACTTAAAAAGAAGATTTAAAAAGTATCCAGCTAGATGGTGCAAGTAGAGATTGTTACTTTCTTTTTTTAATTGATCTTTATTGTTGAGAGTATTACAAATGTCCCCATTGTCCCCCTCCACACAGTTCCTGCCCCACCCCAGGCCTTCACCACCTTATTGTCTGTGTCCATGGATTATGCATATATGCATATAAGTTCTTATTTCATTTCCTCAAACCTTAAAGAATGCCTACAGCGTCTTTAAAATCAGTTTCCTGTTGTAGGAGTACCATTTGTGTATTTCTTTAATGTTCACACTTTCCATAGAAGAGGAAAATTTAAAGTGATTAATCAGCAATTTTTGTTTTTGTAAGAGGGGGGATGTTTTGCAGCTGTAGTGAATTGTCTTAATATATGATGTTAAAACTGACTTGTCAAGAAATAGTTAAATAAATGAACATGTCTTTGTTAAACTGTAAATTGTGGAAATACATAAGTATTTCTTTCCCTATTGAACAGGAGAAATACTCTCCCCTGAGCATACCCCCGTGATTGTATTTCCTCCAAGGACTGAGCTTCAGATAGTTGGAGGAAACAAAGAACACGCATGTGGAAGCAGTATTATGATCACACTGTATTAGCTTAACCTCAAGTGTGACCGTGGCCTAGCTCTAGGGGCAGAAAGGCAGAGCGAACCCCTCTTCTGGAGTTAGATATGTTATGTGGCCATGGAACTTTGGCTGGCCCTGGATTTTATCTCCTAGACCAGTGGTCGGCAAACTGCGGCTCATGAGCCACATGCGGCTCGTGAGCCATGGTTTGCTGCTCTGTTGACTAATGAGTTTGCCGACCACTGTCCTAGACTTTCCTTCACTGGAGACAGGAAGGCCTATTTATATTGCACATTTTTTATTTAGAAGGTCAGTTGCAATATGGAGAAAAAGCTGAAATAAACTGCTTTCTACAACCTTTTTGGCAATAGCTTTCATATCCAAGAATGAAGACACCACTTAATTCAAACTGGGAACAGATTTAAAAATGTCAGGGACAGCTGCAGGGTGATTCTATCTTGGTCTCAGGGCTCAAAATACTTGTCAGGCAGGGAAATCAAGGAGAAAGAAGCTGTCCTCCAGCTGTTCAAATAGAAATCAATTCCTGCAAAAGACCCCAGTTAAAATCAGCCACTCCTCTCCTTCCCCCCATGGCTCTCTGGCAGGCCTTTCTCAGTTTCCATGCTGCACACTGCTCCACTGTCTCCCCTCCCAGGGCTGTGCCATGAGTTGAAAGAGCATGAGCTGAAAAAATGTGTTCATGGGGAACCCCCAGAATCCTGCCTGCTTGGCAAATGTTTACTTCACTGAGTCCCACATTCCTTACATGTGTCATGGGGATGATGGCCTCCATTTTCCCAGGCAGTTTTGTAACAGGGTGTCTATATATATAAAGAGCCAGGGTCCATAACATCCAAAATGACCGAAGGCTTGACCAAACACTGGAAGTCAGTCCTGCAGTCAGTGCTGTGGGCGCCTTAGCAACCCAGCACTGACTGCCAAGGGGTCTGTGATCAGGCCCGGAGAGAAAAGCAGGGTCTGATTGCATCCCCTGTGGCAGTCAGTGCTGGGTCAGTGTGGTGGAAGTCAGTCCTGGAGACCCAGCACTGACTGCCATGCTGCGGGCGCCTCAGTGACCTAGCACTGACTGCCTGGGCTGCGATCAGACCCAGACAGAGGCCAGGAGAGAAAAGCAGGGTCTGATCGCAGCCCCTGTGGCAGTCAGTGCTGGGTCGGCGTGGTGGAAGTCAGTCCTGCAGTCAATGAACATAGGCTCAATTAATATTACGTGAACATAGGCTCAGTTAATATCTCTTTGAGAGGAGTTGAGAATATAAAGTACAGTGTAGAGCAATTACTTATATTATTTCACATAAAACTTTTTTTTAACTAAGATATTTTCCTTTATTTAAAATGTATCTTTATTGTTGAAAGTATTACAGATGTCCCTTTGTTTTAGTTTTTTTGCCCCCATTAATCTCCTCCACCCTGCACCCATCCCTTCTAGGCCTTCGCCAGACTATTGTTTGTGTCCATGGGCTATTCCTATCTAATACATAAAAATCTAGAAAAATTTAGAGAAAATAAAATAAAAAATATGCCAGGTAAATATTGAATAGAAGAGCTGAAGTTGCTGCATGAATACTGGATATAGGCTTGAAGCCAAAACACAACTCATGAGATAAAGTTAGTCATTGTAACATAACAAAAGGTTCCTTTCACTAAAGAGATAAGATGGTTCCCAATACTTATACACATAATAGAACAGTGTGGGGGTTCAGAATAAGCCTCACCAAGGTGTGTCTCAGTGGTATGCAGATTTTTGAGCTAAGGGCAATTTTAGCTTCAGGCTCAAGTGAAAATTCTGCCCCTACCTTTAACTACCTAAAAAAAATTGAATTAGAGTCCTTGCCCATAATATGACCTTATCCTATCAAATAAAAGAATAATATGCAAATTAACCATCACTCTGCTGCACCCACAAGCCACGCTCACCAGCCAATCAGGAGCAAGTATGCAAATTAACCCCAACCAAGATGGCTGTGGCCACAGAGCGAGCAGGGGCTTGGGTTTCCCCGACAATGGAGGAAGCTAAGCTTTCCACACAGCCTGGCAGGCCCAGGCCTCCACTCAAGGCTACAAAGTTTCAATTATAGAAGATAAATAAATCCCAACAAAAATGGCAGCAGCCATGGAGCTGGAGAGAGCAGGAGGCTTGAGTTTCCCCCGGTGATGGCGGAAGCCAAGCTTCGGCAGCCCTGGCTTGCCTTGGCCTCTGCTCAAGACTACAAAGTTTCAATTATAGAAGATAAATAAATCCCAACAAAAGTAGCTGCAGCTATGGAGTGAGCAGGGGGCTTGGCTCCGCTCAAGGCTACAAAGTTTCAATTATAGAAGATAAATAAATCCCAGATACCAGGGCCTCCGCTTGGGTCGCCGGGGGGCATGGCCAGCCTGCAAACCACCACAGGCCCCTCGACCAGGCCGCCCCACGCCCCAAGGGAACCCCCACCCTGATCCGGGACACCCTTCAGGGCAAACCAGCTAGCCCCCACCCAAGCACCAGGCCTCTATTCTATCTACTAAAAGAGTAATATGAGAATTGCCTGTCACTCCAACACACAAGATTGCTGCCCCCATGTGGACACAAGATGGCCACCACAAGATGGCCAGCAGGGGAGGGCAGTTGGGAGGGACCAGGCCTGCAAGGGAGGGCAGTTGGGGGTGATCAAGCCTGCAGGGGAGGGCAATTAGGGGTGACCAGGCTGGCAGAGGAAGGAAGTTGGGAGCAACCAGGCCTGCAGGGAAGAGCAGTTGGGGGGGACCCAGGCTTGCAGGGGAGGGCAGTTAGGGACAAACAGGCTGGCAGGGGAGCAGTTAGGCATCAATCAGGCTGGCAGGGGAGTGGTTAGGGGGTAATGAGGCTGGCAGGCAGAAGCAGGTAGGGGCAATCAGGAAGGCAGGCAGGCGAGCAGTTGGGAGCCAGCAGTCCTGGATTGTGAGAGGGATGTCTGACTGCCTGGCAGGATTGGGCCAAAATGGGCAGTCGGACATCCCTTGAGGGGTCCCAGATTGGAAAGGGTGCAGGCTGGGCTGAGGGACACACACCCCCATGCATGAATTTTGTGCACCAGGCCTCTAGTCCTATATAATAAAAGGCTAATATGCAAATTGACCAAACAGTAGAACGACCGGTCTCTATGACACGCACTGACCACCAGGGGCAGATGCTCAATGCAGGAGCTGTCCCCTTGTGGTCAGTGTGCTCCTACAAGGGGAGAGCCACTCAGCCAGAAGTCAGGCTCATGGCTGGCTAGTGCAGCAGCGGTGGTGGGAGCCTCTCCCGCCTCCGTGGCAGTGCTAAGGATGTCCGACTGATCCCATAGGGAGCGGTCCTAAGCCATGAGTTGGACATCTCCTGAAGGCTCCTGGACTGCAAGAGGGTGCAGTCTGGGCTGAGTGACTCCCCACTCTGAGTGCACAAATTTCATGCACTGGGCCTCTAGTAGGGTATAAAAAACCTCACATGTAATTAACTAACTAATCAAGAGTTAAAAATAAGAATATACTAATAAAACTTATAGTCTAGCACTGACTGGTTTGGCTCAGTGGATAATGCCTCAGCCTGTGGACTGAAGGGTCCCAGGTTTGATTCCAGTCAAGGGCATATACCTTGGTTGTGGGCACATCCCCAGTAGGGGGTGTGCAGGAGACAGCTGATTGATGTTTCTCTCTCACTGATGTTTCTAACTCTCTATTCCTCTCCCTTCCTCTCTGTAAAAAATCAATAAAATATATTAAAAAAACGTATAGTTTAAAATATTAATAGTTTCATATGTAAGCATGTTGCAGGCAGCAGCAGTTCCAGTTCCTCTTTTTGCTGGCCTCGACCATAGAGGTGTAGCAGAAGCTCATGACTGACCAGGCCTTCAACATCTTGTGCCCGGATATCAGCAATGAAACCCACAGAGAAAGAAAACACCAGACACTGACACACACAAAAGAGAACAGTGAAACCACTCAAGACTGGAATGTGAAACTGGACATTGACAGAATTACTTAGTTCTCTTTTTTCCACTATCTCCCTAAAAAACCACTTCCTGCATTAAGATGCTAAGATGGACTTTGGAACAAGAGTCCCCTGTGCTGTGCCAGCACAGCCAAGGGTTCAGTGAGCCTGGGGGTGGGGGTGGTGAAGGATTGAAGAAAAGACAGACAAAGAGAATAAGCTAGGTCTAGGTGGGTCTCCTGTGCCTGGGTAAGGCCACAGAGAGAGATCCAGATGGCAAGCTGAGCCTTCATTTTATAGCCAGAGATAAACAAGGTAGTGGTCACCATAGTTACAATGTTCTTGTGAGTTTCACTTGTTTTGGCAGCACTTGCTGCACCTCCCATAGCCCATTAGCTACCCAGGAAGGATCTAGGGAGCCTCATAAGGTCAAGCTTAATTATGCTAAGAGGGCTGTTTCCTCTAAGCTGGTACTTGTTTGTGGCTTTGCCAACAGGTCAGTCTGAGGCTTAACCCTATAGCCACTCCCTACATCTCACCCTTCTTTTATTTTTAAGCTACTATAATGAAAGTAAAACTTAAGCATCAAGGACAAAGCTCTCACTATTAAGACAATGCCAATGCAAAACCCAAACTACAGATGTGTTAACATTTTAAAACTTGAACATCAAGGACAAAACTCTGGCTATTAAAACAATAACAAAACAGTGCCAATGCAAAACCCAGACATGCTATTAACAAAACAATGCCAATGCAACCCAGCAATAAGAGAGAAATCAAACTACAGTAACATTTTTCTACTAAATTGAAGTTTCTTTTGCTGATTTACTCAGAGTCCTCTGACTTGCTGCGCAAGACTTTACAGAAGACTGGCAGCTAACCAATGCTAGTATGGCCAGAAACATGGTTGAGGGAGTAGCTTCCACTTCTTGCTTTTCTCCCATCTGCTGGGCCTCAGTCGTTAAGTTCTTCAGCTGACCCATGTTGGCACCTCGATCCCTTGTGGAGCCTTCATCATCTTCCTCTGCCATATTGCTGCAGGCAACTCTCAGTCTTTTGAACGATGGGACAAGGAGCTTCTCTGGGTCCATTGTGGTGACACATGTAATGCGCTGGCACCCAAATTGGCTGCTCTGCTCTTTCTGGAAAGATACAAAACACAACCTCTTCCCCACATCATTACTGAATCTGGTAAAACTCTTATCTGGTTTGTGCATCCTTCCACTGGGCTAACCCAGCAGAGGCTATTGTATACGAGGCCCAATGCCTTTTGGCCACTGTACAACTCTTTGCATTGTAATTCAAAAAATGTAACACATAACATCCTTCTCCCCCTTTTTGTGTCTTTATAGTTGCTTTTTAAGAGTAGAATTGGCTCTTTCAGCTATTGCCTGAGTCCTGATCTATCACCCCGGGGAGAGCTTGCCAATCCTGCGCTTCCTGGGGTGGCATGATAAAGTTTTACTGAGCCAGCTCTAAAGGCTGCGGTGGGGTCAAGGATAAGGACCCTACTGTCTGATGGGACCGGGGCTGGCCCTGCTTGAAGTTTCCCTGCCTAGGGGGTATTGAATTATCATCAACATCAGTCTTGGAGTGGCGTTCATTTGCCCAATGGTTTCCTCTCCAGCATCTTGGACATAGTCCAAGGCTGCTTGTTTCCACTCCCTGTAGCCCCTTGACTTTCATTTCTAGCATTGCAGTCTTTAGCAAAATGCCCTAGTTTACCACAGTTAAAGCAGCCCCCTTTCCTTTTCTGCTGACCAGCAAGTAACATCTCCTTTAATGTGGCAGGTAATACCATTCCCTGAACGTAAGCTGGTCCAATGTCAGCACAAACACGAATAAAATACTTCCATAATAAGTAGTCTCCAGGTGAGAGACAACATTATTTGCAACAATATTAAGCCTCTGGTAACCTTCCACTATCCGTCTTAGTTCCCCTGCCACATTCATCCATTCCCTTTCAGGAATTGGCTCTAGGCAGTCCTGAATTAGGGACCAAAGACTGAAAGTAGAGGAGGAATTATCCCTGGACCTTCAGCTATATAACGATATCTAAGTTGTTTTCCTACCTTCTCCCATGCCTCTACATTTACCTTTCCTTCCTCAGGAAACCATGGCCAGGTTTTACTTACAAAATCCAATAAATCAAAAAGCTGTTGATACCTCACATAACAGCCATGTGCTTGGAGCATAGCCTTAAGCATAGGTATGTATAAATTCTTTTCCTGTGGTCCTGAATTTCCCATGTTTTATACCTAGTTATTACTAAACTTCACTCCTTACCTTCCTTTTTGCTTTCTGCACATGCTTCACTGGAGCGTCCTTTCACCTGACAACTGCAGTTCCCCCAAACTCAGGCCCTCTGTTGGGCACCACATATGCCATTCCAGCACAGCCAAGAGTTTGGTGAGCCTGAGAGGGGGTGGTGAAGGATTGAAGAAAAGACAGACAAAGAGAATAAGCTGGGTCTAGGTCAGTGGTCGGCAAACTGCGGCTCGCGAGCCACATGTGGTTCGCGAGCTGTGGTTTGCCGCTCTGTTGACTAATGAATTTGCCGACCACTGACCTAGACTCTCGATTCCAATAATTATAGGCTGTTGTTCCTTGTGATTAAGCCCCTATCCCAGTGGTTGGCAAACTCATTAGACAACAGAGTGGCAAACTGCGGCTCACAAGCTGCATGTGGCTTGCAAGCCACAGTTTGCTGACCACTGGTCTAGGTGGATCTCCTGTGCCTGGATAAGGCCACAGAGAGAGATCCAGATGGCAAGCTGAGCCTTTATTTATAGCCAGAGGTAAACAAGGTAGTGGTCACCATAGTTACAATGTTCTTGTGAGTTTCACTTGTTTTGGCAGCACTTGCTGCACCTCCCACAGCCCATTAGCTACCCAGGAAGGATCTAGGGAGGTCATAAGGTCAAGCTTAATTATGCTAAGAGGGCTGTTTCCTCTAAGCTGGTACTTGTTTGTGGCTTTGCCAACAGGTCAGTCTGAGCCTTAACCCTATAGCCACTCCCTACAGTCCCCCATCTTTCAGGTGACCAGCACTTGAATAAACTTCTTTCCCTTTTCACTAGTACCCATTTCACAAGTTTGGCTTTTTTTTTTTTTTTTTTTTTTTTTTTTTTTGGCAACAGGCAGACAATCCTTGGTTCCAGTTTCAGTGTGAGGATTAAATGAAGTAGCTCATGAAAAAGCATCTGTTGCACACTAGGCATTCAATGAATGTTAAAATAGAACAAAGCAAAACTCCAAGTCCCTCTCTTTTATATTGTGCCTCAGTGCCATCCTCCTTTGCTATTGATCCCACATCCTCAGCCCTGACCTATGTTCCTTTGCTCCTAAGCTGGTGGAGTAGCCTCTGGTCTGGTCTCCCAGCCTGGAGTCTCTTCTTCCAAGCCTTCCTCTGTGTTGTGGGGACAAGGTGTTCTGCACCCCACTGGACACTCATCTCCCATACTCAACCCTCTGCATGTTCTTCTCTATTCTTAGGATGGTGCCAAGCCCCTTGGTTTGGTATTCTTGGCCTTTATAGTTGATTTTCCCAAAGAAGCTCCAAGCTTTCCCTTCAGGACTTTTCTATTTACACCAACTGGTTTGCCTTTTGACCCATTTCAAGTAAGCCATGTGAGTTCCCACCTCCATCCCTTGCCCATCCCACTCTTCTCCCACTTCTCCTTTCTTCTGTTTCAGAGCTACTTTTCCATGAACTTGTCCCAATTACATTGGCCCAGGGTGGTCTCTCTCCTCTGATGTCCCCAGGCTACCTCACCATCCCAGTGGCACTATCTACACTAATAAAAGAGAAACATGCAAATGGACTGTACCTCCGATATGCCCACCAGCCACGCCCACCAGCCAATCAGGAGCAAGTATGCAAATTAACCCAACCAAGATGGCTGCAGCCATGGAGAGAGCAGGAGGCTTGGGTTGTTCCCGGCGATGGAGGAAGCCAAGATCCCCGCCCTGCCCTAGCTGGCCCTGGCCTCCACTCAAGGCTACAAATTTTCAATTATAGAAGATAAATAAATCCCAGATACCAGGGCCTCTGCTTGGGTCTCTGGGGGCGTGGCCAGCCTGCAAACCACCACAGGCCCCTCGCCCAGGCCACCCCACGCCCTAAGGGAACCCCCACCCTGATTCAGGACACCCTTCAGGGCACACCAGCTGGCCACCACCTGTGGACCAAGCCTCTATCCTTTCTAATAAAAGAGTAATATGTAAATTGACCATCACTCCAACACACAGGATGGCTGCCCCCATGTGATCAAAGATGGCTGCCCCCATGTGGACACAAGATGGCCACCACAAAATGGCCAGCAGGGGAAGGCAGTTGGGAGGGACCAGGCCTGAAAGGGAGGGCAGTTGGGGGTGACCAGGCCTGCAGGGGAGGGCAGTTAGGGGTGACCAGGCCTGCAGGGGAGCGCAGTTAGGGGTGACCAGGCTGGCAGAGGAGGGAAGTTGTGGGTGACTGGGCCTGCAGGAAAGGGCAGTTGGGAGGGACCCAGGCCTGCAGGGGAGAGCAGTTGGGGGGGACCAGGCTTGCATGGGAGGGCAGTTAGGAGTGACCAGGCCTGCAGGAAAGGGCAGTTAGGAGTGACCAGGCCTGCAGGGAAGGGCAGTTAGGGGCAAACAGGCTGGCAGGGGAGCAGTTAGGCATCAATCAGGCTGGCAGGGGAGTGGTTAGGGGGTGATCAGGCTGGCAGGCAGAAGTGGTTAGGGGCAATCAGGAAGGCAGGCAGGCAAGCAGTTGGGAGCCAGCAGTCCTGGATTGTGAGAGGGATGTCCGACTGCCCGTTTAGGTCCGATCCTACTGGGATCAGGCCTAAACGGGCAGTCAAACATCCCTCAAGGGGTCCCAGATTGGAGAGGGTGCAGGCTGGGCTGAGGGACACCACCCCCCCGTGCATGAATTTCGTGCACCAGGCCTTTAGTTTTATATAAGTTTGTACCTTCATCTGGACTTAGAGCCCCTTGAGGGGCTGTCATGTAAACCTTTAGACCTCTAGAATCTAGCAGAGTGTGCTTCACATGACCAATAAATCTGAGTAACTGAGGAGAAGCAAAATAGGGTGTGTAAAAAGAAGGTTCCTCCTGACCTGTCTCCTAGCCCCTCACCCTACACATGTAGCTCTGTCTCATAATTGCTCACCATTATTCACTCCTGGGCTTTACTCTTCATTTACTCTTTAACAACTTTTTATTAAGCACCTACTATGAACTAGGCACTGTGGGTGCCATAGTGGAGAAAGCATTTCCTAAGTCCATTTGCTTATAGAAACTTTATTTCAATTCACTTCATAAGTACTAAGAGAAGGCCAGGGGCAAAATCAGGTTTTGTAGAGCCTAATACTTCCATGATTTGTGGGCCCTCTCAAAAAAAAAAAAAAATTTGCAAACACAAATTAATATTTCAAATGATCCTATCTAATAAAGAAGGAATATGCTAATTGACCCTCACACTGTCACAAAGATGGTGGTGCCCACAGCCAATAAGGGGGGAATATGCTAATTGACTGCCCCACCCTCAAAGATGGCAGCACCCACAGCCAATAAGGAGGGAATATGCTAATTGAGTGCCCCGCCTTCAAATATGGCAGTGCCCACAGCCCCAAGATGGCAGCACCCAGTCCTCTCAGCCCTGCTGTGGTGGCAGGTGCGTGGCATGACCTGGCCCGCCCCCAGGCAGGTCTGGCTGCTCCGCATGCCTGCCTCTGGAGTCCCCAGTCCCCTCAGACCCCCAGCCGCCCAAGGCCAGCCCAAGGCACAGGTAAGCCTCGGATGGCGGCCGCCCAGCCACCCAGGGCCGGCCTGAGGTACAGGCAAGACTCAGATGGCAGCTACCCAGCTGCCCAGGGCCAGCTTGAGGTGCAGGCAAGCCTCAGATGTCGGCTGCCCAGGGCCAGCCCAAGGCACAGGCAAGCCTCGGATGGCAGCTGCCCAGCTTCCCAGGGCCAGCCTGAGGCACAGGCAAGCCTTGGATGGTGGCTGCCCAGCTGCCCAGGGCCGCCCAAGCCTCAGGTAACCAGGGCTGGCCGACGCTTGCGCTGCCGGCAGTGGCAGCAGCAGAGGTGTGATGGGGCATCGACTTCCCCTGATCGTGGGGTCGTCTCCTGCCCCTGAGGGTTCCCGGACTGTGAGAGGGGGCAGGCCAGGCTGAGGGACCCCCCTCCAGAGCATGAATTTTCATGCACTGGGCCTCTAGTAAGATAAATTATATATCATTCAATTTTAAACCATTAAGTTAAAAATGTTGACACCACAAGCATCACAAAATCTATAAAAATAACATTTTAATTAATTAATTCTCTGGTTATCCTCTCTAACTACTCTTTCACCTAGTGTTTTGTTTATTGTTGTTTTTAAATTCACTCTTCAGATGACAATTTTAGGAAGATAAATTCATCTTTCCTCTAGCATTATTTTTTGTTGTTGTTTATACCTAGTATTTTATTTGTATGCTGCTGCCAGTGTATCTAGATGATAAAAGCCTAAGCGACTGTTACAGCAGAACGACCAGAATGACCAGCCACTATGATGCACACTGACCACCAGGGGCAGACTCTTAACACAGGAGCTGCTCCCTGGTAGTCAGTGCGCTCCCACAGGGGGAGCATTGCTCAGCCAGAAGCTGGGCTCATGGCTGGCGAGTGCAGTGGCAGTGGTGGGAGCCTCTCCTGCCTCCATGAAAGCGCTAAGGAGCAGCGAGCAGGTGGGTGGTAAGGAGCAAGGGGTCCCGGACTGCGAGAGGGATGTCTGTCTGCCAGTTTAGGCCTGATCCCCCGAGGGGTCCTGGATTGCGAAGAGGGTACAGGCCAGGTTGAGGAACCCCCCACCTCCACCCCCTTGTGCACGAATTTCGTGCACTGGGTCTCTAGTATAAAATAATCATCTTTGTGAAATAGAAATTCATGAAATTTAGAGAGAAAGATGTTAAGGAATGACAAAAGCAGAAGTTTCTGTAGTATGGCACATGTTATAGGGCAAGCTTTTTGTACAGGCTTCAAATATAGCTCTCTTTGAATATTCACTGGTTCATGAAAAGTGGTTTAGAATACCTCCAAAGATTTATTTCACTACAAAAAAGAACAGACTTTCTGGGGTCCAAAGGGATTGGTACTTGAAGGTACTCACATCAGCAGAGGGTCATATTGAGCATTCTGCAGACAGAATTGTTTCAAATCTGCAGCTGCTTGGGAAATCTTCACACAGTTGAGCCCAGCCTCCAGCCGGAGCTGTTGAATCACTGTCTTCATAGAGGTGGTGCTGGTAGAACCAGATTGTATATACGAGAGCTGGCAGATTTGTGAGTAGTGCGGTAGTGGGTCCACAGGTTGTGAGTCTTCAGAAGCCAGACAGTGGGACAGTGAAGCGAGGAGCCTCTTCTAGCATCATTGATTGAAGTGTTTTTTTTTTTTAATTATTGATAGTTTACAAAAAATGACTAGTTTCCCAATTTGTTTCTGGTAAAATTTTAAGATTATTGTCAAATTTGGGAAAATATCAACTGAGTTTTTTCCTTACAATAACTTGCACTGAGGACTTTTCAACTTTTTTGGTATATTAATTTCTAAAAAAGTGTTTGAGTTAGAAACACTTATAAACCATCTTGTCACCAGGCCTTCATTTCATGGCTTCTTATGAGTTTTAGGTTTTTATTGTTACTAGTGGTTTGTGACAAATCAATAAGAGTTCAATGTTTTCCTATTTTGCTATAGGACTTACTTCTCTTCATTAATTGGAATATCAAACAACCCAAAGAGCCTATTCTTTACTTTCATTCAACGTGTATTACTTCCTTGTAGAGAGCTACTACTTTAGGTTTAACATAAAGGCAAAACTTTCCACTACTTACTTCTCAATATCAGAATAATTTCTACTAATTACACTTCTCATCTCTATGACTTTTGTTTTAGATTCCATTTATTTTTAGCTGGATTCAATAAATTTAATGATGATCAAAATAAATATCTAAGTTAGAACTCTGTAATTTTTCACTTTTTAAAATATACATTCCAAAATCTCTTGCCAAATTGCAAGTGAAACAGTATTAGGGAAAACAGCTTTCTCAAAATATCTATCTCTTTTTAAAAAACAACAACAAAAAAAAAAGAAAATGGTTTGTTTATATTGTATTAGCTGAATCAAGCACATTTCTATAAGAACAAGTTTCCATTTTGACTAGGTGTCTACAAGGAACTGAATCTTCCACTTACAATTATAAATGTTTAATGATTGAAAACATCCCACAGATTCCATTTCAAACCTTGTTTCTCCCCTACAATCCACATACTTCTGTTTGGTGGTATGGAGAGTCTGTAAAGCAATGAACCTTCACCTCAGTGCCAGCAGGTCAGCAGAGTGGTTGATAGGAGCAGTCTTGATGCAATTCTTACACCAAAACCAGCTGCAGTAGTTCTATACATTCATGTGACTGGAAACCACAAAAATATACCCACTAGGCAGCTAAATGGAAGCCAATCAATCTCCCCTTAGCACCATTCTCAAAATGCCATTAGCCTCTCCACATCAGCCAATGGGAGAGGGAGTGTGATGGAGAGTTTGTCAGATGGTGGTCTTAACCCATCTCGGGTTTTACCAATTTTATAAATTATGACCTGTGTGAACACATTGCTGAAGACCCTCCTGAGTCTCCAAAGGGGCCATAGAAGTGCGGGCTCTGGAGCCAACTGCATTCACTCCATAGTAAGTCTACATGGCAAAGGACGGCTGTTAGCCCTATGGTGACTTCCAAGGACAGGATTCCTTTAGAGAACAGTGCCTCTCAGAGTGAGATCCATGGCCTAGCAGCATGAGAGTCACCCAGGCTTGTAAAGATGCAGATTCTTGGGCCCTACCTCAGATCTATTGAATCAGAACACAGAAGGTCTTTAGGTGGTTCTGATGAAGACTAAATGCTTGAGAACTATTGTTTTAGAATGCTGCTATCCACTATGGTAGCCACTGGCTACATTTGGCTACTCAAATTAATTAAAATGAAATAAACCTGAAAATTTTTAGTACTCAATAGCTACATGATGCCAGTGGCTATCATATTGGAGAGCACTGCTTTAGAATATATGTCATTTAGATCCCCCCCTATCCCCAGTTCCTGCACACTTAGGGTCCAGTTATCTATCTCATCTATAGCATTTGCACACATTATGTATATCAGCATTATTTATTTGTGTCTACTTCTCCATCTATAAAGTGCACGAACTCCAGGTGTCTGTGCTATTCATCTTTCTATCCACAGAGCCTGGCATTGAATCTAGTATGTAATGATAGTTTAACAAATCCTGTCTAATGAAAGTGCAATATGCAAATTAACCATCACTCTGCGACAAAAATGGCGGCGCCCATAGCCACAAAGATGGCAGCATCCACCGGAGCCAGTGGAGCGGGCGGGAGGCTTGCGAGAAGGAAGCCAAGCCTCCTGCACGCCCAGGCCAGCCACTGAGGGAGACATGCAGGGAGTGCAGTGGGGAGAGGTGGGGAGTGAGCAAGGTTCCCTGTCTGGGGGTTCCAAATCCGCCATTGGTTCCTTTCACTGCTGATTCCCCTCCTCGCAGGTATCCTCCACGCAAAAGCCGTTCCATGCAAATAATGTCATGTCCTTATGGGTGAATCCTAAACCGAATGAGTGTCACATCTGGGCAACCTAACTCCCGTTAGAAAAAGGACCTGGGAGGAGGGATTTAGGAATCAGGAAGCCATCGTGACCTGCTCTGTCTCCGGAACTGCTATCAAACATAGGCAGTCTGAGACCCTCCCAAACACCACCTGAGCTAAACCTGAGAACCAAGTTATTTTCAAGGCCCAAAGTTGACAGGGGTAAGGGGGCAGGGGAGCAAAGCAAGAAGAACAGCCAACTCAACCAAGACACAGGAGCCTAAGATAACACAGAGAAATGTCCTGGCCTCCATGTCCCACAGAGGAGAAGCAGAGTCATAATTCCATCACCGAGTCCAGTGCCATGTTTGCCGAGGATGAGAGGCATGCAGAGAACTTTCAGGGCAGCCCTATAACCTCCCGGGCGACAGCGGCTTGAGAGAGGGAGAGACTGCAGCACTTCCGGTGTCCAAAGAGCTAGCGCTGCAAACCTTGGCCTATTCCAAAGCAAGGTGCTGCTGGAAGCCTCTGGCCCCGCCTTCTCCAGAGGGGCGGAGAGAGGCTGAGAGATGACAGGCGGATATGGTGGCTCCTGTGGTCCAAATCCTGTCGTTGTCTCCATTTCCTAGCCTCTGTGCCCTAGCAGATCCCCGGGTTCTTGCAGAGCAGCGGGGAGCCAGCCACCCTGTCCTACAGATCATGCGTTCCGCCAGGAGAGGACAGGGGTTCGGGGAGGAAACAGCCTCGGACAGACATGAGGTGCAGCTGTCAGGGGGCACGGGCACGAGGAAAACATGGGAATGAAGCCACATAGGGGCTCCGCGAGGGAGGGGGAAAGGGAGGCTCCCTGGGGGAAACTGGACTGATGGAGGAGAGCCAGGCGGATGCCTAGAGAAGGGCATCGGGCAGAGGGGACAGCCTATGGAGGGGCAGAGGGGACAGCCTATGGAGGGGCAGCAGGACGAGCAAGAGGCCGAATGGAAGGGGGTCAAGGCTGGGTCAGGGGGCACATCCTGCAGGGATCGAGGGCCCGTGAGAACCTGGCGTCCCCTGAGTGCAGGGGAGGCACCGGGGCTGTAGGTGAGGACCCGCTGGCTTCTGTGTCAGGAGCAGAGGAGGGGGAAGAGGAAGCAGGGAGACAGCAGGAGGTGACAGCACCCTCCCCGAGGGCGATGCGAGACAGTGGAAACTGGCAGCTGAGGTGGCGGCTTTGGGGTGTGCTGGAGGGGAGCCAGAGTGTGAGGAATGATGTGGGGGTAGGGGGGAGGAGGCCTCATGCTCTGCTCAGCCCCTGGGAAGGCAGGGTCTCCGGCAGCTGCTGGCAGGGGGCCGTCTGTTTTGAGGGTTTGACTGTAAACCCCAGACCTTAGTTTGAGCTCCACACAAGGGACGTGGAATGTTCAGGACCAGCCTCCCACCCTGAGGTCCAGGAGGCGGGTCATTCCCGGCTGGCTGCCCTAATCCCTCCACGCCCCGCCCCCTAGCTTTCTTCAGTGATGACAAGTACTTATTGGAAACAAGCAAATCGTTTTAGTTTTGTACAAAAACCAACAAAACAGAATGTACAGTATTATGGAAAGCAAACGTTGAAAACTAGGAAAATGAAGCCCCCTTGTGGACACACAGATCAGCTGTGCCCAGAACGGGTCACGGGTGACACAAAAGGTCTCAGGGTCCAATGCAAAGGGCTTGCCCAGGTGGTCTGACTCCGATCCCCGACTCCAGTTTCCAGAACAGAGAGGATCCCGCACCACAGAACAGAATAGCGGAGACCAGCCGCAAGTCCCGTGGCCAAAGGCAATGCTTGCGGTGCTTCCGGAGAGAGAAACGCTCCTGAGACACTGGCACTGGGCGATCAGCATGCAGATCACTGCCTCTAACTCCCACCCGGGGTCTGTGGTGCTCCCAGCTCTGCCCCTCCCTCCCTCTCCCACGCCCCACCCAGGTGAACCACAGATGGCCCTTCCCATCCCCCACCCTCTTCAGTTCTGATAGGAGGTAGGGAGGGTGGGGTGTCATGCGAGAAATTGGAGGGCCTCAAAGAAGTGCTGCTTAAAGAGCCAGAGACAGTGTCTCATGAGTGCAGTTCCCCTCCCTCCCTCTGACTCTGTCACTGCAAAACTTGGCTGTTTTGGGCAAGTGGACCTCTGGAGTGTTAATTCTCTCCCCTTTAGAATAAGAACAAGAGCCCAGCGGGCATGGATAAATGGTTGAACTTAATCCTATGACTCAGGAGGTCAAGGTTTGACTCCCTTTCAGGGCACATGCCCAAGTTGTGGTTTTGATCCCCAGTGTGGGGGCATGCAGTAGGCAGCCAATCCATGATTCTCTCTCATCATTGATGTTTCTCTCTCTCCCTCTTCTTTCCTCTCTGAAATTAATGCAAGATATCCTCCTATCTAATAAAAGAGTAATATGCAAATTGACCATCACTCCAACACACAAGATGGCTGCCCCCATGTGGTCAAAGATGGCTGCCCCCATGTGGACACAAGATGGCCACCACAAGATGGCCAGCAGGGGAGGGCAGTTGTGAGTGATCAGGCAAACAGAAGAGGGCAGTTGGGAGGGACCAGGCCTGCAAGGTAGGGCAGTTGGGGGCAATCAAGCCTGCAGGGGAGGGTAGTTACGGGTGATGAAGCCGGCAGAGGAGGGAAGTTGGAGGCGACCGGGCCTGCAGGGAAGGGATGTTGGGGGGGACCCAGGCCTGCAGAAGAGAGCAGTTGGGGGGGGGGGGACCAGGCCTGCAGGAGAGGGCAGTTGGGGGCAATCAGGCTGGCAGGGGAGTGGTTAGGGGGTTATCAGGCTGGCAGGCAGAAGCCATTAGGGGCAATCAGGAAGCAGGCAGTTGAGCAGTTGGGAACCAGCAGTCTTGGATTGTGAGAGGGATCCCAGATTGGAGAGGATGCAGGCTGGGCTGAGAGACACGCCCCTCCCCCCCCCCCCCCCCGTGCACGGATTTCATGCACCGGGCCTCTAGTATATAATAAAAGACTAATATGCATATTGTCCCCTTGACCAGGAGTTTGACCACTTGCTATGACATGCACTGACCACCAGGGGGTGGCACAGAACATGGTGGGTATGGGCGATGAGGCACTGGCAGTGGATGGCAGTGGAGGTGCTGCTGGCCCCAATGGGCTTCTGAGACCGCAGGGGCTGGTTGGGCTCACCATGGGTTCGCGCAGGAGCTGGTCTGCCAAGGCTGGCTGGGAGAGAGGGTGCTGCCTGCCTGGCTTCCATTCAGTGCAGCTGGGCAACCCTGAGGCCCATGCTGCACCCTGGCCCACGGTGTCTAGCCACACTTACCACATCTCAGTGTAGGGACTTAGGCACTGTGACTCAGGCAGAGGGGGACAAGTGGGGGTGCAGGGGCCCAGGTACTGCCCAGGGCCCAAAGGTCAGCTGGGACCTGCCCTTCCATGCCATACACTCATGATTCAATAGCCAGCCAGGCCTAGGGACCATACCTGTGCACGAATTTTGTGCACCGGGCCTCTAGTGTTTATATAATAAACAACAAGTGAAAAAATGCCAACAAAAATGATTCTTATTAAACCACCAAGACATTTTCTATGTTTCTTCTGTAATTATAATTTTTGTGCTTATCTTATGTAAGAATGCTTTAAATGTATTATGAATGCTCTGATTTGAAGAAGACCAAATCTACTTTTCAGTTGAGGAAGGCCACTGGCCTCACATTTACACTATTATTCAAAGGGTAAATGGGAGCAACCTCTATAAACATAATCTTTACTGAAATAAAATTAATTTTTTACAGCAATCCCAGGTTGATCTTAAAATAAATAACACAGGAGGGAACAAACATTGATGATAATGCCATCCAGTTAATAACACTAAGATAGCCAAATTATTCCACCTAGTTTAATCATTTTTATCTAGCTCATGAAAGAAAGATAATTTAATTTCAGGAGATTGGAAGCATTGATTGAGCTGTCAGTCCCTAAGGCATTTATTAGACAAATGAGATCAATGAAAAAGAAATGTTGTTGTTTTTTTTCATCTTTAATTACCATAGGATTTATAGCTAAACTTGGGAGAGTTGATTTTTAAAACATAACATTTCCCTAAAAGTTGATATCCACAAGACATTGCAGATAAAGTTTTTACAGTGGATCTGACAAAAGGTGGCTCTTGGGTTTTATGCTGTATCATCACCTTCCAACCTGAAGTCTTTGTTCTGAAGCCAAAGGCTGCAAAGCCTAGGAGCAGCCGGAGTTCCTGTCTATTGCATTTCAAATTGCACAGACCTTCAACAGATTAATTTTAGCCATTATTACAGAATGCACCATCTACACACAATGTTTTTCCTCTAGAAAGGACGAGATTTTTAAAAAAAAATTAAAATTCAGTTCTAATAAATGTCTCAGTTTAGGTTTAGTGGAGATGAAGATGGAGGAGAATTTGTCACATTGCATCTCAGCCTTTTTCAGTGTTTAACTATGAGGAATAAAACAAATAATCTTTTTCTTCCCCACCAGGCTGTATTTACACCAATGTAGCCATATCATCATGGCAACACCACCCCATCTAGCTTTCTTCCAATTTCAATCACGTTTGCTTGTGCCAAAGGTGAGGAAGCCTCACTAAGGGTGGGCAAGACTGGCAGGGGGGCAGTGAGGATAATCACATGCCATGTTCAGACGGGGCCCAATATGTGCCTCTAAAGAGATGAGGCTGTGATGGGCAGGGTGAGAGGAGAGAACGCTGGGCAATACTGGTCAGGTACGTTGCCTCATCTCTGCTTTTTTAAAGTTTTCTCATGTGTGGGGTCTTTGGTCAAGCACCTTCCCTGGGTTTAGCCCAGATGCTTCACTGCTACCAAGTCTCAACAAGGGAGAAAATATTGAGAGTGAGAAGCAAGGCCAATTTAGCTCTATTTCTAGGACATGTGTCCTCCTGAATTCAAAGACAGAGGTCTAGACCCATTCATGGGAAAGTGTATTGGAAGACGCTTTCATTCTAGGGGCAGGAAGACCTGGCTTCAAAGTCCAGCTCTACCTCTTAGAAGCTATTAATGGACCTCCCTGAGTCTCAGTTCCCCTATTTGCAAATGATGAAATAGTATAATAGCAGTGTTAACATTAAAAAAACAAAAACACACACAACAAAAAACAACACATTGAAACCTGTAAAGAGTTTTTGTGAATTTATTTGAGCCAAACTGTCGATATATGCTGGGAAGCAGAACCTCAACTAATTGAGATAATGCTCTGGAGAATGCAGGTTACATCTATATTTATACATTGCAATCAAAGGAAGGGATGTAGGTGGGTTACATGAAATCCATTGGTGATAGACTAGGGAGGCGGGAGAAAGCAAAGTGGGGAAACCCCTGGGATTGGATAAAAAGTAAACACGTACTTAACATGATAATGAAGAAATTTGTGGTATCTGTCCTGGCATTCAGCACATTTGGTTGTGCCCCAGGGGCTCCAGAAAAAGGGAAGTTACAAGTTACCCAGACACTTCAAGGGTATGTTATTATAGATGCAAAAAGACACATAGATTCAGTTAAGGTAAAGGTTGACCTTGTCAGTGAAGATACCGGCCTAGGACGTAATTGCCCACCATAACTGCTTTTAGTTAAAGTTTAATTTCAGACCATCCTTTGTGGTTACTTTAGGTCTCTGAGTTTGCAAGATTGCCATGCAGGCCTCCCCTGAGCTTGTCAGATCAGCATGTGGACCCTTTCGTCCACAACAGTTACTAATGTTCCTAACTCTTTAAATGTGATGTCTCCTCTCCTTTTTAACTAAGAGTTCCCCACTGTTCTTTTGATCTACAAATCTATCCTAGTAGCCCATAGGTCATGCTGTGCTATTTGGCTATTGGGTCACTTCTAATTCCTTTCTCTACTCAGTGAGATTTCTTCAATGTGTGGGCACAGCCTCCTATATAAGCACACTTATAGTGATTCTCCCAACCCATAGACCCTCAATTTGGTCTCTCGGCATCCCTACCTAGCCCTCTGAATGCTTCCAAGGGGAAGTGATCAAGGGGTTGAATCCCCCTTTCCCTGTGCTCTTCCTCTGAAGCACAGCTATAAACTCTGAAAATAATGTAAGAGACAAGCAAAGGAAAATTCTGAAAGAAAAAAGATGAATTTGTTTAGAATCCTGGGGCTGGAGGAACAACATAGAGGCACGGCATTTTACAACTTCAACCACAGAAAAAGGCCACCAGACCTAGCATTTCCCCTTGCCACTCAACTTAGCATTGGAAGCAGACCAGGGAGGCTGGTTCTGCCACTACAATGAAGATGAGTCCCTCTGACTACATTCAGTGTGCCCCATACCACTGGCCATTGGGAATCCCACCAACAATGAGCAGCCAGGGGAGGCAGTCTTCCCCGAGAGAAGATAGAATTACTGAGCTTGAGGACAGAACAACAGAATTCAGCAAATATGAACAATATAAAGAAAAAAAAAACTGGAAATAAATGAACAGAGACTCAGGGATTGTGGGCAATAGAAAAGATTCAACATTTGTATCAACAGAGTATGAGAAAAAGAGAAAGATTGGATTGAAAGATAATTTGAAGAGATAGTGGCTGGAAACTTCCCAAATTTGTCAAAGAACACACAAAAAAAAACAGATCCACAAAGATGATAAGTCAAAAGAAAGCCACTCCAGGCATGCCATAATTAAACCTTAGAAGTCTAAAAAATCTTGAAAGCAGTCAGAGATAACAAACACATTATCTGTATAGGATCACCAATTCAAATGAGAGAGATTTCTCTTCAGATACCTTGGAGGCCAGAAGAAAGTGACACATATTTTTCAAGTGCTGAATGAAAAGAACTGTAACCACAAATTGTTTATCTGGTGAAACTTATTGAAGTATGGTAGCAACCATACTTGGGTAAAAATTGCTGTTTAATATTTTAACCTTGCTGTTTTGGGTTCTGTATTCATTTAAAAGTTATTTTGATTTTCTGAACTTATGTATGATTGAATACTCCATCGATGGTGGTTTGAATATCCCATTGATTGTGATCTTACTGGTTACTGAAGCACATTCTTCTGAGAACCAGCACAGCACAATTATCCTAAATTGTCTCAGTAGCTACAGATAGTGCATTCCTGTTGACTCAGTGATCCCAGAATCTGGACAGCACAATTATTCTAAATTGCCCCGGTGGTCCCAGATAATGTGTTTTTGTTGATTCAGTGATTCATAGATACTTAGATAACTAACTTGCTCAATTTTGCTTCTGTAACTCAACCAGGTTCCTCATTCCAGACCCAAAGATGTAATCGATACCTTTGTGATATTCTGCTGATATAAGCCAGATGTGGCAAGCTGTTCAGGGCTGCGAGGTCTGGAGCGCTTTTGCTCCCTCGTATGCCGCCAGCTTTTAATAAATGACTCCATAATTCGACTTCTTGAGGCAACCTTTGTAAGATGGGGGTACACTACAACACTATCCTTCAGAAATGAAGAGGAAATAAATATATTCTGAGACAAAGGAAAATGAAAGGAATGTGTTGCTATTGGACCCACCCTTAAAGATTGGCTATAGAAAATCTTCAAGCAGAAATGATAAAAAGAAATCATGAATCATCAGGAAGGAAGAGAGAACAATGGAAAGAGTAGAAATATAGGTGCATGTAGTATCCTTTTCCTCATGAGTTTTGCAAATTGTGTAGTAAAGAATTAACCTTACCTAAAGAGAGTTCTGGCCTTTGCACTTAGCTTTTGGGAGGTAATCTTGAACCCCTTGGAATATCTTACTTGATAAGAGCATCTTTGTTTACCTGGGAACCTGGGATCACATCAGACAGTCTATTTATGGTGTGGGTTTTGGGCTAGTGGTATCAGTTCAACTTCTAGAGTGGTTAGAAATGAAGGTCAGCCATAAGCTGCATAACCACACCCTAGTAAAAACTCTGGATACTAAGACTCAGGTGAGCTTCCCTGGTTGGCAATACATTGTGACTACTGAACCACATCATTGTCAGGAAAAGTTAGCACCGTCCACAACTCCACTGGGAAAGGACAACAGAGATTCCCACATGAAACTCTCTTGGACTCCTCCCCAAAGATGATAAGTCACAAGACTTATCCTTTTCCTTCAATAAACCATATCTGTGAGTGTAATAGCTTTCAGTTTCTGTAAGATCACTCATGTAATTTTGGAGACTCCCAAACTTGCAGTTGGTGGAAGTTGGGAACTCCTGAACTCTGCATAAATCATATTAGAGGACTGGAACAAAAATTATAACATCCACCTTATACTCAAGACAATAATATCTAAAAAGGAGGAAAAAATGGGCCAAAATAGTGGTCAGATTTCGACATCTCACTCAAAGTGTTTATATTGATAGTGGTAGACTATTATAAACCACATATGAGCAATACTCAGAGCAACCATTATGAAAACTAGACAAAGAGGCACACTAAAAAGCATCACAAATAAATAAAGATGGAACCATAAAAAGTGTCTATATAACGCACAGGAAGATAAGAAAAGAAACAGGAATAAAAATTAAGCAGAATATAATTAAATGGCATCACAAACATGAACATATCAGTATTTACCTTAAAAGTAAATGGTCTAGGATCCAAAAAGATGGAGGCTGGCAGGACAGAGGTGAAGGAGAGGAAGTGAGTGAGTGAGGGTATGAAAGGAGAGTGTGTGGATGTGTGTGGTGTGTGTGTGTGAGTAAGGGACAGTTAAATCTCGCAGGAGCAGCAGGGGCTGGCAGACCAGGCTCTCTCGGACAAGGTGAGACTATTACCGCTGTGGGCACTCCCTGGACTGCAGGACTCGGACACGGAGCCCATGCCATCTTGAAGGGGAGAAAAACCTTTTTTAGGAACTCATCAGCACCACCACCCAGACAGGACTTTGACACTGCCTGAGACCCAGCAGCCACTCCAGCCAAAATCCTGCTACCCCAGCTGCAGACCTGCGGACCCTGGGACCTCCACCTCCAAAGGTGCACCTTTCCTGCAGCAGTAAGTGCATCTTCCCCCTCCCCAGTGGCAGAACTCCCCGGACACCACTTTCTTTCATGTGTTTCCAGCTGCACAGGCATCCAGGGCACACCACTCCATAGGCAGCGCCTGGGAGCCACTGGGAGCCCCCGCTGGTGTGATTCTGTACAAACAAGGGTGCACTGCCCTGCAGTAGAAATTCTGAATTTCCTCTGCCTGAATAACTGCCTGCAGACATCCTAGCTGTGTAACTTCAGTGCCAGGGCCCCTCAAAGTGCATCAGAGCTCTGCGCTGGCAAACTCACTTCCACAGACATGCACATTTCCAAAGGGCAGACACCCTAAGCCCATATATCCACTGGGTCCTCTGGGGAGTTGCTTTGAGCCCCTGCTGGGTGTGATTCTGTACAGACAAGGACGCACTGCCCTGCAGTAGAAATTCTGAACTCCCTTCTCCTGAATAACTGCCCACATACACCCAGGTGTTTAACTTCAGTGCCAGGGTCCCTCAAAGTGCGTCAGAGCTCTGTGCAGGCAAACGCACTGCCAGTTTGCGCACACATTTCCAACAGGCAGGCACCCTGAGTGCATCTATCCACAGGATGCTTGTGGGAGCTGCTGTGAATCCTGGCTAGGTGTGATCTTGGACAAACAGGGACGCACTGCCCCCGGCAATAGCTGAATTCACTCATCCTGGACACCTGCACAGACACCCCAGCAGTGTAACTTCAGTGCCAGGGCCTCTCAAAGTGCATCAGAGCTCTGCGTTGGCAAACTCACCTCCACAGACATGCACATTTCCAAAGGGCAGGCACCCTGAGCCCATATATCCACAGGGTCCTCTGGGGAGCTGCTTTGAGCCCCTGCTGGGTGTGATTCTGTACAGACAAGGACACACTGCCCCGCAGTAGAAATTCTGAACTCCTTCCTCTTGAATAACTGCCCACATACACCCCAGCTGCTTAACTTCAGTGCCAGGGCTACTGCTCAAAGTGTGTCAGAGCTCTGTGCAGGCAAAGGCACCGCCAGTCCGTGTGCGCACTTCCAACAGGCAGGCACCCTGAACCCATCTATTCACAGGGTACTTGTGGGAGCTGCTGAGAGTCCTTGCTGGGTGTGATCATGGACAAACAGGGATGCACTCCCCTTGGCAGTAGAAATTCTGAATTCACTCATCCTGGATACCTGCACACAGATGCCTCAATTACGCGGCTTCAGTGCCAGGGCCTGTCAGAGTACTTCAGCGCCCCTCACTGGCAAATGCACCGCGGGTGCCCCTGTGATCCTCCACTGGGAGCATGCACATATCCACCACAGGTGCAGCAGCAAAAGCTGAGTCTGTCCACCCCACAACTACAGAACTCTGGACACCACAGTCATGCCTTTCCAGAATATAGGCCTCCTGAGACCCATCACCCCAACAGATGGTTCCTGAGTGCCACTGTGAGTCCCCACTGGACACGTATGATTTCAATAAAGGTCGCAAGACAGCAAAAAATTGGGACACCCCCCTCCACGGCTGCTGACTTCTAGGCACCGCAGTTGTACCTTTCCGGCTCACAGGCCTACATCAAGAGAACCCAAATTGTTCAAGTAGGGAGCCACACTAGATCACCAAGCCCAGGAGACTGGAGAGATCACACCAGTAGCACCATCCTCAAAAGAACCTGGGTAGCAAAGCAATTGGATCTACATTTAAAACGTTACAGCAAAACACAGGAAGACAAAAAAGCAATCCCCAAAGGAAAGAAAAAGAGGAATTACCAGAAAGGGAGTTAAATGAAATTGAGGCTAGCAGCATATCAGAGAAAGAATTCAGAGTAATGGTTATAAGGATGTTTAAATGGCTGGATGACAAATACACACAACTCAATGACAAATACTCACAACTCAATGAGAATTATAAGGAGCTAAATGAGAATGACACCAACATGAAAAGAAAGCAAGAGGAGATGAAGAACGACATAGCTGCAATAAAGAACACAATAGAAGGCTTAAACAGTAGACTAGAAGAGGCTGAGGACCACATCAGCGAATTAGAAGACAAGGTAGGAAAAAACACACAAACACAGCAGCAACTGTAAAGAAGGCTTAAAAAGCAAGAGGAGAGCCTAAGGGAGCTTTGGGACAACACAAAACAAAACAACATTTGCATAACAGAGATACCAGAAGGAGAGGAAGACAAACAAGGAATAGAAAACCTGTTTGAAGAAATAATGACAGAAAACTTCCCTGATATTGGCAAGAAAAAAACTACGCAAGTCCAAGAAGTACATAGAGTCCCAAACAAGTTGAACCACAAAAGACTGAAACCAAGACACATCATAATTAAATTGGCTAACACCAATGACAAAGTAAGAATCTTAAAGGCTGCCAGAGAGAGACAGAAAGTGACCTACAAGGGGTATCCTATTAGAATATCAACTGATTTCTCAACAGAAACACACCAGGCCAGAAGGGAATGGAATAAAATATACAAAGTGATGCAAAGCAAGGGACTGAATCCAAGAATACTATACCCAGCAAGGCTATCATTCAAAATTGAAGGTGGAATCAGGAGCTTAACAGACAAAAAAGGACTAAGGGAGTTTATTACCACCAAACCAGCAATGCAAGAAATGCTGAAGGGTCTGCTGTAAAAAGAAGAAATAGGAAGTCAAGAAGGAACACAGGGGTAAAGAATAAAAATGGTGACAAACAAGTACTTATCAATAGTAACTTTAAACGTAAATGGATTAAATGCCCCAATCAAAAGACATAGGGTAACTGAGAGGATAAGAAAACATGACCCATATATCTGCTGTATACAGGAAACCCACCTCAGAAAAAAAGACGCACACAGACTGAGGGTGAAGGGATGGAAAAAGGTTTTTCAGGCAAATGGAAATGAAAAATGCTGGGGTAGCAGTACTTATATCTGACAAATTAGATTTCAAACTGAAGGACATAACAAGAGATAAGGAAGGCCACTTCATAATACTAAAGGGAGCAATCCAACAAGAAGAAATAACTCTGGTAAACATATACGCACCCAATACAGGAGCACCCAAATACATAAAAAAACTCCTGGAGGATATCAAGGGAAAGATTGACAGCAATACAATCATAGTAGGGGACTTTAATACCCCACTATCACCATTGGACAAATCCTCTAAACAAAAAATCAGCAAAGAAACATCAATCCTAAATGACTCACTAGACCAGATGGAATTAATTGACATCTTTAGAACATTTCACCCCAAAGCCACAGAATATACATTCTTCTCAAGTGCACATGGGTCATTTTCAAAGATGGACCATATATTGGGTCACAGGCAAAGTCTCTTCAAATTCAAAAAGATAGAAATCATATCAAGCATCTTCTCAGACCACAGTGGCATAAAACTGGAAATCAACTACAATAAAAACAACCCAAAGAAATCAAACACAGGGAGACTAAACAGCATGCTATTAAACCATGACTGGGTTACCAGAGAGATCAAAGAAGAAATAAAAAACATCATGGCAACAAATGACAATGAAAACACAACAATCTAAATTCTATGGGACACAGTGAAAGCAGTCTTGAGAGAGAAGTTCATAGCTCTACAAGCCTACTGCAAAAAAACAATGGTAATAAATTACCTAATCCTACAACTCAAAGAGTTAGAAAGAGAGCAACAAGAGAAGCCCAGTGTAAGCAGAAGGAAGGCAATAATAAAGATCAGAGCGGAGATAAACGACATAGAGACCAAAGAAACAATACAAAAGATCAACAAAACCAAGAGCTGGTTCTTTGAAAGGATAAACAAGATTGATGAACCTCTTGCCAGGCTCACCAAGAAGCAAAGAGAGAGGACCCAAATAAACAAAATCAGAAATGAAAGAGGAGAAATAACAACAGACCCCACCAAAATACAAAGGATTGTTAAAAAATACTATGAACAACTCTATTCCAACAAATTGGACAGCCTGGAGGAAATGGACATATTCCTAGAAAAATATAACCTTCCAAAACTCAATCAGGAAGAATCTAAACATCCCAAAAGGCCAATAACTATGGAAGAAATTGAAGTAGTCATCAAAAAGCTTCCAGCAAACAAAAGCCAGGGGCCAGACGGCTTCACAGGGGAGTTTTACCAAACATTCAAGGAAGAACTAAAAGCTATTATTCTCAGACTATTTCAAAAAATTCAAGAGGAAGGAACACTTCCAAGCTCATTCTATGAAGCCAGCATCACCCTAATACCAAAACCAGATAAGGACAACACAATGAAAGAGAATTACAGGCCAATATCCCTCATGAACATAGATGCCAAAATCCTCAACAAAATCCTAGCAAATTGGATCCAGCACTACATCAGAAAGATCATACAGCATGACCAAGTAGGATTTATCCCAGGAATGCAAGGATGGTACAATATCCGCAAATCAATAAATGTGATACATTACATAAACAAAGTGAGAGATAAAAATCACATAGTCATATCAATTGATGCAGAAAAAGCATTTGACAAAATCCAACACCATTTCTTGATAAAAACTCTCAACAGGAGGGAATAGAAGGATCATACCTCAACATAATAAAAGCTATATATGATAAGCCCACAGCTAACATCATACTCAATGGACAAAAACTAAAACCATTTCCCCTAAGAACAGGAACAAGACAGGGATGCCCACTCTCACCACTCCTGTTTGACATAGTACTGGAAGTATTAGCCATTGCAATTAGACAAGAAGAAGAAATAAAAGGCATCCAAATTAAAAAAGAAGAAGTAAAGCTGTCCTTATTTGCAGATGACATGATATTGTACATAAAAAACCCAAAAGACTCCATCAAAAAACTAATAGACTTAATAAATGAATTTGGCAATGTAGCAGGATACAAAATTAATGCCAAGAAATCTATGGCATTTCTATACACCAATAGTGAACTTACAGAAAGAGCGACTAAAAAAGCAATCCCATTTACCATCGCACCAGAAAAATTAAGATACCTAGGAATAAACTTAACTAAGGAGGTAAAAGACCTATACATGGAAAACTACAGGACACTGAAAAAAGAGATAGAGGAAGATGTAAACAGATGGAAGAACATACCATGTTCATGGATTGGTAGAATCAACATCATTAAAATGTCCATACTACCCAAAGAAATCTATAGATTCAATGCACTCCCCATTAAAATACCAACGGCATATTTCACAGACTTAGAAAGAACTCTCCAAAAATTCATCTGGAATAAAAAAAGACCCTGAATAACTACAGCAATCCTGAGAAAGAAGAACAAAGTAGGAGGGATCCCAATACCAGATTTCAAGCTGTATTACAAAGCCACTGTTCTCAGAACAGTCTGGTACTAGCACAAGAACAGACATATAGATCAATGGAATAGAATAGAGAACCCAGAAAACGACCCAACTCACTACGCTCAATTAATATTTGACAAAGGACGCATGAACATACAATGGAGTCAAGACAGTCTCTTCAATAAATGGAGTTGGGAAAATTGGACAGATACATGCAAAAAAATGAAACTAGACCACCAACTTACACCATACACAAAAATAAACTCAAAATGGATCAAGGACTTAAACATACGATGAGAAACCATAAAAATACTAGAGGAATCCACAGCGAGAAAAATCTCTGACATATGCCAAAGCAATTTCTTCACTGATACTGCTCCTAGGGCAATGGAAACTAAAGAGAAAATAAACAAATGGGACTACATCAACATAAAAAGCTTTTGCACAGCAAAGGAGACCATCAATAAAACAACAAGAAAGCCCATTTGCCAATGATATCAACGATAAGGGTTTAATCTCCAACATTTATAGGGAACTCATGCACCTTAACAAAAAGAAGATAAACAACCCAATCAAAAAATGGGCAACTGATCTAAATAGACACTTTTCGAAAGAAGACAGAAAGAAGGCCAAGAGACATATGAAAACATGCTCAAAGTCACTAATCATCAGAGAGATGCAAATCAAAACAACAATGTGGTACCATCTCACACCTGTCAGAATGGCTATTTTCAACAAATCAACAAATGACAAGTGCTGGTGAGGATGCGGAGAAAAAGGAACCCTCGTGCACTGCTGGTGGGAATGCAGATTGGTGCAGCCACTGTGGAGAACAGTATGGAGTTTCCTCAGAAAACTAAAAATGGAACTCCCATTTGACCCAGTGATCCCACTTCTAGGAATATATCCCAAGAAACTAGAAACACGAATCAGAAAGGATATATGCACCCCTATGTTCATAGCAACACAATTCACCATAGCTAAGATTTGGAAACAGCCTAAGTTCCCATCAGCAGATGAGTGGATTAAAAAACTGCTACATCTACGCAATGGAATACTATGCTGCGGTAAAAAAGAAGGAGTTCTTACTATTTGCAACAACATGGATGGAGATGGAGAGCATTATGCTAAGTGAAATAAGCCAGGCAGAGAAAGATAAATATCACATGATCTCACTCATTTGTGGAATATAATGAACAACATAAACTGATGAACAACAATAGATCCAGAGACAGAGAAACATCAATCAGAACGTGAAATCTCAGGGAAGGTAGGGGAGGGGGGTAAGGGGGAGAGATCAACCAAAGGACTTATATGCATGCATATAAGCCTAATCAATGGACACAGACAACAGGAGGGTGGGGTTATGAATGGGAGGTGGGGGGTAATGGGGGAAAAAGGATACTTATATAATACCTTAATCAATAAAGAAATTAAAAAAAAGAAGAAATGGAAAGATATTCCACGTTCATGGATTGGAAGAATCAGTATAGTTGGGCATATTATCCAAAGCAATATTTATATTTAATGTAATCCCCTTCAAAATCTCAATGGCATTTTTCAAAGAAATAGAACAAAAGAGTCATCAAATTTGTATGAAATCATAAAAAAAACCCAAAGTTAAAGCAATTCTAAGGAAAAAGAAGAAAGGCAGAGGTATTATACTCATACTCCCCGACTTGAAACTATACTACAAAGCAACAATAATCAAAACAACATGGTGCTGGCAGAAAAACAGACACACAGACCAATGGAACAGAATTGAGAGCCCAGAAATAAACCCACATATAGACGGTGTCCCAAAAATCTATAATAATAAAAGCATAATATGCTAATCAGACTGGATGTCCTTCTGGACCAAGCTGCTGCAGGCTGGGGCAGAGGCAGAGGCCGAGGTGGAGGCAGAGGCCGAGGCAGAGGCAGAGGCAGAAGCAGAGACAGAGGCAGAGGCAGAGGTAGAGGCCTCCCGCACAAATTTCGAGTTCCTTGCACGAATTTCGTGCATCGGGCCTCTATTGTATAATAATAAAAAAATCATATAATCATATCAATTGATGTTAGGAAAAGCATTTGACAAAATCCACCCCCCTTTTATGATTAAGAACTCTTAGCAAGTTAGAAATGAAGGTGAATGATCTGAGTTGGATAAAAAGCATCTACAAAAATAACTATGTCCCACCTCATAAACACGATGCCATTCCTCTAGGATCAGAAATATGGCAAAGATGTCTGCTCTTACTACTCTTATTGGTAGTACTAGGAGTTCTAAACACTGAAACAAGTAAAGAAAAAGAAGGAAAAGGAATAATCATTAAAAAAAACTATTTGCAAGATGAAAATGTTCAACATCATTAGCTAGCAGTGCTAGGATCACTACCCAAATGTTCATAGTGGTTTTATTTACTTGCCAAATCTTGAGGCAGCACAGCAGGGATGTACTCGAAGAGGCGAATGGTTAAGCACTCTATAGTGCATACAAACTGTGGACTTGGATGAACCTCCAGGGAATTACACAGAGTAAAAAAATCCAATTATGTCATGTTAGATACTGTATTATTCCATTCATATAATACTTTTGAAATGGCAAAGTCTCAGAAATGGAGGACAGATCAGTGGTTGCCAGGCTTGGGAGAGAGATGGGTGTGATTATAAAAAGGACAGCATGAGGAATCCTTGTGATGGAGGAAATGCCCAGTGTCTTAACACACACACACACACACACACACACACACACACACGAGTACAAATAAAATTGGGGAAATCTAAGTACAAATAAAATTGAGGAAATCTAAATAAATAAGATCAGTGGGTTGTATTAATGTCAGTATCCTGGTTGTTATAATATACTACTAGGTGTACTGGTTAATAATAAAGATTTTTTTCAATAGATGGAGTTACACATATATTGATATATATATGTGACTTGATATGTATGCTATTTTGTTGTATTGACAACAAGCGTCAAAACTTCATATATCAAATTTTCTGACGGTGTTAACATCATAGATATTTTTACACTTAAATATTTTTAGTGCCAAAAAAAAGAGCATTTGCAGGAAGTTTTAATTCATTATTTTATTTTGAAGAAAAGTGCTGCTGAAAGTTATCATATACTTCGGGAAGCTTATGGTGAACATGCTCCATCTCAAGATACTTGTGAACGCTGGTTTAAATGCTTTAAAAGTGATGATTTCAATGTGAAAGACAAAGAACGTCCAGGTCAATTTGAACTACGCTTTGATCATAAAATGACTAGAATGGGCCAGAAGACATGGCAAAGTAATGTTGGTTCATGATAATGCACCATCACACACTTCAAAACCAGTTAAAGACACGTTAAAAGATCTTGCCTGGGAAGTATTAACTCACCCACTGTATTCACCAGACCTTGCTCCTTCAGATTACCACTTGTTCTGGTCGATGGCACAGGTACTTTCTGCGCAGCACTTTAAAACGTACAAAGAAGTGGAAAATTGGGTCTCTGAATGGTTTGCCTCAAAACAAGAAAAATTCTATTGGGACAGTATCCACAAATTACCTGAAAGATGGGGGAAATGTGTAGCTAGCGATGGACCTTACTTTGAATAAAGCACTTTTGATGTTTTTCTTGAAATTATCGTGTTTTCTTTGATTACAAATCCGCATTACTAACCAGTACACCTACTATGTTTTGAAAATGTTAACCACTAGGGGAAAGCATACATGAGATTTCTTAGAATTATTTATTACAACTGCATGTGAATCTACAATTATCTCCATAAAAATTCCAATAAACGAAGAAGACATTTGGTTCTTCCCTAATGAAATATTGTTTGGATAGTTCTAAAAAGGCTTCCACTCCTGCATGGACATGGAATGCCCTGTGCCCCACATTTCTGGGATAGAGTCCATTCTAGTGGTTTTCTTCAGAAGGTTTGCTGCGCATTATCTTGCCACCGATCGACACCTTATTTCAATACTGCTGACCAATGTTAAATTCAAAAGCAAATGAAAGTAAAACAATTAGTTTCATTTGCTCATTATTGGGAGTGTGCCCATTATTAATGCTTTCTACATCTTTATGGAAGGATAAAATAAGCAGTTTGGTAAATCGTGCCCAATATATCAGAAAACTTCAGGGACTGAGCCCTCTGGTTCTGACAAATGTTAGCAGGGCACCTCCTAGTGGCTATCTGGCTGGTCTGCAGCTTTTTGCAAGGCTCCTGGAATTTGAGGCACCTGTGGGAGGGTCAGATAAGAAATAACTTAAATTTTTGTATATATTTACTAGAGGCCCAATGCAGGAAATTCAAGCACCCAGCCTGTGCCCTCTCGCAGTCGAGGAGCCCTCAGGGGATGTCCGACTGCTGGCTTAGGAGTAGGCCTAAGCCATCAGCCAGACATCCTTAACACTGCTGTGGAGGCAGAGAGGCTCCCACCACCACCGCTGGGGACCACCAGGGGGCAGCTCTTGTATTGAGCATCTGCCCCCTGGTGGTCAGTGTGCATCATAGCGACTGGCCATTCCATCATTTGGTTGATTTGCATATTAGCCTTTTATTATATAGGATTGTTGACACTATTACATGCCCTCCTGTCCCCCCCCCCTCCCCTTTACCCACCTCCACCTAGCTTCCGCCCCTCTCCATCTGGCCATCACCACACTGTTGTCTGTGTCCATGGGCTATGCATATATGTTCTTTGGCTAATCTCTTCACCTTTGATCATGTTCCTCACCCCAACCACCCTTTGTCTCTGACTTCTGTCAGTCTGTTCCATGTATCCATGCCTCCATGCAGGCCCTGCTTTAGTCCACATTTAAATATAGTGGGTGGGTAACCGGGGTGTATCAAAGGCTGCTTTCCTTGGCTCAGATCGCACACAGCAGACATGGTGAGGTGGAGCCTGCTCTTTTTGCACCCGGGTCTGCGTGAGCTGCTACAGCCCTTAAATGGGCCGGCTGGGTACTCACAGACCATGAGGCCCTTTTGCACTTTTTCTCAGTCAGGCAACAGCGTGGGAATGAGAATTATGGCAACTGTGTTGCTGCATAGATAAGGGGGCAGGTAGGGAGGAGCAGGGAACCTTTAATACTCTGGGCCAAACAAAGGATTCTGATTTGGAAAAGAACTACTGTTGTTTTCTGTTCCAGAAAATCATCCAAGTGCCTCTGAAGGGGCTTAACTATTCTGCCTGTTCATTCTGGTACATTCTAGGACTGTCGTCCCAGGATGCTATTTTGACCTTAGGAAGCCAGGTGGACCTGGCACAAGGTGGAGAGGTGGAGGTGTTGGGAGGGAGCTGGTGAGTCACTCAGCATTGCTCAGGAGTAGTTAGGAGTGCTCAAATGAGGGAACACCCCAAGCTGGCAGTCTCAAGCAGCTTTGGGAGTGGCTGTGTCCTGGGCTATGTGTGTGGGATGAAGTCTGGTGTTACTATGCTGAATAAACCACAATTAGTACTATAAATTTTAACTTGAGATCAAATAGCCCATAAACTTTAATGCAAAGTCCTCTTGATATATAGTCACCATGCTGTACATTACATTACCATGACTTATTTATTTTATAACTGGAAATTTGTACCTTTTGACCCCCCCCCCCTTCACCCATGCTTCCCACCGCACGCCTGAAATGATACTTTTCAAAAGACTTTAAACAAGCTTCCCCTTTGCCTTCCCCCCTCCACACTTACACAAGGACACATCGCCTTTCCAACCCAGCCTTCCAAGGGGGAAGCTCTCAGCAGGGACTAGTTGCTACTCCAGAAGGATTCTGAGGAAGTTAAAAGAAAAAGAAACAGTAACGGGCCTTTGCCATCAGAATGTCACAGCATAGTTGAGAAGACACTTCCTGTACAAAAGAGGAGCTAACAGGAAGCAGAAATGCTATACACGTGACACAACCAGCTTAACAGTGCTGAGGGATGAGGAAGGGATCCCTGTGTGCAGGAGGCCAGGGGGAGGAACCCCTGTGTGTTGGAGGCCATGGAGGGGCGGGGACTGCAGAGGACATAAGGGAATAAATCAGTCCAGCAGAGGGAGTAGAGCTAGGGTGCTGCAGATGGGGTACGTGCTTGAGCAAAGGGGCAAACGCAGTGGATAGGTTAGGAACTGCGTTGGCTACCTGTGATGAAAGCCCAGCTGGTGGCTTAACCCAACTGTAGCATTATTTTTCTCTCATAACCTGAGGTCTCCAGGTAGGCAATCGGGATGTATAGTGGCTCTTTGATGCCATCAGGGCCCTGATTTCCTTCTACCTATGTTCTGTTCAGCCCTCCTGGGCACGTGGCTTTAGTCTTCATGTGTTTTAAGCCTTCTATTCACAAGACAGCAGCTACTCCACACTCTTTGTAAGAAGAAGGGGAAGGACAAAGGGCAGAGGTGCATACCTGGAGAGCCTTCCCCTTTATAGAAAGCCCCCAAAGAAGCATCACCCAGAGACATATGCATCCCCCTAGAAATGTGTTACATGGCCTTCCACACTCCACCCAGAACAAAATGGAGGCCCCATTGGTAAAGAAGATGCAGAGACTAGATGGTGGGTAGGCACAGGCAGGAGAGTGTGAGGCATGCTGGGAAGCTAAAATTTGAGTGGAGCAGAAATCTGTACAATAGCTTTTGTGTGGCACAGTTAATTATTTTCTAATTCCTCGAACATTTTTTGTTATTTTGATAAGAAATTGGTCCACATCATATGGGGTGCATCTTACTGATCAGAAGTTTTGCATGGCTGTTGACTCATCCCTCCCCACTCCCAGGGCAGCAATGGCCCCTCTGGAAGCATTTTTAAAAGCTTGCAATGTGCATCCGCTTGGGCCCTGCCTTTCACAGTCTCATACTGGGGAAAGGCTTTGATTATTTCTTGACTGAGTGGCTTCCTGAATATTTCCCACCTCTTCAAGTGCTTCTAGGAGGAATTTTCAAATGATCTTATGAATAAATATACTTTCATGGTCTCGACTCTGCTGTGACAGGGCTGCAGACTCCATCCTGCTTTTCCAAGTGGCCAGCATGTTAACACCTATGTTTGCTCTTCCTGGTGCTGTGGCTTCTCATAATTTTATGATGACCCATAACTCAACACTAAGGTATCATGGTGTCACAGCCTGCACCATGCTCCATTGTGTCAGGGAAGCAGCCCTTTCAGTTTTAAGGTCCCCCACTCAGGACTCAGACCTGTGCAGGAGACAATCTGACCATCAATCCTGAATCTCAACTTCCCCCTGATACCTAAGGTGTTATTCCGAGCTCAGTCTTCCTAAACCTGGCTTCTTCCCCACTTAGAGTTCATTTCTTATGAGAAATCTTTTGGTTCTGCCTGAATAGAGTCCTCAACACCCACAATGTATGGCAGAAGGGTGCAGATCGCTCTGACATCTCTAGTCTACAGAAAACCTAAAGTCAGTTTGAATCACTTTACTTTCTCACTCAATAATTATTCTTTGGTTGGTTCCAGGTGCTAGTTCTTGTATTAGAGACAGGAATAGGACACTAACATAAGGAATCATATGATCACTGGCTTCAAAAAGCTAAAAGATTAGGAGCATTATCCTCTCTTTCTGCTCTTCTTTATCTCTTTCTTTGGTCTAATTTGTTCTTCCCACTGGGATTAGAGGAAAATACTAGTGTTGGGTTTGGAAGCCCTTTGTTTACCCCAAAGTAGACACCCTTTCATTCCCCCAAGCTTGAAAACCCATCTCCTCTCTTTTAGTTAACCCTCACATCTAAATCCATCTTCAAATCCTTCTGAGTTTGTCTTTTGGATTTTCTCCTTCCTTTCCAAACCCCAAAACAATATCCCAATTCATAATTTCATAGTTGAATCATGGCATTATGTCCCAGGTTGGTATTCTTTCCCCATCTCTATAATCTCTCTTTTCCAGATCATTTTATATAAACCTCATTAAGCAATTCTTAAATGATTTACATCACTGGCCTTCAGGGTCTCTCAATAATTTCTTCCTATCTGGATGTCATCTTTTTTATCCCCCTTCAGGAACTGTCATCCCATGCATGCTGATCTTGTCTTCTGCACATTACCTGCTCTTCCCTGGACTTCTCTGTGTGCCCATATTTACATCTGGTGTATATTCTTTGCACCTGTCTACTAATACTTGTTTTGCCTCCTACAAAGCCCAACTTGAAACACCATCCCTGTGAATCCTCCATTGAGTGATCTCTCAGTCTCCTTCGTTCCGTGGCTTCAGCACAAGCATGAAATCAGAAGTATATTATTGTGTGTTTGTTGAGATGTTATTTTATAGAAATGTTTAACAGTGCTTGCCCATGGTGGTTCTTCTTTTTTGTTTTGGGAAAAATAAATATATCTCCCATTCATTTTTAGTGTTATGTTGTACTTGCTCAACAACTGAACTCAGCAGGCTTTGAAATAATGTTATTGATTGACCGATTGAAATATTTGACTGAATCAAAACAGTCTAACCCCTTTAGTTCTGTTTTTTTTTTTTTTTTTTTTTTTTTTTTTGAGAGCTGTCAGTTAGCTAGGACATGATGACTATTCAGTTGTGGGTTCTGTTCCCTCAAAGTTAAGTTAAATTTAACCAGAGAAAAGATCTGTTATGTGGCCACCTGCTGTACCTCCCTCTCCCAACAACCATCTTAAAAACAGTCATCTTAGAAGCCTTTGTAAGGGGGTGTGTGAGACGCCACATAAACTCATTGTTCTTATTAGAATCATTGCTTAAATACACCTGGTGATGGATTTATGATGGTGGCTCAGTGAGTTCCATTAATAGCACATTTTACAATTACATAGTAAGTGAAGCAATACAAAAGAACATTTGGCAGAATAGGTTGGATTATATTTAAGTAACATGTACATGCCAAAAATCTCAGGTGTTTAAACAATAAACATTTATTTCTTAACCACTCAAGGCCACTGAGTGATGGGTGACTCCGAGGATAACCTCCTCCACGTGGTCACTCAGAGATGCAAAACACTGCCACCATCTGTGACTCTCTTCTCAGTAATCACAAGGCTGGGAGGAGAGGCTGAGAAGCTGAGCACTGGCTCCCAAATGCTCGGTTCAGAGAAACAGATCACTTCCACTCAGCCTCCTGGCTGGAAGGTCACATGGCCCTACCGAACTACAAGAGGGTAGATGTTTGGTGAGCAGTAAATGTTTCTGTCCAAATACAATTTAGCTTCAATGAGTTAACATCAATTTCAAAGTTACCTAACTAACAGTCTTGGCATGGCTGATAGTCTGAAACAACATGCTCCAAATTACCCTTCCAAAACAGTATTTGTCACCACCATTGCTCGTCCAAAGAACAGCTAGACTTGTTTGTGGTAAAGAATACTGGCTAAAGATAATAATTTGTTCTTGCTTAGTCAACTTTTTCTTCCACAAATAAATCATGCCACTCAATGCTGTCAAGCATCGCTTTCCTATGACACTAACAGCATTTTCTCTTCGTCATTACCATAAATGTGTGTATACAACGAATGCTCTATGAGCAGTGGATGGTTTGTTTGTTTGTTCTGGAGGGCAGAAGGTTTCTTTATGAAGTTAAAAACTTCTTATACAATTTTATATTTTTCAAAGGAATATATGTGCATCATTAAAGCAAATTAGGTTTATCACCCCAACCTGCAATGCTGTTACCCCATTCCTCATTCCAGATCCCCACTCCCTACTTTAACTACTCAATTTTTCCTTTGAGGATACAAATGACTAACTAACTTAAAATGCTATTTTATGACTTTCCCCCCCAGGTTTGGACTTATGTGTTAAATTACTGCTATGGGAGATGAAGATTTAGATCTCAGATTCATTTCATCCACTGTCTACTTGCCATTATCCCAATAAAATTATACGTAATTTTTGGTAAATATTCACTAATTATGATATTATGACCATAGAAACATTGTTCACAGCTGGACCAAGTAGTGCATTAAAACTGTATTTCCTTGATTGTACAACTTTTTGGTTTTTTCCCCCCCTGGAGTTTGTAATTGACTTATTTTAAAAATTTTATTGCTCTCCTAGTTTTCCATTTCACTACCAATGATTCATTTATAGTCAGCCAAAGATGTTCCTGCTGGTACAGTCACTTATGTTTACCAGTTTCCTCTTCAGTGAGGAGATGCTATAGAAGGTCTCTGCACCTTTTCCTTCTATCCTCCTTCTCACCTCCAGGACTGGAAGCTTGCAAACTGTATTTGCAGACTCCTTTGACAGCTGACTTCTACTGAAGTCTGCCAATTGGAGGCATTCACAGAAATTAGAGAGTGTGAGAAGGTAGAAGCTGTAATGTTTCTGGCAGGTCCCCTCTCAGTAGCAGACTCAGTGACTCCAGTTCCGGGAGAGTGGAGGCTGACTGTTGGCTCCAACAGTGGTGCCAACAATCCCGACACCATCAGCAGCCACAGGTAAGTAGGCTTCTGCCTGGCTATGGCCAGCATATGAGCTCTTGGCCGCCACTGAGCAACAGGTCAGAGTTAGTGATGTGAGCTCCAAGGAGCACAGACTTGTGGAGGGTTGGGGGCTGGTAGCTGCTTTCTGCATTTCTGGGTGTCTGCCAGCAACACTCACCTTTTGCTCTTTCAATCTTTATAACAATTTGATAACCCAATTCCCTATGTTAAATCGTCTTCATTTTGAAATACCTACAGTGGATTCTGGTTTCTTCTTTGGAAATGGATCAATACAGCATGGCCAGGCCTGCTGCCCTGAATCCTTGTAATAACAACAAGAAAAAGAACAGAGATAACTAGGTTAATGACTGTCTTAGTAATAAATCTCTTTAGATCAGTGCTTTCCAATAGACATACAACAGGAGCCACATTTAAATTTTCCCCAGCAGCCATACTTTAAAAAAGTACAAAGAAATGGTAAAATTAATTTTAAACAAATTTTATTTTATTTTTAATTAAACTTACTGGGATGACATTCGTTAATAAGATCATCTAGGTTTCAAGTATACATTTCTATAATACACACTCTGTATATTGCACTGGGTGCCCACCACTCACAGTCAAATCATCTTCCATCAGCATATATTTGGCCCCCTTTACCCACCCTTTTCCCTCTGGTAACCACCATACTATTGTCCAAACTCATAACTATATTTTATTTTAACCTAACATATCTAAAATATTTTCACTTCAACATGTAATCAAGGCAATACAATTATTAATGAGATATTTGACATCTTTTTTTCATACTCAATCTTTGAGATCTGGTTGTTTTACGCTTACAGCACATCTCCATCAGACTAATCCCATCTGCATCTCAATGGCCCGTGTGGCTGAGGCTATCACATTGGACACCGTATCTTGCCTCCCCCCATCCCAAATCAGCATAAAAGGCAGTGACCTTGTGGTTGAAAGTTATGATCAGGAGGATTCCTCATGGTGTGGAGTGATGAGATCCCTAAACTATGAGGAAGGAGAGAAGGACCAGACAACTGTGCCCATTGCACCAACCCTATGTGTGAGTTAATGCTCTGCTGTCACCATATTGAAACTCTTTAATGCTTTTTAAACAAGAGATTCCACATTATGTAGCTGATGCTGGCCCTCGTACTAACTTTCTAGTTTAAAAATATATACATTTTTCTTGATTTCAGAGCGGAAGGGAGAGGGAGAGAGAACTAAAAACATCAATGATGAGAGAGAATAATTGATCAGCTACCTCCTGCATGCCCCCTACTGGGGATCGAGCCCACAACCTGGGCATGTGCCCTGACCGGTAATTGAACATGACCTCCTAGTTCATAGGTCGATGCTCAACCACTGAGCTACACTGGCCAGACTCTAGTTTTTTTGTTTTGTTTTGTGTTCTTGCCTTTTTGTTCAAATTTCTGGGGGTGTCCCTAAATTTTTATGCTAACTCTTTCCTTGAATCTTTCATTGTTGCTGTCATAATTTCTAATTTCCAAGGAGTCTTTCCTGTTCGCTGGATATTCTGTTTCTTGTGGCATCTTTATTTTTTCAGGTAAGCAATATCTCCTTTCATTCTCCTGAGAATCTTATTGATAAGTTCTTAAAGTTTCTTTTTGCTTTTCTGTATTTTCTCTAATGAGTTCTTCTCCCCCTCTTCCCCCGTGTTCTTGGGAGGACTCAATAGTTTATGTTAGAGGTAAAAGTAGATGCATTTGGCTTGGAGAAGACAAAGGATTTCCCCCCTGATATAAGAGAGAATGAAAAGGTAGGAGACAATACAAGCCTTTTAATGGGAATGAAACAATATTGAGGAAGCTCACCTGAGGCAAACTTCACCTCTGGAAATGCGGAGAACTTGTTTCTCAAACTGTGAGATATCAGAAGGGCAAGAGTTAAAGATCAGAAGGAAATGATTGGACTATCTGCAATGCAGGAAACCACAAAGCTCTGAGTTGAGTGCAGGCTCATCTGCAGTCCAGCAGCCTAACTTTGCCACTGGCCCACTTTCCTGTGTGGCGACCTTCTCCGGGTGGGGGCGATTAGTCTTGGCTGGAGGAGGTGCAAGAAAACAGCTCAAGATGTTGGTCAGGGTTAGGGTTGGGGCAAAGGCAGAGAACAGTGCAGGGATCCTAGTATGAGGGAGAGAGCCCTGTTGAAGTGAAACCCTAGGGAGCTCCTGACCAGAATCTGTCCCCCAAATTTTTCAGACTGTGAGGAGTCAGTTTTCCAGTCCTCAGGGAACAAAAGAGCTGGATGCTGCCAAGAGAGCAGACAGATGTAAAACAATTCTGCAGTTGGGAGTCAGAAGCATGGATTCACTTCCTGGCTGGGGTACCTGGGAAAGCCCCTCAAGGCTGTGAATCAGGCAGGTTGGGCTTAGACCTCCATGTCCTCTTCAGCTTCAAATCCAATAGCTCTAGAATAGATTGCAATCAAAGAGGGACATTTCGGTTGCATCAGATAATATTGGTCTTAAGGAAAACCCCCTGTAAGATGATGCATTTACAAGGAAAACTGAAGTGTAAAACGCCTGGCCTGGCGGAGCCTGCTGCAGAGCTCTCTGAGGAACTCTGTGGACCATTACATCACTCAGCTCGCCGCCCCGCACATTGTCAACTACCACTAGATAGCGCTGTTGGCCCAAGATTTAGTGCATTCCCTAGCCTGGTGGTCCTGGGAGAGCCTGACCTGAATTTAAAATTCCCCTAACCACTGCATTTGATTCAGAAACAAAACAGCAGAAAATGCTGCGCATCCCAGTGAGGTCAGAATATAGCATCTCATGGTACTGCGTGACCCTTAGGCAAGTCATCCATGCTTATTTAAAGTTTGATTTTAGGAAAGTGACTTCAAAATGCAGAGACTTGGGGAGCAGGCGAGCAGTTCTGTGTCCCTCCCCGCAGTCTCAGATGCGGCATGGCATGGCTGGCAGCGCAGTGCGGAGGTGGTTGGCTAGCTAGAAGAAGGGGGGTGTGGGGGGGAGGGCACAAGCAATGTCTGTTTGCTCTGTGCCCAGATGGAAGGGGCTGCAGAGGCCTCCAGAAACTGGGGCTCAGTTGCATGTCTCTAATTCTGGTCCCTCCACCTTTCCTCATTACCCCACCCAGCACTGGGACTGCAGCACTGGAGGACTCTGGCTGACCCCAAACCTCAAAGCCTGTTCCTTCAGGTTGAGCAATGGCCGGAAGCTGGTGGCAAGGGAATAGGCCCTAACTGGGAGGCCCAGTCGTTAGGGACAGCCTATTTACACACTCAAGGGTTCCTGGGAGCCAAGGGCATGCTTCCCAGTAGTATTTTGGAAATAACTATGGCCCTCAGCCCCAGGGGCCAAGCCCCCTGAACATCCTGGCTGTGAGCTCCCTCCTGGGCAGGTGGGCGCTGCAGGCTAAGCCCTGCAGGTCTCCTGGGGAACTGAGCTCAGCTTCCCCTCTGCAGAAGCTGCCTTAACTGCCCCCTGGCTGCTGCTGAGGTCACGTGATCCTCGCGTTTCTGGGCTGTGGACAAGCAGAAGCTGATGAATTTTTCATCGCAATTCACTTCTCTGTCGATCTGAAGGCAGCCTCTGGGGCACGAGCCATTAAGGACTGTACTGTACTGGGGGAGGGGGGGAGCCTACCCCTGTCTGGCTCATTTCTCTCCTGGGGAGAGTCCGCATTTCTCTCACCAATGCTCTTCTTTGTCTCTTAGGCCTGGTTTGAATCCCCAAAGAAAACTGAGGCCTGGGAATGCCATGGAATGGGTAAGGCATGGGGCAAAAGCGGTGAAGGCAGAATGAGCAGATGCACCTGCTTAGTCTAATCGCATATGGGAAAAGCCCTAAGTGGCTCAGCCCAGAGAAGGAGCGTGGGCATTGTCACATCCCTGCCCTCTAGGAGCTCACAGGCTCCTGGGGGAAATAGGACCCACAAAATAAGGCCGAAATAGTTGAATGAAAACATGCTGCATTGTGTGCCAGCCAGTGGGGGTGGGGATGGAGGCTGACTGTGTGTGAACAGAGGAGAGGTCCAGAGGAGAGACGGCACAATGAGTGGCAGGAGGTAGTGAAGAAAAAAGGACCGAACATGTGGCCCCATGAAAAGGCAGAATGAGGGCTGGTCTAACTTTCAGTTTGCAGCTGGAGAGAACACAGCCGTTGTGCCCTTCAGACCACCTAACACACAGACCTTCCAGATGTCTGGAACAGGTATTTTCTTTAAGTCCTCTCCACCCCTAATAGAACAGATATAGAGGGGGAAATCACTACTCAGAGAAAAGGTTTCTGGTGTGTGTGTGTGGGGGGGGGGGTTGGGCGTGGGGGGGGGAGGGTATATTTAGGCATTTTATTTTGTGTTTTTTTATTTTTAATTTTTTATTGTTGACACTATTGAAGATGTCCCCCATTTCTTTCCCTTTGCTCACCTTCACTCAGCCTTCACACCCGCTTCCCCCCATCTGCTGATGAGCACTTGAGCTGTGTCCAGATCTTAGCATTGTAAATAATGCTGCTATGAACATAGGGGTGCATATATTCTTTCTGATTGGTGTTTTGGGTTTCTTAGGATATATTCCTCGAAGTGGGATCACTGGGTCAAATGTGAGTTCCATTTTTAATTTTTTGAGGAAACTCCATACTATTTTCCATAGTGGCTACACCAGTCTGTATTCCCACCAGCAGTACAAGGGGGTTCCCTTTTCTCCACATCCTTGCCAGCACTTGTCATTTGTTGATTTATTGATGGTAGCCATTCTGACAGGTGTGAGGTGATACCTCATTGTAGTTTTAATTTGCATCTCTCTGATGTTTAGTGACCTTGAGCATTTTTTTTTCGTATGTCTCTTGGCCAGCTTATGTACTCTTTGGAGAAGTGTCTACTTTTGTTCATTTTTTAATTGGATTGTCTTCCTGGTGTTGAGTTGTATAAGTTCTTTATAAATTTTGGATATTAACCCCTCATCAGATATATTATTGGTGAATATGTTTTCCCATACAGTAGTTTCATTTTGTTAAAGGTTTCTTTTACTGTGCAGAAGCTTTTTAGTTTGATGTAGTCCCATTTGTTTATTTTTTTCCTGTGTTTCCCTTGCCCTTGGAGAATATTGTCCTGAGAGATGTCTGATATTTTACTGCCTATGGTATCTTCTAGGACTTTTATGGTATCTTCTAGGACTTTTATGGTATCACAATTTACATGTAAGTCTTTTATCCATTTTGAGTTTATTCTTTTGTATGGTATAGGTTGGTGGTCTTGTTGCATTTTTTTCCATGTACCTGTCCAATTTTCTCACCACCATTTATAGAAAAGACTGTTTTTACTCCATTGTATGCTCTTGCTTCCTTTGTCAAATATTAATTGACCATAAAGACGTGGATTGATTTCTGGACACTCTGTTTTGTTCCATTGAGCTATATGCCTGTGCTTGTGCCAATATAGGATGTTTTGATTACAGTGACTTTGTATATAGTTTAATATCTGGTATTGTGATCCCTCCAACTTTGTTCTTCTTTCTCAAGATTGCTAATGATATTCAGGGTCTTTTTTGGTTCCATATACATTTTTGAATATTTGTTCTAGATCTTTTAGGTGTCAGGTTAGATTGTTTATTTGAGATTTTTCTTGCTTCTTGAAGTAGGCCTATTATGCCATGAACTTCCCTCTCAGAACTGCTTTCACTGTGTCCCATAGATTTGGGGTTGTTGTGTGTCCATTTTTATTTTTTTCCAGGTAATTTTTTATTTCTTCTTTGATCTCGTTTGTAGTGCATTCATTGCTATTTAGCCTCCATGTGTTTGAATATTTTTCAGGGTTTTTTAAAATTGTGGTTGATTTCTAGTTTCATTCCATTGTGATCCAAGAAGATGCTTAGTATAGTATCAATTTTCTTGAATTTATTAAGACTTATTTTGTGTTCTAACATGTAGTTTGTTTGAGAATGTTCCATGTGCACTTGAGAAGAATATATAATCTGCAGCTTTGGGATGAAATAGCAATTAAATCCATCTGATCCAGTGTATCATTAAAGGTCTCTGTTTCCTTGTTGATTTTTATCTAGAAGATCTATCCAGTGAAGATAGTGGGGTGTTAAAGTACCCTTCTATGACTATATTGCTGCCAATATCTCAAAGTCCATGAAGAGCTTTTTATACTTAGGTGTTCCTATATTGGGTGCATATATGTTTACAAGTGTTATGTCCTCTTGTTGGATCAATACCTTTAGTATTAATAGTGACCTTCTTTATCTCTTGTTATGGCCTTGTTTTGAAGTCTATGTTGTCAGATATGAGTATTGCTACCCCTGCTTTTTTAAAATTTCTATTTACATTATATATTTTTTTCTATCTGTTTACTTTCATCCTGTGTGAGTCTTTTGTTCTAAGGTGGGTGTCTTGTAGACAGCATATATATGGGTCATGTTTTCTTATTTATTCAGATACCCTATGTCTTTTGAAATGGAGCATTTAATCCATGAACATTTAAGGTTATTATTGATCAGTACTTATTTATTGCCATTTTTTCTTTATACCTATGTTCCTCTCTCTATATGTTTCTTCCTCTTAAAGCAGTTCCTTTAAAATTTCTTGCAATGCTGGTTTGGTTGTAATGAACTCCTTTAGCGTTTTTGTTTTTTGTCTGGGAAGCTCTTTATTTCACCTTCAGTTTTATTTATTTATTTTAAAAATATATTTTATTGATTTTTTTACAGAGAGGAAGGGAGAGGGATAGAGAGTTAGAAACATCGATGAGAAAGAAACATCGATCAGCTGCCTCCTGCACACCTCCTGCTGGGGATGTGCCCACAACCAAGGTACATGCCCTTGACCGGAATCGAACCTGCGACCTTTCAGTCCACAGGCTCACGCCCTATCCACTGAGCCAAACCAGTTAGAGCTATTTCACCTTCAATTTTAAATGATAGCCTTGCTGGATAGAGTGGTCTTGGGTTCAGTTTCTTGCTTTTCATTACTTTGAGTACTTCATGCCAATCCCTTTAGCTTGAAGTGTTTCTGTTGAAAAATCAGCTGACAGCCTTATGGGAATTCCATTGTAGGTAACTGTTTTTCTCTTGATGCCTTTAATATTCTTTCTTAGTTTTTATACTTTGCCATTTTAATTATGATGTGTGTTGGTGTGGGTTTCTTTGGGCTCATCTTGATTGGGATTCTCTGTGCTTCCTGAACTTGTGGGACTTTTTGCTTCATGAGATTAGGGAAGTTTTCTGTCAATATTTCTTCAAATGGTTTTTATATCCCTTGCTTGCTTTCTTCTCCTTCTGGTATCCCTATGATGTGGATATTAGTACATTTCATGGTATCCCAAGGTTCCCTTAAACCAGGGATGGGCAAACTTTTTGACTCGAGGGTCACAATGGGTTCTTAAACTGGACCGGAGGGCCGGAACAAAAGCATGGATGGAGTGTTTGTGTGAACTAATATAAGTTCAAAGTAAACATCATTACATAAAAGGGTACGGTCTTTTTTTTTTATTTCAATAGTTTTATTCATTTCAAACATTTTAACAAGAAGAATGTAAACACTAATTATTATAATTTGAAACTTCAAAAAATGGAGGAATCATAGCACAATAACATACCTTATATTAAAGATGGCAAAGGCAAAATAAAATTGCCTAACAAAGGAAAGGTATAAAAACCTTTCAAATTAAACTTAAATATAATAAAATAATTTAAAACTAAAACAAATAGAAAAGAACAAAATGTGTAAACAGTAAATTAAACATTTTCTTTAGTGCAACTTCCAAATTATGCCCGGGACGTAGATGTAGATGGCAATGTAGACTGGGTTGAAAGGTTTTTGGTCTTTAAAACATCAACTTCAGTGGGAACAGTGTTGTTGGTCTCCTTTTTAGCTAATGCTCTCATACTGTGCTCTCCAGGGGTGTGTCTCCATACATCACCATGATAACGTGTCTACGCATTCCCAGGGTGATGTTTGGGGATGCGTTCGCGGGCATTACAAGGAGCCTCTGGAAGATTGAGAGGTTGTTCCTTCTACTGAATGGGCGGATATAAATCTGCCCACTCAGAAGAAGGAGCTGCGGCCGTGTTTCCCGACGTTGCCATGTTAACACTGCTGCTGGTGAAGGAGTAGAGAGGAGAGCAAGAGAACCCTCCGCTCTTTTGGCTCCGTGGGCCGGATAGAACAGCCAAACGGGCCGGATCCGGCCCGCGGGCCGTAGTTTGCCCACGGCTGCCTTAAACTCTCCTCATTTTGTTTTTGTTTTTGTTAATCCTCACCTGAGGATATTTTTTTCAATTGATTTTTAGAGAGAATGGGAGGAAGAGAGGGGAAGAGAAAGAGAGAGAAACGTTGATATGAGGGAGACACATCAATCTGTTGCCTCCTGCACACCCCCTGACACAGACAGTGATCAATTGGAACCCAGGTACATGCCCTTGACCAGGACTCAAACCCAGACCCTTCAGTCCATGGGCCAATGCTCTAACTATTGAGCCAAACCAACCAGGGGCAATCCTTTTATTTAAAAATTCTTTTTCCTTTCTGTTGCTCTAACTGAGTGTGTTGTTTTGTTTGTTTTTGTTTGTTTGTTTGTTTTGTTTTTACCTTGTCTTCCAAATTGCTGCTTTGATCCTCTGCTTCATCCAGCCTACTTAAAATTCCTTCCAATGTACTCTTGATATCAGATATGGTATTCTTCATTTCTGATTGGTTCTTATTCATGATTTCTATGTTCTTTTTCATGCCGATGTAGTTCTCACTAAGTTCCTTTTAGTTCTCACTAAATTCTTTGAACATCCTCATAACCATTACTTTGAACTCTATGTCTGATAACTTGCTTACCTCCATTTCATTTAGCTCTTTTCTTGGAGATTCCTCCTTTTCTTTCATTTGGTGGTTGTTTCTTTGTCTCCCCATTTTAACTTTCTCTTTGTGTTTGTTCTCTGTCTTAGATAGAACTGCTATGACTCTCAGTCTTCACAGCATGACCTTATGTAGTAGGTGTCCTGGGGGATCCACTGGTGCAATCTACTTGATATCTTATGTCCCATGTGTGATTTATTTGGGCTCTCCTGTTTTAATTTGGTATTATTATTGCTGTCCTGTTTGTGGGTGGAATTTTCCCTCAGACTAACCAGACTGTGTGGCTCGACCCAAACCATGTTGTGCAAGCTGTTGTACAGGTGTCACACACTTGTGTAGACTTTAGGTAAGTTATTTAAATTCTCTGGGCCTTTGTTATTTATAGGCCTTAGCCCACAAAATAGAGTGGTTAAGAAGTTGATTGAAGAGCATTTGAATTGTTGATCAACAGTTTATTATAAAAGGATATAACTCCAGAACAGTAAAATTGGAAGATATGCATAGGTCAAAATATGGGATAAGAGAATGGAGCTTCCATTCCCAATCCTGGTACTCTACTCTTTCCAAGTCTATAAGTCTATAATTAGGTATTTTTTAAAAAATATATTTTATTGGTTTTTTTTACATAAATGAAGGGAGAGGGATAGAGAGTTAGAAACATTGATGAGAGAGAAACATCGATCAGCTGCCTCCTGCACACCTCCTACTGGGGATGTGCCCACAACCAATGTACATGCCTTTGACCAGAATCAAACCTGGGACCTTTCAGTCTGCAGGCCGATGCTGTATCCACTGAGCCAAACCAGTTAGGGGTATAATTAGGTATTTTTAAAAAACAACATATATAATTATAAAAAGTAGTATGTCTTTGTAAATTTTGGCAAAATAAGATAATGTATGAAGACAAAAATAAGAATCACCTAGGTTCCAAGTACACTAATCCTTTTGTTGTGGTTCCTTAAAACATTTATTCTGTGCATGTTTACTTTAGTTGAGACCATACAGTATTTGTTACTTCTTATAAATGGCCAATATACAAATACTAGTAAATGGCTGTGTGAAAAGGACTTCCTTATCTCAAAGTGGAAATCTTCTCAAGGATTCTTAGTGTCCACTGAACTCATCTTCAACACACTTGAGGGGAGAGTGCCAGCCATAGGATGCCAAACTCCAAAGGCATCCCCCAAAACCTCTTCACGAATCATCCCAACACCTCATCCCACATCCTCTATAGGGAGGGCTCAAATTGTGAAATCCCTTCTCAATCACCTTTACAGAAAACCTATGTAGACATTGTTTTGTAGCTTTAATCCTTTTTGGTGTCTTGCTGAAAACATTAAGTAATTTTAACTTTTATTCCAAATGAATAAAAAGACTCATGTAAGACTTTTCTTCTGCAATATTAAATGCAAAAAGAATATGGAGCAAACACTGGTTGGTGTGACTCAGTTGGTTAGAGCATTGTCCCATACACTGAAAGGTCACAGGTTTGATTTCTGGTCAGGGCACTACCCACATTGTGGGTTCTATTCCCTGTCAGGGTGCATAGGTGAGGCAACCAATCAATGTTTCTCTTTCGTGGATTTTCTCTCTTTCTCTAGGATCAATGAAAACATATCCTCCAGTGAGGATTGAAACAAACAAAAAAAAGAATATGCAATAACATTTACAACATTTTGAAAAAAAGCTTCTGTGAACCAAGAATTTTGTTCTATGTCAAATTATCTTTCATATTTAAAGCCAATAGCAAGACATTTTTATTAAATAAGAATATATACCACCTGGTACATTTCTTGGGGAAAAAATAACGTGAAAAGGATTTCCATTTTTGGCTGTGAAGGAGTACTTTGTATCAGAATAACCCTGGTGCTGAAGCACTGTGAAAGCTGAATAAAATAAAATGTAAATTAGTCTGAGCCTCAAAGAGCAATAAAATTGCCAGGATTCCTAGGGCCAAGATGCTAGACAGGAGACAGATGCAGTGAGGTGATTCCTTTCTTTACAACTGTTCTTGTCCTCTTGGAGCATTTGCTGATTCAAGTCCTGGCATGGGGTGTGGAACCCAAACAGAATGTGGCAGTTCATAGCTTGCTTCAGTCAAAAAAAAAAACCTGAAGGTTGAGATACCAAGTTGCCAGACTTGATGAGCCAGAGACACAGAGAAAGGGAACCAAAGAGAACTGAGTCTGTGAGCAATTTCTCTTCAAGGCATTTCCTGATTTCTAAGATGTACATTGAAAAGTTGAAAGACCAGGAAAGCAAAACGAACACAGTCAACTGCTAAGAAGTGTAAAAGGTGAGCAAAGTTGCAGCATGCTGTGGTGCTGGGTGGCGGGAGCTTTCAGTTCAGACCACCAAGGAGGAGGAACTCTGTAAGCACCTCCAGCTGTCAGTTGAGACCCCCAAAGACACAACCTCAGAGTACACGTAAAGATCCAGAGGCCAGCTCTCAGCAACACCCAGCAGGGGTTCTGCAGGCCTAGTTCCTGCTGGGATGCAGGCAGGCTGCCTCCTCGAGGACTCTAATTTCTGCCACAGGCAAGGGAGAGGAAGATAATCTGTTGCAATGCCACATGAGGTTTTGTATTCAATCCTATTTGTTAAGAAAAAAAAAATCTAGAAGGAGAGAGACACTGGCTGGCAGGGTGGAACAAAGGGAGTTGCAGTTTTGTGGGACAATGGGCTGCACCTCTCTTGGAGGTAAATCATTGGATGCTTCTCCATGGGCCAGAGTGGTCTGTGTGGAGGGAGAGAGCTGGCTTGAAACGAGGAGGCCTCAATGGAGGAGTCATGGACTCTACTGAGTCTGTGCAAGAAAATCGGTTAGAAGAGCAGGGATGAAAGAAGCATCCAGTTCAGTTTATTCATTTTTCAGGAGTTGCAGTTGGAAAAATACAACAGGAGAACCACTCAAGTGCCCACCAAAATGTCTATGAGAGAAGGAAGCAGCCAACCATTCATTGGGTAAAAATGGCCCAGCTGCTGTTTGACTCCGTTTTCCTAATGCTCTCCATCTTGGTCTTGATCCTGATAGGGTACCATTGGCAAGCAGTAGTTGAGGGTGAATGCTGGGGGTTGTAGAGAAAAGAGGGATAATACCCAGATTTTCCTCTGCAGGTGACTAGAGATGACTATATTTGACATTAAGTCAAAGAGCTTTGATTACTGTCAGGGACTGGACTGCAATTGTGTTTGCAGCTTAAAGTGACAGTAGGACCTCAGTGTGTAGAGATGCCATGGATACTGACAAGTGTTTCTCTAAAGGACTCTGGACACCTTGAAACAAACATAAATCATCCCTGGAGGGAAGCATTCCTCTGCAAGCCACTCTGAATCCCCCGGTTGAAACTGAGCCACATGTGAGTTCAAAATAACAATTACCTGCACTCACAAAAACAAGCCATAGCTAGTGAGAATTAGCAAAAGTAAACAACAGAGTTAGATCAGTTACTTTAGGTATTAGACTTTCCAGACACAGCATATAAAGTATTGTTTTTTTTTAAGAAATGAAAATGTGGGAAGCATTTGAGAATTTGTTCCCTGGCATATGTTGTGAGTTTGGCTCAAATAAACTTATAAAAATTCTTTTTGTAAGAAGAAATAAAAATGTAATAATCAAAATTACTTAAAAGCAAGAGACTATTAATAATGAACAGATATATTAAAAATGAGCAAATAGAACTTCCAGAAATAAAAATATAATGGTTGAAATTATAGCTTGATGTATGTTTTTAACATATATACAAATTAAAAGAGAATTCATAAACTGGAGAAAGTTTCTGAAGATATTACCCACATAGAGCAAAGAGGAAAAAATATGGAAGGAAGGTAGATAGATGTCTAACATATCTAATCAGAGTTCAAATGAAAGAACAGAGAGGATAGGAAATGGAGGCAATATTTGAAAAGATAGTGTCTAAAATTTTCCAGAATGATAAAAGCTATTTTTCCATGAATATAGGAAAGACAAGCAGAGTCAGTTAAAATATATTTCATTATAGTATTTCACTGATACATCCTATCTAATAAAAGAGTAATATGCAAATTGATTGTCACTCCAACACACAAGATGACTGCCCCCAAGTGGTCAAAGATGGCTGCCCTCATGTGGACACAATATGGCCACCACAAGATGGCCAGCAGGGGAGGGCAGTTGTGAGGGACCAGGCCGGCAGAGGAGGGAAGTTGGGGGCGACGGGGCCTGCAGGGGAGGGCAGTTGGGGGGGGGGACCAGGCCTGCAGGGGAGGGCAGTTAGGGGTGACCAGGTTTCCAGGGGAGAGCAGTTGGGGGGAGACCAGGCCTGCAGGGGAGGGAAGTTTGGAGGGACCCAGGCCTGCAGGGGAGAGCAGTTAGGGGCGATGAGGTTGGCAGGGGAGGACAGTTAGGGGTGACCAGGCCAGCAGGGGTTGGCAATTAGGGGCAATCGGGCTGGCAGGGGATCAGTTAGGCATCAATCAGGCTGGCAGGGGAGTGGCTAGGGGGTGGTCAGGCTGGCAAGCAGAAGCGGTTAGGGGCAATCAGGAAGGCAGGCAGGCGAGCAGTTGGGAGCCAGCAGCCCTGGATTGTGAGAGGGATGTCTGACTGCCGTTTAGGCCCGGTCCTACTGGGAATGGGCCTAAACAGGCAGTCGGACACCCCTCGAGGGGTTCCAGATTGGAGAGGGTGCAGGCTGGGTTGAGGGACACCCCCCCCCCAGCCCCTGTGCCTGAATTCCGTGCACTGGGCCTCTAGTTGTGATAAAAGACAAAGAAAAGATCTTAAAAGGACCCAGAAAGAAAAGACAGGTCACCTGCAACATACAGAAAATTATTACATCAGAATTTCTACCAGCAAAAATGGAAGCCAGAGGACAGTAAAATAAAATAAAAATCTCAAAGTGTCATGAGTAAATAACTATTTAAAATTCTCATCCTACTAACACTATGTCTTCATATGGGCAAATTAATGTCATTTTTAGGCAAACAGGAAAAGAGGTTAGCTCCAAGAAACTTGAACTTCTGAAGAATGTACTTTAGAAAAAAGAAAAGTGGTACCAGAATACCAATAATTAACTGTTTAAAGGGTAATATTAATAATTGTCTTATTTGTGATGTTTTAAAAAAGTAGATAAAATGAAAATAATGGAAAACAATCACAGATAATATAAAGGGAGGTGATTGAAGTGAAAGTTTTTGTATTTCTTATGAGGAAATTAGAGATTTTTCCTAGCTTTATTTAGATATATTTGGTATATAACATTGTACAAGTTTAAAGTGTACATTGTGAAGATTTGGTAATGTGTATATTGTAAAATTATTATCACAATAAGGTTACTTAACATTTTCATATCTTCATATAATTATAATATTTTTGGTGGTAAGGACATTTAAGATTTACTCTCTTAGCAACTTTTAAGTAGTATTGCCAACCATAGTCACCAGGCTGGATATTAGAATCATAGATGAATATATGAGACTAGAGGCCCAGTGCATGATATTCGTGCATTGCTGGGGGGGGGGGGCACCCTAAGCCCAGCCTGCACCCTCTCCAATCCGGGACCCTTGGGGGATCTCTGACTGCCTGGGGATTGGGCCTAAACCGGCAGTCGGACATCCCTCTCACAATCTGGGACCATTGGCTCCTAACTGCTCACCTGCCTGCCTGCCTGATTGCCCCTAACTGCCCCCCCCTGCTGGCCTGGTCACCCCCAACTGCCCCGCCCCCCCGCAGGCCTGGTCACCCCACACAGCCTGCTGCTCAGTCGTTTGGTCACCCCTCACTAACCCCCCTGCTGGTCTAGTCGCCTCACGCAGCCTGTTTGGTCGTCCGTTCGGATGCGATGGTTGCTTAGGCTTTTATATATATAGATTATTCATTTTATAACTGGAAGTTTGTATGTACCCTTTGACCAACATTTCCATCTAAACCCTTAGACCCTCACAATCACTATTCTACTCTCAGTTTCTATAAATTTGGCTCTTTTTAGCTATCACATGTAAATGAAGTCATACGGTATTTGTCTTTGTCTGTTTGACCTGTCTCACTTAGCTTAATGCCCTCAAGGTTCATCTATGTTGTCATAAATAGGATTTCCTTCTTTATTATGGCTGAAAAAAATTCCATTGTGTGTGTGTGTGTGTGTGTGTGTGTGTGTGTGTGTGTGTGTGTATAATTTTTAAAAATCTATTTCTTTGTCCATGGACACTTAGGATACTTAGGTTGTTTCCAATGAATATGGGAGTGCAGATATATCTGCGATAGTGATTTCATTTAATTTGAATATATTTGTAGCAGTACTTTTAATATTTTTTGTAATCTCCATATTGTTTTCTATAGTGACTATACCAATTTACAATCCCACCAACAGTACACAAAGGTTCCCTTTTCCCCACATCTTCACCAACACTTGTTATATCTTCTCTTTTTTTCTATTAGCCATTCTAAAGGGAGTGAAGTGACATCTCACTGTTGTTTTGACTTGCATTTCTCTGATGACTAGTGATGTTGAGCATCTTTTCATATGTCTATTGGTGATTTGTATGTCTTCTTTGGAAAAATGTCAATTCAGTAAGAGGGTAGAAATTTGATTAACTCTTGACATTGTTATATTTGCATGATAAAATATCAAGGGTGACCACTGAAAGGATAAAAATAGTGTTTACAATTTTCACATTAGCAGAGGGGAAAGATTGCCTCAGGGGTGGGGAAGGGGAGAAACCAAAGCTCAATCAACCAAAAAGCATAAAAAGAGAGAAAAAAAAAGAAGCATGGAAAATGTGGGATAACTAGAAGCAATAAATATTAAGAATTAAATTTACCAATTGAAAGACAATCAGAATGGGTTAAAAACAAAATCCAGCTATTTGACTTTAGAAACAATAAACTACAAATTAAGGACATAGCAAGGTTAAGATGATAAATCAGGCCAAAACAAAGCAAAACAAAACAACCTACAAAAACAACAAAAATTATTAAAGATATAGAGGTTAAATATGAAATATTAAAAGATTCAGTTCAGCAGTAGTATATAACAAGTCTAAATTTATATACATTAATGAAGTGGATACAAAATATAGAAAGCAAAATCCACACAAGCTCAAGAAGAAACAGACAAATCCCCTGTCATATTGGGAGGTTTCAAACTACCTATCTAGTATTTGATTGGTTAAGAAGATGTAGACAAGGGTAGAGAAGATTTGAAAATATAGTTAACAATTTGTCTTAATGGTATATATTGAGCACTGTACCCAAAAACTGGAGGATAAACTCTCTTTTCTAGAGTGCATGTAGCATTTGCAAAAATTGACATGTATTAGTTCTTAAAGCAAGTCTAGAATAGCTTCAAAGAATTACTATCAGCGAGACATAAACCAGAATTTGAATAAAAATAGTAAATACAAAAACCAAAGAAAAAGCTAAAGAAGTAAGTTCAGGAAAATCTAAGTCATTATATGAGAAAAGTACAAAGTTTAAGAATTAATGAACTAAAGAGCCTGCTTTAGTTAAATCATTACCCAAGAAAGTAGCAGGAATGAAAAAAATAACCAAGATACTCCTGCAGAAGGAAAAGGTTGAGGTGGGAGAACTTGCCTATCAGACATCAAAATTTAGTGTCTATAACAAAAGCTTAATATGCTAATTAGACTGGACATTCTTCCAGAGGTCCTTCCGGAGATCCTTCTGGATGACCTTCCAAACGAAGCCGGGGCTGCGAGGGAAGCCCGGGTCCTGGGTGCCTTTCTTCAATGTCAATAAGGAAGAACTGGACAAAGTCTATGAAACATCTGTTTGCAAACATTGGACACCTGGCAATGCAGAATTTTGATCACTGAGAGAAGGGAAACAAAGGGAGAAGGCCTTAATATGTATGTCCCTGATTTTCTGCCTGGAGAAACTTTCTGGATCATACATAGTACCTGGAAGGGAATTCTAAACAGAGCATCATTGAGATGATGATGAGAGAGAATCATTGATTGGCTGCCTCCTGAATGCCCCCCACTGGGGATCTCATTGAGTTGGGGAAACAGATCAGGGATCAGGAGGCTGCAGTGGCTGGACTTTGTGGGCCAGTGTATTAGAGAGAAGGGCATTGCCCACATAAAGAGCACCAAACATCTGCATGAGGTCTCATTGAGTCTCCAGCTGAATACTGTGCCCTGCATGCTTAGAATGAGATTTCAAGTGGTGGGTCAAAGAACAATTACTGAGAACAGAACAAACTACTAGGAAGCTATAGGCTAAACAAGTCCCAGCACTAACAAAGAATTGAGAGATGGTAGAGTTCTGATCCCACACAGTAATGAGACCATTTTGAACATCTGGTACAGTTAATAGAGACCTCAGAAGGACCATGCCTTGATATTAAGGCTAAATAGCCCTAGATTAAAGACCACCATAAGTCCATACCAACAGAGCTTAAATTCAAGTCTTGAAAGCTGATCTGCAGGCAATTTAACTGTCTTCGAAGTAAAGCTGCTCTTTAAAAGAAGCACAAAAATTTTAGACACTTAGCAATAACTGGGAAGAAGCAAGAAAATGGGAATAAAAATTAGGAAATATAAATAGACTAAAAAAACAATAATGATCAAAAGCAGACAAGAATTTTAGACAGCTATTATAAATATGTTGAGAAACTTAAAGGAAACCATGAACATAATAAGGAGATAAATAGAAAATATAGAAAAGAACAAAGTGTGCCCTAGCTGGTTTGGCTCAGTGGATAGAGCATTGGCCCCTGGACTGAAGGGTCCCGGGTTTGATTCCCCTCAAAGGCATAAGCCTGGGTTGCTGGCTTGATCCCCAGTGGGGGGCATTCAGGAGGCAGCCAATCAATGATTCTCTCTCATCAATGATGCTTCTCTCTCTTTCCCTCTCCCTTTCTCTCTGAAATAAATTAAAAATATATATAAAATTTAAAAAAAAGAGCAAAGTGGAACTTGTAGAAATAAAAGATCTTATATAATACTAGTAAAAGGCTAATATGCAAATGTACCAAACGGTGGAACAACCGGTCGCTATGATGCTCACTGACCATCAGGGGGCAGACACTCAACGCAGGAGCTGCTCCCTGGTGGTCAGTCACTCCCACAGGGAGAGCATTGCTCAGCCAGAAGCCCTGAGCTGGGCTTACGGCTGGTGAGTGCAGCAGTAGTGGCAGGAGCTTTCTTGCCTCCGCAGCAGCGCTAAGGATGTCTGACTGACAGCTTAGTCCCGCTCCCCGGACTGCAAGAGGACTCTTGGACTGCGAGAGGGCACAGGCCGGGCTGAGGGACCCTCCCCCCTGCCTTTGAGTGCACAAATTTCATGCACCAGGCCTCTAGTAAAGCTATAATCATTATTATAATACCAGCATTAGCTCAGATATACAGAAGAACAGACTAAAGGAACAAAGAATTGAGAACCAGAAACAAACCACAGGTATAGAAGTGTGATTTCCTCAGTAGGATTAATATCAATTAATGGTATGGAGGTAATTGTTTATTTATGTGGAAAAATAAAATTGGATCCCTTTGTTATACTGTATACCCAAATCAATCCCGAGTGGATTAGAAGAAATTTTAAGGAAATGCCCTTATATTCTTATAATATGAAGGATTTCTTCAAAAAAAGATAAAACTGGTAAAAGAAGAGGGGGACATATTTAACCATGAAGAGAAAGGCAGGCCCAGATGAAGCAGGGCATTGTAGGCTCCAGAAAGGAACCTGGTGCTTATACTGAGTGCCATGCAAAGGCACTGGAGATTTTTGAGTAGGGGATTTTTGTGATATGATTTATTTTTTAATAAGTTCCTTTGGCTGCCTTGTAGATAATAGACAAGGGGCAAGAATGGAGATAGGAAAGTAGTGATGGAAGGCGGTTATGATGGAAGTCTAGTCATGAGATCAGAGAGCTTGGACAGGGGTGGTTATGGTGGACATAGAAGGGAATGGATTCTGGAAGAGGAGCTGGTAGAGTTGGTGTAGCTTATAACTGAGTGAGCCAAATCAAAGATAAGTCTGATGATTTTGGCCTGAGCAGCTGTGACACTATTTACTGAAATGGCATATCTGAATAAGGAACTATTTAAGGAGCAGCTGAGAAAAGATTCAAGAGTTCTATTTTGCCTACTAGTCAACCAGTCAGTTTGGTAAAGAAGGCATTTAGGTGCACAAATGTGGAGGGTACTGCGGAGGTCAGGAGTGGAGATAACCAAATTTGGAGAGTCATCTGGTCTTTACAGTCATAGGTTAGGAAACATAGGTTGGGGCCATGAAACAGAGACTTTATAAGGCAGACAAAGACATTTTACTTAACTTTGAATCCTTTATATGAATATTTACATTCAGCACAAATATATGCTCAAAAGTACTTAAGGATTAAAAGTTCCTGAGATTAGTTGTGTATCAAATGTCCTCCTTTCTTATAATGTACAAAATAAATAAATAAATAAATAAATAAATAAATAAATTAATTAATTAATTAAATAGAATTTTACACTTTCTCCCACTGGTTAATGTTAGTAAATATTGAGATGTTTTAGTATTTGTACTATTGATGGAAAACACAGCAGGCAGAATCAGAAGAATGGGGATGTCCTGCTAGCTGTCACTTCTAAGGTATAAGACTTTAGAGTAAGTCATTCAGGCTTCCTTTTTTTAAAATCCCCACCCAAGGATATTTTTTTCCACTGATTTTTAGAGAGTGGAAGGGAGAGAGAATGAGAGAGAGAGAGAAAGAGAGAGAGACAGAGAGAGAGACATGTGAAAGAGACACATCCATTGGTGCTCTAACCACTGAGAAAAACTGGCCAGGGCCATTCAGGATTCATTTTTAGGAATTTCTCACCTGTTAACATAAGGGTCTTGGCTCAAATAACTTCTAATATTTTGTTACTAAAACTGAAATGGCATTAAAAAAAAAAAAAACTTCATTAACAGCAACATTAGCCCTAGCTGGTTTGGCTCAGTGGATAGAGCGTCAGCTTGTGGACTGAGGGGTCCTGAGCTCGATTCCAGTCAAGGGCACATGCCTGGGTTGCAGGCTCCATTCCCAGTGCGAGGTGTGCAGGAGGCAGCCGATCAATGATTCTCTCTCATCATTGATGTTTCTATCTCTCTCCCTTCCTCTCTGAAATAAATTTAAAAAAAAAATAGCAACATTAGCATTCCTGTAGGAGGAAATGCCTTTGTTTAAAACTTAATAAATTATATGGGTTAATGGGAGAAAATAAAATGAAAGAGCTAAATGTTCTGTGCTAGAAATAAATCATTATTCTTAGTATAGTACTGATGTTACTATGAGAGAGGGATAGAGAGGAGAAGACAAAGAGAAGGAAGTTGGCAAGATGCTAAGGGGCAGAAGCTTTGTATATGTTGGTGTAACCCAGCCTTGGGCAAACTACGGCCCATTTTCCGGATCTCGCTGTTCTATCCGGTTCTCTTGCTCTCCCCTCCGCTCCTTTACTTTGAATTTATATTAGTTCACACAAACACTCCATCCATGCTTTTGTTCCGGCCCTCCGGTCCAGTTTAAGAACCCATTGTGGCCCTCGAGTCAAAAAGTTTGCCCACCCCTGGAACCAGTGAAGGATTCATGACCAGGCAACCAAAAGTGGTTTGGGAACAGGATAATGCTCTGGTTGCTTTCTGTTGTTTGCATTGCTGTGATATAAATTCCTTTGATTTTCCCCAATGTCCGGTAAAGTCTGCCATGTCAAGTATTGGTGTGAGAATTGGTTTTACTTATTTGCTTTTTGGGTGAGTTTTGTTTGTCTTTGTGAAAATGAAGGAAAATACCATGTTCATGTCTGGATTGATTTGGTATAGAATGGAGACACAGGGACTATTAATTGTTATATGATTTATATTTACAATGAATTCAGGCAAAATGAGGGCTTACAGCCAGGAGTAACCAATGAAAGTCTCCCTTGGGAAGTCATAAATCTTTAGCAGGACATTAAGCTGCCCACAAATCTTGATACTGTTCAAGCCAGAGGAATGAGAAGACCAGGGTGATTCCAGCTCTCACAGGCTCTCTGTTCATCAAACTTGTAGATTTTGGAAGAATACTCAGTAAACAAAACAGTTCCTGATATAATACTTATTTTATTATGACACACTTTTTTTCACTATTAGAAACAGTTCCATCTATGTCTTTTTTCTCTCCCTCTGATATTAATAAAGATATAACACCTTTCATTTGCTCATTTATATATTTTTTTAATAAATCTTTATTGTTCAGATTATTACAGCTGTTCCTCTTTTTTCCCCCATAGCTCCCCTCCACCCGGATCCCACCCCACCCTCTGCCCTTACCACCCCCCCACACTGTCCTCATCCATAGGTGTACGATTTTTGTCCAGTCTTTTCCTGCACCCCCACACCCCCTTCCCCCGGAGAATTGTCAGTCCACTCCCTTTCTATGCCCCTGATTTTATTATATTCACCAGTTTATTCTATTCATCAGATTTTTTATTCACTTGATTTTTAGATTCACTTGTTGATAGATATGTATTTCTTCATAATTTTTATCTTTACCTTTTTCTTCTTCTTCCTCTTCTTAAAGAATACCTTCCAGCATTTCATATAATACTGGTTTGGCAGTGATGAACTCCTTTAGCTTTTTCTTATCTGTAAAGCTCTTTATCTGACCTTCAATTCTGAATGATAGCTTTGCTGGGTAGAGTAATCTCGGTTGTAGGTTCTTGGCTATTCATCACTTTGAACATTTCTTGCCACTCCCTTCTGGCCTGCATAGTTTCTGTTGAGAAATCAGCTGACAGTCATATGGGTACTCCCTTGTATGTAACTAACTGTTTTTCTCTTGCTGCTTTTAATATTCTCTCTTTGTCTTTTGCTCTTGGCATTTTAATTATGATGTGTCTTGGTGTGGTCCTCTTTGGATTCCTTTTGTTTGGGGTTCTGTGCACTTCCTGGACTTGTAAGTCTATTTCTTTCACCAGGTAGGGGAAGTTTTCTGTTATTATTTCTTCAAATAGGTTTTCAATATCTTGCGCTCTCTCTTCTTCTGGCACCCCCATAATTCGGATGTTGGTATGCTTGAAGTTGTCCCAGAGGCTTCTTACACTATCTTTATATTTTTGGATTCTTTTTTCTTTTCTGGTTGGGTGTTTTTTGCTTCTTCGTATTTCAAATCTTTGACTTGATTCTTGGGAGCCTCTAGTCTGCTGTTGGATCTCTGTATATTATTCTTTATTTCAGTCAGTGTATGCTTAATTTCTAGTTGGTCCTTTTTCATATCCTCGAGGCTCTCACTAAATTTATCGGCAGTTTCTAAAAAATTCTTGAAAAACCTTATAACTGTGGTTTTGAACTCTATATCTAGTAGTTTGCTTTTCTCCATTTCTGTCATTTGTGACCGTTTCTTTGTCTCTGCATTTTGGCTGCTTCCCTGTGTTGATAGAGTGGCTTTGTGTGGTAGGTGTCCTATAGGGCTCAGTGGCTCAGCCTCCCCAATTACCTGAGGTGGACACTCTTGGTGAACCCCTTTGTGAGCTGTGTGCACAGTCCTGTTGTAGTTAAGCCTTGATTGTTGTTGGTATCCCTGGGAGGAATTGACCTCCAGGCAAATTGGCTGTGAGGATCAGTTGTGTCTTCTGTGCTGAAGACTCCCTTATGGGGCAGGACTTGCTTCAGTGGGGGCTTTGGTGCTCACTGAGTCTGCCCCCTGAGTGTGTCCCTTATGGATCTGAGGAGTTGTAATCTGGATGGTCCCACTCTGACCACTGGATACTGGCTCTTGGATCTCCAAGGAGGTGCAAATATAGCTCTGTCTGAAGTCACCCAGCAGGAGCTGTGGAGAGATCTGCAGATTCCTTTTCTTTGTTTGGGGTTTGGAGGTGCCCAGATGAGGTCCAGCTGTGAAGCAGTGCAAGCTGCTGTGGGGCCTTGGAAGTTCTGTGGCTCTCTGACCCAGCTACAGTTTGTTAGGTAATTTTAGATTGCAAAGGGCCAGGCCATTCATATGCAAAAGGCTCTGCACACAGCTGGGGTGGGGTTGTAAATTGGGTGGGGCAGGGTCTCAGGGAATCAACCAGGTGGAGCAAACAGCAATGGCTGACCTTCAGCCCTGCCCTAAGAGGGCCCCAGGTCTCAGTGTCCCACGGTAATGGCTGCAAGCACCTCTGAGAGAAAGCCGCCCTTGTGTTCCGGCCTGATGCCAGACAGTCCAGTTTCCCCCCATATGAGTCTGGGTCCCCAGAGTCTCACCTGGAACTGGAGTTCAGAGAGGTCGGGAGCTTGTGTCTCCCTCCTGTTTGAAAAAGACAACTGCGTACTCAGTTGCCAGCCCTTCTGCACGCATGCTTCTGTACCTCTGCACTTTACTTCTGCACCTCCTCTGAGTCTCAGTGTGCTTTTCTCTTCCCTTCTAGTTGTAGAATTTCCACTCAGCCAGACTTCCTGTGGTTCTGGATGATGTCCATTTTGTCTCTTAGTTGTAGTTTTGAAGTGGTTGTGTGAGGCAGCAAGTTCAGGTGTTTACCTATGCCGCCATCTTGGTTTCTCTCTGCTCATTTATGTTTTCATCTAGCTCAGGGGTGGGGAACTTCTTTTCTGCCAAGGGCCATTTGGATATTTATAACCATCCACGGCTATCTAAAATTATCAACTAAAAAATTAGGCTGCTATATTTGGTCAAACATTTAATCAACTCACCCTAATACCTTGGCAGGGCCAGACCAAATGATTTCCAGGGTTTTATATGGCCGGTGGGCCAGACATTCCCCACCCCTGAGATTCTAGCTTTTCATGAGAATTTGTGGAGAAAAATAGCATGTTAGACACATGTGCTTGTATTTACAGGTGAGTCAAAAGTTAAAATAAAGTATTTTCCAATACAGAATGAACAACAATTGATAATTGTGATTTTCAAAGGTGTCTTGTTTGTCTCCACAGCATAACAAGGAACTCTTCTACTTGATGAGGGAGAGATGCAAAAACTTGGACTTCTTTGGAAAGTTGCTTGAGATTTACCTAAGTTGTTTTAAAATTTCCTCTTAGTTACATCCATCATTTATTTTCCCCTCTAATTACTCTAAAATGAAAATAAAAAATAACCCATGAATAACTTCTAAATTTTGAATTTGCCTGAAAACATTTTTGTGAAGAATGTAAAAACAAAAGTGTTTCCTAATAACTTCTATTTGCTGATCCTGTGTAATAACAGCAGTTGAAAGAGGAGAGTAAAAGTCATCCAGAGTCTGTAAGTGAGCTCTTCACTAACTCTAGTGGGAGGAACCTCTGGCCTGGAGAAATCTCCTCTCAAGGAGCAGGGTGGGCTTTGGGGTGAGGGATCTGAAACACTGGAGAACAGGAGAGGGTCCTGGAGACTGGAGAAGGGCAAATGTAGCCTTAGTTTTCTTAAAAAGGGGTTAAGGTAGATTTTGCTAACTAATACCAGTGAGCTCATCATATTTCCTTTCATTCATTAAAAAAAAATGGTATTCCATATTTTGACATGCCCTGACTCTTTAACCAACTCACTGTGATGGTTATGAGTGTAGAGTGTGGGGCCAGGATAACTATTTTGGAATTTCAGCTCTCCCACATATTGTTTGTGAAATCTTGAGCAATGTAATATCTTTGAACTTCAATTGTCTCATCTATAAAGTGGGAAGAGTCATAGAGCTATGGAGGGGATTGTCAAAGTTATGAGGAGAATGCGTGACAGTAACTGGCATGTTGTAAACACTATGCAAAGATTAGTGTAGTCAATCCAAATATTTTTATTGGGTATTTAGATTTTGACCCTGTTTTATTTGTTTAAGCATAATTTATGTTTTGATAAACATTCATTTACAAAAGTCTTCAAAAACACTTCTGGTTGTTTCCTTAAGATAAATTCTTGGATGCAAAAATATTTGGTGGGAAGGTATACAATTTTAAGCCTTTTGATTCCGACTTACAAATTGGCCACCAGAAAAGACTTTCCCATCCCACTGAAACACGAGGCACTTCCAGTGAAAAACAAATGTGTGTGTGTGTATAACCCAATTTGCTGATGTGCAGGAATGTGGAAGTAGTATTTCACTGTTATTTTAATTTGCATTTATTTGATTAGGACTCTTCACTTGATTAATGTTCTAAACCATTCTTCTATAATTCTAGTCCCACTTGCTAGCCACTCCTATTATTTCGGCAGCTATCTTATTTTCCTTACTGGTGGATATAGATCATCAGTTCTTTTAACCATTTATCATATGAAATAGTTTACAGAATAGGTTGCCCTATTCTGAATGTATTCTAGTTTGTCATTGTCCCTCTTAAAATATGGTGCAAGAACAAACATAATACTCCATGTGTGGTCAGACCAGCTGTTCTGTGTGCCAAGGAATAAGATCGTTCAATTATATTGTGTTTTTCTTTTGAGAATGCATTAGTGTGCAGTTCCCTTTGAGCTCTTATTGAATTTTATAGTGATTTAGAGTGGATTTAGACCAGAATAGTTTTTGCCTAAGAACTATTTTTTAAAATTGTGTTTCAAATGGCTTTTCCCCTCTTACTTGTTACATGTTGCCCTAGGACCACCTGGTGTAATTATTATCTTTTGGGCTCTGGATTCTATACCTCCATTAGTGTATCACTGGATTATATTAGCTATTTTAGCAGCCATATTGCACTTAGAGCTGGTGGTTAATGGATTCTCTCTCTATAAAATGATTGAGGCACATATAAGAGGAATGGAAGTGGCTAGAAAGGGGAAGAGAGACCATTTAGAGTTTTTCTGATTATTCCTCTGGTTCACCAAAGATCCATGGTTATTACCACTATTGCTGTAAAAACTTACAAAATGCATACATCCTGTGGAAATAAATTCCCTATGCTCATGCATTTCATTACCTGCAATACTTAAGGAAGAAGGTGGTGGACTGATGAAATATTTTGAGAGAAGGTAATTTGCATGTTTATGTGTGAAGCTGTCTTACAAATTTGATATACTGTATTTTATTTTATTTATTCAAAGGTCTGGGGCTATTATGACCTTTGAGGAGGCTTTAGGGAATTAGCTATTATGTTAGAACCAAGAACTGGCTTAAATTTGAATGTTACTGGAGCTAAGTGATGGGATATACAGAATATCAGACCTAGAAGCACTGGTGGGAAGGTAGGTATTGTGATCAGAGTGAAAACTATTTAGTAAACTAAGTATCTAGCTTGATTCTGAGGACTAAGATTTTAAGAGCTCTCTAGACTGTTGAAGCACAGAGAACACAACTGGAAGAGACAGATAGCCTGCTGAGTCTAGTGGGCTCTGGTATAGAGGGATGAAAGAGGCATGCATGGTCAATGGAAAGCTAACTCACTTGGATAAGGCTCTCCATTGGCAGTCAACTAGTGTCAATCTCCTATGGCCATGCCCTCTTCTATCTTAAAAGCTGCTGAGTGATTTTATGAGGTGATGTCTACTAGGCATGAATCTGGAGTGAACTAAGTAAAAAAGATGGAGGAGAGAAGAGGAATGGGCATAGTAATGGATAATTGTGATCTTTTTTAGCCATAGTATCAAATGCAGTAAGTGAAGTTAGCCTGGGTTATTCTTAAATATTATACTGAGAGGAGTTATTTCATTATATGACGTATTTAAAATACTAACCCAAATGGTTGCTTATAACTGAAGATTTATTATTTTAGCTTAAAGAAGAGACACAACTTTAATTTTTATTAAATGCTACACTAGCCATATTCTTTGATGAGAACCTTCATTCTATCAATGAGCTCTTGGATAGATCCACTTGTTCCATTGCATATGTTTGTAATTGGCACTGATATTTAAGCTCTTTGGTATAGAAACATGTCTTACCCATAAAACTCAATTGATTTATTCAGCAACTGCAAATGCCATTTTATTTATAGAATATGAACTTTGAGACACCAGTTTTCCTTCCTTTGCCATGGAGTCCAAAAAAATAAAATGGCTCCTTTATATTTACAGTAACTCACAAGTTCAAAGATCCAAAATGCGCTATCATATACAAGAAATAAATAAGGGATTGCAAAGGAAATCTAATGTAATTGTCACAGTGCTTGAGATCTACACTCTCTAGAGAGAAGCTTCAGGAACATGCTGTACCTTTCTAAGGCAGATCTGCTTGGTGTTGGGTTTGCCAGAACATTCTTTTAAAAGGAGCTAGCTTCCCTGCTGAACAGGGCGTTAATTTTTCATGGACTTATACTGTGTTGAAGAGCATGAAAAGGATGAGAGAGCTTTAGGAAAATAGTGTTGAAACAAAATAAAAGAAGCTTTGCTCAGGTTTGAGAAAGAACATGGAGATTGTAGTTGAAAGTTTGCTTGTTAGCAGAGACAGAAGGTAAATACAGAACATTTTAATGCAGTTACCCGTTGGTACAAATTTCCTGGGAAAGGAAGCAAGGTAGTGCCAAGAGTAGGCCATTTAGAATCTGACCAGACACTATTTGAGAGCCAGTAATGATCGTATTTCTACGCTGGCAGGAGAGGCTGCCTGAGAAAGGGTTGCTTGACCAAAGGCAGCAACGTCTGCCACGGCCTGAGGTAAGTCACCAGCCATCTGGGCCTCCAACTCACCACCTGTTAAATGAGGGAATGTTAAAATTTTTCTCTGATTATAAAATTACCCAAATCTACATCAAAGAGTTTTAGCACATAAAATAGTATTTTTATTTTAAAGTTGTATTGGAGCTGCTGTTTACAATAGAAGTTATGCTAATATGCACCTTTCCCCTTCTGTCTCTTTATATTGATGCTATGTATTAAAGCTATGTTTTTCTTTCTTCCTTCCTTTCTTTCTTTCTTCCTTCCTTCCTTTCTTTCTTTCTTTCTTTCTTTCTTTCTTTCTTTCTTTCTTTCTTTCTTTCTTTCTTTCTTTTTTTGTTTGTTAATCCTTTTGCATGTGCCCCCACAGGACTAGGGATCAAATCTGCAACCGAGGTATGTGTCGTTGACCAGGAATTGAACCTGAGCCCCTTCGGTGTGAAGGCTAATGCTCTAACCACTGAGCATACCACCATAGCAAGCTGTGATTTTTTTCTGTGCTTCTCAATACTTGCATATTTAAAGCCAACACTTTTACCAAAAACAATCACACTCTCAGACATTATTTAATGTCAATTAGCCACCACTTGACCTCCAAGTATATAAAAGTCAAAGTCACAGTGGATTTTTTGTTGTCTTTTGCCACCTGACTTTACTTTCATTTTGGACCTCAGGTCTGTTGTCGCTGGTCATGGTACTGAGGGCTGTGGTAGGGAACTTCTAAAATGGTCCTGGTGATCCTCACCTCCTGGTGCTCACACCTTGGTGTAATATTGTCCTCTTAATTGTGGGCAGGACCTAGTAACTTGTTTCTAATAAGCAGAATATGGCAAACATGAGACTGTGGCTTCCATCTTGGACACACTTTCTCCCATTCCTTCTCCCCTCCATCCCTTCTTCCCCGCTCTGAGGGAGTCAGGTTGCTGTGTTGTGAGCTGCCTGCCCTACAGAGAAACCTAGATAGCAAGGAGCTGAGGGGGGCTTCTGAGCAACAGCCAATGAAGAAATGAGGCCCTCAGCCCACCAGCCCACAAGGAACCAAATCACATGAATGAGCTTGAAAGTAAATCCTCCCCCACTTAAACATGCACTGTAACATTTTTCCTTAAATTTATGAGTTATTGGGAAAGTTTGAAATTTTATTTTATGTGTTTTCATTCTTTACTTACATAAATATCCTTGTGTTACATATTACATTCCAGTTTTTACTTTTATTTCTTCACTCTATGTTTTTGAGATCCACTTGAATTTCTTATGTAAATGCAGTTCACTACTTCTGATTATTATTGTAGGCATTTCACTTGTTCGTTTTCAAGTGATGGGTACTGAGGAGGCCTCTAAGTACTTGCTACCTCAAAATAACATTGTGATGGACATCAGCACACCTGTCATCTCATGCATGTGGCTGTTCATAGCTAGTAGTTGAGATGAGTGAGTCAATTCATGGATAATTAAGGATGCTTTCAGCATTCTTTCTTAAAAGTGGCTCAAATCCTAAGAATTTAATTGTCTCAAATGACAAGAATTCTAGAGGAATCATTGGCAGCTCAGTTATGCAATCAAAGGCCCAAACGTGTTCCATCTTTCTTCTCTACAGTCGTTCTCCATAGGTCCATGTTGTTTTCTCCAGTGGTCACAGGTGATTGTAGCAGCTCTGGGCATCACTTACAGCTGTGAAGAAAAAGAGGGTGATAGCTTCCCATGCACCTCTTTTATTATAGAGGAATACTTACACCACAAGTCCTTTAGTAGATGTCCCCTTGGAACCCATTGACTAGCATTTATATATGTTGCAATAGAGACTAGGAAAGCAAGTGTCTGGAATTTTTGAGTGGGAGGTGTGATGGCTAATTTTATGTGTCAACTTGACTGGACCACAGGGTGCCCAGATATTCAGTTAAACATTGTTCTTGGTGTGTCAATGAGGATGTTTCTGGGTGAGGTTAACATTTGAGTCAGTAGACTAAGTAAAGCAGATTGCCTTCCCCAATGTGAGTGGGCCTCATCCAATCTGTTGGAGGCCTAATTAAAACAAAAGGCTGGGTAAAGGAGAATTTGTTCTCCCTGTCTGACTGTTTTCGAGTGGGACATTGGTCTTCTCCTGCAATAGAACAGGAACTTATGCAATCAGCTCTCTGGTCCTCAGGCCTTCAGACTTAGACTGGAACTCCACTACTGCCTCTGCTGGGTCTCCAGCTTGTAGACAGCAGATCATAGGACTTCTCAGTCTCCATAATTGTGTGAACTAATTTATTTTAATACAACCAAATTGCGTGTGCGCACACACACACACATCCACTCTTTCTGGAATATCCAGACTAATGTAAGAAATATTCTCTGCCAACAAGATATTGTGGAGGAGGCTGTGTGGCAGTTTCTACTACATAGCATATATGCTATTTACATTTACTAAGTTCTGGCTAAATATTACATCAACGTTTTAGAGAGCTATTACCAAATTATTCTATGAAACAAACTGTCCAAAAACTCAGTGACTTAACAATAATTTATTATTAGTCAGTTACGAGTTTTGCTGGGATGACTCTAAGCTTCCAGGTAAGGTCATGTCTGTTCCATTCTCATCCTCCTTAGCTAATGCCTATTCTTTTCATGGCAGTGTCAGAAACACAAGGGACGAAGCCCAACCAAGCAAGTACATTTCAAACCTCTGCTCAAGTCCCTTCTTTAAAAATACTATTGATCAAAAAAGTCATGTGGCCAGCTTAAAGTCCAGAAGCAGGGAAGTTCACAGGGAAGCCCACGGTGAGACCAAATTGAGTCACATGGTCAAGTTCAATAGCAAAGGGAAATATATACCTCATGTGGAAGTGGCGAAGAGATAGTGAATATATTTCAACAATAATCTATATACTGTATAATCATTATTCTCTCACATCAGTAGTATATGACTTTCCTATATACCAACATCATCACTAATTTTTGATATTTACCAATGTCTGTATTTTTGCCAACAGAATGGGCATAAAGTTTTTTTTCATATTTTTTATTGTTTAAAGTATTACATATATTAGTACATATATCTCCTTTTTTTTTTCTCCATTGACCTTCCCCCGGCAAAAAGTTGTTTTAGTGCATATATCTCTGATTACTATTAATGAAAGAAGTTGAGTATTTCTTAATATACTTTTTAGGTGTTTGGGTTTCCTCCTTTTCATAATCACCTATTCACATCCATTGGACATTTACAAATTGAGTTTCTTATATATTTTTTACATATTTTTTAAACTATTTATATTAACCCCCAATTCATTTTAAATGTTGCATATCTCTTCTTCCAATCAGTTACCTATATATTAATTTTGTGGTATTCTACATTGAATTGAAATCTTTATTTTTTAGTTAACAACTTTTCAATTTGTGATTTGGAGTGTTAAAAACTCCATCTATTCGTCCTAATGTCACAATGTTTTTTTTTTTAATAAATTGTATATTTGCTTTACAGTTTTAATATTCATATCTAGGTTTTTAATCAATCTAGATTAGTATTTTATATGTCATTAGGTAGATATATTTCTTCATGCTGTAAGCCAGTTTTCCTAACATCAGCTACTAAAAAATTATATTATTCTCCCCACAGATTTATAATGCTACTTCTTTAATAGAACAAATTGCCACCTTTAACTTGGGTTTGTTTCTAAGCTTCCTGTTCCATTCCATTGATCTCATTGTCTTTGCCTTTTCTGATAGTAATACCACTTACTTTTTTCTTTATTACTTCATCTTCGAAATACCTAGTTGGTCAGTTTTTTCCCTTTGTTCTTCCAAATAACTTTTCAAATGAATTTGTCAAGGTCATACAAAATCCTACTGAAATTTTGATTGTATTTAATTTATAGATCAATTTTAAGAGAATTGTTTTGATGAAAGTGTATTAAGAGAGAACAGTTTCTGAAGTCAATATATTGGAATTATCTTCTTTCCTAATTGTCTGCCTTAAGCCTGGGATTTCTCAATATATGAGAGGATGTGTGTAATTTGGAATTAGTTGTAGGTGGGAATAATTCCTTAACTATAACACCCACCCTCTTTACCATTTCTGATTATAAGTGCTAGTGCTTATCCTATTCAATGATTCTTTTAGTTCCTGAAGAGAAAGTACCACTTCTAGCTTGTGTATAACATTTCATGGAGCTATTTATACCTCTTCAAACTTGCCCAGTGTTCCATTTGTTTGGCTAGTTGCCTAATTATCATGTGATGTTAATGAGTCCAAGTTCATTAGAACTATCTCTTTTGGAGTGCTTTAGCTTCCTCCTAACCCTGCCAGCCATCTTGCAAATGCATGTTTTTGAGGACAAGGGAAATCTAACGAGTGTGCTTGAAAAAGTTCAAACCCTTCACGACTCCTGGAAAACACCTGAGAGTCACAGCTCACTAATGGCCCAATAAAGGACAGGACCTGATCATTATCTGCAGCTCATTTAGGTAGTTAATGAGGAATAACCTAATGAAGGGTCTAGAAAAATATAACACAAGGGTGGCCTTGAATTGGTTTAATCATCTTTGTCCAGTGAAAATCTATTCATCCTTTTTAACCCTTCAAGATGGGGTCCAAAAGGGTGACTCATTTGGATATTTAGCTACATATTAAATCCAGATTCAGTATTTTAGGTTTAAAAAAACAACAACACTGTTTAATGAGTGCATTTCTAACATATAACACACTGAGAGAATAAACATACCTTTTCAATGTGCTATTTTAAAAAAGAAATGTATTAAATGAGCCCAGAATTGTTAAACTTAGCTCTGTAAATGTTCAGCAGTTTTATACTTTCCCTTGCTTTGTCTGCATAACTCCCATTTCTTTCCAACCTTGGTTGGATTCTTTTTTAAGCCACTGTCTTCTAAATCACATAATTTTAAGTAACAAGACAGCTAGGTGACATATTGCAATCTTGGAATTGTTGAGTCAGGTCTTCTTCATAATTTCACAACTGTTAAATCCCCATTTCGGAAAATATGACTAATTCCTCCTAATTCTCCAAAGTCTTCTCTAGAGAAATATCACATTTTTTGCTTCTAGAATATAATAAAAACAGCTCCCTCCTGGCTCCTAACTTAGCTTGTTGTAGGATAACCTAATAGTGGGTAGATGCTCATAATCAAATGCATTAAGAGCTCTCCTCATAATTGTGTTTGACAGATGAACAGTTTTCGCCCTGTTGAACAGGGTGAAAACTGTGGTACAGACTGAGCTTGAGTTTTACCTAAATAAATGCTTTCCGTACTGTCCAGACAAGTGGGTTCATGCATTTTAAGGTGTTTGCTGTTTTGTTTTGTTTTAAATTCCTCATAGGTGTTGTCCCAGTTCCTCTTGCCTTACAGAGACTTGTAATTTCCAGGTAACTCGGGGTGCATTCTCCAAAACTGCTGAGAGGAGGCAGAAATCTCTAAGATTCTTGGAACATGTACGGTTACTACATTTCTTTTGGCAAAATAACCAAACTATTATACTTGCTTATAAATAATTATAGTAGCTGATATTCCTTAGTGCTTACTATGTACACTTCCTGAATTATCCATTTAATCCTTAATACAACCCAAAGAAGCAGGTTTTATTTCATTCCCCATTTAACAGATACGGTATCAGGGCAGTTAAGTAACTTCATTTTGTATATGAGGAAACGAAGTCTCTCTAATTGAAATATTTGCTCCCTGTAGCAGATGATGTCAATGTTTTGCTCAGATCGCCTCTGCTTCCTTTGTGCCATTTCTGTGTGCCCACTGGTGATGGGGTAGCCTCAGGCTACAGAAAAGCTTTCCTTTTCCTTAGCCTTGGGCACTGGAGCCTTTCTGGCCTGCACAGTCTGAAAGCAGGAAGTGCCAGGAATTCACACTCTTATCCAGCAGCCATTCCAGAAGTCTGAAAGCCCAGCTCCCTGGTCCTGCAATGCACCTTGTACTGCTGAGCTCCCTGCAGGCTCAGGCTGAGGCTGTCGGAGCAGGACTCTCTCTGCCTGTGTCTGCCTTCTGTCTGGGCTCTTCCCTTCCCTGTCCTGCTCCCTGCTCCCCCAGAACCCTTTTCTCAAAAAGTCATTTGCACATGAATCCTCACCTCAGAATCTGTCTCTTGGGAGCCCAACCTTTCCAATTGTTTCACAGGACAGACTTCTCTTGGAGCACGAAAGTGAGATTTAGGTTAATATGTTCAAATTCACTTGCAGAAGTTGTGAGTTTTTCACTGCCCTTTCAGCACTGTGCAGCTTACCTAGGGATATCTGAGGGTTTTGTTTAAACTTCTACTTCATCATTCCAAGGAATAGCCATGTTACAGTTCTCAATTAAAATTTTCAGGGAAAAAAAGCCATATTGTTGTATTCTTAGGGCATCCCCCCCCCCTTTTTTTGGTCCAGCCAGTTCATTCTTAATACGCTGTCCCTGAGCACACCCCATCCTTTCAGTTCTCCTGACACTTCCCTCTGAGATGAGAGGCCCACCTACCTTTAAAGCAGGATAAAACCTATTATAATCAGGAGTTTTCCCCAAGAGAGATATGGTTTATCCTGGGACCAAAAAAAAAAAAAAAAAGTGGTTAACACTAAATATTGGGAGAAAAGGTCTCAGTACCTGAGAATCTGGGGACTTGGAGTTTGGAGGACAGGCATGAGGTCTTGGGGTAGGTGTATGTTTTTGTGTATTAAAGAACCATGTGACTAAAGAACTCTAACCTTATGAGCTCAAGTCTGCATGGTGTGGAATGGAGAGAGAAAGAGTTCATTTTCTTCCACCCTAACACTGGGAAGCAATGGGGGCATCCCTTCCTCAATGGCCAGGGACAAGACCTGCACGGGTGTAAGTGACAGAATATACTCTATCTGCAGTGCATCATAGGTACTAGCATTCCTCAATGGCCAGGGCACTGGAGCCTTTCTGGCCTGCACAGGTATAAGTGGCAGTATATACTCTATCCGCAGTGCACCACAGGTCCCGGCAGTGAGGTAAGATGGTGCACTGAAAATAAATACTCTGTTTTTCAAGAATGACCCCAGGGCAGCCACAACTGACCCCAAAAATATGATTTTTTTTCAGCACACCTGTGTGGGTTCCAAGGGATTATGGTGAAGTTTTAGTCTTTGGAGTTAGAACAGGTTAGGGTCCTTGTTCTCTCTGTGACCTATATATTGCTCACCTATATTGTGTCTGATTTCTTTGAGCTTTTTATTTATTTGCACTGAAGAAGGTAAAACTCTAAGCTAATGAACAAGGAGCCAACCTGTGATGCTCTCCCTAAGAACCCTGGATGTTTCCTCTTACACTGAATTGGGGACACGGCCTTTCCATGACTCACACCCCTCCATCAGGGTGAAGCTTTTAAGGTACAAGATTGTCTGCTTGTTGGTCCCGAGGTCTTTGCTTCTGCTGTGAGGCTTTGAAAGGTTCACATGTTTTGTTATCTGAGTTCCTCGTGCCCGGCTCGGCCTTTCTCTCGGCGCCTTTGGGGAAGCTCATGTTCCCCTTTCTAGTTCACCTATGATTCCATGCTGATCAGCAGCCTGCTCCGGGGTTCCCGGGTCCTTAGATAGCTCTCCTCTGATCCACCTCTCTCTGTCCCAGTAATGAGGTGAACAGAGCAGACAAGACAGGAAGCCAAAGATGGTTATTTTAGGGCTCAGCCCTGACCTGTGCTGCTTGGGTGACTTTGAACATACCTCAAACTCTTTGAGGCTACTTTTCCTTTCTATAAAGCAGATATTCATATCTTCTTCATCTACTTTAAGAATTAAATGTGTTAATGTATCTGGAAACACTATAAAATTTATGTATAATTACACAGTGCCGATTCAATAGCCCACCATGTCTAAATGTTAGGATTCTGCAAGTGATGGATCTATTCACACCTTAGAAAAACTTACTTTTATCTTCCCCCTAGCAGGAAAGTGAAGTATTGATTTTCTTCCTAAGCCCAAACTTATTTATGAGCATATATAAGTACAGTCCTTTAAACATGCTTTGTCATCAGAGGAGAAGTGTGTTAATTATTGATTTAGGTTGCAGAAGTTTGGAAAATGAGAAAAAATGAAATCAAGTCATCACATGAAAGTCCACACCCTGTCAGATCCCACAGCACGTTCATGCAAGAGGGGGAGGGCCAGGTAGGGCTGTGTGAGAATCACCGTGGCTCCCCGAGGCATTCAGCAGTTGATCTCTATAGGAGGACATGCTCTTTTCACACTTCTTAAATGATTTAGTACCTACTGCTGGTTCAGGGTAGGAAAAAGCAAGAGATATTATTATTGTTATTCCTCACCTGAGGACATGTTTATTGATTTTAGAGAGAGGAAGGGAGAGAGAAACATTGATGTGAGAGAAACATTGATCAGTGGCCTCTCATACACGCCAAACCCTCAACGTAGGCATGTGCCCTGAGCAGGAATTGAACCCCCAAATCCAAAACCTATGGGATGATGCTTCAACCAACTGAGCCACCTGGCCAAGGCAGGATCTTATTTTTATTTTTTATTTTTTTTAGCTACGGAGAGGCTGGTACATAGGAGAGGTCCTGTAAAATAGCTGTTGTATGTATGACTATTTGTCAATTTAGACTCTCAAAACCCTGGGTTTGAGAGGAATAAATTGTTTCTAGAAAAGCAATGTTCTCAAGCAATGAAGCGCAGATGTTCTCAAGTTAAGAACCATTATTCTAAGAGTGTCTTGAAATACTTTGGAATGAGGATGCATGTAGGGAAAAATGGGAGGTGGAAGAATCTTCCAGAATGCAGACTGAGGAGACTCCTGAGGACAGACATTGAACATGACTTCTAACTGTTGGCACCTGTGCTATAAGGAAATCTGGCATGGGAGGCTGAGGAAAACAGCTGAGCGGAAGGAGTGGAGTGTGTGTGTGTGTGTGTGTGTGTGTGTGTGTGTGTGTGTGTGTGTGGAGTGGGAGGAAGAGGAACTTCACTGAGCTAAGTTCTTATAGATTCTATTCTTCTCCTACGAACCCGTGAGGTCAGTATTACTATCCCCCTTTTCATTATTTTTTTATTGTGATAAAAACATAAAATTTACTATCTTAATCATTTTAAGTGTACAGTTTAGTAACACTAACTATATTCACATTGTTGTGCAACCACCAGCACATCTGGCTCCAGAAGTCTTTTCATCTTGCAAAACTGAGGCTCTGTCCCCATTAAGCACTAACTCCCCATCCCCTCCCTGAGCCCTGGCACCCACCACTACTTTCTGTCTCTGTGAACTTGCTCACAGACCTCATATTAGTGGTGTCACCCGGCGCTTGTCCTCTGTGACTGGCTTATATCACCATACTGTCCTCAAGCCTCATCCATGTTGCAGCACATGACAGGGTTTCCTTCTTTTTGAAGGCTGCATAATAGTGTGGCACTGTCCCTTTTAGTCGATGGGAAAACTGACAGGTTCAGGCACTTCCCTGAGGCCAGTCTGGGGAGTAACCACAATTTGTACCCAGGTCTGGCTGGCTCCATGACACCTGTACTCTTTCTACCACATACAACTGCCTCCTCAAGGGATTCACGGAGTGTGTGACTGGGAATCCTTCACAACCCAAGAATCACCTCTACCTCCCACTACCTTCTTATAGTTTATGGCAGGAAGGGAATCACTCTAGGGAAAGTGTGTGAAATCAATGTGGGTGTAGCTTCTGAGACCATTGATCTACCAGAGTGCATGCTTGTTCCACTGAGAAAAGAAACATTTAGTGGACATACCTATGCTCCGCCTTTTTAAAGTCATACTTGTACCCTCATGTCAAAGTTTCTTACAACTTATATTTGGGGGAGGGAAAGGCTGATGATGATGATGGCAGAGTATGGCCAATCCTGTTTATTGAGGAAGTCTGAGCCAAAAGGAAGAAAAGACACTCAGAATGTATCCTATCTACTACCTGGTAGAGTGTCCATGATATATTGTTACGTGAAAAACGTAAGTTGCAAGCATGCAATATGATTCTATTCCAGAACAATGAAGAATCAAAAAGCACATAGCTGGGCCAACATATGTGTGTGAATTGATGAGTGTAGTGGGTGGGCTGTGATAGGAACCCAGTATGACTACTGAGTGTCTGGCACAGAGTAGCTCTCAAAAATCAGTGGTGACTGCAGGACTGTGACATCATGTCAGGATCGCTGCTAGGCCAGGAGAAACTGACAAAAATCCGTTTTCAAGAAGCCTCCTAGAACTCTTGGGACCAACTGTAAATTTTATTAGTGCAACAAACTCAAACTTTTTACCTTCGCCTACAAGATTCTGTATAACTTACCTCCATGTGCAATGTTCACTGTCATCTCTTAAAATGTTTCACCAGTCCACTCACCGCCTCTCGTCAAAGTCAAGCAGCTTGGTCTTCTTTCAGTTGCTCCAATAGGCCAAGGTCTTTCCTACCTCAGGTCCTTGGCACATGCTGTCTCCTGCCATTCTATGTGGCCTTCTCCTTCTCATCGTTGAAATCAGCTTTCATGTCCCGTGTCAGAGAGGTTTTCCGTGACAGCGAGAAGGCAGCCCTTCCACCTGATCATTCTCTATCTTAGTCCTTTGTTTCTTTCTCAGCCATTTGAAAACTTGCTATCGTTTTACTTATTCATTTTATTACATTTTTACTGTCTCCTTCCATGAATAGAAGGTAAGGCAGGGGCCATGGCTGTCTAGCCCATCATTATATCCTTAGAGCCCAGTACATAGTAAGTTCTCCATCCCTGTTTGTGGAATAAGTGCACCCAACACCAGGTAAGCAAGTGTGTGGCAGGGTAGAGAAATAATCGCCAAGCCTCAGCACAGAGCCTGCCCCATAAGCATTTGTTGAATTAAGAAAAAAAAAAAAAGATTTGAGGACAACATGGAGGAAGAAGAGGCAAATGAAGGAATGAGGCTGATCTTTTACCTGCAAGGATTTCACAGAGAGGTTAGTACTTCATGCTGAGGTTGAGGAGAAAGCCACAGAACTTGGGAGCAATTTTGGGACTCAGCATTGGGCAGGGGAGGAGTGAGGGAGGCAGCCTCTGGAAACTTGGCATGAGCTTAAAAAATACAACTGGGTGGGCCCCAAAGAGGTCACTGTTGGAAGCCAAGAACTGGAGCCGCATGGAGAAGATGTGAAGAAAGGGGCCCTGACAGGCCTGGTGCTTTCCAGGAGCACTGTCCCCACTGCCTCCGATTGTGGCGGGAAGAGGGTTCCGTGGTGGGTGCAGGCAGAGTTGGCTGTAGGGTGGTGACCAGTGGTTGGGGCCCATCACTGTCAGAGACCAGGCCAGCAGGCAGGGCCAGCGATGCTGGGACACCGGGGATGCAGAGTGCAGACCCCAGCCGAAATGGCACTGGCCAGCGGCGCCCTGGGAAGGTACACTGCCTGCAATCCCAAGCCTTTAGCACCTAACACTCAAAGGTTGAATCTGTGATGATTTCCCTGAGAGAGAAGGTTAGAAGCTGCAGCCACAAACCCAAATCTAAAAGAACAATAAGCTAGGCGAGTGAGCTCCACCATCTTTTGTTGATGATCTGGGTCCGTGAGATGTCTCATGGCTCTGGGACAAAAGCTGCAACAACTCTACCTGCACCCAAAAGGTACAAGAAGGAACACACTCAGGGCAGCGGATGGGCTTGTGTTGGGAAGCTGCTGCCTGGCAGCGGCTCTGGTTTCCTGCCCGGCTCTGGCCCTCGGCATGGCTGGTGACCTTCTGACCCTTCTGACCTCTCCAACCCTCTCTGTGCATTGGCCAGGACCACTAGTTCTCATTGAGAGGTGAGAAAACAGATGCAGAGGGGTAAAGAGTTGAGATTACATCTTCCCACTCACTGCCAAAGTTATTTGCTTTGCGTTTTCCAAGGTTTATAAAAGAGAAGAGGCTGTGAGTTAGAAAAACTGAGAAATCCTTTTAGGTGTGGGCCAAAATGTTGGCTCGCAGCTTTGTGGGTTTTGATGTTTGGTTTCACAGCTGGGGGTAAGAGAAGAGCATTGCTCCTGAGCTAGTCTCCCATGATGCTTTTCTATTATTCCCCTGAAAGGTACCTCTGGCTTCCTAGGCTTTGGAGAGGGTGTGAAGGGGAGGGAGGGGCCCTCCTTTGTCAGGCATCCCTGGGGAATCTAAGGTTCTGAGCATGCTGTGTTCTCCTTAATTAATGCAGGACCCCAATGTCCCTCCAGGGAGAGCTCAGGGCACCAGAGTGGGCAATTGTCAACTCTGCATTGCTGCACAAACAAGAAAGGACTCAGGCTCAGAGAGGTGGCACCCTGGTAAAGAGACAAGATCGATTCTGCCTAACCAAAATGTAGCACCATCTCAGGCTGTGAAGTTTCTCAGCCATTTTTGATCCAAATTCTTCTGCTAAAGACACCAGTCTTATGCGAAGCTTTTATGTGATTTGGTATTACAAATAAATATCACAGTGCAAACAAATGACAATTTTGGAACATGGTTCTTTTTTCCCCACTCACCAAGCCCTCACTCCCATGCGTAGAGGCCTCGCCAAGAAAATTCCTTCCTTGTGCCACTGTTGAAAATCACTTGCTATTTCTTACAGAGCCTGAATAGAATGCCTCAAGGCAGTAACTCCTGAAGAAAGGCTCTGGAATAAGCTAGCGCAGAGATACCTGGTGAAATTGTTGAAAATAAGATTCCTGGGCTCCATTCCCTGGGGTTTTAATTGAGTGGGTCTGGTTTGGCCTACGGCAGTGGTTGGCAAACTCATTAGTCAACAGAGCCAAATATCAACAGTACAAAGATTGAAATTTCTTTTGAGGGCCACATTTCTTAAACTTAAACTTCTTCTAACACCATTTCTTCAAAATAGACTCGCCCAGGCCATGGTATTTTGTGGAAGAGCCACACTCAAGAGGCCAAAGAGCCGCATGTGGCTCGCGAGCCGCAGTTTGCCTACCACAGGCCTAAGGAATCTGTGTAATTAAAGAGCTCCCGAAGGTGATCCGCCCCAATCTGGGGGCCAGTGGCCTAGGGAAGGCAGAGGCTCTGGCAGAAGCATTAACTTCACACGCAGGGCCCCTGCTCCCTTCCTCCAAGACCAGCCCAGCCCTCTAGAAAAACGCTGCTGAAAATAACCCCTTAGTTACAGTCTTCCTCCACCCAGCTGAGCCCCTATTAGTGAAATAAAATGTAGCACTTAAAAATAAAAAGTTCATTTTGCAGATGCCCAACTCAGGGGAATTCGATTAATGTGAAAGTGTGTGCATGCAACTCATCAGCCATTCTAAGTTGCTTTCAGACCTGTCATCTGAGGCCAGAAGAGCTTCCCTCAGCCGGATAGAAACTGGGTCACAAGGTATGTGAAACTCTAGGCTTTTCCCTGGCACTTAGCTCAGCTGTCCAGGGAGGGGAAATAGCTAAACCCACCCACTGACAGTTGGGATTTAGCATAGCTCAGTAGCCTGCAGGGGATCATTGTCTTGAATAAACTGTCTCCCAACTGGCCAGCTCACCTGGATTAGGTCCTGCAACCACCAGACCAACAATGTCTCATACTCATTCCCCTTCTCTCTTCTCTCCTCGTGCCATCAGGAGGCTTATCTTCTCACTGGGTTCTGATGTAGATGAATCTCTGATGCTCATCTCATTATCTGCTGGATACTCAAATCACAACACGTTATCTGCTCTCCAACCAGCTCTTCCCCCCAAATTTCCTATTCCCACTAAGCTTCCTTCCCAGAAGCCTTCTCTCAGCTCCCCTTCCAGAACCCCCACATTGAATAATTGGCTGCTAGACAACTGTAAGGGCTCTGGCCAGGGGAGACGTTCTCACCTCTGCCCTCTTATCACCATTCTCTCAGTCAGAAGTCCAGCTCACCCCTTCATTCCAGCTTTTCCTCAACTATGGATGTGACAACTGCCTGACACAGCCCCAGCTCGTCCTGTCCCTTCTCACTATTGCTGTGAAGCTCTGCTCAGCATGTTGCTTGTTCCTGTGTTCACAAACTTGGCCTTTAAAGGTTTCCAAGTGTCCTCACTATTTCTTAAACCTCATTCCTCCCTCTCCTCCTACACATACTCTATGTATGCTCCAACCGACCACATGCATCCTGTGATTCCCTTCGCCTGGGCTTTCGTAAGTGCTGTGTCTTTCCTTTGGACTGTCCTTCCTCCGATTTTTGCCTGCTAAAACTCAAAGTGTCACTGGCATTTTCCTGATGTTCTTTCTTCATCTGGATAAGGGACTGCTACCTTGGTGTTTAAATACGGCATACAGAGTTCAGGGGGAAACTTGATGAGTTGTTTCCAGAATCGCACACAAACCCACAGACATACTAATGTAACTTACACATAAGTGTAATCAGCCATGGCCTCTTTCAAATCCACACTCTCTTGGATTGCTTTTTGAAAACCTTGGGATGAGGTGGCAGAGATGTAGCTGTCAGTTAGTTGAATAACCAGAACATGGAGGTAGGTAATAGAGGGGAGCGGGGGGGTGGGCATTGGAGTGAATATTTCTAGATTTAATCTTGGTCTTGTTGCCTTAACAGCTTGAATAGAGAGATGGCCCTTTTTCTTAATAATCCTTTTGGAAGTCAAAGTTGTCATAACAATAGTACTGAAAATAGCCAACCCTCTCTCAAATGTCTTTAGTTGCTGATTTTTCTCCTTAAGAAAGGCCTGCTGAACTTTGGGGATCAAGATCAAGTGAAGAAAAGAGAACAAGTAATTTGTCCTAAATGCAAAAGGCTTGTGCCATGATGTCTAATTCCAAGCCCCAAACACTGAGACTAACGTTCTTCTCACTTTCTCAGTCTGTTCCATTAGCAGCTTTTCATGATGAGATTGTGTCTTAGATACACTTTTAAAATTTTTATATCATGCTTAACAAAAAGGTAAACTATATGGGAGCTTTTTTTCAATCTTAAAAGTAAATATTTGGCTTGTGTTTCTCAGCCACTGGCCCATGAAGTAGTGTGATTAACGGTTAGCTTCCTGCTTGGTTGTGTGACCCCTCTCAGTTGTAGCATTCCCTTCTTGGCTTTCCTCTCGTTTCTCTGCTCCCATGGTCTTCAGGAGGGAATTTATACTGTTACAAGTATGATCTGATTTGTGATCTGCTGCTCTAGATAATGAATGCTCCACCATCCACGTTTCTCTTCCCTCTGCCCTGCCTATTATACACTCTATCTTAATCCATCTGGGCTGCTGTAATGAAAGAGCAGAAATTTATTGCTCACAGCTCTGGAGGTTGAAAGTTGGAGATCAGGGATGAATAACCAGAACATGGAGGTAGGTAATAGAGGGGAGGGGGGGCATTGGAGTGAAGGGGGCACGGGCAGGTGAAGGCTGTCTTCTGGTCACACACTTCTCATTGTGTCCACACATGGTGGAAGGGCAAGGGGCTTTCATTGAAAACACTCTTTCTAAGAGCACTGGTCCTATTCGTGAGGTCTCCACCCTCAGAACCTAATATCCTCCCTAAGGCCCCACCTCCTAATACCATCACTTTGGGGCTTAGGATTTCACCATAGGAATTTGTTGGGGGGACAGAAACATTCAGCTCATAGTGAGCTCAATCAAGGCAGGATAAATATCTATTGACCAGAATGTCCACAGGGTGCATTCAACTGCATGACATGCTCGAGCTGATCACCTACCCTGCAAGGCCAGGTCTCTCATGTGGGATGTCACTCAGGAAATAGTGATGGGATATACTGTCATGTCCTTGACTTGGATCATGTTTCAACGCTGTTAAGTCAAATGTCTGGTGTGTGGAAAACCTTTTGTGAAGTTTGGCCACCTTCATATAGTTTAATCCTTCCAAGCAGACATTGAAAGCGTTGAACTAGGAGGAATTGGATGGTGGCTTTCATTGTGGCTTTCATTGGGCTATAGTGCCTTGTAGGAGGAGAAGGGTGTTGGATCCCACTAGCTGTCTCTTTAAAGTATGAGCAGAGCTCAGGCTCCTGCATCCTCCAACCTGTGGGTACTGACATGTGCATTGGAAATGCAGAGACACTTGTGTATTAAGAAGCCCCTATTAATATTATCTGTCCTCAGATTCCCCTTGGGAGCCATTGCTGCTCATTTTATGTTTCTTATTTTCTTATGTGACTTTTAAGATTCTTAGGGAAGAAAAAAAGAAATGGCTTTTTGTTGTTGTTGCTGTTTCTTCCCACTGGGATACCTTGCAAAGAAATAGTGGGGCTGAAAAATGAGAAGTGAGACATAAATTCTAAAACACCCCAGAATGTGTTGAGTACAGCGTGGGTGCTGGGAAATTTATCTAAATTATAACTCCTCCAAAAGGGGAAAACACCCCTGTCATATAAGAAACACAAATAAAATACAAATTTTCCACACATATTCAAATTTATGGTTCTTAAATGATTTTGTTGGATGCAGCTACATGATGTATATCACCAATTTTTCTGGTTTCCAGATGGGAAGTGGGAAATGGTGTGCTAATGAATTATAGGTTTGATTCAAAGTTTAAAAAATGAGGTGTTTTCAGTCAGTTTTCTTTTGTTTTGTTTGTTTTAACTCTAATTATTGCCCTACTCTCTTACAAAATGTGATATTTAGACTTGGCTGACAGCAGCTGCCCTCTCACTGCAAGAAGACTTGTTTGAGTTGTCTTATACCTTGTACCCATGGTGTGGGGAAGTGGGTTTTTGATATCTAAATCCAGCCTAGCACCAGGAATGCTCAGAGCCTACTCAAGAAGGCAAATAATCCTTTCCACTAATATTTACAGGGTAAAATATTGCTGTTAGAGTATTAAATTTGACAGTAAAATAGTAGTTAAGTTCTCAGACTAATTTAAAAATCGGTTAATTGAAATAAGCGAATATTCTAGAAAAATTAATGGTACTGGACAAAAAGCTGTTCCTAAAGTGTTAACTAAAATTTTTATTGGTAGTTCATCTCATGGTAAAATTGCATAACATGTAATGAACCTAAAGCAGTCATATTTTAGTGCAAAAAAATTAAAATGTAAAAGCTATCAAGACTACATTATAAAATTTCCAAAAGCCTCCTAATATTTAAATAAAAAAGGGGGGATAGTAGAAGAATATCATGTAAGGAAAAATATCCTGTAAGTAAATTACATCTAGAAAATTTTTACTTTAGAAAATTAACTTTCATTTGAAATGCTAACAGCAAGACACCCATGAAAAACACACATGGTGTCAAAACAAGCCAAAGGAAAATCGTTTGGGCAAAAAATGAAAAAGGATCCCAAGTCAAATTTATAGAAAGGATTCCTTTATTAACTTTTGGTGGAGAATATGTTTGTATATTTTCAGAAAACAACTCCAAGACCATGTGGATTCCTGCAACAGAGAGGAATTGACAGGACTGCTCCAGCCATGAAGACAGAAGAGAAACAGTCCAGAGATGGAAGACGCTGACGACGCCTTGCCATACTAGCAGTCAGCAGCTGTGTGTCATGGCAGGTTGCCAAGGACCAAACCAGAGAGGGTCGGACCTGCATTACCACCATTTGTCCACCATCCAGAACTGAAATACCATTGCTGACATGTACACATAAGGAACTGTTTAACATTGAAATTGGGACTCAAAAGAACTGTTGGCCCAGAAAGAAACTCACTACAGACTGATTCATTTGCCTCTCAGTATAACCATTATTGCTTGTCTCATTTTCAGTTCTTATAAGTGTATTTCTAGTATCACATGATCTCACTTATCTAGGGGAAATAATGAACAACATAAATTGATGAACAAAAACAGACCCGGAGACAGGGAAGCATCAATCAGACTGTCAAACCTCAGAGGGAAGGTAGGGGAGGGTGGGGGTAAGGGGGAGAGATCAACCAAAGGATTTGTATGCATGCATATAAGCCTAACCAGTGGTCATGGACAACAGGGGGGTGGGGGCATGCTTGGGGAGGGGTTTGGGATGGGAATGGGGGGATGAGGACAAATATGTCATACCTTAATCAATAAAGAAATTTTTAAAAAATGTGACATTTGTCAGTGCTTTACAGGTTTAGTTTTGCAAGGCCAGTGCTCGGAGGCTGTTTCTTTCCTCCTGCCCTCCTGGCCTGCCATCAGGGAGTGTGGGCAACAAGTGGATGATCGTGCTTACAGCTCAGCAATGTAAATGTTAACAAAAAGAAAACTGGAGTGTTTTCAGTGAGATTTTGTTTTGAAATTACCGTCCCTCCAAGAAGTCACTTATCACAAAAATTGCAACATAATAACCTTCTCTAATATTGCTAGTCACCATGCCATAAAATGGTAATTTTTCTAGAGTAACTTAATAAGGAAGATAAACTCCTAGCTGGAATTCTTTTTCATTGTCTTAACATGGGTTTCCCCTTGGTGCTACTGCTTTATCGAGGATTAAACTCTTAGTGATCAAGAGCGAGGGGCAAGGGGCAGGGTCAAGAAGGAAGGGACAGTCAAAAGATGTGTGTGTGATTGATTGCTCTGTCTCATGTGACTGTGCTCTGAGAAGCCATATAACTGTGTTGCTGGACAATCCATTTAGGAGGAGAAAGGGGAATTGTCTACCTGCTTCTGTATACTCTTTGTCCAAGGTGAGCCCCATGGGGGTTAGCTCTCCTTCACTCTGGATTGACAAGTCATTCTCATAGCTCTGGCCCATGTCTTTCTTGATGAACTTTATTCTATTTTACTTACTCTTGGGCTGTTGCCATGGTCTAGGCACCTGGCCTGCTCCTTATAAAATGATAGTCTGTCAGATTAAAGACACCCCTCTTTGGAACCATGACCCATGGAGACCAATCACAGCTACTGATCAAATTGTTTAAGTCACTCTTTTAGATGTCCTCTTGGTCCACATACTTTGTGAAGCAGCTTTCCCCAGAAATGGATTATCTTTTGGCTTCCTAATTAATGATTTGAAAGAAAAGGGTGGGGGTTAATTTGGACTATCTGAATATTTGGTATTCTACTCTGACCATTCCTAAACATGATGCTTCTTCTTTTTACCCCATAACAGCAACTGGAGCTGGACAGGTTGCTACACCCTCAGAGTGGCGGCTCCGTCCAGAGGGGTTTAGGAGATTCAAATTTATTCTGGTTCAGCCAACTGGATTGTCGTGTGCGATTGCCGTGATCCTAGGCCATAGGATGATGACCATTTGGTTGAGTACACTTCTCACAAGTCCCTCTACAGTGGTCCATATGGGGGACATAATGGATGTCTGTAATTTTAGGAAAACATCCTTGTGTGTTTTGCTCCTGACCCTTCTGGATGAAAGATCTGGGTAAAAGTTGGGAATGATTGCATAAAAGCCAAAATGATTATATCTACTGGAATGGGAAACATCAAGTTCATGGTGGTGGACAGAGAATAATAACTTTGACTCTCTGGGGAGAGAACATCTCCACTTCCAGGATGTATAGGGGATGAAGTTCATTAATGATGTTTTTCTTTCAGAACCACCCCCAAAGCTTTCCCCACTGGTTTGGCTCTTCTAAATAAGTGCAAACAGCTTAAATTTGACTGACTGTTGGGCCTGCCATCCCCGACCAGAGAGCTCTGACCTCTTTGTATTGCCATCTTTTCTCATCTTATTAAGAAGCCTTGGAAATAGCAGGTGATGGTGACCCCAACTCCTGAGCTTGTCACATTAAATAACTGTGAATCCCAATTCATGAAGCTATTCCAAAGAGTGGACGGATGCCATCTGCTTGGTGGTGTGGACAAATGGTACAGGCAGTCCCTCTAAAAATAAGGACCAAATTCAATTATTTGAACTGAGCTAGAAACCCTAAGCCAAATAGCCAACTGGAAGGCCATCTTAAAGACACTGTCAACTTGTGTCCCTGCCTGATACGGGTCTCACTTTGGGGCCTAAATGATTATAAGCAACACATTTCTTCTGAGCCTCATGTGCCCCCTGAAACTGTATTTCGTGTATAGAAGCCAGGCATTAACTACCTCCCTGAAACACAATGACCTTCACTTTAGGGATGGCTTTTGTTTGTTTGTTTGTTTTCATTAAAAATGGTGTTGCCCAGCTGGCATGGCTCAGTGGTTGAGCATCAACCCATGTACTGAGAGGTCTCTGGTTTGATTCCCAGACAGGGTACATGCCTGGGTTGTGGGCTCCATCCTTCAGATGGGGCATGTAGGAGGCAGCTAATCAATGATTCTCTCTCATCATTGATGTTTCTATCTCTCTCTCCCATCTCCCTCTCACCTCCTCTCTTTCTAAAAATCATATATTTCAAAAAATGTATTTAATAGTAACACACTGTAGTTTTTTCCATTAGAGATGTTTTTGTCTTTTGTTAATAGTTGTTGAGATATAATTGATATACCATACAATTCACCCTTTTAGTGTACAAAATTCATGATTTTTAACATGAAGTGCATCCTTTATTACATTCATATTTAAGATATTTTCATTATCTCCTAAAAGAAACTCCATGCCATCACCCTCAAATTCCCCCATCCCCTCAAACTCGAGCTAAGCTCTATTTTTCCATAGATTTGTCTATTCTGGACACTTCATATAAAAAGGATCATACAATATGTGGTCCTTTGTGACTGCCTTCTTTCACTAGCTTAAGTTTTTCAAAGTTCTTTCATGGCATAGTATATTTCAGTCCATGTTTTATTTTTATTGCCACATAATGTCATATTGTATTAATATACCACATTTTATTTATCTGTTCATTAGTTTATAGACATTTGGGTTGTTTCTACTTTTTGGCTATTATAAAAAATGTAGCTATTAACTTTCATGTACAAGTTTCTGTGTGGATGTATGTTTTCATTTCTTCTGGGTATATACGTAGGAGTGGAATTGCTCAATTATATGGTAATTCTATGTTTAACTGTTTGAGGTACTGCTAACCTGTTTGAGGTACTGTACTTTCTAAAGGGCCTGTAACACCTTACATTCCTACCAGCAGTGTATTCCCACCGACAGAGTTCGAGTTTCTCCACATCTGCACCAATATTTGTTATTGGTATTATTTACATTTTTTATTCTGATCAGTGTAGTAAATATGAAGTGCTATCTCATTGTGGTTTTGATTTGCATTTCCCCCATGGATAATAGTGTTAAACATCTTTACATATGCTTATTGCCCATTTATACATTCACTTTTGAAAAACATCTGTTTAGAGACTGCTCATTTTTAAATTGGGTCATTATTTTTAATTAGGTCTGTTATTGAGTTGTCATCTACACTAATAAAAGAGAAACATGCAAATTAACCATCACTCTGCTACGCCCACCAGCCAATCAGAGCGAGCATGCAAATTAACCCAACAAAGATGGCGTTTAATTTTCATACGCAGGCAAGGAACGAAGACTGAAGACAGTGTACAAGGAAGAGAGAGGCAAAGTGGAAAGCAGGGTGGGGCGGGGTGGCGGCAATGGCGGGAGGCGGTCGCAGGAGGGAAGCCTGTCTTGGCTTCCTTCTCTGCTTCCCTCAGGCTGCAGGAAGCTCTATTCTTGCAGGAATCTTCCTGCAATGGGCCTATAGTATATATATATACACACACATATATATATATATATATATATATACACACACACACATACGTGTGTGTGTATATATATGTGTGTGTGTGTGAGTGTGTGTGTATGTGTGTATATGTGTGTGTATATATATATATATATCTAAAGATCCCTTATAAATATATGATTTAAAAAAAGTTTTCTCCCAGCATCCAAATTGGAAAAGAAGAAGTAAAACTGTCCTTATTTGAAGATAACATGATATTGTATATAGAAAACCCCAAAGACTCCATCAAAAAACTACTAGACTTAATAAATGAATTCGGCAGTGTAGCAGGATACAAAATTAATACCCAGAAGTCTATGGCTTTTCTAAACACCAATAATGAACTCACAGAAAGAGAAACTAAAAAAGCAATTTCATTTACCATTGCAACAAAAAAATTAAGATACCTAGGAATAAATTTAACCAAGGAGATAAAGGACCTGTACTCAGAAAATTTCAGGACACTGAAAAAGGAGATAGAAGAAGACATGAACAAATGGAAGGATATACCATGTTCATGGATTGGTAGAATCAACGTCATTAAAATGTCCATACTACCCAAAGCAATCTATAAATTCAATGCAATCCTCATTAAAATACCAATGGCATTCTTTAAAGACCTAGAACAAACTCTCCAAAAATTCATCTGGAATAAAAAAAAAGACCCTGAATAGCTGCAGCAATCCTGAGAAAGACGAACAATGTTGGAAGGATCACAATACCAGATATCAAGCTATACTACAAAGCCACTGTTCTCAAAACTGCCTGGTACTGGCATAAGAACAGACATACAGACCAGTGGAATAGAACAGAGAACCCAGAAATCGACACAAGCCATTATGTTCAATTAATATTTGACAAAGGAGGCAAGATCATACAATGGAGTCAAGACAGTCTCTTCAATAACTGGTGTTGGGAAAATTGGACGGATACTTGCAAAAAAAAAAAATGAAACTAGAGCACCAACTTCACCATACACAAAAATAAACTCAAAATGGATAAAAGACTTAAACGTAATATGGGGAACCATAAGAATCTTAGAAGAAGTCACAGGCATCAAAATAGCAGACATTTGTTGTAGCAATATCTTTACCGATACAGTTCCTAGGGCAATGGAAACTACTAGTAAGGAGAAAATAAACAAGTGGGACTACATCAAAATAAAACCTTCTGCACAGCAAAAGAAACCATCAACAAAACAACCAGAAAGCCCACTGCATGGGAGAACATATTTGCCAATGTTATCTCCAATAAGGGTTTAATCTCCAAAATTTACAGGGAACTTATACAACTTAACAAAAGAAAGATAAACAATCCAATCAAAAAATGGGCAAAGGGCCTAAATAGCCACTTTTCAAAAGAGGACATACAGAAAGCCTAGAGACATATGAAAACATGCAAAAAGTCACTAATCATCAGAGAGATGCAAATCAAAACAACAATGAGGTACCATCTCACACCTGTGAGAATGGCTATCATCAACAAATCAACAAATGACAAGTGCTGGTGAGGATGCGGAGAAAAAGGAACCCTCGTGCACTGCTGGTGGTTATGCAGACTGGTGCAGCCACTGTGGAGAACAGTATGGAGTTTCCTCAAAAAATTAAAAATGGAGCTCCCATTTGACCCAGTAATACCACTTCTAGGAATGTATCCCAAGAAGCTAGAAGCACCAATCAGAAAGGATATATGCACCCCTATGTTCATAGCAGCACAATTCACCATAGCTAAGATTTGGAAACAGCCTAAGTACCCATCAGCAGATGAGTGGATTAGAAAACTGTGGTACATCTACACAATGGAATACTATGCTGCTATAAAAAAGAAGGAATTCCTACCATTTGCAACAGCATGGATGGCACTGGAGAGCATTATGCTAAGTGAAATAAGCCAGTCAGTGAAAGAAAAATATTGCATAATCTCACTCATTTGTGGAATATAAAGAACATTATAAACTGATGAACAAAAATAGATACAGAGGCAAAGAAGCATCGATCATACTGTCAAACTACAGCGGGAAGGCTGGGGAGGGTTGGGAGGGCAGGTAAGAGATCAACCGAAGGACTTGTATGCATGCATATAAGCATATCCAATGGACACAGACACTGGGAGGGGGGGGGGAGGGGGCAGGGGAGATGACATGTGCCAGGGGCTAGGGGAGGCCGGGGGAAGGTCAATGGGGGAAAAAAAAAAGGAGACGTAAAATACTTTAAAAATAAAATAAAATTTAAAAAGAAGTTTTCTCCCATTATGTGGGCAGTTTTCATTTTCTTAAAGATTTCCTTTGAAGCACAAAAATTTCTTATTTTGATAATACCTAGTTTATCTGTTCTTTTTCTTTAGTAGCTTGTAATTTTAGTGTCATATTTACTCCTTATAGTTTAAATCTCCATTTTCAAACTAATAATATTGAGCAACTTTTATATGCTTATTTGCCATTTATATTTCTTTGGTGAAATGTCTATTCAAATCTTTTGCTTTTTTAAATTGGGGTTTATTTTTTTATTTTTCTCTTGTGAGAATTCTTTATGCAGTTTGGATACAAGTTTTTCATCAGTGTGTTTTGCAAATGTTTCATCCCTGTTGGTGGAATTTTAATATTCATCATAGTGCATTCTGAAAAGTACATTGATGAAGTTCAATTTACAACTAAAAGTATATGATTCATACTTTTTCTATCCTGTCTAAGAAATTTCTGACCCATCTAAGGTAACAAATATTTTCTCCTATGTTTTCTTCCAGAATTTTTACTGTTTTAAGTTTAACATGTAGGTCTATGATCTATTCACAATTTTTAGATATGATAAAAGGTGGGTTAAAGTTCCTTTTTTGCATATGGCTACTGTATTGTTCTAGCACCATCTGTTGAAAAGACTATCTTTTCTCCATTGACAAAGGCTATCATTTACACCTAACACTGGTTTCTAGCAATTTGATTATGATTTTTTTTTTAGTGTGGTTTACTTTATGTTTTATCTGCTTGGGGTTTGTTGAGCTTTATTGATATGTGGGTTGGTTTATAGTTTGATATGTGAGTTTATCTATCAAATTATAAAATTTTTAGGTCACTATTTCTTCACATTCTTTTTGTTTCCCCATCTCTCTAATCTTATACTGGGATTTTAATTTCAAATATGGTAGACTGCTTGATATCATTCCATATCTCACAGAAGCTTATTTATTTGTTTGTTTGTTTTGGTATTTATTTATTTCTGTTTACCGTATTTATCATGGATAGTTTCTATTGCTATGACTTCAGTTTCACTAATATTTTCTCCTACTGTGTCTAATCTGCTCTTATCCCCATCTAGTGTGCTTTTTATTTTTAGAAGTTCAGTTGGGTGTCTTTTATATCTTTTTTCTCCTTGTCAGACTAATGCTTTTGTCCATCTTCTTAAACATATGTAGTACATTTATAAGAATTAGTATATAGTATATCCTTATATACTAACTAGGGGCCCAGTGCACAAATTTGTGAACCTTGAATGGAACTGTGGGCCGTGAGGCTGCAGTAGGCACAGGGGTGTGTCTTGGCCCATCCTCTGCACCCCAGCCCAGTCCCTCCTGTCATGCTTCCCTGCCCACCGTCCCCTGTCTGCCAGCAGCCCCACTCCCACTGCCACCACTCCCACATGCTGACGGTGCCAGCCCCACTCACACCTGCTGAAGGTGCGGAGAGATTGGGGCCGGCGCCAGCAGTGGGTGCGAGCAGGGCTGGAGCCGTCAGCAGGTGCAACCGGCGCTGTTGTCCTGATGAGCCCTCAGGAGCAGGGGGAGGTGGAGAAGCCCTCAGGGGTGATCAGGGCTGGCAGCTGCCACTCACATCCGCTGATGGCACTGAGTGATCAGGACCGGTGCCAGGCACCAGTAGTGGGTACGAGTGGGGCTAGCACTGGCATTGGGTGTGAGCAGTGGCTCCAGCGCTGGCAGCAGGTGCAAGCAATGGGCAGGATCGTGGCATGCGGGAGCAAAGAATTTTCAATAACCACCAGAGGCTCGCCCTGATGGCAGCAACCAGTGCCCCGCCTTGGTCTGGAGCCCTTGCTCACCTGCTCCACCATCCCGCCGTGGCCAACACCCGCACACGCCCCCTGGTGGCCAGTGCACATCATAGCAACTGGTTGTTCGGTTGTTTGGTTGTTTCGGTTATTCCGCCGTTCGGTCTATTGGCATATTAGCCTTTTATTATATAGGATTCTACAATCTTTGTCATTTCTGGGTCTGTTCCTATTGATTGGTTTTCCTTCTGATTGTGGCCTTTATTTTCCTGCTTCTTTGAATGACTTCTGTTTTTGCATTGGATGCTTAGCATTTTGAATTTTATGCTTTTTGCTGCTCAGTTGTTGTTGTTTTTGTGGGGGGAGGAGGCTATTCCTTTAAGTACTTTTGGGCTTTGTCCTAGAATACAGTTAAATTATTTGGAAACTGCTTGATACTCCAGAGGCTTAATTTTAAGTTTTGTTAAGCATGTGTTACAAACTGAATGCTTATATTTCTTCTAGATTCATAGGTTAAAGCCCTTATCCCCCAACGTGGTAGGTGGACATGGGGCCTTTAGGTAGTAATTAGGCTTAGATGAGGTCATGATGTATTCGTGTCCTTATAAGAAGAGGAAAAGACCAGAACGCATTTTCTTTCTCTCTCTGTCTCTCTGTCTTTCTCTCTCTTTATGTCATGTGACAAAATGAAGGTCTCCAAACTGTGAGAAATCAATGTCTGTTGTTTAAGCTGCCCAGTCTGTGTATTTTGTTATAGCTTCACACTGCTTCACTACTGAGGTCATTCCCTACTGAGGACTCTACTCAGTGCTCTGTGCACTCAGAGGTCTTTCTACCCAACTGTGGAATACAAACCATTTCTGTCTCTGGGGTTTTCACCTGCTCCTTTTCAGCATTTCACTCTCTGGCATTGGTAGTTTTCTTCACATGTGTATACACATCAAGCACTTAAGAGGAATTCTCTGAAGATTTTCTAAGTTCTCTCTGTTTGGCTCTCTGTTCTTTGTGCCCTGTCCTGAGAAGTTTAGCAGTGTTGGCCTCACCAACTATTGAATTTTATTCCCCAACTCAGGGACACCACTGGGCTCTGTTGAGTTTCCCCTTCCAGCACAGTGGCCTGCATTTACACTCCAAGTCTTAAGTTGGACAGTCACCTTATTTGCCTCCCTTCTCTCAGAGACCACTATCCTGGGATGCCCTGTTATCCAGTTATTGAAAACCATTGTTTCATATTTTGTCGAGTTTTTTAGTTGTTAAGATAGAAGGGTAAATCTGGTTCCTGTAATCCACTGTGGCCAACTAGATAGTTTGTGTCCCACACTGAAGGGAGTGCTGGGGGACTGCTGACTTCTATGTACTGCAGGAGCGGGACACAGGAGAAGCTATGATCACTGCAGGGATCTTGTGCTGGAGAACTGGGGAAACCACTCACGCTACAGGAGCTGGGTGCTAAGGAAACTGCACACTGCAGGAGATGGGCAAGCAAGTGCACTAGACCAGCAAAACCCTTTCCTCCTATAATGTCTCGCCAGGGCCCTCTACTGACAAAGCTTAACATCTTGCCATCTGGTGGAGGAAAACTATTTAAAGGGCCCATATCCATTTTCCCAGAGCAGTTAATGAAGTATGAATTTAGAGCCAAGAGGTAATAAATTGATAAGCAGCATACATATTGTAGAGGATTGCTGCCTATCAGTATTTCAAAATTATGTGGCCATCTGGTAGGTTTAGATCTATAACATCAATTAAATGCTTTTCATGAAATATTTTGAGCTTGAGTTTTTGATACCTAAGATTTATTAGTTCTGAGAAAAGAAGAGTGCTTTCATCCATTCCTGGCAAAGAAAGAAATAAAACTTTAAAATCACATGCTATATTTGTGTCAATTTTTTTCTTATTACTTAGTAGGAGAGAAAAAAGGCAACTAGTATTATTAAGGCACTTCTATGTGCCTGGTGCTTTGCATATATAATTATTTGAAAACCTTGAAACTACTGAGGACTCTACCCTGTGAACGAGGTGGATGCATGCCATTTTATAGACTGGCAAATCAGGTTGGGGCAATTTGCATGCACAAAAACTGGGAAGCTTGCTATTGATGAAGATGACTTGACCAGCCCCACAGTTTGTGATGAGACCTAGGAATGCACATTTTAGGAAAAGGCACAGGAGATTCTGGTGCATGTGGTCCATGGGCCTCATTGTCATAAATACCTATTTCAATAACTTGTTCAAGTTCATGGGGTTCAGAAGCAGGCTTCAGATTTAATGAAGGACTATTTGACTTTAACCATGTTCACCCCTTTTGTCTGCCTTATTAGGCTGTAGATTAGTAATGAGAGTAGGAAAAAATTATTGAGCTTAAACTAGCTAGTTTCAGGCCCGCCCTGGAACTGTGGATAAAGGAAGCAATCAGCTAATGAATAAGCAGCTGTTTAAAAATGAACCCCAAGCTAGCAGATTCTTTCAGGAACAACATTTTACTGGAAGAGCACTGAGTGAGCTAGCTCCCTCTGGTGATCAGGCAGTCCTTCCTTCTTTTAATCTCAGCTCATCAATGGACTCTCAGTGTGACCTTAGAAAATTAGTTAATAATCAGAGGGAGGTCTCCTTCTTTATCTAGGAAGTTGGTGACAATTGGTTTAGATTACACTGTCAAATTGTCAGATAATGAGACAATTCTATATTGAGAATATTCAATAATGAACATTTCTGAGACCATCAGTTTTCAAAGAAACTTGATATCTTTCAAAGTTAATTATCAAATGCTAATCAATAATACTTACTTTCTTAAGTGGTTCCAGATGAGGTAATTTTAGATGTTTTCTTGTGGAGTGATGCATCTTACAGTATTTGGGATGAGGAAATGGAACTAAGCTGTGTCTTCAATTGGCAAGCATATCAAACTAATTTTAGAGCATTTAGAGATTAGTGCATTATTAAATAGAATGCATTCCATGTGTGAGGGACTCATTTAGTCTTGGTTCTGACCTTGGTACAAATGTGACATTCAGAGAGGCATTATTTAAGTTATTGAGTATTTTTTTCCTATTAAAAATGGAAACAGAGCATAGGTCAAAGCAAGATTCAATGTCGATCAAATAAATGGTCCTGTAGATTCTGAATAAAGCTTTGTTTTAGGATTCTTGAATCCCTGGCACATAGGAATTGATTTATGTTTACCTTCATTCAATAAAGAACTCCACTAGGAAAGACCATGATCTTTTCATGGGTAGAAAAATGAAATTTCATAAAGTTCTCTCAAGTTGATGTATTGCAATTGAAGCAATCTTTTAACCAGATAAATTAATTGTAAGTTATCATATAACAAATAAATAAGAATGGTCAGGAATATTGGAGAGAGTGAGAGAGAACTACATCTATAATATACCGAAATATAGTTTAAAACTATAAAAATTAAAGCAATGTGATATTGGAGCATGGCTAGAAAAGAGATAAAACAATAGAAAGTTCAGAAACATTAAAACACATACAGGAAATTAATAAATGACTTAAGTAAAATTAAAATTTAACAGGAGAAAATATGGATGATGGAGGTAATGGTTTGGGATCACCTAGATAATTACCTGGGAAAACATTGGATTCCATATTATTAATTATATACACAGAAATCTACAGATTGATTAAAATTTAGATGTTAAAAATGGAAATTAAAGGAATTAGAAAAAGACATAAAATTTTTAAAAATTTAAGTAGGAAAATCCTTCCTAAGAATAAATAAGGACATCAAAGAAAATTCTGATACATTCAAATCAATACAAAAACAAACAACCTTACAGAAAAATGCCTAAAAGATATGAAAGGATAATTCATAGTAAAGGAAATATAAATGGTTTTCAAACAAAAAATGGTGCTCAACCTTATTCATAGTAAGAGAATAATTAAAATGATAGTAATTAAAATTACTAGTAATTAAAATGATAATGGCACATGATTTTTTTGTTACTTATTACATTAATAATACTAGTACATGCTGCATTGCTAGAAATAGAGAAACAGACTCTCTTCATTGCTGGTGGGAATGTAATTTGGTGCAACCTCTATGGAGCAAAATGTAAAATGCTTGTACCCTTCTACCTTTTCTTTATTTATCTCAGATATACTCACACTTGTGAAATGTCTTACACATAAGGCTGTCTACTAGAGCATTGTGTGTTGGAAACAATTTATAATCCTTCAGTAGAGAATATCCATATTATGGAATACTATGTGCTCATTAAAAATGATCGGACAGCCCAACTGGCATGGCTTAGTGGTTGAGCGTTGACCTATGAACCAGGAGGTCCAGGTTCAATTCCAGGTCAGGGCACATGCCCAGGTTGCAGACTCAATCCCTCCCTTTTGCAGGCAACCAATCAGTGATTCTCATCATTGAAGTTCTATCTCTCTCTCCCTCTCTCTTCCTCTCTGAAATCAATAAAAATATATTTACTTTTTTAAAAAAAGAAAAGAAAAAAGATGGGACAACTTTGTATATGCTGATATTAGAAATACAATGTTAGTGTTCAAAAATGTACAGAAAAATGAGTTTATCATGCTACTGTTTGGGTAAACAAATGTATCTGTGTGCCTTGTGTGTACACATGCATCTACATGTGTAATGGGCATATTAACATGTCTCTGAAAGATACACAAGAAATGGGTTGCATTGGTTGCCTCAAGGAAGGTAAATTGGGACCCTAGAGGAGACCAGAGGGAGAGATTTACTTTTGATGGTATCCTCTTTGATACCTTTCAAATTTTGTGCCAGGAGAATGTATTACTTATTTTTTTAAATGTGTTTCTTTGAATGACCATGGTTAGCAAGCATTTTGTGAGAGCTTCTCCTAAGATGACATGATGTCAAGGTGGCTTTCATGGACTGATGGTTTCCTCTGCTGATAAGGAGACAAAACTACAAAAGAAATGAAGATATACGTGTTTTTTTGGAGATGGTTCCCATTTTAAAGGACAATCGTAAGTATTTCAGTAGCAATCCTTACATTTGTGCACAATGCATCCTCATGTAACATCCCGTGTTAGCCTTGTTGCAGAGTTAAGATAGACACAATCCAGACACAGGCTCAGGGCACTGTCCAGTCTCACAGCTACTCATCACTGGTCTCTGCTTCCTAACCAAGGGCTTTCCCTCCCTGTGTTTGCCAATATTATGGATATTCTGCTAATAATAACTACATTTTGAGCACCTACTATATAATAGTAAATTAAATATATTATGCCACTCATTCTTCCTGTTTTATCATGTCTTATCATCTTCATCTGTTTTATACCTTTCATTTTTCAAATGAGAAATCAGAGCATCAGAGAGTTAAATGCATTGCACAAGTTCACACAGTACATATCTGGAGCAGGGACTGGAACCCCAATTTGCTTAACTTTGTCCCTTTTTCCTTTGCTGATGGATTCCATGCGCTGCTGTTTTCAAATGAGTACCTGGTAGTTTATATATGAAATAGTTTATTCAATATCTACTGATTGAGTGTTTCTTCTTAAGCCACACACTATGCACAGAGCTGGCTTAAGGCCATTTTCCTCTTCACCAGAAGGTACTGTCACCTGCAACATGCCTGTCTCCTCACCTCTTTTCTCTGCCCTGGGTGCTGCAGGGAGGGTGGTCTGCACTGTACATTGAGGCTTCAAGTTTGTCTCAGCAGCAGCTCTGGCAGGCAGCATCCCATAGCTGCTTGGTCATCTCATGATTGATTTTTACTTTTAAAAAAGGAAAATTGCTCCAAAAAAAGGAAAGAAAATTACATCATTGTTATTTCCAACTTTAAAGATAATGTTTTTTTTTGTTTTTGGTTTTTTTTAAATATATATTTTATTGATTTTTTATAGAGAGGAAGGGAGAGGGACAGAGAGTTAGAAACATCGATGAGAGAGAAACATCGATCAGCTGCCTCTTGCACACCCCCCACTGGGGATGTGCCCACAACCAAGGTACATGCCCTTGACCAGAATCGAACCTGGGACCCTTCAGTCCACAGGCTGACGCTCTATCCACTGAGCCAAACCGGTCAGGGCTAAAGATAATGTTTTCTTAAAGAGTAAGAAATTCAGGCAACAGAAAGTGGTAAAATGAAAATAATCCAAAAGCATATAGCTAAGACCTAAGTACTGTTAATATTTTGACAAATTTACTATCAGACTTCCTCCTGTGCATAGAGGAACATACAAGTAGACATTGTGTAAATAGATTGAATCATTTTGGGATGTTGGACTTTTCTCATTTAAAAAGTCACAGTCATCTTATATCATTAAATATAGGTCATATCATTGATTTTAGTAAGTGTATGATGTTTTTTTCATGTAGATAAAATACACTTAACTAATTAGTTTGCTCCCCAATTTTTTACTACTATAAACAATGCTATAATGTAACCTTCTTACATAACTATACACATGTTCCCCATTATTTCTGGAGGAGAGAATCCTGTAAGTGAAATTGCTGGATCACTTGTAGCTTCTATAAATGAACTTGCAAAAAGGAACTTGAAATTGAGGTCCCGTTATGGAAGTCACTAATAAAAAGGATCTCCTGCCTTTTCTAAACACTTTTATTTACTGAGTAGTTTCTGTACATCCCTTCAAGCATCCACATTTTCACATGGTTTTTCTTACCTTGCCTCTTTGTACTGTCACTTCTACACTATTCTTTATATAGCATTAACCTTTTGGAAAAAATAGCAACAGTTCTTTTTAAATTTGTTTTATTATAACTTTTATTTCTGAATGGATTTTCATTTGTTGTGTCTGATTTTCCTTGAGGGAGACAGAAGAGGTCTGCTCAGAGCAGCTTAATAACGCCATCTGTGTGTATGGAAGAGCAGAGACAATTAAAACCTGTTGACAACTTTGGGCAAAGCTGTGGGCCTCATGTTCCGTAATTTATGTGAAAAGCTGAAGAACAATCAGTTCAAACTATTTCTTCAAAGAGGCACAGCCTGGAACATGCTCTTGGCAGTTCAGTGTCTGCACCACAGCAAAGGGTGTCCGAGTCCAGAGAATTCTGAGATGTGCAGTTGGAGCTCATGAACTGGCCCACAAAAGCAAACACGCTTGTTGCCATAAAGAGAAGATGGAAGCTGCCGCTGTTTTTTTCAGTTTTTCATCTGACTTCATTTCTCTAACAGACAAGCATATGCATAGTACCTCTATCCTACTGCTTGGTGTGTTTTCATATCAGAAGTGTGAGGAGCCCAGTCCATGGGACATGTTTGCAAGGTTAGGGACACACAGTGTGGCAAGGATGCTTGGGAAGGCAGTGGTGTGTGGAAAGGACTTGTGCTTCTGCCACATGGATTTATGTTTAAATCTCAGCTCTATTATCTCCAGCAGCTGGACCACCATAGGTACCTATCTCTGTTTCCTAATTTTTAAAGTGTAGGAAAATATACCTGGCTCACAGGGTTGATATGATGGATGTAATACATGTGACGTTGCACGCATTCCCATCTATTCTTTTTCATCTCCCTGTTACCTTCTATGTCCTGATATGGGGTTCCTGCCCCCATCCTTCCAATCAAATCACTCTGACCAGGTTCCCAATTGCATCTCTGTTACTAAGTTGCTGTCTTTATCTTAGGTAACTTCTCAGGACCCATTCCACTTTCTTGAAACATTCTCTTTCCTTGGCTTCCAAGAATCATGCTTTGATTGTTTCCTTCTCCCTCCGTAGACTAGTCTTCTCAGTCTCCAGGGTATTCTCTTCTTCCTCTCCCCTATTCTAAAGCTGGTGGTACCCAGTCTCTGTTCTGGATTCTCTTCTTCTATTGGCCTTTCCTGCAGTCCCATTCATATCCATGGCATCAATTATCATCTCTGTACTGGCATGTCCACTACACAAATGAGGTTCAAGAAACATATTGTAGTTGGCCTGCAGATGTCAACCCCCTGCTTGGGTCCCACATGTTGGTGCAGAAAATGGCCTGCAGATGTCAACCCCCTGCTTGGGTCCCACATGTTGGTGCAGAAAATGCAAAGGTTGTGTCCACACCTACACTCCACTTGCCTAGCCCAGCTTCAGCTCCCTTCCCCTTTATGGGTCCAGAAGTCTCAGAAAGCCCACAGGCAGGCATCCTGAAGTAGAGGAGTCTGGTCCACTTGCTTTGCTGAATAGTGTGCACAGAGAAGTGCATGGAGCTTATGGGGCAAAAGCCACAGAGCTTCTACCATCCCTGTCTGCAGAGCCTGTGCCAGACACTGAGGTGGGGGTGAGGGGATTTCCGGAGAGCAGCCCATATGTATCCACTCACTGCAGAACCCTTTAAGGAGCTAACATTTGATTTTATTTCTCTACTAGAGGCCCAAATGCATGAAATTCATGCAAGGGTAGGCCTTCATAGCCCTGGCTGCCTTGCGGCCCATGACCCCGTGGCCCCACCCTCCACCCATTGGTCGTTCCACTGCCTGGTCTAATTAGCATATTAGCTTTTTATTATATAGGATGGGTTTGTGCCAGGACTCCTGTGTCCACCCCTGCAGTGTAGCTGGGCTCCACCTTGTGAAACTGTTTAACCAGCTCTATGAGCTCTAGGGAATTCTGTGAGCTTCCCAGTTCCCTATAGGAATTGATTATTCTGCTTAAACTAGTCATTCTATTGTTTGTAATAAAGGATTAAATGCTCCTTTTGATAAAGATATTGACCACTGCCTTAAACATGAGAATTTGTCTTATTGGTATCACACCATACCTCCTTTTCTCCCTTCCTTTCAATTATTGGTGGTTAATTATTTTGGTTCTCTTTATAACAATAAATAATAATAAATTTCCACTTATTATTCCACAAACTGTCTCTTTTTTCCAGATTTATTGAGATATAATTGACATATAACATTGTCTAAGGTGTACAACTTACTGATTTGATATACATATATTGCAAATCAGTATATGTATATGTTAACACAACCATAGTGTTAACTAACACCTCTGTCTCATCACATAACTGCCATTTTTTTTGGTGTGGTTAGAGCATTTGAAATCTGATTTCTTTTAAATAGATAACATAGCATTGTTAACTACAGTCACCATGCTGTACATTAGATCCACAGAACTCATTCATCTTATAAATGGAAGTTTGCACCCTTTGACCAACATCTCCTCCATCTCTCTTGTAACCACCATTCTATGCTCATAATTTTTCTCTTCTGACCCAGCACTTCTAGGATCATAACACCATACCTTTCCCTCTAGCTCTCATTGCCCTTTCACCTCTCTGTGTTTTTACTTTGTCAAAGTTGATAACCTTTCTATTCTATTCTATGATCATAATTTAATCTTTTGTGCTTTATCTCTCTGTAGGTTCTAAAACTGGAAAACTAATAAGCAACATTGACATTATTAAGATTATATAAATATTGACTTTAGAGTTGAAGAAGGAGCTAATGATTGCATTTCCTGCTCTGCAGATCTAATGTCATGATCCTTGTGCACTTGAAGCAGAATGTTCCTAGCTTTAAGGTCACATGAATTTTTTGTCCTCATACTTTATCAGTCACTCAAAATCAAGTCATATTTTTCTTTTCTCTTCTTTTCTTTTCTTTTCTTTTCTTTTCTTTTCTTTTCTTTTCTTTTCTTTTCTTTTCTTTTCTTTTCTTTTCTTGGAACATGGCTTTTTTTCCTTTGTGTTTACCAGGTGCTTCTATTTGGAATTCTTTTTTCTTTCTTAAAAGAAATCTTAGGTTTCCACCATAACCTCATATGTATCCAGCCTTTATATTCTATAGAATCCTTTTCTTCCCTCATAGCCCCTGCAATAAGGTCCCTCCAGAATGTTCTAATATGGACCTGCTGTCAAGATCTGATACACAGCTATCACCCTGGGGCTTCTCTTCAGCGACGTCCTGGATTAAAGGCCAGTCTTGGATTCATGTCATCATTTTGGTCTTCTGTTTGCTTTTACTGGAGTATATACCTTGGAAACTTCCTAAGACAGAAAATATGGTAGTAAACTGGGTCTTTGTATGTCTGAAAATATTTTTATTTTATTCTCACATTGCATTGCTAGTTTGACTGGATATAGAATTGTGGGTTCAAAATATATTTTTCCCTTGGAATTTTTAAAACATTCATTTGATATATTCTGAATCTAATGTGACTAATGGAAAGGTGGGTGGTTCCTTGCATTTTTTACTTGGAAGACTTTATGACTTTTCCCCTTCTATCTTTGGTGTTCTAAGATTTCAAGGAGATGTGTTAGCTGTGTAGCTATTTTCATTCATCCTGCTCAGTACTCAATAGACTCATCACATTTCTTCTGTTTGAGGAAATGTCTGATTATTTCGTTAAAAGAATTCTACCATCTGTATTTTCTGTTCTCTTTTTCTGAAAATCCTCGTAGCCAACTGGTGGATTTCTACAACTCTTGTATTAATCTTCTATAAATCTTAACTTTACTCCTGAAATTTGCTATCTCTGTGACATTTGTTTTGAATCCTAGGAGACTTAATGGCTTTATATTTCAGCCCTTCTTTTTAAAAAAATGCATTTTTATTGATTTCAGAGGAAGGAAGAGAGAGAGAGATAGAAACATCAATGATACAAGAGAATCATTGATTGGCTGCCTCCTGCACACCCCAGTAATCAAACAAACAATGACTGCCTGGTTCATAGGTTGACACCCAACCACTGAGCTATACTGGCCAGGCTCAACCCTTTTTTTGAATTCCATGTTTTAGGCATTATACTTTTAATTTATAAGAACTTTTTCCTGTTCTCCAGTTGTCCCCTTTTCAATCATACTAGTCTTGCTTTATAAATACAATATCTTCTCAAATATCTTTGAAGGTATTCATTAAATACTTAAAAAATTTCTTCTAGTTACTGAATTATTTCCATTTCTTTGAGACTTTGTATGTTTTGGCCTTTTCATTTCCTTCTATTAGTTGTTCTCAAATGTCTAGTGCTCTTGTTTGTACATTCATTTCTATAAATAAAGGATTAGTTTCATAATGAAAACTACCTATCGTTGGTTTCTTCCAAATTTGCATTGATATGCTTTTGGATAGGTTTCCCTCCTAAATGGGAAGGCAATCAGGGCACTCCATCCAAATGCACAGGGCTAATGAACTGACAATTTTGTGTTAGGACGTACACATGGGAACCAGCCTTACATTAGATGTTCTATTTCATCTCCCACCAAATGCTACAGCAAGGACAGCTTTACTCTTAGACCCAGACTCCCACTAAGGCACAAATCCCTCCCAGCCAGTTTAGTTATCTCTTTTAGAGAAGAGTCTTCAGTTATTTTTCCTCCCTATTCTGAAGGTGAAAACCTGGTTCCCTTTGCTCTGTGTGGAAGGGGAACCACTGACCCTATGCCTAGACATCCACTGGCATTCTGGGAGGATGACTGGCAGCCGCTTCCCCTGAAGTTCCCTTCATACTCAAATTTGAGCTTTGAGTTTCTCTACTCTGTTTCATCCATTAACATGTCGAAGTCTTTAATCTATGAAAGACCTCCCTTCCAAATTTCTTCATTGTTACAGATTTATTTCTTTTTACACTCCAATTCTGTCATTTTAGAATCTCTGGCAAGAATGGTAGCACACTCATATTTTTAATCAACTGTCTTGCACCAGACACTTCCCTACACCAGGATGTTGTTTTTAAAAAGGAATATCTTTGTTGAAAGTCTACTAATTTTTTGTCTGTAGTCTTATTTCTTAGCATGATATTTCTGAATATTAGAATAGGATCTTGTTTTTTAAGAAAGAAAGAGCCCTGGCTGGTGTGGCTCAGTTGGTTGGGGTATCATCCTGTACACCAAAAAGGTGGTGGGTTCAATTCCTGGTCAGGGCAACCCAGGTTGAGCCCTTGGTTGGGGTGTGTGCAAAAGGCACCTGAACCCATCAATGTGTCCATCTCACATTCTTGTCTCTCTCTCTCTCTCTCTCTCTCTCTCTCTCTCTCTCTCTCTCTCTCTCTCTCTGAAATCAATTTAAAAAAAAGGAAAGAAAGAAAGAGAAGGAAAGACTTAAAAGGAAGCAAGCAAATGAAAATTTAGACAAAAACAAGTAGTATAATCTCTTTCTTAAACATTTGTGATAAGCACTTAAAAACAGCCTACATTATTAGTCTTACTGAAAGACATTAGTTAAGTGCCACGGGTATTATTAAATGAGCAACTCATATGAGAAACTTAGTCCTTAGTACACGGGGTATAAGGTTCTCAGCAACAGAAAACACAGTCCAGAGTGTCTGTAGGAGAACTGGTAAACCCACTCCACTCAAGCTGTTGAGGGTTATATCAAAGACCTACATGATTTCAAGTCTACAGAACACTGATACTGCAGGTGTAAGGCTTGGTTTTTAAAGGAGTACCTTTCACTTTATTTTTTCCTTTCTATGAATTTAATTCTGAGTCTAAAAGTGTTCAGATTAGGATAGCAGAAAATATAATCCCAGTTGCTACTGTAGTTTCCTTTCTTACTAGATCTGCGCCAGATATACGAAGAGACCACACCACCAATACTGACATCTTCATTGCCTTGGAAGATTAATAGATCTTTGCTGTGGGTATTTATCCAGAGAGGAAAGTCAGTGCTGTATCTGACTTTCTGTCTCTCTCTGAGGACTGGTTATCTTTTTCAGGCCTTGCTTTGAAGTGGTATGAGGTCTCCTTTTCTTGAGAAACTGTAGACCTTCCATCTCTCTCTAAAACATTCTCTCTATTGAGATATTTTGGTATCATCTCTTTATTTGGTTGAGTCTTTAGGAAATGCAAGAGCTAAGCCAATAGACTGTTTCTATCTTCTGCCTTTCCTTGAGGCAATGAATCCAGAAAAGACTATCTACTTGAATACAGGTAGGCAGAGAGAAAGGGAGGAGAGACACAGAGAAGAAAGACAGCAAATATTAGAAGGGAAAAATCAGTTAACTGCTTCAAAAATGCCATCATCTTATAGTATGCACATGCCACCATAAAGGAATGTGGAGGAATACAAAATGGCATCCAGCCCAGAATGGGTTTAAAGGGTTAGGCAAGAGCAGGGATGGGAAGACAACTAGGGAAGGTTTTTATGCAGAGCGTTACTTCAGAAATTATGATAGAACCACTTGAATAACTTGAGCACAAGATGAAAATAGCCTCCAATTGTGGTGGATTTGTCATTAGCCACGCCCCCTTTCACAGGACTTTGTCAATGGCCTTTTGCCAAAGTGTCACACTATGTTCAAGGATTCCTGAGCCCCTGGATGATGTTCCGAAAGACTATGCAAATGTACAGAATACTTATGTGATATGGAAATTTCTCTAATCATTATAGGGGAAGGACAAAAAGCCCTTGAAAAGATCATGTTGATGAAAAAATCAGTGCTTTGCTGAGGGACAGCCTTGGGAAACTGTCAGCTGATTTTTCATAGTGTTTCAATGAACTCTAAATGTTAAGAGGGGGCCAGTGTGGTCCCATTTGAATTCAGCAATAATGTCTATTCACTTTAAAATGATAAAGATTCATTTTGCTCAAGGCATAAACTTTGAGGGGGGATGATGAACATATAATAAAGCTGGTCCTCAAACCAAGCTCATGGACCTTTTGGGGCGCACACATCGACCTGGTGTAGATAAAAGCTCTGCGCTGTGGCTCAGGCCCTTTAGCAGCTATGTGCAGCTCCCTCTGTAAACACTGATGAGAAGTAAAGTGTTGGGGGTCTGCTGGGTCCCATAAGAACTGGAAAGTCACCTGGCAGCTTTCCTATCAGGCTGTATCTTCAGACTTCTTCCCACACAGACTGGATCTCCTGCTTTATAGTTCAACGTGGCCTCCAAACTTAAGTCTCCAGAGTAACTTGGCTTTTGAGAGTAACTTACCCAATCTCTCAGTGTGCCGATTCCAATTTTCTATGAGACTGAATCTTGCTGACCAAGGTTCAGTCATGTCTACCATTAACTGTATAACTGCCTCTTGGGAGATGAGTTTATTGGTAAAAACACATGGTCTGATCATGTCCCTTAACCAAAGCTGTAGATGTGGGCAGATTATTTTATAAGAGCACTGGAAATTTTGAAATGATTGAAAAAAAGGAAAAGAAAAAAATTGTAAAAAGGTTGACATGACTATTAATCAGAAACTGATTGAATAATGATGGAATCATGTAATGAAATAAAATGCACTCATATTGTAGGACTTTATTTTATTTATACTTCATATTATTTATTTCTATCCACTTATTATTTATACTTAAATCTTATTTATTTCTTTATTTTATTGATGAAAGAACTAGAAAAATATGGAAAGGCATCATCCCCCAGTGGTAGCAATAAGTACCTCTAGAATGTGAAATTGTTGACTTTTTTTTTTTGCTTTGTGATTTTCTTGGTTTCTCAGTTTTTGGCAGTGAGCATCTATTGCTTTTATAGTTGGGGAAATGACAGTGGATTTTGTTTATGAGGTAGAGCTTCAGCTTTGTCTGGTGAATAGATATGGGAGATCTGTTCATTCTGACAGTCATATTTTCAGTCTGAAGACTGACAAAGACCCGGCCATAGCATTAGCCATGAAATGGCCACAGCAGATATGATTTGAGAGGGTTCATTTGCTGGATATACAACCAATTGCAATCTTTATCACTCACTGTGTTATGTTTTCTGTAAATTCAGGGTTTTAAAAACATTGAATAGATTCAATTTGGAGGTTACATTTTAAATAAAGTATTTGTAGCAACTCTTTCAAAACCTTTCATCAAATATGTTGGGATTGGTAAAAGCAACATATTTCCTTCTTAAAGATTGTTTAGTGAGAAAGTGGTTTGGATTCTTTCTTTAACCTCCTTTAATGGGCCTGTTTACTTTCATATTGTTCATAACAGTGATATTAGTGTTTTTACCTCCTTTTTGTTTGGCTGAAATCAATCTTAAAAGCGTCCAGTACTAAGTCTCAATAAGAATGTTTCCCCTTTTACTTTGCCTTTGTTCAGACCTCTGAATTAATTTCTTTTTTCAGAAATGTTGTGGATGCATGCAACTTTTTCTTTTTTTTCTGGGAAAAACAAAACAAAACACTTTGTATTCATTCTGGACCTCCCTTACTCTAACCGTATTCTGTCATGTCTTGCTGTGCCCGCCTAGGCCTGGTTCCTGAGGGCTGAGGGCTGAACAAAGTCCTCCTTAGCTACTTAGCACTAATTCTCAAGGTTGCTTGTTCACTGGCACATCGCTCAGGGCTTTCAATCAGGACGGAAACACACGGCAGCTGGGTGTCCAGCTGCCAATTCCTCAATTTGAGAAGCGAATCTGTTTCCGTCCAAGTCACTCCTTACAAGGCATGGGGGCCGTTTCTGTGCCCACAGTTACTTCCTCCACGGTTTCATTAGCAACATCCCTAACCCTGCCCTCTGGTTGGTGACAAAAAACATGTCGCTATCATCATCTCCTCAGGCACATCTCACACCCAGCAGAGCAAACCAGAAACCACATGGTGGGGGGATCTCCTCCAGGAGAATGGAGGTAGCCGGTGGAAACAGCCACCACACAGCAGACGGGATGTCGGCCATGGGATTTTGGGTGGACGTGGACAGGCCATTTCACCCTTCTCTCTGCCTCAACAACCTCCTCTGGAAATAGTGCATTTGTTCCACTTGACATGGAGGCAGTGAGGCTGGAGTGAATGCATTTGGGAAAGTGCTTTGACACATGGGCAAGACCACCCAAATACTGGTCTGAAAAAGAGATTGGTGAGCAAGGGCCATACTCATAATGGTAAAAGGAAACAGGCCAGACAATCAGGGGGTGTGAGCTCAGAAGTCAGACAGCACAGAGGGCAGCAGGGTCTGGAATATTTCTAAGAAGTTGCACAAGAAATGTGCTGTTGCCCTGGCCTCACGGCTCAGTCAGCTGGGATGACACCAAAATTTTGTGGGTTTGATTCCCAGTCAGGGTACATACGTAGGTTTCGAGTTTGATCTCTTGTTGGGACACGTATGAGGCAACAATCATTGTTTCTCTCTCTCTTTCTCTCCTTTCATTTCTCTCTAGAATGAACAACAACAACAGAAAACATGTCCTCGGGTGAGGATTAAAAAAAAAAGAAAGAAATGTGCTGTTTGTTTATTTCTGCTCCATCCTCATCCTGCATATATTATAGTCTCATTTCACACATGAATTAACTAAAGTCATCATTCATAGAGACTAAATAACCCAAATAAACAGAGCAATCCAATGACATGACTGTTTATTTAGTGGTGTCTGATTCTGAAACCATACTCTTCATACAACATAGAGAGGTTGTGTGCATGTGTGTTTAATGCTTGTAAATAGGCAACATATTAAATGTGCAAATTGTAATTGATATTGGTAACTGTACTGGTATCAGGGATCTAAATGGAAAGGAGTTTAATGGAGGCACTGTTTATAGATGTGGGGACATAGCTGAGGCCACAAGGGAGAGCCTGGTGCTCAGACTCCCAACAGCAGAAGCAGTTTCCAGCCTCAGGCCTGAAGGATGGGCAGAGCCCTGGCCTCGCAGCAGGAGCTCCAGCAGGAGCTGTGGCTGTGACACACTGAGATGTGGCCCCAGCAGAGGCCTGTTAGGGGAAGGAGGTAAGAGCCCTGCTCTGACCTTTCTCTCTTCCAACCCTCCTGTCTCCTGTCTGTACCTTCCTTACCTATCCAGAAACTGGGACAGGGGGCCTGGCTGATGCAACCCATTGAGGCCAAAGCCTTGGGGACTGGGAGAAGGGCAGAGAATGATGGAGAGAGGCAAATGGAGAATAGTAGCGTAATAATCAACTACGAGTGTGGCCAACTGGGAATTAAATCAGAATTGCAGAGTTATGAAACAAATAGTATGCTTAAACATAAGGCCAGGTAGCTCAGTTGGTTAGATAGTTGTCCTAATATGCCATGGTTGTGGGTTTGACCTATAGTCAGGGCACATACAAGAATCAACCAATGAATACATAAATAAGTTGAACAAGAAATCAGTGTTTCTCTCTCTCTTTCTCTTTCCCAAATTCAATAATAATAATAAAAAGAACATAGGAAGGAACAACAAACTGGACTCAGAGTCAACAGCTTCACCAGCAGGGAAAGAGGCGGGTGGTGAAATGCAAAAGAGAATCGTCACTATGGCCACATAAGAACACTGGAATTTTTTTTAAAATTTAAATTCTTTATTGTTGAAAGTATTACATATGTCTCCTTTTTCCCCCATTGACCTCTCCCCAGCCACTCCCACCCTCCGCCAGCACATGCCCTCACCCCGCTACTGTCTGTGTCCAGTGGTTATGCTTATATGCATGCATACAAGTCCTTTGGTTGGTCTCTTACTCCCCTCCTTCTTTCCCTCCCCTGCCTTCCCTCTGAGGTTGGATGGTCTGTTCGATGTTTCTATGTCTCTGGATCTATTTTTGTTCATCAGTTTACGTTGTTCATTATATTCCATAGATGAGTGAGATCATGTGATACTTATCCTCCTCTGACTGGCTTATTTCACTTAGCATAATGCTCTCTAGGTCCATCCATGCAAGAACACTGGAATGTTCCCAGCCATTCCTGGGCAGGGTACTGTGTAGCAGACCAAGGGTAACTGATGGCTTCATAATTATGGTTTGCTCTGGGTCTTTTAGGACACAGGCTTTATCTGTTTCTGTTTCCTCCCTGCCCTCCTCCAACCCTTCTGGAAGTGCAATTGCCTCATTCTTAATAGATGCCCCTGTGTCCTTTATGTAGGCAGCCCTTCTTCACTGATATTGGTAACTGTACTGGTATCACTGTGACTAGTGATGGCTAAGCAATCTAATGCTGGAATGCCACCCTGGATAAATGACCCAAGGCCTGGGATTGTTCCGACAAAGATTAGGCAGTGTGTCGTTCTAACAGGGCCCTGCTTGAAACAGATGAGGGCAATATAAACACCCTGCAGTGTTGGATACCAGCCTCCTGTTGGTGTAATTACTCAGGGTCTTCTGCTGGAATGAGCAGTTTGGAAATCCAGTGCCAGGTTTGATTAGCAGGTGGTTCAATCTCAGTCTGATTGTTCTGTATTCTGCTCACTCTAAATGAAGTGCATTGGTTACAAAATTTAAAATAGGAAGCGTGAAGTGCTGGGTTTTCACTCTGAGACAAGATCATAGTCTAAGTATAGGGGTACCTCCATGGCTTCTTATTGCAGCAGCTTCATCTAGATGATTTGCTAGGCAACTCATTTATTGTGCTCCTGCTGTATAAACTATGCACAGAACTTTGATATGTGTATTAGTTTACTAGGGCTTCTGTAACAAATTACTACAAACTGGCTGGTTTAAAACAACAGAAATTTATTCTGTCACAATTCTGGAGGCTAGAAATTCAAGATCAATGTCTTGGGATGGCCATGCTCCCTCTGATGGTTCTAGGGCAGAATCCTTCCTTGCTTCCTCCAGCTCCTGGCAGTTACTGACGTTCTTGTCTTGGGGAAAACATCACTCCAATCTTCCCTAGTACCATCATATGGCTGAATGTTCATGTGTGTCTCTGCATTTCTCTGTGTCCAAATATCCCTCTCCTTTCTCTTGCAAGGATGCCAATAAGTGAATTTCAGGCTCATCCTAAATCAGGAAGATCATATATAAAGAACCCCAACTTTCAGTTTTATATTAAGAACCCAGATATGAGTTAAATCATATGGTTTTTTACTTCTTCTGTCTAACTTATTTTACTTAGCATGATACTCTCAAGATTCATCTATGTTTTTGCAAATAGCAATATTTCATCTTTTCTTATGACTGAGTAGTATTCCATTGTCTATATGTACCACGTTTTCTTTATTTAATCATGTATCAAGGAGCTTTGGGGAAAGTAGTAAAAGGTAAAGGGGGTCAAATTCATGGTGACAGAAGAACATTTGGCTTTGGGTGGTAGACACACAATGCAATATACAGATGATGTATTACAGAATTGTGCAGTAAAACCTATATAATTTTATAAACCAATGTCAATTCAATGAGTTTAATAAAAATTAAAACTAAAAAAAGGAACCTTAACAAATTACATATACAAAGAGCTTATTTCCAAATAAGGACACATTCTGAGGTTCCAAGTGGACATGAATTTTGGGGGTCACTATTTAACATACTATAACATGATTTAATTTGGGGTCCTGCTTTAATGCACTTAGAGTTCATTATTTCCCCAAATATTACTTCTTTGTTTTCAATTTTCTTAGAAATTTATGTGCAAAACATTTCTGTGTGTGTGTGTGTATGTGTGTGTGTGTGTTTTCATTCAATTTGGAATAAACTGAGTGCTCTCTTTGTCTACCCACCCCTGTCTTTCCTAAATTGTCTTATTTCATCATGGAACTTTCATCTTCTTGGTTCTACTTTATTTGGCACTGTGAATCTAAATGTACCTTTTTTCTTTAATGAAAAAAGAAATCTTTCTGCTCTTAATGTTCAGCCTCCATGGTTATGCACCCCCATGGGACATTCTCAATGGTCCATTTTCATCTAAGGTCTGCAGACAGGTCACCATACCATTAAGCTGAAAAAGGAGAACATTTTCCTTGAGTTTAAAATTGTTTCTATTTTGTGGCATATTGATTTCTTGTGTATTTCAGTAGCCTGGCCTAGATTGGAGGTAGGTGTATCCCTCAGGTAGGAGGTGTTTCCTGAAAATCTGCAAAGTAACTACCATTTCCCATAGTCTTATACTCCCCCCAAACAGACATTGGACTTACCCCCAAATCTCAAGACATATAAAACATTAGGGCTTTACTCAATGCCCTAAAGTAACAATATTTAAAAAAAAAACTATCCTATATAATAAAAGGCTAATATCAAATAGACCAAACTATGGAACAACCGAACAACTTGATCGCTATGACATGCGCTGACCACCAGGGGGTGTGCACGGAGCATGGTGGGCATTGACACCAGGTGGCAGAGTGTGGAACATGGCAGACATCGGCCATGGTGGGATGGTGGAACAGGTGAGTGGGGGCGCCAGACCAATGCAGGGCGCCACTCACTGTTATCGGGGCCAGCCTCTGGTGGTTACTGAAAATTCTTTGCTCCCATGCACTGCATTCCTGCCCAGCACTTCCACCTGCTGCTGGCACTGGCCCCATTCGCACTCACTGCCGGTGCCAGAGCCGCCGCTTGTACCTGCTGCTGGCATCTAGCACTGGTCCTGATTGCTCAGTGCCATCAGCGGATGCAAGCAGTGGCTGCCAGCTGCAATTGCCCCTGATGGCTTCTCCACCTCCCCCTGCTCCTGAGGGATGATCGGGGCAGCAGCTGCCACTTGCACCCACTGACAGTGCCAGCCCCACTCACACCTGCTGCTGAGGCTGGCCCCAATCGCTCTGCGCCGTCAGCAGATGCGAGTGGGGTCAGCGCCATCAGCGTATGAGAGCAGTGGGGGTGGAAGCAGGGCTGCTGGCAGACAGGGGACTGGGGGCCGTGGTGGAAGGGGCCTGGCGGGGGTGCAGAGAATGGGCCAATACCTGCCCCTGTGCCCACGGTAGCCTCACGACCCACAGTTCCTTTCAAGGTGCATGAATTTGTGCACTGGGCCCCTAGTTAGTGTATGTTTGAGTTTTAACTCTAGAGTATTTCTGCCCATTACTTCATGCCACTTGGAGAGGTGAAATTCTGGTTGCCTCTCAGATGGACTGCAAGCCTGATCCCTCCTCTTGGTTGTTCCTATTATGAAGAAGAGTAAAGGAAGGATAATAGCCATAATAAGTGGTTAGATTTTGCTGAGTGCTTTTGATATGCTAACAAACAGCCTTAAGTACATTTTCTTAATCATTTCTTGTAACAATTCTGAAGTGGCCATGATTTATGGATGGGGAACTGAGGCATTCAGAGGTCAAGTACCTTTGCATGTTAATGATTTCTCATAATACTTATTTCTATATTTTCCCCTCTCATGTCAGAGTCCCAACAGGAAACAGTGGCTCCTTCAACTTCAGATAATTCAAGGAGGGTTTATTATAAAAGGACTAGAGGCCCGGTGCATGAAATTTGTGCATGGGGGGTGTCCCCTCAGCCAGCCCTGTACCCTCTCACAATCTGGGACCCATCAGGGGATGTCTGACTGCTGGTTTAGACCTGATCCTGCAGGGATCCCTGTGGGATCAGGCCTAAACTGGCAGTTGGACATCCCTCTCACAATCCGGGATCACTGGCTCCTAACCACTCTGCCTGCCTACCTCATCACCCCTAACTGCTCACCTGCCTGCCTGATCACCCCTAACCACTCGCCTGCCTGTCTGATTGCCCCTAACCACTTGCCTGCCTGTCTTATTGCCCCTAACTGCTTGCCTGCTTGCTTGATCGCCCTAACAACTCTGTCTGCCTGCCTGATCACCCCTAACTGCTTACCTGCCTGCCTGTATCCATCTCTGCCTTGGCCCCCGCCACTGCAGCTTCGTTGGGAAGGATGTCCGGAATGACATTCAGAAGGTCGTCCTGTCTAATTAGCATATTATGCTTTTATTATTATAGATTACTGTGGTGTAAGAGAGTGAAAAAGAACCACAAAGGATGATATGAATATTCAGGATTAGGAACCTTAGGCAGGGGTCCTCAAACTTTTTAAACAGGGGGCCAGTTCACTGTCCCTCAGACCGTTGGAGGGCCGGACTATAGTTTAAAAAAAAACTATGAACAAATTCCTGTGCGCACTGCTGCCTGGGACGAGTCGGCTGCTAAGCAGGACAGGCAGCGGCACCTGGCGTGCCGGATAAATGTCCTCGGTGGGCCGCATGTGGCCTGCGGGCTGTAGTTTGAGGATGCCTGCGAGCTACTGCTACCTCAAGGCCCCACCCACAAATAATAGAAGTGATTACTGAAAGCAGCAAGGAATGGTTAGGTAGAGGACACCACCTTGAGAGGGATAGTGACCTTCAGTCAAGGGAGAAGCCAGCTGAGATGACCTTGAAAGGATAAAACACCTTGACTTCACTTTCCTTTCCTGTAAGCTATAGAAGACTTTTAGGAGTTTCTAGGTGGAATGACCAGCTTGTGCTGGTTTGTCCAGGCCATTCTCAGCTTTAGCAATTTAAGTCTCAAGTCCTAAGAACTACCTGAGTCCCAGGCAAATCAGATCCGTTGTTGATCCTGGCTCAAAGGCCGAGCTATGAGTAAGTGCTACTGTGGGTCCCAGCATAGAGGCATGGTGGCTTGCAGAAGCCTGACTTCACCCATCCACCTACTCCATCATTCATTCATTAGGTGAACTAGTATTTATTGAGCACCTACCATGTGCCAGTTACTCTTCCAGCTATTGGGAGTCAGCAGTAAATAAAACAAAGGGCCTATCTCACAGGTAGTGAGGGAGACAGATAATAAATAAGGTAATAAATAAACATGATAAATGGAAGGCCCTGATATGCAGTATCACTTTCCCTAGTTTTAGTTAAATGAAAAATTCTAGACATAAGTTTTTAATTGAGCACTGTTCTGAGTGGCATGATGAAATCTTCTACCTTCTTGCTCTGTTGCTTCTGGCTCAGGTCATAAATCATCTCTTTGTCCAGTTTCTCCATGTTGTATACACTCCCCACCCGGTAGTCATTTAGTAGCCCTCTCGGTTATTAGAAATGGAGAGACCACATTCACATGCTTTTGTTATAGTATAGTTGACCCTTGAACAATACGGGTTTGAACTGCACAGGTCCACTTATACCCATATTCTTATGATTTTCTTAATAGCACTTTCTCCCCTCTAGCTTATTAGTACTTTATTGTAATAATACAGTATATAATGCATATAACATACAAAATCTGTGCTAATCAACTGTTTATATTACCAGTAAGGTTTCTGGTCAACAGTAGGCTATTTGTAGTTCAGTTTTGGGAGAGTCAAAAGTTATATGCAGATTTTTGAATGCATGGAGGTTGGTTCTCCTAATCCCCATGTGGTTCAAGGGTCAACTGTAAATTGTTACAATTGTCCTATCTTATTACTAGTTACTGTTAATCTCTTAATGTCCCTAGTTTATAAATTAAGTTTTATCATAGGTATGTATGTGTAGGAAAAACACTATATACAGGGTTTGGTACTGCCTGTGATTCCAGGCATCCACTTGGAGTCTTGGAATGTATCCATGCAGATAAAGGGGCTACTGTGATTCCGGGCAGTGATAAATGCCATGAAGAAGAAGAACATGAGTTGTCAGGGTGGAGAATGAAGGCTGTGATGATATGGGCATGACATCCTTTGGACAGGATGCTGTCTCCAAGGAGATTCCTGATGAAGATACATCACTTGTTCCAGAACCTGGGCTCGCTGTCACTGGGTGTAGATGGTCGCTCACGCGCCTCCATCTTCCCTGGCTTCCCTTCAGCCTTTCACTTTCTTTCTCAAACTTTCCCTCTTCTCCTCCTGCCCCTCTCCCCTCTCATCAATTTTAAAGATAGAACACTCCTTTGGGTTACCCCTGTCAAAAGGAAAATTCTCTCTGGGGAGCAATATGTGAAGCTGCTACCAGTCACATATCTTTGGGCTATCAAATGATCCAGAGGCAGGTATGCGTAGAAATTGAAGGCTATGCCTGGGGTCATGGAGGATGATGGTGGATGGAGTGGTGATAGGAGGAAGAGAGAAGAGAAAATAATTTGGAAGGCCATAGAAGATAAACTCTTATCTTTAAATTTCACTTCCTAAAATTCCAGATCTTTCTCCCCAAAGAGCTCATTGTAGGTCCTGTGACCTGTCTCATCTGCATGAAATCAGAGTCTAGAGACCGGAAAGCATGTTCAGAAGGTCCTCAGAGCAGGGATGAAGGCCTGGGGAGCTTATGTCAGAACACCTAGCCAGGGTCTCCTAGGAGACTAGCATTATTGACCTACTGGGAAAATTCACATTTGACCCTAGTGCTATCATCTGTACCATACTATATTTCCAAAGTGATATAAGAGCCACATTAAAGCTCAGAGACTTCCTGAAATTGTGTAGCATTTATGTAGAAAATATTTATAATTTCATTCAAAAAAGAAACACACACACACACCTATTTTATCTCAAGATTCTTTCTCTTCATTCAATAACCATAAAGACAATACAGCATGACGGAACTTACTTTGCCTCTGGAATTTAAAAGAATGTAAAAGGCAGTAATTGATGGCTTTTTCCTAGACCACAAGAAACCGCTTGTCACTATCCATTAACAGCTGCTTTTCAAGAATATTTTCCTAGCCTGCATTAGGAAGGAATAGATGACAAAGCAAAACTAGAAAGCTATTTGCTATATTCCGGTCAGAGGAGCTAAACTAAATTTTCCTGGATGGCCACATAGTTGTCATACTTGTATGTGACATACATTCCTTGTGTTTGCAAGTGGTTTGCTATTTACGCATGTATGTATGTATGTATTCATTCATTCATTCATTTATTTTTGGAATGTTGGTTTTGCTTTGCAACTCAGACACATTATAAGAGGGCCTAGAGTCTGAATAGTTTCTTTAGGGAGTTGTACTTATGGTAAAGCCATAGCCTACTGCCTGCAGGATTTGGTTATTCTCTCTCTCTCTCTCTCTCTCTCTCTCTCTCTCTCTCTCTCTATATATATATATATATATATATATATATATATATATATATATATAGCTGTGTTTCTGCCCTCTCTATCACTATATACATATATGCAGTCCATGCTTAGAAGATATAAATTTAACTTTTAAATGGAGAGAGCTCCCTTGTTCTAATATATTTTCCCCAAAGAGTACAATTTTCCTGATAAATAAGTTACCATATGGAAAAAGTTGAATCTGGCAATTCATTCTCAACTTACTGATGTAAACTTGGGACAGCGTGCCAGTCTTGATTTAGAGTTTTCAAGTTCTTGTCACTCTGTATCATGATCCTAAGAACTCCATCTGGAGAGAAATTGGCAAACATTTTTCTGAATGTTGTTTTTTTTTTGTGTGTTTTCTTTTTAAAGAAAAATCTCTCATTGAACCTCAAAGAGCTTCCTTATTTTCCTAATACCCAGTAGCATATTACCTCAGAAGTAGACTTTCAGCCACAATGCATCCGTTTTCTCAGATAAATTAAAGATGTTATTTGCCTTTTGGTTTCCAAAGAAAGGTGGAATCTACTCAATCACAGGGGACCACTTAATCCAGGTGTTTTCAGAAAATTCCTTTTTTAAAAGACTTTGTAAAATATGTAATTGCCTAACTGCAATGCTGGATACCTAAAACTAATACAAAATACTATTCTATGTAAACTGTAATTGAAAAAATAAAATGAAAAGTTCTTTATAAAAAGACTCACTGGAGATCCTGTACTTGGGGGGTGCAATCGGAACCTGTGGTGATCTCCCCTGTGGCGAGGGGCATGTCAGGTCAGCCTGTCTGTATTCAGTTAGGATTCTGTGGCCCATAATCTCTACAAAGCCAGAAGGTTTTTGTGTCTAAACCCATGTGTCTTGTAGTGTGCACCTGGAGTACAGGCTGAGTTTCTTCCTAGACCTAGTGACCTAGAATTTTTGGATGAAGGGGCAGGGACCTGCATATATAAATTTCACACTTCGATGTTATGCTCTCAATCTTGAGAACTTCTCCTTTAAACTGGACCACCACAGGTGGTACAACTTACATGCATATATATTAGTTATGCAGCTCAATGAGTTTTCACACATGTATACAAACATTATACCCACCACCTAGATCAAGAAATAGAACATTTCTAGCATCTCAGAAAGCTCCTTCATGTACCCTCTCTACCAGTAACTCTCCCCAAAATGTAAGCATTATTCTCACCTCTGTTACCATAGGTTAGTTTTGACTGTTTCTTAGCTTTATGTAAATTGAATCACACATGTGATGTCCTGCTTTTGTCTGGCTTCATTCATTCAACATATTATCCATTCTGTTCCATTATGCAGTGTTTTTTCTTCACCACTCTATAGTACTTCATTACATGAATATACTACAATTGATTCTTTCCATCATTGACCGTCATGTGGATCATTTACAGTTTGGGACTATAATGAATAAAAATTGCTCTGAATATTGTACGTGTCTTTTGGTGGACATAAACACTGACCTTTATTTGGTTTATACCTATCAGTGAAATTGCTGGTCAGAGATCTGCATTTATTTGTCTTTAGATAAAATTTCCAATAATTTTCCAAAGTGATTGTACCATTTTCCACTCTCAGCAGCAGTGTAGAAGGCCTCAGTTGTTCTGCATTCTTGACAAAATTTGGGACTTCCAGTCTTGGTCATTCGTGTGTGTGTGTGTGTTACACATGAGGCAGATATTTAATAGCAATTCAATTACTTTTTTTGTTGTTGTTGTTAATCCTCATCCAAGGCTATTTTCCTTTGAGTTTTAGAGAGAATGGAAGAGTGGGGGTGGGGTGGGGAGAGAAACATCAATGTGAGTGAGACACATCAATTGGTTGCCAGGGCCCTGGATCCAGCCTGCAACTGAGGAACGTGCCCTTGACCAGAAATGAGCCTGGGACCCTTCAGCACTATCAAAACCAAACCAGCTATGGCTCAATTATGGTTTTAATTTGCCTTTCCATCAGTAGTAATAATGTTGAAGAATTTTTCAAATGCTTACTGGTCATTTGGATATCTTGTTTTATGAAGTGTTATTTCAAATCTTTTGCCCATATTTTTAAACCTAATTATCTTCTTCTGCTGATTTGTAAGTTTAAAATTATATTCTATTTGACAAGTCCTCTGTTGGGCATATCTTCTTCCAGCGGGGACTTGCCTTTCCACTCCTTTAATGTCTTCTGAAGTTCGTCATTTTAACAAAGTCTAATTTATTAGCGTGTAGACCTAAATGTTTCCTCACACAGTTCCTGCCTCACTGACTTGTTAGTCCTGTCTTTGGTGCCAGGAGCTGCTTTATTCTTTTTTGTCTGACTGTTGCCATCTGATGAAGAGAAGAGTAATTCTTTGTTTCGAACCCCATAAATGCAAATTACTTACAAAAATGAAAAACATGCAGTTTAGATTCCCGTTTCCTTTAAACTGTCATCAAGACCTGGCAGAGAACTGTAAAAACTTGGAGCCAAACCTCCTTTCAACACTATACTGAGTAGCCTACAGCCAGACCCGCCCAGTTGTAACCTCCCCTCCCTGTGTCCACTCTTCCCTTGCTGCTTCTGTTTTTGCTGTGACCACTGCCGCTTCTCTTGGCAGAGTCACCTCTCTACCACCACCACTCCCAGCACCGTTTCACTGGCCCTGAAGTTGGTAAGTAATTTTCCTTCTTATGATTACAGCAAACTAGGGGGTGGCCCAGACTTTCAGTGGCCAGCACTCTTGTGGGAGGGTCTCAAAGAGACAACTTACCTTATTCTTTGAGGTTCTGAGGCGCCAACCAAGGTGGGTAGATTTTCCCTGAGACCCCATGGGGAGATCTTGAGTTCACTACTCTGGGCATTCCACAGAAAATATTTTAGACTGGAAAGATGGTTGCGTGGTCATTGAATACGTTCCTAAAGTGATTCCCTCTGAATGCCTTCTACTTACCCCATGGCTATGTCAGGTGTCTTCCTGATCTCATGCTATTATTCTGTGTCCAACGTGGCTGCAGGTCAACATCAGCCCAGCCAGACAAGATAAAAGCGCCAAACAAAAGCAATTCAACAAAATCAGTTCCTGACATTCTCATATTATCATATGCCCAAAGCTGTTCTTCTCAGCCACTTGCCCCAGAAGGCACCTAAGAAAGACCCCAGAAATACATTTTCTAGTTGATTATCTTTCCTCAGCACGCTCATGAGGAAATAGGTCTCCATGTCCTCTCCCTCCTTTCTCTGTCATTCGTAGGAGTAGAACTGCGACAAAGCATTTTTGTTTGAAAGATTAATTTTCCAATGCCAAAGTGGAGTGCTCACCCCGTGCACCCCGGTGCCAGCAGCCTCAGGGAGCCCCAGTGCTAAGGGTTCATTGTTTTGCTCATCCTCCCGGTAATCTAACTGGTGTGTCAGATGTGACAGGAGCACCTGACCCTGAGAGAAGGACAGTAATTGCTTTGCTGAAGGAAAAAAACAGGCTTGTCTGCTGCAGACAGCGTGGCCTCCCGGAAGCTGTGAGGCTGCGCCTTCCAGTTCATTTCCCTGGATAATTGATGTTTTCTTCCTTTGACATTTAAAAAATACATTTAAAAATACAAAAAGATAAAATTGTCTACTTTGTTTTCTCCTGTGCACAGATGGGATCCCCACAGCACACCTCTTCATCACAGAAGCTGGCAGTGGCGACTGAGTCCGAGGAAGTGCCCCAGTCCCTGGCGCACATTGCCCAGCTCAGCACCGGAGAGCTGCGGGCTGCTGGGGGCTCTCACTCTCCCTCAGGAGGTGTCGGCAGTGTTGGCAGACTTGGACTTCAGGACTTTCCAAATCCTCTTAAAATGGAGGTCCCTGAAACCCAGGAGACTTTTCCATCTGTCTTCTTTGCACGGTCTGTGCTAGGGAGGGGCAAACAACACAGGCATTTTGGATTTCAAGAATCCCATTTTGAACATTCTGTTTAATAAAACATGGATTTGACTTTCTCAGTTAATCTTTGCCTTCAGTTCTTTCTTTGTAAAAATGTTAATTAATTCATCTTAAAATTTATTTTAAAATTATCTTTGACATACAAGATTATATTGTTTCAGGTGTACAGCATAGTGATTAGACATTTATATCACTTACAAAGTGACCGCCTGATAAGTTCAGTATCCATCTGACACCATGCATAGTCATTGCAGTATCATTGACTATATTCCCTATGCTATACTTTATATCCCTGTGACTGTTTTTATAACTGGCAATTTGTCCTTCTTCATCCCTTCCCATTTTTCACCCAGTCCCTCAACCCCCTTCCCATCTGGCAACCATTAGTTTGTTCTTTGCATCTATGAGTTTGTTTCGGTTTTGTTTGCTAGTTTATTTTGTTTTTCAGATTACACATATAAATGAAGTCATTTGGCATTTGCCTTTCTCTGTCTAACTTATTTCACTTAGCATAATACCCTCTAGGTTCATTCATGTTGTCATAAGTGGTAAGATTTCCTTATTTTTTATGGCTGAGGAGAATTTAATCTTTGGGCTTCTGCTTCACTGGGACCAAATTCTTAAAGATTGTTACTTTCTAAATACCATATTTTGTAAGAGAATCATTTTCAAGAAGACTGTTAAAAAAGAAAAACTGAAGAAAAATATTTCAACTAGTGGCAAATGGAGGTTCAGTTAGGTTTAGGCCTCTGAGTCCAGGAGTTTAGAGTGGACTCTAAAATTAAGCATGGGGTACTCCGAGGCTACTTTGACAAAGTAAGAAAAATAAATGAATAAATAGAATGTTCAGGTGGCCTCTTGGTTCTCTGCAGCCCTTTCAGCGGCCTCAGGTCCCTTCCCAGGCCTGTCATCAATCTATTAGCGCTCAGGGCAGCTTGTCCCTGTGGTTTCAAATGGAACATATCCTTTTAGAATGCACTCTTTTTAGAATTTTCAAGGTACACTGTCACCATTGGTTTTATAAGATAGCATACTTAAAAGGACTTTGGCTGAAGAATTAATTTCTTCACCACTTTGCACAGAATCCTACATTTATAAGTCCCTCCAACCCAATGTGGTTATTTGCTTTTACCCACCTTTATAATTTGAAAATATTTAGTTTAGTCTTTCTCTTCAATGAATTCCAAAATCTTCCTAATTTTGGCTGGTTTTAGTCCCATTATAAAATGTATGCAACTGGCACAGCTCATTAACCAGGAGAATGAAGTGTTTTTCTTAAAATTGAACAGACATCGGATGCCAGCTTTAAAATCTGAAGATCTCACTCCTCCCCCCAAAACCTACATGATCAGTCAAGCCATAGGGTCCTCTCAGCCAAGTAAGAATCCAAACTCATTTTATCCAGTAAGCGGGAAGCACAGCCTGAGGCATGAAAGCACAGCAATAAAGCATTTACCCCAAATCACCAGGTGCCACAGCTTACAAGTCTTGATGGCACTGTTTTTCTAGTAATGAGATGCAGTTTCAGCAAATGCTGCTGAGGACTGGCGTATGGGGACTTGTCCCACCTCTCTGTGGACACAGAAGCAATGATCAAATTCTGTACCATAAACCCTGGTCTTCAGCCAGTGTGTCCTGTGGCTCTAGAGGCCCAAAGGGTGAAGTGGCTGTACCTTTAACGATCCTAGAAAAATTGCTGCTTTCACTCTGTGCATATGTAGACACTTACTCCTTCTCTCTATCTCTGGGGTTCCCAGGTCTCTGCTCCAGGGGAGCACGGAATTATTTCAGGACACAGTTTAGCCATCTTCTCCTCTGAGATGTGTGTGTGTGTGTGTGTGTGTGTGTGTGTTTCCAATCTCTTTCCAATTTGGTTTAGGTACCTCCCTAATATGTGCATATTGTAATTGAAGGTTTATGTCAGTAGACTGGGAGCTCAGTGTCTCTAACCCCTGATTCAGTGTCTAGCACATTAAGGACCTCCAAAAATGTTGCTGAATGAATAAATGCAAGCTTGTCAAATGGCCATGCCTGTGAAGTGTGTCTCTAATCAATCTTGCCTGGCAGGATTGCCCTTTCCTTGCAGTGGGACATCCACACTTCTTGTCCATGAAGGCTGGCCCAGGTTTGTTCTCCACTGGCACCCCAAAGCACTGATGTAATGCCTTGAGCATACTTGCTTGGGAAACAGCCATAGTGGGGGGAATCCAGGGACCTGCAGTGTGCTCCTGGTCACCAGTGGCTGACTGCACCATCAGGCCACGGACAGAGGTGCATCTTTACCTGCCCCGGCTATGGGGACCAAGCAGGCCTCTGTGTTCTAAGCCATTAAGAGGGTGTGAATAAACATGACTAGGGAACATAACACCTTTCAGTAACCAGTCCTGGGAGTAAAAAAATAGGAATACTTGTTTTACACTCAGTAATAAACTTGAGAGCACCCATGGTGATGGCAATCTGACTAGCTCAGTGGGTGCCAGGTTTTCAGCTCTGTGTCCTAACTCACAACATGAAACCATCCTGGTTGCTAACAGATGTTGTGTGGTTATAAACATAATAGTCACTTTATTTAAGGAAGTTGGAGTTAGGGGGTGTTTTATTGCAAAGGTTTGGGTATAGGTGCAAACTTTCCTGATTCCCTGAGCTGAAGGGCAGTTTATCCTTTAAATCAACGAGGTTATTATGCTAAGAGAATTAAGCCATCAGAGAAAGACAAGTATCACATGATCTCACTCATACGTGAAATCTAATGAATAAAATAAACTGATAAAATAGATCTAGAGACATAGAAGCATGGAACAGACTGTGGAATCTCAGAGGGAAGGTGGAGGTGGGTGGGTGGGGAGAGATTAACTGGGGAATTTATATGCATATATGCATAGCCCAGGGACACAGACAATAGAGTGGTGAAGGCCTGGGAGGGGTGGAGGGGGTCAATAGGAAAAAACAAACCAAGAGAACATCTATAACACTTTCAACAATATAAATAAATAAATTAATTAATTAATTAATTAATTAATAAACAAACAAACTAACTAACAAACTAGGTTCTCAATTCAGCCTTTATCATGAAGGAAAGATATTTCTTTGGGCATCAATTTAGGTCAATCTAATTTCTGTTGGTTTGATCCTCAGCCTAGTTATTTTTCATCTTTTGAGAGTCCATCATCTATAGCTGAAAAGGTAAAGCTTAACCACAGCCTTGCAAAGTGGAGTCAATACTACGTCTCGAGGTTCCCAGTAGGAATTCTAGGGAAAAAAAAGGAAGGGGCTTCAGAATCTTTCCTTAGAAAGACATTTATTTTCGTTTAAACCATTTATTTAATTTCCCTATACATAAACTTCTCCATTTGTTTATGCCTTGTATTTATTTAGCTCAGATGTCTATCCATTCATACAATAGACGCTTGTGTAGCATAAACCAATGTCAAACCTGGAATTTAGTAGATTAAAAACAAGACAGATCCACTATTTCAGAATTGAATAAGTGTGAGAGCTTCCAGGAGAGAACATATAGTGTGTCTTGTCTTAAATTTTAGGAGATCCTTGATTGAAAGGCCACGACCTGGACTTACTAGGTGTACCAGTTAATAATGCGGATTTTGTAATAAAAAAAAACCACAATAATTTCAAGAGAAACATCAAAAGTGCTTTATTCAAAGTAATGTCCATCACTAGCTACACACTTCCCCATCTTTCAGGTAATTTGTGGATACTGTCCCAATAGAACTTTTCTTGTTTTGAGGCAAACCATTCAAAGACCCAATTTTCCACTTCTTTGTACGTTTTGAAGTGCTGCTCAGAAAGTGCATGTGCCATCGATCGGAACAAGTGGTAATCTGAAGGAGCAAGATCTGGTGAATACGGCGGGTGGGTTAATACTTCCCAGGCAAGATCTTTTAACGTGTTTTTAACTGGTTTTGAAGTGTGTGATGGTGCATTATCATGAGGCAAAATTACTTTGCCATGTCTTCTGACACATTCTGGTCTTTTCACGATCAAAGCATGGTTCAAATTGATTTTTTGTTGTCGGTAGTGATCAGTATTAACAGTTTCACCTGGTTTTAGAAGCTCATAATATACCACACCTTCCTGATCCCACCACACGGAGAACATTGTCTTCTTTCCAAAGCAATTTGGCTTTGCAGTCGATGTTGATGGTTGACCTGGATCAACCCATGATTTTGTGCGTTTGGGATTCTCAAAATAAATCCACTTTTCATCACCAGTCACAATTCGATGCAAAAAAGACTTTCTTTCATGCCGTTGAAGCAACATTTTACTGATGACTTTTCGGTTTTCCATTTGTCTTTCGTTCAGTTGATGTGACACCCATTTTCCTTCCTTTAAAATCTTTCCTATTGCTTGTAAATGATCAGAAATTGTTTGCTGAGCAACATTTAATCTTTCTGTAAGTTGTTTTTGAATTTGACATGCATTTTCATCCAATAATGCTTATAATTGTTGGTCCTCAAATTTTTTCGGTTGACCTAGACATTCTTTGTTTTTCACATTGAAACCATCACTTTTAAAGCATTTAAACCAGTGTTCACAAGTATCTTGAGATGGAGCCTGTTCACCATAAGCTTCCCGAAGTATACCATAACTTTTTCTTCAAAATAAAGTAATGAATTAAAACTTCTTGCAAATGCTCTTTTTTTTGGGGGGGGGGGGGCACACAATTCAACCTTTTTAAGTGTAAAGATATCTAGGATGTAAAACCTTCAGCAAATTTGATATATGAAGTTTTGAAGCTTGCTAGCAATACAACAAAACATATCAAATTGCATATATATCAACATGTAACTCCAACTATTGAAAAAATCCACATTATTAACTGGTAAAACTAGTACCATCCTTGTCTTTGCCACCTCAGCCCTTCCACAAGAATACTGCTTGTCTTGTTATTAATACTAGTTGGCATTTTAGATGTTCATGTTATCTTTTGTTCAATTGCAAACTAATTTATGCTTATTATAGAAGTTATAAATCCAAAAAGTAGAAAGAAAAAATTATTCAGTTCTTCTAAAAGGGCTGCTATAAAAATTTTAATATAAATTTTCTTTTTTGTTGTTTAAAAATCTAGTCAAGAACATATTACATATACCACCCTATATCTTAGTTTTCACTTAAAATCATGACAGAAACATTTTCTCTTGTTATTAGAAACTATTCACATTATTTTAATGGCAACATGCTTAATTTTGCAGGTTTAACATTATTAAGTAATCTCTTTTTTGTTTAAATTTATCTATTTTCCTTGTTATTATAAACAATCAAGTCATAAACATCTTGTAGATAGAGGTTTTATATAATTCAGATTTTAAAAATTGAGAACTCCCCAAAGTGTAATTACCAGGTCAAACATGTATGGATAATCTTGAGACTATTAACACATAGTGCCAAATTACTTTACAAATGGGTTTCATCAATCCACACTTTTTTCTAGCAATGTATCAGAATGTCTAGTGTAGCTATGTAAGTTCTTTTTTAGAAAAAATTTTAATTTTAGTGTAGTAAGAACACTTAACATTAGATGTACCCTCAACATATTTCAAGTGAACAATACATTGTTGTTAACTATAGGCACCATATTGTACAACAGCTCTCCAGAAATTATTCATCTTCTGAAATTGAACATTTAAGCCTATTGATTAGCAACTTTTCATGTTCTTCTCTCCCTCAGCCCCTGTTAATCATCATTCTTCTGTATGATTGTGAGTTTGACAATTTTAGAAACCTCATATAAGAAGATTCATGTAGTATTTATCCTTCTGCGCCTGGCTTAATTCACTCAACATAATGTCTTCAAGGTTCATCCATGTTGTTGCATATTGCAGGGTTGCTTTTTTTTTTTTTAAGGCTGAGTAACATTCCATTGTATGTATATCACACGTTTTATTCACTCATTTATTCATAAATGAACATTTAGGCTTTTTCCATATCTTGGCTATTGTGAACAGTGCCACAGTGAACACTGAGGTGTTCATATCTCTTTGTTGCAGGTAAGCTGCCAGGAGGTGCAGGAGAATTAATCAGCTGGGCACTCAGAGAATATTCAGAAAAGTTGCCTTTATTACAGATTGCACTACTGCCATGACTCAGGGGAGTCAGTCTCCAAATCCTGAGCGATGAATATGGACAAAGCTTTCCCTTTATACTCTTAGTTCCTTTGTCCCCCCAATATGGATCAGGTTTCCAGGCCCTTCGTGGGCTTTGCAAACCACTCCTCCCCCCCTGCCCACCGTGAGTTGGGATGGGAGAAATGAGACCATACCTAGAGGCCTGCCAGCATTGGCACCAGACCCTCCAGGGATTGTATATGGTTCATGGTTTATGGCCTCTCTAAAATGGAAGTATTCCAGGAAGCTGGTTCTGCAAAGCAGGATAGGCATCACAGATAAGAACGGAGTTTATTGGCAAGCAAGGGTGCACGTCAGAAGGCAGGTTACTGGCACAGATTCAGATAGCTAGCCCCCAACTGTCTTATTTTCCCCTTCATCTTCAAGATCTTGATTTTTTATGATCACCATAGGAGATGCAGAAAAAGTGTTTGACAAAATTCAATATTCTTTCATGATAAAAATGCTCAACAAACTAGGTATAGAAGGAATGTACTTCAATATAATAAAAGCCACATATGTAAAATCACAACTAACATTATGCTCAATAATAAAAAATTGAAAGCTTTTTCTCTAAGATTAGGAAAAAGACAAAAATGACCACATTCATAACTTCTATTCAGCATAGTACTAGAAATCCTAGTCAGAATATTTATGCAGGGGAGGCGGGGGGGGGGGGGGGGGGGGGAAGGGGAGGAAGACATCCAAATTGGAAGGAAAGAAGTAACATTATTTCTATTTGAGGATTACATAATCTTATAAATAGAAAACTTTAAAGACTCCACCAACAATCTGTTGGAATTAATGAATTCAGTAAAGTTGCAGGATACAAAATCAACATAAAAACAGTTGTATTTCTATACACTAAAAGGAGTTATCAGAAAAGGAAATTAAGAAAAGAATCCCAATTACAATAGAATTAAAAAGAAAAAATACTTAAAAATAAACTTAACCAAGGAAGTGAAGACTTGTACACTAAAAACTACAAAACACTGATGAAAGAAGTTAAGGAGGCACAAACAAACACAGACATCTCAAGTTCATTGATTGAAAAATTGAGATTATGAAAATGTATATACTATCCAAAGCAATTTACAGATTCGGTGCAATCCCTAGCAACATCCTATTGGCATTAATAGCATTTTTTACAGAAATAGAAAAAATAATTCTAAAATTTATATAGAAACAAAAAACACCAAATAGCCAAAACAGTCCTGAGAAAGAAGAACAAAGCTAGCCCTGGCTGGAGTGGCTCAATTGGTTGAGTGCCATCCCATCATCCCATGAAACCAGCGGTTTTCTGTTTGATTCCCAGTTAGGGTACATGCCCAGCTGTGGGTTTGATCCGCAGTAGATGCTGTGCATGAGGCAGCTAATTGATGTTTCTCACTTATCAATGTTTCTCTCTCTTCCTCTCCCTTCCAATCTCTTTTAAAAAATTAATAAGAAACAAATTTTAAAAAAGAATAAAGTTGGAGGTATCACACTTCCTGATTTCAAAATATATTATAATAAAAACAGTATGATACTGGCATAAAACTATGGAGATGTATAGAACAATGGAATAGAATAAAGAGCCCAGAAATAAAGCTATGCATACATATGTCAATTGATTTTTCAACAAGGGTCCCAAATATACATACGAGGAAAGGACAGTCTCTTCAAATGGTATTGGAAAACTGGATATCCACATGCAAAATAATTAAATTGGACCCTTATCTTATACCATACCCAAAAGTCAAGTGGATTAAAATGGTTTTAAAAAAGGTTTAAACATTTAAATATAAGACATAAAGCAGTAAAACTACTAGAACAAGAGAAAAGCTTTATGACATTACTTTTGGCAATGATTTCATGGGTATGGGATCAAAAGAAAATGTAACAAGGCCAAAAAATAGACACTAGAACTATATCAAACTAATAAGTCTCTACACAGCAAAGGAAGCAATCAACAGAGTGAAAAGGCAACCTATGGAATGGGAAAAAATAGCTGCAAATCATGTATTTATTAGTTTAGGGGATAATTTATAACACATATAAGAACTCCTATACCTCAGTAGCAAAATAAAACAAAACAAAGCAAAACAGAAAAACCAAACTATAACAACCACAAAAAACAAACTAATAATCTGATTTAAAAATGGGCTAAAGATTTGAATAGACATATTTTTTCTAAAGAAGACATACAAATGGCAAATAAGTATATGGAGAGATGCTCAGCATCATTATCATCAGGGAAACATAAATCAAAACCACAATAAGGTATCTTACACCAATCAGAATGGCTGTTACTTAAAAAAAGACAAGAAATGTTGGTGAGGATAAGTTATTGGAACACTTGTACACTGTTGGTGGGAATTTAAAAATGGTGTATTGTTAATGGAGAACAGTATGATGTTTCCTCAAAATGCTAAAAATAGAACTACCACATGACCCAGTAAACTCACCTCTGGGTATATCTCCAAAAGAATTCTCTGAGTTCTTAAGAGACTGAATGGATGGTTAAGTTCACAGGCTCCAGAACGAGATGGTTTTAATTCAAGTTCTGGCTTTGACACTGTGTGACTTTATAGGCTAGGCCTTAACCTCCCTGTGCTTTCATTCTCCATTTGGAGAATGGAGATAAATAGTACTTGCTCATAGTGAGAAATTAATGAGGCGATGTATGTAAATGGATAGATTAGAATAGGTCTGGCACATGGTAAGCACTATTTTAGTATTAGCTAATATCAACCTATCTACTACCACAGGTAAGACTGAGGTGAAAATGAACCAATTAAAAGCAAACAGGACCCCACATCAGAGTATGGTAGATTGAATACTATTTCCCAAAAATTCATATCCACCAGGAATCTCAGAATGTGATCTTTTTAGAAATAGTCATTGCATATGTAATCAAGTTAAGAGGAGGCCATACTGCATTAGGGTGGACCCTAATCCAATGACTGATGTCCCTTTAAGGAGAAGAAAGGACACATAAAGACACAGAGGTGACGTCCATATGAAGATTGAGGCAAAGGCTGGAATTATGCTTCTGTATGTGAAAGAACATGGGTAACCACCTGGTGCTGAAAGAGGCAAGGAAGGATTCTTTTTAGACACTTCAGAGAGGGTGTGGCCCTACTGACACCTTGGTTTCAGACATCTATCCTCCAGAACTGTAAAATAATAAATTTGTGTTGTTTTAAGGCACTTAAAATGTGATATGGCAGCCCTAGGACCCTAATGCATAGGGTCAAATGTCCTATCATTCATTAGGGATTATACTCAATTATTTGCATGAAATTGGCATGTTATAGCCAAGCAGAATCTGTATTATTTAAGGTCACTAAGCCTTACTAGGGACCTTAAACAGAATTTCAGTCAGAGTCTCAGGGTCATATTCCTGGGTGACCTGTGACATCAGTGAGCTGACAGAGACCCATGCCACTTGTTGTGTTCCTGCCCCCACCCCTCACCCACATGAGCTTCTTGATGGGTTTGTGCTCTAATTGGCCATTGATAATATGGGCTTATTTCCACGTCCACTCTGCTGCTAGACAGTAATGATGATTGATTCACATAGCAAATGGCCTAAAGTGGCCCTCACAGATACAATTATCACCAGGCTGGGCTTACTGCTACATTGTCTGATAATGGACTCTAATTTGCCAGTGGGGTTTGTAATTCTTTGTTCCCAGACAGAGATCCATTTCTAAACTAGAGAGTAATTCATAAATATTTTCTCTCCAGTCATGGGGGAAGACCAGATTTAATTGCATGATGAAAGGCAATTCTGTTTAGAGGCCACTGAGGGAGGCTGTGGGCTCAGACCTGGGCCAGAGTTCACAGACACAGGCTGCTTATTTTGCAGAGAAACTTTCTGAGACCCAGAGAGGTAATGTGACCTATCTAAGATCACACAGCTAGTTCCTCATGCTCTCTAACACTCACTTCCCATGTCCCTGATTGGGGAGTAACAGAGAGAAGGGTGTCCCCAGCAGCATTTTGGACACGAGCAACCTTGACTTCTGCTTATTTTAAATGATTAATAATTCTTTTTTTAATAACATATTTTTGTTTCTATTGTATAATAATGTTGGAAGCTCATTGATGAGAATTAGGAAACCATAGAAACATTTAAGAAAAAATATATTAGCCATAATTGTTTCACAAAGAGATGACTATAAGTTAGCATGTGTTAATCAATTACAATTTTTAATGTATATGTAGAAATTTATTTTGAAAAAAATTGAGACATATGCACAATTGCTTTTCCCTCCAAATTAATAGAGGGCTTTTACTACATCTTTAAAAATGGCAAATGGGTCTTAGGAATCATCAGCATCTTACTCTTCCTGTAGCTGGACAGCTTAGATCACATTCATCAGCCTGCGGAACTGTTACTGTTTCGTAGAAACCATTCACAGTTTTTCTCTTATCCTGATATTTACCTCTTGTGGTTTGCTGAATCAAAGAGCTGAATTTGAGACAATTCAATGTTGTTTCCTTCAAGAATTAAGGAAATCTCTCTGGGCTTGCGATACAAGCAATGCCTGGCCTCACCTGAACCTGGCGGACATATTTTTCACCCAAGAATGTTCTGATATCACCAGAAGCTCCATTCTCCTGGACAATGACACTGGTGGGAAATGAGCATGCACAAACCTCATCTCATAACAGAAGCCCATGCAGTTTTATGTTCTGTGTTTTTCTGTTTATTGTAGTTTTCGTATTTCCTCATACCATTAAATGTCATTTTCAAAACATGATCGATTGCATAATATTAAGCAATCCAGATTTAACAGGTATTAAATATTTTTGCTATCAGACATTTACGTTTTTTCTTATCTGTATAATTATAAATAACTCTTGTGTTATAATTTATGCATACATATTTAAGATTACCTCTGTGTGTTTTTTAAATAATAAATACTTGTCGGTAGAATTCGGGGTTAAAGAGCAGGCATATTTTTCAGAGTCTTAAACAATACATACTAAATCACATGGCTTCTTATCAGATAAAAATAAAAAGTTGGACTTGTAATCAGAAAACCTGGGTTTGAATCTCAAGTTCACCATGTATTAGTTGTATGGTCACAGGCAAATTCTTTTGTTTCTCAACTAACTTGTGAAATAAGAACAATAGTTACCTTATCAGGTTATTATAGGAATAAGATAAAATAAATATTAAAATGCTTAGCACAATGACTAATACTTAGCAGATACTCATCAAATATTTATTGTTGTCTTAAATTTTTGCCACCAGTGATAGGTCAAGAACCAGAATCTTCTGGGGAAAGACCAGGAATTTTTATTTTCTAAATAGGTGGCTGTTGGTGTGGGGTGGAGACAGTAATATCCTTCTGTCTATAAGCATCTTGGTAAATTCAGTGAAAACCCCAAAGCAGGCTGTTCTCAGTGCCAGTGCAATGAGGATGGAAAGGTCCAGCTCAAAGGACAAAGCAGACCTGGCATTTTGATGATGTCAGTCTTGTATGGAGAATGTTTGGCAGGTCACACTCCTGTCATAAAGTTAGGATTTACCTAATGCAGCAGCCAACTATAGACACGTTTGGCTGCAAACTCCCCTGGGGCAGCAAGAGGAGAGAATGGCTCTGTATGGGTCAAGAGAATAAAACTCTGACTCTAGATCCTTTCCCAAATCCTCACGTTTCCAAAGGCTACAGAGGAGGTTGTGCTGAAGAGACTCAAAGGAGGTAAGCTAAAATCCAACAAATACAGACTTTGAGTCAGCTGGACTTGAGTGCATATCAGAGATCTGACATTCCCTAGCTATTTGACCTGAACAAGTCTCCTGACCTTGGCCTTCCTGGGTATATTTCCTGCTCCGTAAAAGGATGTTAATGAAGCCTACTGAGCAAGGTTTTTATCAGGCTAAAAGAAAATGACTATAAGATAGAAAGTGGCAATAAATAGTAACCATTATTACTATTACCATGCAATATTGGACAACATATTACCTTATCTTAGTCTTAATATCTTTATTCATAAAGGTGAAAAATATTATATTTAATGGGCAGAATCGTGATGAAGAGTATTGAAAAAAAAATATGAGAGTACTGAGTAATCTGTGTGTCCCTGTGGAAAAGTCAGGTTTGGGAGGGAGCATCCTTACCCTTGTGCCCAGGGAAATGAAGGACAGCAGCTCTTTAAGGCCTCCAGGGCCTGGGGCCTGGATCTTTCTCCCATACCTCGCCATTGCCCTGTCTTCATTTTGGGCACCTGCTGGCTTAGGCATTGCTCTCCGTCATTGCTTCCTGAGTGACAAGATAATTCAGATGATTCATGTTACAAAATCATGCACATCAGGATTTAAGCACATTCCATGAAGCCAGTTTGGGATACTCAATGTTTGCTTCCCAATAAGGGCTGCAGCTCCTGAGGTCCGCTTCCAAGGTAAAGGCCTGATCATAGAGGTCAGCAAGCATCGTGCAGAGAAGGGAGGAGTGGGTGGAACTTCAGTGTTCTGGCTCTGAACCTTGGACACCACCAGGACAACCTCTTTCTGCCACCTTGCTGGCTACAGATCCATCTGAAAGGATCCGAAGGGTCAGGAAGCAGCAGTGTTTTATATCCAGGATTCTGCTCATGCACCTGTCTGAAACAATACCATCCCTTCTCTCCAAAGTGTTCACTCTGCAGCCATCAGCATGCATGTCTGAGATTGTGGCCAGGGCAGGGGCAGTTAATGTATAGGAAGCCAAATGCCATTAGTGGCATTATTTTGAGCTTTTAAAGGTAAATGAAAAGTTTATGAAACTAGAGTGATAGGATTACTGACAGAAAGAGTGATTCTTTCTTATGCACTTGCCTTGTATTTGATTCATTCTAAACCCAAATGTACTCAACTCATTACAATTAATAGTAAACATTAATAAAATCTGCATACCTTTAGATTTTTTTATCATGTGATCCACTATTAAAAGATTTATCCAATGGTAATAAAAGATGATTTTACTAAAGTTGTTATTTGGGAGAATGCAGGGTGAGGTATAAAACAACCAAATTTTATGAGATTTTCTTTGTGATCTGATTACTTATATAGAGAGAGATGTGAGTTGATTAACAGCCATCTTTGAGACCCTAAGCAAATATTTATTGAGAACTTGCCGTGTGGGTACTGACTGCTGGAAGCTGGAGCCATCCTTGGAGGGGAGGGAATGGGTGGTTATGAAAGGTGATATGAAGGACTGAAATGAAGAACTTGATCTCAAAGGGATGAGGGAGAAGGGCCGTTGGGTTACTCCTCGGTCTTGGTTTGGGTGGCTGACTGGGCAGTTAGAGGTGATGCTCCCTAGAGGAGGAAATGTAGAAAGAAGAGCAGCTTGAGGGGCTGTGAAGGGAGGACAGAAAGGAATCATCTGGTCTTGGTGTCTGAGTCCTCTCTCCTGTGGGGCAGAGGATGGAGAGAGGTGATTCACAATGGTGCACATTTAATACAAAATTATAGAGCAGGAAACCATTAGTCAGAGAAGAGGTGTCATATTCGTCAGCAGTACCAGGGATCAAATATGGGAGAGCAAGTTTCTCATTGGATCATCCATCAATGATCCAATGACAAAGCAGAGCACAGGAACCAAGACATGAGGTGTGTATCAGTTAGTACTGTTACATAACAAACCACCCCAAAGCATAACAGCAACCATTTCTTATTTCTCATGGATTTGTGGGTCATCTGGGAAGTTCCTCTAATTGGGACCCACCTTGGCTTATATTGGCTGGACTCATTTATGGATTTGTAGTTAGTAGGAAAGTTGGATAAGGATTAGCTACTCTGGGACGGTTTCAGCTGGGATAACTCAGTTTTGCTCCATGTTGTCTCTGTCTGCAGGAAGCTTGTCCTCACAGTAGATGTGGGGTTCCAGGAGTGAGCAGAAGGGTGCAAGACTTCTTAAGGCTTAGGCTTGGATCTGGCCACTGTCACTTCTGCTGTAAGTAAGTCACAAGGCCAGCCCCGGTTCAAGGGGTGAGGGAGTCAATTCCATATCTTGCTGGGAGGATTTCCAAAGTCACAATGCAAAGGGTGTGACACAGGTGGAGGTGGGGCAATTGTTGGGAACACTCCATCCCATATGAAATCCTGAGATCAGGAAAGCCGAGAAGAACAGAGATATAGCAGAGAGAAGATTGCCTCTCAGAGTGGTTTTGTACAAGGTGCAGTGGAGTCTTGTGGTCGTAGGCCTGGTTCATTTAAAGGGATTACAACCAAGTGGACACCTGGTAAAAGTGACATAATTTGGAGGCAACGTTGGCATGTTCTTAGAGGAAAGGCCTGTCCCTTTTTGTCCTCCAAGCACTCCATTGTAGGAACACATTGATTTAGTTAAAGGCTTTGGACCTTGTTAAAACAGAACTCACTCAAGGAGAGGCTACATGTTAGTGTTATGAGCTTGTGAATGAGTTTTCAGTCTTTCTGAGAGTCACTTTTGAGTTTTGAGAGGGCAGTTGGCATCTGGCAGCCAAGACTAAAGGTAAAGCCACACTCCATCTTTGTTTTGTAAAGACACTCACACTTCTTCTTTTTTTAAAAAATATATTTTTTATTGATTTCATAGAGGAAGGGGGAGAGAGAGAAAGAGAGAGAAACATCAATGATGAGAGAGAATCATTGATGGGTTGCCTTCTGCAAGTTCCACTCTGCGGATGAAGCCCATGACCTGGGCATGTGCCCTGACCAGGAATCGAACCATGACCTTCTGGTTCATAGGTTGATGCTCAACCACTGATCCACGCAGGCCAGGCCATTTACACTTCTTATGTGAAGCCAATAGAATTATCATGCTGCCTTATCCACAAGGAACAGAGTCCAAGACCCTGACTGGATGTCTGAAACTGTAGATATTACGGAACCCCATATATACTGTTTTTTCCTATACATACAAATATTTTCACTTAAAGGAAGAGGTTTACATCTTCTCTTTGGCTTGTCCGAATTGCCAGCATCACTACTCTTGCACTTTGGGGTCATTATTAAGTCAAATAAGGGTCACTTGAACACAAGTACCACGTTACTATGACAGTTGATCTGATACGCCAGCAACTGAGTGAATGATTGGAAGGCAGCTTGCACAGCTTGGAGACACTGGACAAAGAGATGGCTCCCAAACAAGGAGGAATGGAGTGGGAGGCTTAAGATTTCATCACACTACTCAGAATGGTGCACAATTTAAAAACTATGAATTGTTTATTTCTGAAATTTTTCGTTTAATATTATAGGACTGTGATGGACCATGGGGAACTGAAACTGTACAAAACAAAACCACGGGTAAGCGGGGACTACTGCACACTGAACAGCTGAGTGTGAATCAATTTTTTCTAGGAGTGAAGAATTTAGCAACTTTGGCTAATTATTTCCAAATTAGCCAAAGCTTACCAGAATGTTCTGTGGTCCTCTGATCATTGCATGACAGCATTATAGAAATTGTACAGAACCCAGGAAGTGAAGGTGGGAACGAAACTTGAGGAAAAGGCTCATAAGGAAAGAATCAAGGATTGGAACAACTAAACTAAAAGAAGAAAGGACTGAGGGGCTCGTGTTATGATGTGTTCTGGAAAAGGACTGATGATAAAGTGGCACAGCCTCCTCTGAGGAAAATGAGAGGAAAGGAGACAGGACCCACAACACATGATGTTCAGGTCAGACTTAAAGGAAGAACTTACTGAGCAACTTTTCTTAAGTACTTCTGGATTAGCTCTTAGGAGAAGAAAATAAGTTGACTGCAAGAATAAGTATAGCATGCCAATTTTAATGTTGCTGTGGAGCTACTGTGTAAATAACTGTGACATTCCTTGAGTGGGGAGAGGAAGAAAGGTCTTTAAAATGAGATAATTGCTCTGGAGTGAAGGGCCAACAGTAGGATTAACTCTCCTCTTGTGTTGCTTCCAAGTCCTCTGAATTGAATACCACCATGTTTTTGTGGGTCCCCGAGGTTGTTTTTAAACTGTTGTGTTTCATGCCTTTGCTAATCATTCCTAGTTTGTTTTGTTTTTTTGTTCTTTTTTTTCATTCCTAGTTTTAACATTGCGGGTTTCTGCCCTGATTTGAAGGGCAGGCAACAGTTATTTCAATCATGATATTCATTCATTCTGTAATCCCTTTATTCTTTTGTGGGGACAATGAGTAGGTGGGCATTTAGCTGTAGCAATGAAAAGACTGCACATGTATTTTTCTAGAGTTCTTCACTGGAATGTAGCATTAGTCCTGAAGCCAAAATTCATGACTCCTAAGTGGTTTTGCTACTCACACCCACTGCACCTAGATGGCATCAGAGCTGTCAGGAACCTGATAATCTGGCCCTACACTTGATGCCAGGCTATCTGAGATGCCCTGAATTATTAACACTGGAAGCAAAATCTGACGTGAACAGGAAATATGATTCATTTTCTTATTTGTAAGACGAATTGAGGTCTATGCCTGGTAGAGTTGTGGGGGCACACAGGCGAGCTAGAACATTCAAAAACAGTAATGCTCTCCACAGTGAATGAGAAGCAAATATGTGTCAACTATGTAATTACAGCCAGATGAGAGGGAGTGTGAGGCTGAGGATGCATCCGATCAATGGAAACAAATGGAATCAAATGCCATTCATCACCTCTAAGCTCCATAGGAAAAAGAGCCTTAATATTAAGGAGGCTGTAAACAAATAGCCTGATGTTCAAAGGCAGGTGGGGGGGGGGGAGCCCCAATAACCCATGGGCAAGACACCAATGAGGATGCTGCTTGGGTGTCTGAAGGGAGTGATTCACCAGGAGCTACAGCTGTGAACAGCCGCCCGTGTGTTAAATAGTCATCACCCAGAGCTCCCTTAGGCATGCAGTGAGATTTGTTACAGTCCCTCCAAGCAAAGAGGAGCAGGAGTAAAAAAATAAGGAAACACATTTTTTCTTCTCCTAAATCCCCAATGTGTCTTTTGGTACTCTGAGATTCTTTACTGGGCTTGAGTAAGCAAAAACAACAACAAGCCCTTCATTTATTTGACATCATCTTTTTCAGTAAAATATCCTATCTAATAAAAGAGCAATATGCAAATTAACCATCACTCCGCTACACCCACAAGCCACGCCCACCAGCCAATATGCAAATAAACCCAACCAAGATGGCTACGGCCACAGAGAGCAGGAGGGAGGCTTAGGTTTCCCCGGCAAAGGAAGAAGCCAAGCTTTCCGCCTGCCCTTGCTGGCCTAGGCCTCCACTCAAGGCTACAAAGTTTCAATGATAGAAGATACATAAACCCAAACAGAAATGGTGGCAGCCATGGAGCTGGAAAGAGCAGGAGGCTAGGGTTGCCCCCGGCGATGGAGGAAGCCAAGCTTTCCGCACACCCTGGCTGGCCCAGGCCTCTGCTTAAGGCTACAAAGTTTCAATTATAGAAGATACATAAATCCCCCCCAAAATGGCTGCCATCACAAAGCCAGCAGAAGGCTTGGCTCCACTCCAGGCTACAAAGTTTCAATTGTAGAAGATAAATAAACCCCAGATACCAGGGCCTCCACTTGGGTCGCCAGGGGGCGTGGCCAGCCTGCAAACCACCACAGGCCCCTCGCCCAGGCTGCCCCATGCCCCAAGGGAACCCCCACCCTGATCCGGGACACCCTTCAGGGCAAACCAGCTGGCTCCTACCCGTGCACCAGGCCTCTATCCTATCTAATAAAAGAGTAATATGCAGATTGACCATCACTCCAACACACAAGATGGCTGCCCCCATGTGGTCAAGATCCTGCCCCCATGTGGACACAAGATGGCCACCACAAGATGGCCAGCAGGGGAGGGCAGTTTGGAGGGACCAGGCCTGCAAGGGAGGGCAGTTGGGGGCAATCAAGCCTGCAGGGAAAGGCAGTTGGGAGGGACCCAGGCCTGCAGGGGAGAGCAGTTGGGGGGGGACCAGGCCTGCTGGGGAGGGCAGTTAGGGGTGACCAGGCCTGCAGGGGAGGGCAGTTGGGAGGGACCCAGGCCTGCAGGGGAGAGCAGTTGGGGGGGGACCAGGCCTGCTGGGGAGGGCAGTTAGGGGTGACCAGGCCTGCAGGGGAGGGCAGTTGGGGGGGACCCAGGCCTTCAGGGGAGGGCAGTTAGGGGTGACCAGGCCTGCAGGGGAGGGCAGCTAGGGGCAAACAGGCTGGCAGGGGAGTGGTTAGGGGGTGATCAGGCTGGCAGGCAGAAGCGGTTAGGGGCAATCAGGAAGGCAGGCATGTGAGCAGTTGGGAGCCAGCAGTCCTGGATTGTGAGAGGGATGTCTGACATCCCTCGAGGGGTCCCAGATTGGAAAGGGTGCAGGCTGGGCTGAGGGACATACACCCTCATGCACGAATTTTGTGCACCGGGCCTCTAGTAACATAATAATAACCAAGTTATTGGTTTTTGGAAAAATTAAGCAAGATAATGTAGGTGATAATGTAGGTATTCCTGATAATGAAGATAATGTAGATATTCAGCACAGTTCCTGACATACAGTGAGTGTTCAGTAAATGTCTATTGCTGTTATTATCATTATTTCTTTAATACTAGAGGCCCAGTGCACAAAATTCATGCACGGGTGGGGTCCCTAAGCCTGGCCTGCACCCTCTCGCAATCTGGGACCCCTCGGGGGATGTTGGAGAGCTGGTTTTTGCCAGACCCCCCACAAATTCGTGCACCGGGCCTCTAGTTATTAAATAAATGTGAGAAGCAAGGAGGTGTCCAGTGAACGCCTGGAGCTCAACTGCCTCACAATAAGCTTACAAGGATCAAGGGCTCCCTGCTCTCCAGGGGCAGAGTCTGTGCCTAAACTCAGCTTCCCTGGACCTGTGCTGCCTCCCTGCCCAGGCAGCAGCCTTAACCCAGCATCTCACAGGATCTCTAAGTTCATGAGGTGATGTGTTCAGACAACTTCACTTCCAGGGGCACTTACAGGCAGATGGCCTGGCGCCAAAGTCTTGTCTGATGATTTCTCACAACCTAGGCTGTTTGGGGCTCTCCCTCCTTATAAGAAGCCAGTAGGACAGTGCTCCTTCCCTGGAGATGTGGAGTGTGCCAGCAGCATCACCCATCTTAGCACAGCTCTTCCTGGGATTGTGAGAGAAGAGAAACTATGTGCCTCTTCTTGCTGATCTTGGCTCCTAAGTTCCCCCATGAAGCTTGTTCATGTATCTTGGTAGTATTTTCCTTTACTCATCGCTCCATTACTTCTCATTAGATAAAATTTGTATAAATGAAAATCAAAATGAATATTAAAAAGTATATATACGAACTTGGAATAAGTAGCCATTTAAACTCCTAACATTTTAAGTTCAGCAGCTCCTGATGCCATAGGATTGAAAATGGTTTTCAGATAACCATAGGAAAGTAGTAAATTTAGGTAGAGAATGTAAATGATTCTAGGCCTACTTTTTAGCTTAAATAAATGCAGGGTTGGCACTTTGGGTACACTGTTTTAGCCTGTGACTGAGACTCATTCTAAGGCAAGGTGGCCTGCTTCTTATACTAACTCTTTGAGTGAATTTGTTTTGTTTTCCCACTTGGATTCTTGTCAATAATATTTTCACTGGTAGGTTTTCATTACTCTCAAATATGCTATGAGCACATGTTTAATTTCCTTAGTGTGTAAGTACCCCAAGGCCAAGATCTATGTCTTATTTATTTTGTATCTCTTAAGAGTAAATTATAACTTACATTTCTCTTTTAACTGTACTTTTATTATTAGAATACAAAGATCTTTGGATATGTCCAACCTCATACTTTAGAGCATGATGAACAAAAGAAAAGCCAATAACTATAGTTTTTTACTCACTGATTCCCAAAGCTAATTTGTTAAAACTATGAACATAAGTACAGTATTAGCTATTTCATGGTGCTTGGTATTTTAGAGAGGCAACAAAGTTTCTATTTTCTGGTTGATGTCTCCATGCCTCAGCCTCACAGTGTTTCCTAAATCAATTCTTTGGGTTCTAATTTGAAGAAGCTGCTAATGCCTCCTCTGTAGCTATTATGATAAGGGCTTCCTAATCTACCCATTCTTCCCACTGCATTTTTATTGGATTTAAATGAGGGACTGATATTAATGATAGAAGGAAACAGTTATGACTATTTATCTCTTCTCAAGTTTGTGTGAGTACACGTAGGGAAAACATCTCTGAGCTCTGGCTAGTGTCCACTAGTGATTCAAAGTGTTTGAAACTCTTGGGTTTTACTTTGGTTAAGAAGACAGGCTCATCAAAGGTTTCCACAAGGTAATACCTCTAAGTGGAACAGAAAGCCAACACTAAACAAACAGAGTCTAGAAATAGAATTGGACCACAAAGCACTTAACCAGCATGGTTTTAAAAATGAATGTTTTAATGATAGTGAAACAATCAACTTATTATACCTTAAGGACTTTAAATGACATTTTGGAATCAAATATTAATTGGTCAGCTATCCCCCTTGAATAAGTTTTATTTAACTAAAATAATTTTCCAGACTTATTTTGATTGTCTTTTTTAGATCACCTACTTTTTGGTATCAAAACCATTATATTTTTAAAGCTTTATAAAAAATATATTTTCATTGATTTCAGAGAGAGAAAGGGAGAGGAAGAGATAGAAACATCAAAGATGAGAGAGAATCATTGATCAGCTGCCTCCTGCACACCCCACACTGTGAATCAAGCCGAAACCTGAGCATGTACCCTGTCCGGGAATAGAACCATGACCTCCAGGTTTATAGGTCAACGATCAACCGCTGAGCAATGATGGCAAGGCTAAACCATTATCTTCATGTTGACTCAGCAGCAGCCCAGTATACAAACATGGTGTGGAGCAGAAGGAAAAGGTGACACATTGAAAGTGAAGGTAATAGGAAAGGGAAAAAGGGAACAATTTGTAAGAGAGGGACGCTAGTTGGAGGAATAAAAGAACTCAGAAGTAGGACAGCAAAGAAAGGCCTGTCTGGGAAAGTTTATCTTAACGTGCAGGAACAGGGAATTGCATCACAGCTGGCTTAGGTGCCTTTGTTAGAAAGATGAGCACTAATGGCCTGTATTTTTGTGAAGAGAGGTCAGACGTCCTTCCTGAGCAGCAACTAGGCAGACCGCAGGCAACAGCCCCCTCTGTAGCAGATGCTGTGGCTGCTCCGCCCATGTCTCTTTAGTTCCTTTGCCATCTTCTTGCACAGTGGCCCCCTATGCTTCCACTTCCTTCAGCTAGCATGGGCGTCTGAGGAGCACTGATGTGTTCAGAGTGTGAGGACAGCTTCAATTTTGCTTCCTCTGCACACTCGGAAAGCTGGAAGTGCCTGGGAACCACCCCCCTCCCCCACCCCCAGGGTGGATCTGACCTTGGCTGATGAGTGCAGCAGTATCTGTAGTACTCTTGCCCCTGCACTCTGAGGTGTGGTTGCATTGTCTCTACAGCGCCCCCTGCAGGACTCAGCCAAATCTACTTCCTGTGGCACATCTTCCTTCCACTTTTTCTACTTCCCCATGCCTCTACTTGTTGTCCTAAATACAGTTCCTGATAAACCTTATTACATTTCAACTTGGTGTCTACTTCTGGGATCTTGACCTAAGACAGCAGCACCCAGTCACCTAAAGTCCAGATTATTCCAAGACCATTGAAGAGTTGTTTTATTGTGTGGTTCTCAGAGGTGACTCAGCAGTATGAGAGATTTACTCTATGTGTGGATCTACATTTACAATTAAAGAAGACATCCCTAATATACAGACTTCTTTGCCCACACTTTCTCCTGAAGCAATTGACTTATTCTGGAACATGCGGGCATCTGTCCTGACCCAGACGAACCCCGTCCTTGGAGACTCTGCTCTTGCAGCTGCCCTCCTCCTCCCAGGCTCTGTCTGGTTGCTGAAGCTCGGCTCCGTCTGGAAACCTGACAGGCATTTCTCTCCAGAGCTGGGAGTTATTGCTGGGTCTGTTTGGGAGTTGGCTCAGTTTTAACAACCAGCCTATCCACCACTGTCTGCCAGTGTCAGCTTTGCTTGGGTGGGTTGGAAACCACAAGGAGCAGAAGGCAGACATCTTCACTTATAGCCTTGGTTTTAATAGACATTATCACCCAACCCAGGATGGGTGTTCGAGCTAGAGTCAGGGGGTGTGCATGCTGAAATAGCACCTGGGCTTTTATAATTTGAGGGAAGTAGCTCAGGCGGTGTTTTCTGGTGGTTTGTGATCCTGTAATTGCTCTGTGGAGTCACTGTGGTTCACCATATTCAGTGAATCAGTTCTTAGAATCCTAATTTAGAGAGGGCCATTTTTTTCTTATTCTGAAATACTGTGAAAAATGTGTCTGCATCTACTCATTTATTCTCCCACTATGTAAAAAGAGGACAGGAAATAACTCCATTTTTCAAAGTTAGAAAATTGGAAGTGGTAATGACTGTTTGTCCTTGGTAGGATTGTCCCATGTGAACCCAGGCTGAGACAAGCTCTCTGCTGATGGGCCCACAGAGTAGACAAAGTAGATATCTAGACGTTTCTGTGATGTACCTTATCTGGAGGCCAATGGGGAGGGGGGGCGCATGTGCCAGAGATGTGCCAGGCTCCTCCGCAGTGCATATTTGTTGAATACCAAGAGTATGCCCAGTAACTCAGGGACAGGTGCTGGTGATGGAGGAGTAAGTTAGAATGACTATTTACCCTTCAGGAATTAGGTTGCAAGGATGACTATTATATTGTAAGGATGTGTTGAGTTTAACATCTTTGATCCAGAGATTTTATTGCAAATAATAGAGACATGAGAAATCTCCCTCAGATGGAAAACTTGATAGTTTTTATTGAAGTTGCTGCATACTTGACACGGGCTCTCTGACTATGTCAATAATCCCAAGTCCATGGTCAGCTGTTCCTTTCTCATCCTGGTGGCAGAAAAAATTGCAATGAATCATGATTTCATGGGAACTGCTGCTCATTGTATCTTTTCCTTACCTCTTATTTCTTCAAAGTTCCTTGTAGAAAAGTCAGACTTATGAATACTTAAATTTAATGATTTTGGTAATAAATTAATGAAAGCAAACATTCCTGATAGGAATTATAAGCTGGAACATATAACAATTACACTTTTCCTCCTAAGGGTAATTTTTATTAAATAATTATTATTGCAAAAAACATAAAGCTTGTTAAAAAATCAAATAGTATAAAAGTAAAAAGTACTCTACCCCAAACTCCACTTCCTAGATCTGACCTCAGCAACAATCTATATATTTAACTGAATACTAAAATGGAAATGTTATTTAAGACACTGAGATAAGAGATTCCCAAGGGATGCGAGAATCTGTATGAAGGAGCCGGCCAGATAGCAGTTAATAGTATATAACTCACACACCTCTACTCACCGGCATAAAGGGTGGATTTTCTTGAGGTTAAATAAGGAGATCTGGTGAGAAGATTTTTGGAAAACATCGTTGGAATACTGCAAGTTCTCCTTCTAAAGTAAGGGTGTTCCCCCTTTATCTTACACACATATGGGGATCATCTAGAGCTTTAAGGTACCCCTGAAGTTTGGGTGTTTGCTGGGCTAGTATGTGAGTCTAATGAAAAATTAATCTAAAAGGTGGGAGGTTGGTTGGCCAAAACTCTGAGTGCAGGAGAGATTGTTGGGGTTGGGAATGGTCTATCCTTCCAGAGTGGCAGGGACTAAGGAAGGATGAATGTTTCCCATGGACCAGAAATAGGCCACATGAGAGGAGAAAAGCAGTGTGGAGTGAACTCCAATCCATTTAAAGGTGTCAGCTCAGCAGAAAGTGGCCAACAGCGAAGAGCCAGACTCCAGAGGCCAAGGAAGGAGCCTTACACGATGAGTAGGGACACAGAGGTGTCTGGGGTATAAGAGGAAGTGAGGAGGCATTTCTCCAGGGAAACGTGAAGCCGTCTCTGAAGAACCCATGAAAGTATCCAGCAAAAGAAAAAAGTCAGCTTTCTCTTTTGTCAAGATGAGAGAATTCTGCATCAGCTCACTACCATATCAATCAAGGGAGAGCCTTCTTGCTCTCCCTTTCCTTGTCTCCCCTCCTGGTCTCTAACCCTGGAGGGTCAAGATCTAAGGGACTGGAAGAAGCAGCCAGACCACCAGCCCGCCCAAGGATGACTTCCCACCTGCAGCAGATTTGAGCTGGAGAAAAGGAAGAAATCTTATTTAAATTAAGCTTGGAGTGCTGATTACTAGATTAATATTACATTATTACTAAATTAAGACTCCTTTCTGTGACTTAAAATGACTGTAGGAATTTATGTTATGTAAAAAATAACCAGAAAGGTTATGCCCTGCCTAAGCTTGTATCCAGGATCAAAGAAAGAATGACTAACCGCACTAAATAAACATCAAGGGATAGAGTAGAGCTCAAGTCATGCTTGTTTAACATAAGAGGTATAAAAATACATATATTAAAACAAAGGTACACACACACACACGTGTGTGTGTGTGTGTGTGTGTATATATATATATATATATATATATATATATATATATATATATATCTCTTAACGTCATAGTTCTCAATCCATGTGCTCAAGGATTAGGGATTTATTGGCACCTGCTCTAAAAACAACAGTGCCTTGACTTACTCTTCTAAGAGCAGCAAGGGTATTACAAGAAACAAGTAAATGGACACCTAAATAAATGCAATAAACTCTCTTGGAATAGTATAGCATCATATTAGTTGTGCTCATTTGTTCAGTCACTTAATTATTCGGAATAATTAACAACATGTAAATCTTAAAATCTCAGTAACTTAACCAATAAAAGTTTACTTCATGTCACCTCACCATCTGATTCTGGGGAGAGTGCTCCTCCACACTGTAGCCATCTGAAGCACGTAGTCTGTGAGAGTTCCCCTTTTCAGAGGAAGAGAACAAGGGAAGATCCCGTGGCCAGAACCCAGACATGTGGCCCCAACCTTACCGCAAACAGGGCTAGAAAATGCGAAAAGTGCATGGATATATGGTGAGCACTACTGTCTCCACCACAGTCATTTAACATGTATTCATCAATATTCATTGAGCAACTACTATAGTATATTTTGGTAGGGAAAATCACAAACGTTAGAATCAGACATATCTGAGCACTTACTAGGAATTAATAATTAGCTAGTTTTTTGTCTTACTTTTCATCTCTGTAAAATGAAAGTAATTCTATGAATCTCTGTAAGATTGTTTTAAGTAGTAAATGAAATAAATCATTAAAGCTCTTGGAACAATAGTAACATTAATAAATGCTGGTTATCTTCTCTCATTTTTCTGCAAGGGACTATAATAGGGTTCTATAAGATCTAGAGATTTCTAAATAATAATTCCCATTTTCAAAGAGCATGCAAATTCAGAGCTATCAGTAATGCAATTACACAAATATCTATACTAATAAAAGGGTAATATGCTAATTAGACTGGGTCGACCAGCCATCTTCCAGACGTCTGACTTCCTTCTGGACAAAGCCATGGTGGTGAGGGCAGAGGCAGAGGCAGTTAGGGACAATCAGGCCAGCAGGGGAGGGCAGTTGGGAGTGACCAGGCCAGTAGGGGAGGGCAATTAGGGACCCATCAAGCAGGCAGGCAGGCAGAGGCAGTTAGGGGCGATCAGGTAGGCAGGCAGAGAGGTTAGGGGCAATCAGGCAGGTAGGTAGAGGCAGTTAGGGGTGATCAGGCAGGCAGGCAAGTGAGTGGTTAGGAGCCAGTGATCCCAGATTGTGAGAGGGATGTCTGACTGCCAACAAGGGTCCCTGATTGGAGAGGGTGAAGGCTGGGCTGAGGGAAACCGCCCCCCCCTCCAAGCACGAATTTCATGCACTGGGCCACTAGTTTAAAATACAAGACATGAAAGAGCTATAGGGGTTGCTATGAATGAGAAGTTCAGTAAGAATTCAAAGGAAGAACAGGCACTTCTGCTATGGAAGACTCCCTGGGAGAGGTTGTATGAATGGTTTTGAATGGAAGGGTTTTGAGGTGAGACAGGAGGATCTGGAAATTCTGTGTGAACAGAATGATTTCAGTAAAGGTGTAAAGTCAAACATTTAAAAGACTCTTTGGGAGGTGAAAATCAAGCCAGTTGTGGATGCAAAGGAAAGTGAAAAGTAGGCAAGGTATATCAAATGTTAGCCGAGGGAGCTTAACTTGACGATGCACGTAATGAATCATTACTGGGTATTGAGTGAAGTAATAGTATTAAAGTAATGCATATGGAAAGAGATACCACATGATGACAATAAATAACAAAGTCCCACCCCCTACTCCTGTACAGCAGGCAGGAGAATCAAGAGAGAAAGAACCTTAGAAAATGCTTAACCCAACCCTGGCAATTTCTTCCATATCCTATATATATTAAATATAATCTGTAATCTTGTTAAAAAAAATTCACTGTGAAAATTTAAACTCATCTTTCTAATTTGCAACTTGAATAAGAGCTGTTTAGTTGAGATCACTTTCAAATTAGTGATATTCAAGTATTTTCCCTTTGAGGGGTCACCCTTCTCTTGATAGCTCAAGAATACTCTGAAATGGGGCTATGGTGCAGTGAGTTCATTTCACACCAGAAAAATCTATAATTCCATCATCTTCATTACTGTTATTGCTTCTTGCTGCCGCAACTGTTAACAACACACCTTTCCCAGGTGGGCCACTGCTAACCAGGAGCCGAGTAGATGTCCAAGGAGGGCATTCCCTCCCTCAGTTCCAGGTGTAACCAGCTTGCTTCTCCTTTACAGATCTCAGGTCTCAGGTTTTGGTGCTTCTTCCCAAGTCAGGGCTCTGTCAGAGGGTACAGAATTTACTCTGTGAAGATTTCGGATCTCTGTTCTCTTTTCTCCCTATAAATTAGGTTAGCTGGTGCCGTCTTTCCAGGACCTCAACACCAAGGCCTAGGGAACCTAATCCCCCAAAAGTGGGCTCTAATATGCTCTCAGAATTCCAACAGAGCAAAGAGGAAATTCCCATTGCTCTCGTGTGTCCTGATCCTATCTAACAGCCATGGTCCACCATTTCAAGAGAGACAGTGTCCTTTTGGTGACTTCCCCTCTGAAAGCTGACAAGGTGGTATTTCAAATCTACTCACCAGAGTGGTAATTGCAGAAAAATTGTTTTTATCATAACCCATAGAAAAACATGTATTTTATAAAAAGGAAGATTCAGGAAATGTTCCAGATTAAAAGAGACTAAAGAGACAGACAAATGCAACAACATATGATCTCTTTCAGCTACAAAAGACATTATTGGGACAACTGTCAAAAATCTCAACATGGTCTGTGGATGAGATAACAGTAGATAATAGTACCATTTCAATGTTAATTGCTTGGCTTTGATAATTACATTGTGGTTATATAAGAGAAATATTGATTTAGAGGTAAATGGGCACTATGTCTGCAATGTCAGACAAATATTAGATAGATAGATAGATAGATAGATAGATAGATAGATAGATAGATAGATGATACTGGTCCGCCTACCTGATCACCCCTAACCACTCTGCCTGCCTGCCTGATTGCCCTTTACCACTTGCTTGGAGGTGTGGCCACCACTGACTTCCAGTTGGTCAGCCTCTGGTCGTTACTGGTTGTTAAGACCCAGGGTTTTTATATATTAGGATTGTTTTGGCTATTCTATGTTCCTTGTACTTTTATGAATTTTAGGACCATCTTGTTGATACCCAAAAGCGAGTGGGAATTTTGATGAATTAGGTTGTGATGAATGTATAAATTGATTTAGGGGATATTGCCATCTTAACAATATTAAGTCTTCTGATCCATGAACCTAGGATATGTTTCCATATATTTAGATATTCTTTAATTTCCTTCAATGATGTTTTGTAATTTTTAGTATACAGTCTCATATTTCTTTGTTAACTTTATTCCTAACTATTTTATTCTTTTAGATTCCATTGAAAAGGGAATTTTCTTAATTTTATTTTTGGATTGTTCTTTGACATTTATAGTGATACAATTGACTTTTTTTATATTAACCTTTTTACCCTACAACCTTTCTGAACTCATTTACTATTTCTAGAAATTTTTTTCTATTTACAATAACATGAAAAATGCAAATAAATGCTGCTTTATTTCTTTTTTCCACCACCATTTAGCCCCTCTATGCCCTCTTCCACCTCTAATAACCCCCCTCACTCCCTGCAATCACCACACTGTTGTCCATGTCCATGAGTTCTCTTTCTCTTTTTCATTTTTACTCAATCCCTCTCCACCTGTCCCCACCAGAGCTATTTTTTATTGCCTAATTGCTCTGGTTAGATTGTCCACACAATACTGAATAGATGCGGCAAGAGTAGACATTGTTCCTGACCTCAGGGGAAAAGCATTGCCTTTCACCATTAAGTGTGATGTCAGCTGCAGATTGTTTTGTAGATGCTATTTATCAGGTTAAGGAAGTTTCCTTTTCTTTTATTCCCAGGTTGTTGATTGTTTCAGTCATAAAGGAGCATTAGATTTGACAAATGCCTTTTCTTTATGTATCAAGATAATCATGTGTTTTTGTTCTTTACTAATATAGTGAATAACATTGATTAATTTTCAGATATTAAACCAACTTTAATATTTAGACAGTTTCTTAGAATACATTTATAATAGCTGATTTAAAATATTTGCTTAGTGAGTTTAATATCTGGGCCCCCATAGGAGTTTTTTCTTTTGACTGCTTTTTAAAAAAATATGAGCTTTATATCCCAGGTTCTCTGCATATCTCTTAATTTTTTACACCAAATTTGACATTTTTAGATAATAAATGGTGGCAACTCTGGATATTGGATTCCACTTCATTCCCCAGAATTTGTTGTTGCCATTTTGTTGTTACTGCTGTTTATTTAGTTATTCCTTTAGTTATTTAGTTATTCCTTAACTACCTCTGTGAAGTCTGTATCTCCTGTATTGTTGTTTTTTTTTTAAATATATTTTATTGATTTTTTACAGAGAGGAAGGAAGAGGGATAGAGAGTTAGAAACATCGATGAGAGAGAAACATCGATCAGCTGCCTCTTGCACACCTCCTACCGGAGATGTGCCTGCAACCAAGTTACGTGCCCTTGACCGGAATCGAACCTGGGACCTTTCAGTCCGCAGGCTGACACTCTATCCACTGAGCCAAACCGGTTTTGGCACCTGTATTGTTAAATCACTGAAATTTTTACTTAGCTTAGTGGTCAACTAACAATTGGTCAGAGATTTCCTCACCAGCTTTGAACCAAACAGTCAGTCCTCTACCCTTTGCTGAGGAGCTCTGTGTGTGTATGTGGGCATGCTGTCAATACCCAGGTATTTTACAGCTCTGTCTTAGCCATCACTTCTTGCTTGTACAGAGCCTAAAGATGAGCTAGAAATGGAAACTGGAGTACACTCAGATGTTCATGGAAAATGCTGTCAGTCCTACATGTGTGTGTTTACTTCTCTATCCCCAGGAATATATCCAAGCTTTTCAAAGCTCACTGTGGATATCTCATTCCCCAAATATTCCTTTAAACTTTTTGGCCAACCTCTTATTTGGCTCAGTTGGTACTAGTATTGTGGCCTCATGCAGCTGGGATGCTAGACAATTGCCATAGGTTGTTTTCAACAAATGCTCTGGGGTAGGGATTTTCTGGCAGAGCTAGCTTCAAGTTAGACATTCAAATAATGTCTGTACATATGGCTTTTCCAGGGGGTGGCAAGTCAAGTCAGATAGTGATATTGATCTTGAGATAGTAGTTTTTGAGAAGTTCAAAATCATGTCTGTCTCTTCTAATGGCTACAAGGCTGCTGTTTTCACGGCTCTTAAGAGCTGAGGAGAGAGCAATGGAGTAGGACAAGTTAGAAAGTAACAAAGCCCCTGTTCTTACTGAGGTTGAACAGTTTTTCTGAAATACATGTTTCTCAAACCATTGAAAGCCTTTCATTAATTGTTGGAAACATTTGATTTTTATAACTGTTGTTATTGCCTTGCTATTTCATGGAGAAGCATCAGTCCTCATGCTTCCTTTTCAGAACTCCTGCTCTGCCTCAGACTTTGCATTTCTTCACTAATTAAAATAAAATTTATGAACCTAAACAATAAAAAAAATACTTGATTCAACCTTGGATAAAATTAAAATAGATTATATGTCACAGTCGTACATAATAGCCTTAAGAAAAGAATCAGTTTGACTATTGAGTATTTTGAATTTTAGAGTACTCTCCTCGTAAAATAAAAATATTTATAATGTAGAGTTCAGATAAAAGCGTGGAGAACAAAGAACATTTAGACAAAAGGGGAAAAAAATCATGGCTATATTTATATCAGTCCTGATAATTATCCACGCTCTTCAATGGGCTTCTTATTTCTTGGCTCAATATTAAGTTCAAAATTATAACCTAGTTTTCCTGATGCATGACTTCCAACTGAAAAGCATGTAAAATATTCTATTGTTTATTTCATCAATGTGGAATTTGTTCATGTTTGTTAAGTGAATTTGCCAGTTTTGTGTTAATCACCATATAATTTATCTAAGCTCTTCTGGTCATCAGGAAAACCACAGACCTTGGGATCAAATTTTCTCCTCCCACACTGCATAAATACAACATGAATAGATTCAAATTCAAATATAAGAAGAAGCCTGGACATTTTTTGTCAGTAGCTTCTTATCAAACATTATATAAATTAGGTCTTTGTGATTAACACAGTTAAATATGTTGATGTAGATTTTAAATTCATGTAAGTTATTACTATTCTTTTAGCAATAGGAGTAAAGAATGACTATTAATGTTTTAAACAATGTTATAGGGTACAAAAGAACAGTTTTTAGAAAACTATAAACTATTTTTTTAAATTTTTAGATACATTTATATCTTCACTTCTTATAGTATATGTTTTAGATTGGTACTGATGCCATCTTTAAAAACAAAACTATGTTGATTCATCATGAAAAACGAAGTACCTGTGATTTGACATTTTCTAAATTGTGCCTTTTCCAAAAAACACTTTTTTGTTTGTCCAAAGCCTTTGAAATAAACCCATATCAGGCGTGAAGAAGAAAAGTCCAGCTGCCATGTTCTGAGCAGTTCAAGTACATTGATTCTGTGGGAGTTGTGTTGTGTTCCATTCTGATCACAAGTACCCCCTTCCTGAACTGAGTCGAGTGGGATGAAAGGTGACTCTGTGGCTGCTCTTGGGCCAGAGGCAGTCTATTAATGAATCATGCTGCCAGCATCATGTCTTTCTTGCAGAAAGTTGAGTCACAGCAAACTTAAGACAAATATTCTGACCGCTTTTTTTTTTAATATATATATTTTTGTTGATTTCAGAGAGGAAGGAAGAGGGACAGAGAGATAGAAACATCAATGATGAGAGAGAATCATTGATTGGCTGCCTCCTGCAAGTCCCCCACTGGGGATGGAGCCCAAAACCCAGGCATGTGACCTTGACCGGAATCGAACCCGGGACCTTTCAGTTCGCAGGCCGACATTCTATCCACTGAGCCAAACCGGCCAGGGCTTCTGACCGCTTTTGAAGAAGAATTTGCAAGTTGTTCCCTCCAATTTGGCGCAAATCCAGATAACTGAACAAAATATAAGGGTTGGTGGTTTTTTTTGTGTTTTTTGGTTTTGTTTTGTTTGTTTTTTCAGTTATGTTCGGGTGTTTTTCTTTATTTAAAAAAATGACTCAAGAGTTTCCCCTGAGTTCCAATCAATATGATTGGCCAAGTCGTCCTGGCAGAGGGAAGACCTGAGCTAGTACTCCTGAGGAGTGTGCCAGGAGGTAGGGTTCTCCGTGGGAGGGCAGGTGTAACTGCAGAAGCTCCAGAGGCCTGGTGGCAGTAAGGTAGATGGCTGCACTTGGCCAGACTTGAGGCCATGAGGTACTCACTGGTGAGTATTGGCTGGCATTGGTTTGTTTCCTTGCTTCACTATGTGACTTGAGTAAGCCATTTGACTACATTAACACCTCCTTTCTCCAGCCCCTGAAAGTGGGAGATTTTTGTGATGAAGTATGATGTACCTTTTCAGCAAAAAATATGTTCTTGCATATGTGAATATACATTTAGTAAATTAAAACATATAATTTCTGACATAGTTTTGAGATTTGTTCTTCTTCTCCCTGATCAAGTGTGCTATCACCCCTTCTCCCCCTCTCTCTCCAATTCCTCCCTTTGGAATGAGCAAACCTCTAGGATTAGTGGACAACAAATACCATGGAAGGTGGGGGTGGGGGTGGTCTTCAAACCAAAACAACTAGACTTTTTTTTTTTAGTTTCTTTTTAAAAAATATTTTATTTCTTTTTTTGGTGACAGTTGACACGCAATATTATATTATTTTCAGGTGTACAACCCAGTTAGTAGACATTTAAATAACTTATGAAGTAATCGCCTTGATAAATCTAGTATCCATCTGGCACCATACATAGTTATTACAATTTTATTGACTATATTCCATATGCTATACTTTATATCCCCAAGATTATTCTGCAACTACCAATTTGTACTTCTAAATCCCTTCACCCTTTTTACCCATCCCCTGACCCCCCATCCCATCTGGCAACCATCAAAATGTTCTTTGTATCTATGAGTCTGTTTATTTTGCTTTTTAGATCCCACATATAAATGTAATCATATGACATGCATCTTCCTCTGTCTGACTTATTTCACTCAGCACAATACCTTCTAGGTCCATCCATCTTGTTGCAGATGGCAAAATTTCATTCCTTTTTTATTGCTGTGTCATATTTTATTGTATATAAGCATCACCTCTTTATCCATTCATCTATTGATGGACACTTACATTGCTTTCATAGCTTGGCTATTGTAAATAATGCTGTCATGAACATATGGATATATATGTCTTTTTGATGAAGTGATTTGGGTTACTTTGGATAAATACCAAGAAATGGATTGCTGGGTCCTTCATTGTCTCTTATTATAGCCTTTGTTTTAACATCTATTTTTGTCTGGTATAAATATAGCTATGCCAGCTTCCCCCTGCCCCATTTTCATGAAATATCTTTTTCCATCCCTCTACTTTCAGTCTGTGTGTGTCTTTCTATCTGAAGTGAATCTATTGTAGACAAAATATGTAAGGGTATTGTTTTGTTATCCATTCAGCCACTGTATATTTTTTTGATTGAAGCATTTAAGCCACTTGCATTTAAAGTAATTGCTGATAGATATATATTTGACATTTTATTGTTCTTTTTTAAAAAATCTTTTTTTTCTTCTTAAAGGAGACCCTTTAATATTTCTTGTAAAATTTCTTTGATGTTGATGAACTCCTTTAGCTTTTTCTGGTCTGGGAAGATCTTTATCTGTCCATTGATTCTAAATAATAGCTTTGCTGGGTAGAGTAATCTTGGCTGTAGATCCTTGATTTTCATTACTTTGAATATTCTGTGTCAATCCTTCTGACCTGCAAAGCTTCTGTTGAGAAATCAGCTGACAGTTTTATGGGAGCTCACTTAAGACTGTAGGTAACGCTTGCTGCTTTTAAGATCTTTTTTTGACTTTAATCTTTGGTATTTTAATTATAATGTGTCTTGGTATAAGCCTCTTTGGGTTAATCTCATTTGGGACTCTTGGAGCTTCCTGTACTTGTAGATCTAGTTCCTTAATCAGGTTAGGGAAGTTTTCCACCATTATTTTTTCAAGCAGGTTTTCAATTTCTTGCTTTCTCTTTTCTCCTTCTGGCACCTCCATGATGCAAATGTTAGTACTCTTGAAATTTTCCCAAAGGCTCCTTAAACTATCCTCATTTTTTTTGGATTCTTTTGTTTTGTTTTGTTTTGTTTTGTTTTTGCTGTTCTGATTGGGTAATTTCTGCTTTCTGATCTTCCAAATTGCTGTTTTGATCCTCTGTTTCATCTACTCTACTGTTGATTCCCTGTAATGTGTTCTTCATTCCTGATTAGTCCTCTTTTATGTTTCCTGTCTCTTTGTTGAAGTTCTCACTAAGTTTATCTACTCTTCCCCTAAGTTCAATGAGCATCCTTATGAACAATGTTTGGAACTGTGCATCTGGTAGGTTGCTTGTCTCCATTTCAATTATTTCTTTTTCTGTAGTTTTGTTCTGTTCTTTCACATAGGACTTATTTCTTTGTCTCCTCATTTTGACTGCCTCCCTTTGTTTGTTTCTATGTATCAGGTAGAGCTATTATAGCTCCCAGTTTGGCAGAGTGGCCTAATGTAGTAGGTGTCCTGTAGGGCCCAGTGACACAGCTTCTCTCAATACCCAAGATGGGCACTGCAGATCTGCCCCCTGTGTGGGCTGTATGCACCTTCCTGTTGTAGTTGAACCTTGATTGCTGTTGGTATGTCGATGGGAGGGATTTACCCCCATGTTGATCCATTGGGAGGACTGACCATGACTATAGTGATGGGGCTTCTCTGCAGGGGCTGACCACTCAAAGCAAGACTCACTTCAGTGGGGATCTGGTGCCTGGTAAGTTTGTCTCTTGAGTGTGTTTCTTGCAGAGGTGTTGAATGATGTTCCAGCATGGTCTAAGCTGTCCACTGGGTATGTTGGCTCTGGGGCCTCCCGGGAAGTGTAGGCCAAGGTCAGCCACTGCCTGTGCCCTGCCCAGCATCACCCATCATGAGATACAGAAATATCTGCAGATGGCTGCTACTTACGCTAGGCTTAAAGGTGCGCAGGAGAGGCCAGCTGCCAATAGTGCACAGCCTGGAGCCACTTAGCAAGAGGCATGGGGAACACCAAGGCCACATGCTATTTGTCTGGGGCTTGTGGACCTTTGGGATTTTAGGAAATTCTGCAGCATGAGCCAAGACTGGCTGTTTTCATGGAAAAGCCGTTGAAAACAGTTTGGGTGTGCCACCAAGTTCGATGGGGCAGGACCTCAGGGAATCACTAGGGAGAAGCAAATAGTATTAAATATGCTGACTGAGACTAACATATGGCTTACTTCTGCAGCCACTGTGGGGGAAGGGCTCAACAAAGGAGCAATGGCCTCTGCTGGGAGAAAGCTGCCCTTCCAATCCTTGCCCTTGAAACCAGACAATCCAGCTCCTCCCCATATGTCCCTGGCACCTTTTCAGCAGCAAGTGAGTCCAAATAAGTTCATTTGCAAGGCCCTTTATGACTAATGCCTGGGACTTCAGCAGTCCTCTTTCTCAGCCACAATCCCCAATGCTTTTCATAGCCAGAAGCAACGGTGACTTTTGTTTTGGGCACAGGAACCCTAGGCTAGAGGATCTGGTGTCAGACTGGGACCTCTCACTCCTCAGGAAGGACCTCCACAGCTGAGATATCCCTCCTGAATTTTAACCACTGCCAGAAGCCAATTCCAGCATGTCAGAGGGCTAAAAAGCATCTCTCCCAAACCTGAATAGGATAATTGCTTGCTGCCAGACAGCTCAGAACATCTTAATCTGCATGTTATTGTCTCCTGTTGGCCAAACACCTGAACAGCTGTAGGCTCTTCCCCAATCTGACAATGTTTCTGTAAACTCTACCCTTTGAAACCTTACCCTTTGAAGTGTATGTCTCCACCTTGCCTTAGGACAAATTGTATTAATAAAAGCAGGGTCCCGAGTCAAGGGGTAGTCTTTAGCAGCTCCTTTAGCTGAAGCTCCTCTGACCCCCTTTCGCCTTTGGACTCCTTATTGAATCTATGCATCAGCTCCTTTCTCCAGATTGCTGAACCCCTTCATAATGCTGGGACAAGAACTCCGGCATACAATCACTCATGTGTGTAGGATCAGACCATTTTGTATCTCCACCCTTCCTACCAATCTTGATGTGGCTTCTTCATATCCTTAGTTATAGGACCTGCGTTCAGCTGGATTTCAGGCAGTTCTGAATGGTGGTTGTATGTAGTTTAGTTGTAATTTTGATGTGGTTGTAGGAGGATACAAGTACTGCATTTTCCTACTCCTTCATCTTGACAGGAAATTTGAGACCTTTTGATTAGAAGGCAGTTGGAGATTCTAGTGACTATTTGGAAATATTAAATATATATAATAATAGTATTACTTAGGTTTTAAATCAGTAAGTTAAAGATAGCCATAGAAAAAGGTACATTACATGTGGAAAATAGCAATAAGCATTATCACTGATTTCTCATCAGGAGCAAGGAAAGGCAGAAGACAATGGAATAACATCTTTAAAAAGTTTAAAGAAAAAGAAAATTGCTAACCTAGAATTCTATATCCAATAAAAACATTGTCCAGAATGACAAACTAATGACATTTTTAGGTACACAAAGGTCAGAGAACTTGTCCCTAACTGACCTACACTATAAGAAATGTTAATAAAAGTGCTTCCGACTGAAGTCCAGTTATATTAAATGGAAATACATTTCTTTAAAAAAGAATGCAAAGCACTAGATATAATAAATACATAAGTAAACCTAAAAAGAGTTTTTCTCCTGTTTCTTAATTTCATTAAAAGATAATTGCTTGTTTAAAGTAAAAGTAAACAATAATGAAGATAAAATAAATTCTTAAGAAATAAAAGTTGGTAAAAAGAAGGCAGAAAAAGAAAGAGAAACAAAGAACAAATGGGAATCCTAGGAAAAATAGCAAGGTGATAGATTTATATCCAGTCATATCAATTATATACTAACTAAATCCAGATTGATTAAAAAGTAAGACCTAAATATATGCTGCTTGTGAGAGATATACTACTTTATTTATTTTTTAAATTTTTTTATTGATTAAGGTATTAAATATGTGTCCTTATTCCCCCATTACCCCCCAACTCCCATTCATGCCCCCACCCCCCTGTTGTCTGTGGCCATTGATTAGGCTTATATGCATGCATATAAGTCCTTTGGTTGATCTCTCCCCCTTACCCCCACCATCCCCTACCTTCCTTGAGGTTTGACATTCTGATTGATGTTTCTCTGTCTCTGGATTTATTTTTGTTCATCAGTTTATGTTGTTCATTATATTCCACAAATGAGTGAGGTCATGTGATATTGATCTTTCTCTGCCTGGCTTATTTCACTTAGCACAATGCTCTCCAGCTCCATCCATGTTGTTGCAAAAGGTAACAACTCCTTCTTTTTTACCTCAGCATAGTATTTCATTGTGTAGATGTACCACAGTTTTTTAATCCACTCATCTGCTGATGGTCACTTAGGCTGTTTCCAAATCTTAGCTATGGGGAATTGTGTGGCTATGAACATAGGGGTGCATATATCCTTTCTGATTGGTGTTTCTAGTTTCTTGAGATATATTCCTAGAAGTGGGATCACTGGGTCAAATGGGAGTTCCATTTTTAGTTTTTTGAGGAAACCCCATACTGTTCTCCACAGTGGCTGCACCAGTCTGCATAACCACCAGCAGTGCATGAGGGTTCCTTTTTCTCCGCATCCTCACCAGCACTTGTCATTTGTTGATTTGTTGATAATAGCCATTCTGACAGGTGTGAGATGGTCCCGCATTGTTGTTTTGATTTGCATCTCTCTGATGATTAGTGACTTTGAGCAGGTTTTCATATGTCTCTTGGCCTTCTTTCTGTCTTCTTTCAAAAAGTGTCTATTTAGATCAGTTGCCCATTTTTTGATTGGGTTGTTTATTTTCTTTTTGTTAAGCTGCATGAGTTCCCTGTAAATGTTGGAGATTAAACCCTTATCATTGATATCATTGACAAATATGTTCTCCCATGCAGTGGGCTTTCTTGTTGTTTTATTGATGGTCTCCTTTGCTGTGCAAAAGCTTTTTATTTTGATGTAGTCCCATTTGTTTCTCTTTAGTTTCCATTGCCCTAGTAGCAGTATCAGTGAAGAAGTTCCTTCAGCATATGTCAGAGATTTCTCTGCCTGTGGATTCTTCCAGTATTATTATGGTTTCCTGTTATATGTTTAAGTCCTTGATCCATTTTGAGTTTATTTTTGTGTATGGTGTAAGTTGGTGGTCTAGTTTCATTTTTTTTTTGTATGTATCTGTCCAATTTTCCCAACACCATTTATTGAAGAGACTGTCTTGACTCCATTGTATGTTCATGTGTTCTTTGTCAAATATTAATAGAGCTTAGTGATTTGGGTCGATTTCTGGGTTCTCTATTCTATTCCATTGGTTTATATGTCTGTTCTTGTGCCAGTACAGGGCTGTTTTGAGAACAGTGGCTTTGTAATACAGCTTGATATCTGATATTGAGATCCCACATACTTTGTTCTTCTTTCTCAGGATTGCTGTGGCTATTCGGGGTCTTTTTTTATTCCAAATGAATTTTTGGAGAGTTCTTTCTAGGTCTGTGAAATATGCCATTGGCATTTTAATGGGAAGTGCATTGAATTTATAGATTGCTTTGGGTAGTATGGACATTTTGATGATGTTGATTCTACCAATCCATGAACATGGTATGTTCTACCATCTGTTTATGTCTTCCTCTATCTCTTTTTTCAGTGTCCTGTAGTTTTCTGCGTATAGGTCTTTTACCTCCTTAGTTAAGTTTATTCCTAGGTATCTTAATTTTTTTGGGTGCGATGGTAAATGGGATTGCTTTTTTAGTCGCTCTTTCTGTAAGTTCACTATTGGTGTATAGAAATGCCATAGATTTCTTGGCATTAATTTTGTATCCTGCTACCTTGCCAAATTCATTTATTAAGTCTAATAATTTTTTGATGGTGTCTTTAGGAATTTCTAAGTACAGTATCATGTCATCTGCGAAAAAGGACAGTTTTACTTCTTCCTTTCCTATTTGGATGCCTTTTATTTCTTCTTCTTGTCTGATCACAATGGCTAGTACTTCCAGCACTATGTTGAACAGGAGTGGTGAGAGTGGGCTTCTCTGTCTTGTTCCTGTTCTTAGGGGAAATGATTTTAGTTTTTGCCCATTGAGTGTGATGTTAGCTGTTGGTTTGTCATATATGGCTTTTATTATGTTGAGGTATGATCCTTCTATTCCCACCTTGCTGAGAGTTTTTATCAAGAAAGGGTGTTGGATTTTGTCAAATGCTTTTTCTGCATCAATTGGTATGACTATGTGATTTTTATCTCTCAATTTGTTTATGTGATGTATCACATTTATTGATTTGTGAATATTGTACCATCCTTGCATCCCCGGGATAAATCCTACTTGGTCATGGTGTATGATCTTTCTGATGAACTGGTGGATCCGATTTGCTAGAATTTTGTTGAGGATTTTGGCATCTATGTTCATGAGGGATATTGGTCTGTAATTCTCTTTCATTGTGTTATCTTTATCTGGTTTTAGTATTAGGGTGGTGCTGGCTTCATAGAAGGAGCTTGGAAGTGTTTCTTCCTCTTGAATTTTTTGGAATAGTCTGAGGAGGGTAGGTTTTAGTTCTTCCTTAAATGTTTGGTAAAACTCACCTGTGAAGCCATCTGGCCCCAGGCTTTTGTTTGCTGGAAGCTTTTTGATGACTGCTTCAATTTCTTCCATAGTTATCAGCCTATTGAGATTTTTAGAATCTTCCTGAGTAAGTTTTGGAAGGTTGTATTTTTCTAGGAATGTGTCCATTTCCTCCAGGTTGTCTAGTTTGTTGGAATAGAGATGTTCATAGTATTTTTTTAATAATCCTTTGTATTTCTGTGGGGTCTGTTGTGATTTCTCCTCTTTCATTTCTGATTTTGTTTATTTGGGTCCTCTCTCTTTGCTTCTTGGTGAGTCTGGCTAGAGGTTCATCAATCTTGTTTATCCTTTCAAAGAACCAGCTTTGGTTTCATTGATCTTTTGTATTTTTTTTTTTTTTTTGGTCTCTATGTCATTCATTTCTGCCCTGATCTTTATTATTTCCTTCCTTCTGTGGGCTTTTCTTGTTGCTCTCTTTCTAATTCTTTGAGTTGTTGAGTTAGATGATTTATTACCATTTTTTTCTTGTTTTTTTTTTTTTTGAGGTAGGCCTGTAGAGTTATGAACTTCCCTCTCAGGACTGCTTTTATTGTGTCCCATAGCATTTGCATTGTTGTGTTTTTATTGTCATTAGTCTCCAGGATGTTTTTAATTTCTTCTTTGATATCATTGATAACCTAATCATTGTTTAATAGCATGTTATTCAGCTTCCAAGTGTTTGAATTTTTTGGAATGTTTTTATAGCAGTTTATTTCTAATATTATGCCATTGTGGTCTGAGAAAATGTTTGATATGATTTAAATCTTTTTGAATTTGGGGAGACTTTGTTTGTGACCCAAACAAAAGTTTAGTGGTCTAGTTTTTTAAAAAGTCCCATGTGCATTTGAGAAGAACGTATATTCCGTGGCTTTGGGGTGAAATGCTCTGAAGATGTCAATTAGGTTCATCTGATCTAGTGAGTCATTTAGAATTGCTGTTTCTTTGCTGATTTTTTGTCTAGAGGATTTATCCAGTGATGTCAGTGGTGTATTAAAGTCCCTTACTATGATTGTATTGTTGCTGATCTTTCCCTTGATATCTTCCAGGAGTTTTTTTTATGTATTTGGGTGCTCCTGCATTGGGTGCATATATGTTTATCAATGTTATATTCTCTTGTTGTATCAATCCCTTTATTATTATGAAGTGGCCTTCCTTATCTCTTGTTATGGCCTTTACTTTGAGGTCTATTTTATCAGATATAAGTACTGCTACCCCAGCTTTTTTTTCATTTCCATTTGCCTGAAAGGTGTTTTTCCATCCCTTCACTTTCAGTCTGTATGAGTCCCTTTTTCTGAGGTGGGTCTCTTGTAGACAGCATATATATGGGTCATGTTTTTTTGTCCATTCAGCTACTTGATGTCTTTTGATTGGAGCATTTAGACTATTTACGTTTAAAGTTATTATTGAAAAGTACTTATTTGTAGCCATTTTTATTTTTTGTGTCTGTGTTCCTTCTTACCTTTTTATGTCTTCTTTTTACAGCATTCCCTTTAGCATTTCTTGCATTGCTGGCTTGGTAGTGATAAACTCCCTTAGCGTTTTTGTGTGTGTTTTTTTTTCTGTGAAGTTCCTTATTTCCCCTTCAATTTTGAATGATAACCTTGCTGGATAGAGTATTCTTGGATTCAGTCCCTTGGTTTGCATCACTTTGTAAATTTCCTTCCATTCTTTTCTGGCCCAATGTGTTTCTGTTGAGAAATCATTTGATAATCTAATGGGAGCTCCCTGGTATGTAACTTTCTGTCTCTCTCTTGCAGCCTTTAAGATTCTCTCTTTGTCCTGAATATTTGCCATCGTAATTATGATGTGTCTTGGTGTGGGTCTTTTCGGGTTCATCCTGTTTGGGAATCTCTGTGCTTGTGTGACTTTTTTCTTCACCACATCAGGGAAGTTTTCTGACATTATTTCTTCAAATAGGTCTTCTAAATCTTGTTCCTCTTCCTGTTGTTCTGGCACCCCTATTATTGGTATGTTGCTTCGTTTCATGTTGTCCCATAGCCCCCTTAGATTCTCCTCCTGTCTTTTCATTTTTTCTCCAGTTGCAATTTATTTTGGCTGTGTTTTGCTTCCCTGTCTTCTAATTCACTAATTCAGTCCTTCGCTTCTCCTAGTCTACTGTTGAAACTTTCCATGGTGTTTTTTATTGCAGCTATATCACTCTTCATTTCCTCTTGATTCTTACATAAGTTGTAGATTTTTTCATCTATTTCTTATTGATTCTTACATAAGGTGTTGATTTTTTCTTCCATCCGGTTTATGAACTCTATGACCCTTATTATGAATTCTTTTTCTGACATATTGCACGCCTCTGTTTCACTTAGCTGCTTTTCTGGCGATTCCTCCTTTTCTTTCCTTTGGGGGTATCTTTGTCTACCTATTTTTGGTCTCACTGACTGATCTAAATGTCAAGCTGTGCAGGGACTGCTCCTTGGGTGGCAGTGGCTTCTTTGGCTGTGGTTGCTCCTTGGCCGGTCATGGTAGCAGCTGCTTCTCAGTTGGCAGTGGCTCCTCTGGTGGGTGCTGTTCACAGCAATGGTGTCTCCTCTGGCTGGTGGGGGAGAATGCTCATATAGCTGTTGTTCCTTGGAAGGGGTGGGCTGATTATGAGGTTGCTGTTCCTCAGATGGGGATGCATTGCTCGTGTCCGCTGCTCCTTGGATGGGGGCCGGCTGCTCACGTGTCTGTGTTCACGTGTTTGCAGTGGCCTGGGATAAAGCATTGGGCCAGTCAGAGGGGAGCCTGCTTCTGAACTCACAGGAGCCTGTACCCGGGGTGGCTGGAGCCTCGTTGACCATGGGATCACAGCCTAGGTAGCATGTCCCTGGAAGAGGTGGCTGTAGAGTCCCACATGTTATCTGAGGTCACTCTGGGTGGAGTTGAGGCAGAGAACCCAGTTACAGCAGCTCTCCCCTTCAAAAAGGCTTGGCCTCTGAGGACAAGCTGGCCTCCTGGTACTGTTTGCAATGGTAGCAGAAGCTGCCTACTTAGGTGAGCCTGATTAGCCTGCCCCTGAAGGTCCTGTGGGATCTAACTGTGCCTCTCTCTCTCTCTCTCTCTCTCTCTCACACACACACACACACACCACCTGACCAAACACTCCTCTTTTACTCCCTCACTCACTCATGCTCTTTCCCTCACTGCTGCATTCTTTCTGCCTCTATAGTTGGGTCTGGGGTGTTATTGACCCATTCGTGGATGGTGTTTCCTCTCCAGGTGTCTGGTTATGTGGCTTGCTCTCAAGCCCCTTAGCCAGACAGGATAAAATTCACCTCAACAAGACACAACACAGAGGGAACTAAGCACAAATGTACACACGACACCAATAACCCCAATATAAGTGACCACTTGAGCAAAGAGAGTTAGGGCAGAGAAAAGCGAGCACAAATACTATCGAAGAGAGAGAAAAAGATAAGGGATAAAAGATAACGGAATAAAAAGGAGAATATATATATGTATGTGGGGGTAAGACACCACAGAACCAATAGATAAACCAAAAAAAAAAAAATACAAACACCACACACCCAGCAAAGAGGATTGGGGCACTATCTGTAGAGACTGAGCTTATATAATGAAAATAAGATTAAGAATTGGATGAATATGGGGAGGACCTCAATTTAGTATTGAGGAAGTAGAAAGGGAATAAGTGGATGAGAAGAATGAGAATAAGAAGAAAAAAAATAATAAATGTACAAAAAAATAAAATAATTGATTTCAAAAAATGGTATAAAAATTAAAAATAGCAAATAAAAATAGTGATGGAAAAATAATGCGAAAAGAAATAGAAAATAAAGCAACAAACAAAAACAGGAAAATATAGAAGAAAAGAAGAAAAAAAAGGGATAATAAAAAATATAAAAATAAAAGTGAAAAAAGTGAAGTGTGGTTCCTTAGGCTGGCTTATGATTCCAGTCGTCTGTACTGTACTGTTTCTCAGTTTCCGGTTTCTGGGGCTAAAGTTTTCTCTTTAGGACAGTTCCTATGACCTCAGGGAGTATTCATATTTCTTTGTATTATTCAGGGTGGGATCTGGGTGTGGCTATATTGGTTGACTGGAGACTGGAGGGAGGGGCTATCTCTCAGGAGAAAATGGCGACTCAGGTATGACTCAGCACCAGACTCGCTACCACCTCTCCTGGATCGCCTCCTACTCTCCCCAGATTTCACAACTCCACACCTTCTCCCACACCTCAGCCACGGGTAAATGTCTGTATCTGAAAGGTCCTACGAACTAGGTTCAGTGGAGAAAGGCATAGGCCCCAGTGCAAGGAGGGACTGCGTCTCTGCAAGCTCCTCTCTTGCCGGCACTGCACGGTCCAGCCAGCCTTTCAGGGCTGCCTCTGAGCTCAGATCCAAAATCCAGACTCCAAGGTCCAAAATCCTTTACCTCCCACAATCCCGTGGACCCTTTTTTCAGTCACATGCTTTGCCTTTCCTCAGAGACGAGGCTTGGCACCCTGTAGTTTCTCCCTGACCCTCTGGGCACAGAGGTCCGGCAGACTCTTTTGCCTAGATCCTTGATTTCACCTTTATCCAGGGGACCTCTGACCTTCCCAGCTGCTAACTGTCTTACCAGCTGCGTTTCCTTCTACAATTCAGGCTGAATTCCACTTATTTTTGCCACTCACTCTATTTGCTCTGGGACAAGTCTCAGGACACGTCCATCTATTCTGCCACCATTTTGTCTTCCTGAGATATACTACTTTAAATGTAAACTCACAAGTTAAAAATAAAAGGATGAAAAATGTTTCCCATGAAAACACTAATCATATGAAAGCTGGAGTAGTTACATTAATATCAGACTAGGCTTTAGTACAAGAATTATTACCAGAAGTAGAGGACATTTCATAATGATAAAAGGACAACTTTTCCAGAAGACATAACAATCTTTTTTTAAAAAAATATATTTTTATTGATTTCCGAGAAGAAGGGAGAGGGAGAGAGAGATAGAAACATCAATGATGAGAGAGAATCATTGATGGGCTGCCTCCTGCATGCCCCCTAATGGGGATCAAGCCTGCAACCTGGGCATGTACCCTGACTGGAATCAAACCATGACCTCCTGGTTCATAAGTAGATGCTCAACTACTGAGCCACACCGGTCAGGCAAGAATTAACAATCTTAAGTGTGCATACACCTAATGACACAGTTTCACAATGTATGAAGGAAGAGCGGACAGAACCAAGGGGAAAGAGACAATGCACCATTACAGCTGGGAACTTGAACACTCTTCTCTTAATACTTGAAAGAAAAGGTAGACAGAGTTTTGAATAATTTATCTAGAAGCTTAACCTAAATGTCTTTTCAGATCATCAGATGGTACAAGTTCAAAGTACTTTCTTTCCAATTGTATATGGAATATTCACCTAAATAGGTATATACAGCAAGACAGGCTATAAAACAAACCTCAATACATTTCAAAGGATTGAAACAGAGTATATTTTCTGCAAACAATGAAATTACACTAGAAACAAAACCAAAATTCTTTTAAAAAAATCCCCAAATAATTAAAAATTAGCAATTTGCTTTTAATAATGCTTAGGCAGCAAAAACCGGTTTGGCTCAGTGGATAGAGCGTCGGCCTGCGGACTGAAGGGTCCCGGGTTCGATTCCGGTCAAGGGCACATACCTTGGTTGCGGGCACATCCCCAGTAGGGGGTGTGCAGGAGGCAGCTGATCGATGTTTCTCTCTCATCAATGTTTCTAGCTCTCTATCCCTCACCCTTCCTCTCTGTAAAAATATCAATAAAATATATTAAAAAAAAATAATGCTTAGGCAAAGAAAAATCACATTTGATCCAAATAATAATAAAAGAAAACTTACTAAAACATGTAATATGTAGCAAATCAGTAGTTAGTAATAAATTTATAGCTTTAAACATTTATATTAGAAAAGAAGATATTTTAAAATTAATGACCTAAACTCCCACTTTAAAACTTTAGAAAAAAAAATTCAAGTAAAGTAAGTAAAGTAAGTAGAAAGAAAAAAATACAAAAAGCAAAACACTAGAAAATAGACAATCAATAAGGAAACCTAAAGTTGTTTCTCTGAAAGCCTCAATAAAATTGATAACCCCCCTGGTAGATTAATCAAGAAAAAAAGAGAGAAGGTATAAATTATTAGCATCAGAAATTAAGAGGAGAAATAACTACTGATACTATAGGCATTAAAAAGATAACATACTTTATATGCTAATAAATTAGACAACTTAATTAAATGTGCAAAAATCTTGTAAGATATATCTTACCAAAATTAACACATAAAGAAATAGGGAATCTGAATAGCATGATCCCTCTTAAAGAAATTGAACTTGCCATTAAAAACATTTCCACAAATAAAACTTTAGGTTCAGACTGCTTCACTGGTGAAGTTTTTCAATATTTAAGGAGGAAATAAAATGAAACTTTCAGAAAACTCTTTCAGGCTAGAAAATGGTAGAACAGCTCTTATCTCATTTTTTTTTCAGACCATTATAACCCTGATACCTAAACCAGACAGAGATATTACAATTAAGTAAAACTATATTTACCAATGTCTCATGAACAGAATGCAGAAATTACTTACATAATATTAACAAATTAAATCCAGCAACATATAAACTGAATAATGGCTATGAAAATCAAATTAACATTTGAAATATCACTCAATCCAGTTCACTATATATAAACATACTAGAGGCCTGGTGCATGAAATTCATGCACAGCTGGGGTCCCTATCAGGCCTTGTCGCCCAGTCCTGATTGTGGCGGGCTGGCCAGGGCCTGCCAGCTGGCTGGGGCCTACCAGACAGGGCTAGGGATGGGAGGAGGTTGGCTGGCCATGGGAAGTTGGCTGTGAGCCCCTGGTGGTCAGTGATCATCATAGCGACTGGTCGACTGGTCATAACGGTCACTTAGGCATATATATATATATATATATATATATATATATATATATATATATGTAAAATCTTACAACACAACAATAAGAAAACAATCCAACAAAGACTATGGCAAAAAATTGAACAGACATTTACCAGTCAAGATATATCAAGAGCCAATAAGCACACTTAAAAATGCTCTGCATTGTTAGTTATCTGAAATGCAAATTAAAACTACAAGGTGGCATGCTAAATAGTCATTAGTTTAATGTTAGAAAGACTGAGAATACCAAATGTTGATGGGCATATGAAGGAGCTAGAATGGCAATGGGAGAGTAATTATATAACCATTTAAGAAAACAATTTTAAAACTTCTTGTAAAGTTAAAAACTAAACAAAGCACAAGTACCCTATCACCCAGATCTTGGAACTATTAATTATTTCATCAAGAAAATATAATTAACAGGAGAACTTATATGCATACTAGAGGCCCAGTGCACAAATTCATGCATGGTTTGGCTGGCTGGGGAGGATATGGTGTGGGCGGATGGATGGATGGCCAGCCCCACACCCGATCAGGGTGAGGGGGCTGATCAGGGGCCAGGCCAGCCAGGGCAAGGGGCCGTAGGATGTTGGGGGGGGCCTATCGGGGCCCCAATGCAGCTGGTTGGCTGCTGCAGTGCACGTCATAGTGACTGATTGTTCCCTCATTACAGTTGCTTGACTTTTATATATATATTAGAGGCCCCGTGCACGAAATTTGTGCACGGGGCAGGTGTGTCCCTCAGCCCAGCCTGCACCCTCTCCAATCTGGGACCCCTCTCACAATCCAGGACTGCTGGCTCCCAACTGCTCACCTGCCTGCCTTCCTGATTGCCCCTAACTGCTTCTGCCTGCCAGCCTGATCACCCCCTAACCACTCCCCTGCCAGCCTGATTGATGCCTAACTGCTCCCCTGCAGCCTGATTGCCCCTAACTGCCCTCCCCTACAGGCCTGGTCACCCCTAACTGCCTTCCCCTGCAGGCCTGGTCCCCCCCAACTGCCCTTCCCTGCAGGCCCTATTGCCCCAACTCCCCTCCTCTGGCAGCCTGGTTATTCCTAACTTCCCCCTCCTGAAGGCTTGATCACCCCCAACTGCCCTCCCTTGCAGGCCTGGTCCCTCCCAACTGCCCTCCCCTTCTGGCCTGATCCCTCCCAACTTCCCTCCCCTGCTGGCCATCTTGTGGCGGCTATCTTGTGTCCACATGGGGGCAGCCATTTTGACCACATGGGGCAGCCATCTTGTGTGTTGGAGTGATAGTCAATTTCCATATTACTCTTTTATTAGATAGGCTAGAGGCCTGATGCACAGGTGGGGGCCAGCTGGTTTGCCCTGAAGGGTGTCCAGGATCAAGTGTGGGGGTTCCCTTGGGGTATGGGGCAGACTGGGCGAGGGGCTTGTGGTGGTTTGCAGGCCGGCCACGCCCCCTGGCGACCCAAGCGGAGGCCCTGGTATCTGAGATTTATTTATCTTCTATAATTGAAACTTTGTAGCCTTGAGTGGAAGCCTGGGCCAGCCAGGGTGTTCAGGAAGCTTGGCTTCCTCCATTGCCGGGGAAACCCAAGCCTCCTGTTTGCTCCGTGGCTGCAGCCATCTTGGTTGGGTTAATTTGCATACTCACTCCTGATTGGCTGGTGGGCATGGCTTGTGGGCATAGCGGAGGTACGGTCGATTTGCATATTACTCTTTTATTAGATAGGATAGATATGCTTAGCCCATGGACACACAATAGTGTAGAGAAGAATTGGGAGGGGTTGGGGTAGGTTGGAGGGGTGAATGGGAAAAACAACAACAACAAAACCCCAAAGGGGACATCTGTAATATTTTCAACAATAAAGATAAATAAAAAATTAAAAAAAGAAAATGTAAATGTGTCTCAAAAAGACTCTACCACAAGTTGCCTATCCTTTTATTGATAAACTAGAGGCCTAGTGCATGAAATTCGTCCATGGGTGTGTGTGTGTGTCCCTCAGCCCAGCCTGCACCCTCTCCAATGTGGGACCCCTCAAGGGATGTCTGACTGGGCCTAAACGGGCAGTTGGACATCCCTCTCACAATCCAGGACTGCTGGCTCCCAACCGCTCGCCTGCCTGATTGCCCCTAACCACTTCTGCCTGCCAGCCTGATCACCCCCTAACCACTCCCCTGCCAGCCTGATTGACGACTAACTGCTCCCCTGCTGGCCCGATTGCCCCTAACTGCCCTCCCCTGCTGGCCATCTTGTGTGTTGGAGTGACAGTCAATTTGCATATTACCTCTTTATTGTATAGGATAGTTAGGTTTTTTCCCAGTTTCTGGCTATCCTATCTAATAAAAGAGTAATATGCAAATTGACCATCACTCCAACACACAAGATGGACCCTCTGATGTGATCAAAGATGGCTGCCCCCAGGTGGACACAAGATGACTGGCAGGGGATGGCAGTGAGGGGTGACCGTGTTGGCAGAGGAGGGCAGTTGGGGGTGACCAGGCCTGCAGGGGAGGGCAGTTTGGGGCAATTGGGCCGGCAGGGGAACAGTTAGGCATCGATCAGGCTGGCAGGCAGAAACGATTAGGGGGTGATCAGGCTGGCAGGCAGAAACGATTAGGGGCAATCAGGCAAGCAGGCAGGTGAGCAGTTGGGAGCCAGCAGTCCTGGATTGTGAGAGGGATGTCCGACTGCCCGTTTAGGCCCAATTCCAGGATCGGGCCTAAACAGGCAGTCGGACATCCCTCAAAGGGTCTCAGGTTGGAGAGGGTAGAGGCTGGGCTGAGGGACACACCCACCCCCGCCCCCATGCACGAATTTTGTGCACCAGGCTTCTAGTCCTATATAATAAAAAGGTAATATGCAAATGGTCGTTATGCTGTGACACATAACAACTAGTGGAGAGCTACAGGAGAGTGGGGCAGTGAGCTATGTGGGGCGGCGGAGAGCTATGAGCGGCGGTCGGTGGGGCAGCCAGCTGAGGCATGCAGCAGCGAGCCACTCACACACAGATTCATGTGCAGGGCTACTAGTTATATATAAAGCTACATGAATGTTTTTGACTGATGACTGGAAACAATATGGAGTTGGCTTAGTAAATTATGGTTACATAGACAATGCTTACCTACCTGTAAAGCCAGGAAAAGGAACAGGAAACTCTTTATATGGTGATTTAAATCTATCTCAAAGACACTTTGTTGGTTTAGGAACATAAGGTCATATTGTGTATCTGTGTAAATAAAAACAAATAAATGTAAATGTAACATATGCACAGAACATGTGTGGGAGAACTAATAAGCTAACAGAAATTGTCTGGGGTGGGGGACAGTAGTACTGAGAGACAAGGATGGGAGATGTAATTAACCTCATATACAGCAAAAGAAAATGACACCTTTTTGCAATATTGGTATTTTTGTAGTATTTGTATGAATCTGACATAGAGAAGATGGTAAAAATGTTGAATAAGTAAATGAAGTTTAAGTTAGCAGGAGTTTTTTCCTACATATATATTTAATGCTGTAATATGAATTACAGCAAAAAGCTAGTATAAACAATTTCACTAAATGTATATCATGGTGATCTACTCTTGCATAACAAATTAGCCTACACTTAGTGGTTTAAAACAATTTGTTCTGATTGCATGTCACAGTATTGCAGGTAAGGCATTCAGACTGGGCTTGATGGGCCAATACTTTCTTGTGATTTGGGATCAGTTGGTAGTATTCAGCTGGTGTCCTGGCAGGCATGACTGGCAGAGCTGAAGGCTGGCTCAACTGGGATGCAGAGAAGTGCTCCAGAAAACAAAGGTGGAATCTTGCAAAGCTTATAATCTGGTCTGGGAGTCATGCAGGGTCACTTTCACTGTCTCTACAGGTCAAAGCTGTCACAGGCAAGTCCATATTCAAAAGGAAGGTAAATGAACTCCATCTCTTGAAAGGAGGAGTGAAAGAATTTTTGGTCATCTTTAACCAAACACAAATAAATTAAGAGGAGAACTAATTCATCGGTGTAATTATAGTGTCACAAAGCTGTCATTCAGTAAAATGTATTTTACAGCTTTAGAATACATTTGTTTTTATCTCTCAAGAACTGTCCTTGGAATTAAGTGTCCTAATTGAGACAACATAATACAAGAGAATTGTAAACCAGGGACACATGTGCTTTCTTTAGATTCAAAATGCAGTTCATAATTTGACTCACTCAGATATTTTTGCTTTTTTTTCAGTCCTCAGGTGCAGAGTTCAGTGTAACATTCCTGTTTCAGGTACAGTGTACATTGTTTATTTTTTGTCCTCATTGAGACACTCTCATGTTATTTATTCATTTTCTTCTAAACTTATGCCTTTGTCTCATGTACCTCTCCCTTACTTCATAGACTACAATTACAATGTGTACCTTTTAATTTATACAGGTGGGGCATAAGTAGATTTACAGTTGTTCATATGGGAAATAATACAATAATTAATAAATAATACAAGAATAAACTTTGTTTCCCATGCACACAACTGTAAACCTACTTTTGCCACACCTGTATATATGTGAAATGGCCGTTACTATTTTATATGGATATATTTTTTAATGGTGGTAAAATATAACATGAAGTTTTTACATAACATGAAGTTTATCATTTTTATTGTATAGTTCAGTGACATTTATACATTCATAATATTGTGTAACCACCACCACTATTTCCAAAACTTTATCAGCACCTCAAAAAGAAATTCTATAATTTTTTGAGTTTCCTGTTTATACTTGATTCCAAATGTTTTTCCCAGTTCAAAGGTGGTTTGTTGGAGGGAGCAACTCCTAGATATTCCTACTTCACCATTTGCACTTTTAATCCAATCTACCCATCATTTAATAGGAAAGTTTAACCCATTTACATTTAGTTACTGACAAGAAAGGATTTATTTACAGCCACCAATTAGCTATTTCTTTCTTTACTGCCCTTTTTGTATTTAGTTGTTTTTTAGTAGTGTACCATTTTGATTTTCTTCTTTATTTTTCTGTATATTTTAAAAGTTATTTAGTGATGACCTTGGGATTACAATTAATATCTTCAATTTACAACAATAATATCAACTCAGAATAATATCAATTTAGTTTCAATAGTATGGAGACATTCTATTCCTACACATCTCCATCACTCTCTCTTTACATTGTTCCTAGTGCTCTGGTGCACTGATTCATGCACATTGATAGGAAATTAATTAGAAGATGGCCAGGGGTGAGTGGGGACGGGACTGGGATAGATGGGCCAGACATGTCCTGGAGCCAACCACCCGTGGTCCCTCCCCAGGCCAGCTGCATCTAGGGTGGCACCATGGCTTGAAGGGCGTCTGCACAGGGAGCAGGGTCCCTCCAGCAGGTGGGGTCCCTCGGCCTGGCCTGCGGGGATTGGGCTGAAACCAGCTCTCCAACATCCCCTGAGGGGGTCCTGGATTGCAAGAGGGCGGTTCTTGGGTGACGCATCCCAGAATCGGGTTCCCTCCTCTCTGATCCCAGGGTGTGTCACCCGAGAACCACTGCTGCCAAGTCACTGTAGCTCAGCAGCTCCTGCATTAAGCATCTACCCCCTGGTGGTCATTGTGCATCATAGCTACTGGTCGGATGGTCGCTTAGAGTTTTATGTATATAGATTGTGATAGATATATCTTTACCATTGTGTGCCCTTTAACATAGATTTATAATGACTGTTTTATGCATTTGAATTTTAAATCATATAGGAAAAAGAGGATTATAAACCAAAGTATAATAATACTGGATTTTACATTTACCTATGCAGTTTCCTTTACCAGTGTTCTTTATTTCTTCTTATGACTTTAATTCATTGTCCAGTGTCCTTTCATATGAGCATGAAGAACTTCCTTTAGCATTTCTTGTAGGGAGGATTCCTGGTAATATACTCCCTTAGCTTTTGTGTGTTTTTTGGGAGGAAATGTCTAAATTTTTCCTTCATTCTAAAGGATAGTTTTGCCAGAAACAGAACTCTTGCTTTACGGGTGTGTGCTTTTTTTCTTTCAGAATTTTAAATATGTCACCCCACTGCCTTTTGGCCACTATGGTTTTTTATGAGAAACCAGTTGTTACACTAATTAAGAATCTCTTATATATGACAAATTGCTTCTCTATTGCTGCTTTCAAAATTCTCTCTTTGTCTTTAGGTTTTGACAATTGGACTATTTCTCTCAGTAGGGATCTCTATGAGTTTCCTGTTTATAGCTCATTGAGCTTAGATATGTTTTCATGCCTATCATCATATTTGGGAAGTTCTTGGCCATTATTTCTTCAAATGATTTTTTATATATTCTCCTTCTGGTATTGCTATGATGCTAATGTTCTTATGGTTGATGGTGTCCAACAAGTTTCTCAGCTTGTATATATTTATTTTATTTTTGCTCTTCATTCTTTTTTAAAAATATGTATATTTTTATTAATTTTAGAGAGAGAGAGCAAGAGAGAGGGAGAGAGAGAGAGAAAGAGAGAGAGAGAGAGAGAAACATCAATTGTTTGCCTCCCACACCCACCCTGACTGGGGAGTGAACCCATAACCTTGGCAAGTATCCTGACCAGGAATCAAAACACTGACCTTTTGGTGCATGGGACATTGCTCAACCAACTGAGCCACATTGGGCAGGGCTGCTCCTCATTTTCAATAACTTCAACAGCCTATCTTCAAGTTTTCGATAACTTCAACAGCCTACCTTCAAAAATTAAAAATTTTTCTTAAATGTCTGGTTCCAGAAAGATAAAATGAAATAAAGGGCACTGGATTTTCAAATCTTCTGATAGATGTTACAAGATTGATAGCGTAGCTGAGAGGGCTGAAACCAAGGCTAGAACCTCTGCCAGTCCCCTGGGACACTCCCTCAGGAACGTGGGCAGCTATCCCCACAGCCATGGTGCGGCTGAGGAATAGAGAATGGTGGCTGGTTCATGCATCTTACTCTCTTCCTTAAGAACAGCAGCCTTCATCCAGCACTTCCCCAGTTAGAAGTGTCCATTTTGGTTCCAAAGTTCTGAAATACTTGATTCCAAATGTTTTTTCTCCCAGTTCAATGGTTGCTTTATTGGAAGAAACAACTCTTAGATCTTACAAGATTTTACAAGATGTCACTTGTATGAATGTATTTTGAAATCCATGAAAATGATATCTATCAGTCTAAATTTTCATTTCTTAGTTTTTTACCAATAATCATATTATTTTAAACTAGAGGCCAGAAGCACAAAATCTATGCACGGGGGAGGGGAGTGTCCCTCAGCCCAGCCTGCACCCTCTCTAATCTGGGACATCCCTCTCACAATCCAGGACTGCTGGCTCCCAACCACTTGCCTGCCTGCCAGCCTGATCACCCCCTAACCACTCCATTGCCAGCCTGATCAATGCCTAGCTGCTCCCCTAAATGCCCTCCCTTGCCAGCCTGACTGCCCTTAATTGCTCTCTCCTGCTGGCCTGGTTGTCCCCAACTGCCCTTCCCTGCAAGCCTGGTTGTCCCCAACTGCCCTCCCCTGCAGGCCTGGTCCCCCCCAACTGCCCTCCCCTGCAGGTCTGGTTCCCCTCAACTGCCATACCCTACAGGCTTGGTCCCCCCCAACTGCCCTCCCCTGCAGCCCTGGTCACCCCCAACTGTCCTCCGTTGCAGGCCTGTTGCCCCCAACTGCTCTCCTCCGCTGGCCCAGTCACACCTAACTGCCTTCCCCTGTAAGCCTGATTGCCCCCAACTGCTCTCCCCTGAAGGCCTGGGTCCCCCCCAACTGCCCTCCCCTGCAGGCCATCTTGTGGTGGCCATCTTGTGTCCACATGGGGGCAGCCATCTTGTGTGTTGGAGTGATGGTCAATTTGCATATTACCTCTTTATTATATAGGATTGTGTTAAAATATACATAACATGAAATTTATCATTTTAACCATTTTTAAGTCTACAATTCAATGGCATTTAGTACAGTCACATTGTTGTGTTACTATTACCACCATCCATCCATTCACAGAACTCTTCTCATCTTGCAAAATTGAAACTCCATACCCATTAATAGTGACTCCCCATTTCACCTTCCACCAAAGCCCCTCACAACAATCATTCTACTTTCTGTCTTTGTGACTTTGACTACTGTAGGTACCTCAGATAAGTGGAATTATACAGTATTTGTCCTTTTGTGATTAGTTTATTTCAATTAGCATAATGTCTTCAAGATTCATTCATGTTGTAGCATGTGTCAGAATTTCCTTACTTTTTATCCTGAATTGTATTCCATTGTATGACTATATCACATTTTCTTATTCATTTATTCATCAATGGACACTTGTGTTACTTGTACCTTTCAGCTATTGTGAATAATGCTGCTATGAATGTGGGTATATAAATATCTGTTTGACTCCCTGCTTCCAGTTCTTTTGGGTATATACCCAGAATTGGAATTGCTAGATCATATGATAATTTATGTTTAATTTTGAGGAGTCACTATATAGTTTTCCATAGCAGCAGCAGCATTTTACAACCCCACCAACAATGAATAAGGATTCTAATTTCTCCACATCCTCACCAACACTTGCTATTTCAGAATTTTTTTATAGTAGCTACCCTAGTAGATGTGTCATCATGTTTTTTAGAGCTATGCATGTTTCTTTCATTGCCACATTGTAATCCCTAAATGTGACTCCACATCATTTTATCTATATTCTCTCCCAAGGTGGACATCCAAGTTACAGGTCCTCACTGTCATCAATAAAGTGGTAACATCTTCACTCACATCCTCTTGTAAGTCTGCGTAAAATTGGTTTTGGCATATATGCCCAGGAATGGAAATGTTGGATCTTAGAATATATGTACTTGTTTGACTAAATGATTTAAATAAAATCAGATTGCTCTTTGGAATGGCTACATTCATTTATACTCAGCAAGCAATATATAAGGATTCTCTATCTCAAGAAATCTTTTACCAAACTTAGCATTATATAACTTTTTAGCTTATGCAGTCTTAGATGTATAGCATTAATTTGTGGGGGTTTTCTAATTTTTAATTATTTTGAGCATTTATTTCTATGATTATTAGCTTTGTGAGTTTTTTTTATTCCTTGCTCATGTTTTTTGCCCTTTTAAAATGTTGATTTACTGTAGGTTTTTTAAGGGGAGGGTATGGGTACTGGCAGGATAAGCTCTGATATTCTTGATATTAATAATTCTTTAAGATATTGCTTATTCTTATATTGTGTTATGTGTTTATTGTTTGTCCAAGGTGTTTTTCATTAAAAAGGAGTTCTTATTTTGATATAATCAAATTAAAACTTTTTTAACCTATAAATTATACCATTTTATTTTGGGGGGTGTGGAAACCAGGTTGGCTGACACTTTATTGTACATATTATTTATGTGATTTTATGTTATTTTAATTAGTCTTTCCCTGCCCTTATTTTATATAGATGTTTCTTCTACATTTTATTTTATGGACTTCGAAGTTTTCCCTTTCCTGTTTACATTTCAACCCATGTTGCATCTACCTTTATATGTGGTGTTGTTAGGAAGAGATTCAGTTGTACTTTTCTGTATACAATAAAAGAAATACTTTTCTATATATTTTTCTTCATAATTTTCCCTACATTATCTATTAATCAAATTTTCCTTTTTTTTTATCCTTAACTGAGGATATGTTTATTGTCTATTGATTTTAGAGAGAGTGGAAGAGAGAGAGAAACATTAATGTGAGAGAGCAACATCCATCAGTTGCCTCTCATAAGTGTCCCAACCAGGGATTGAACCTGAAACCTTTTTGGTGTATGAGACAACACTCCAACCAACTGAGCCACCTGGCCAGAGTAAGTTGTCTTTTCTGCATTGATTTGTAATAGCCTCTTCATAAAATATTTTGTTCCCATGTACATAAGGGTCTGTTTTTACATTCTCTATTCTATTTTATTGCTTTATTTATGCTTGTTTTTCCACCAATGTCAGTTTTGTTTAAATTCATATTGACTTTTTACACTCTAAGTCATATGAAATTGCTAATATTACATCATTTTTTACCTACAAAAATAACAATTTCATGAGGTTCCATCTAACAGTATTATCTAATATCTAACGGGCTAAGTTCCCTCTCTTTACTCTTTTTTAAAGTTGATTTGTAAGTTTGTATATATTTATTCTACCATAAAAATTTCCTATTATTTAGCAACTTTTAAAAACTTCAACTTGTATTATGATTGAATGTTACTAAATTTTAAATCAACGTAGGGAAAAATCAATACTTTTATAATGTCAAGACAGCTTATAGAAGAGCATAGACTGTCTTAATTTATGTAAATATTTTTAATAATAGAGGCCCGGTGTATGAAATTCGTGTACAGGGGTGGGGGGGGGGGTGGTCCCCTCAGCCCAGCCTGCACCATCTCCAATCCAGGACCCCTTGGGAAATTTTTGACTGTTGGTTTAGGCCCGATCCGGGGATCAGGTATAGACCGGCAGTTGAACATCCCTCTCACAATCCTGGACTGCTGGCTACTAATCACTCACCTGCTTGCCTGCCTGGTCACCCATAACTGCCCCCTCGCCCCCGCCAGACTGATCGCCCCTCACTGCCTCTGTGTGCCAGCCTGATCACCCCTAACTACCTCCAATGCCAAGCTAGTCTCTCCTAATTGCCCCTCCTGCTGTCCTGTTCACCCCTTAGTGCCCCACCCTGCTGGCCTGGCCGCCCCCAACTGCCCCCCTCTGCTGGCTTGGTCACCCCTAACTGCCCCCCCTACCAGCATGGTTGCCCCCAACTGCCCCCCCTCTGCCGGCCTAGTCACCCCTCACTGCCCCCCCTGAGAGCCTAAGTGCCCCCAGCTGTCCCCACTGCTAGCCTGGTAACCCCCAACTGCACCCCCCTGCCAACCTGGTTGCCCCTAACTGCCCCCCCTGCTGGCCTGGTTGCCTCTTACTGCCCTCCCCCTGCTGGCCTGGTCACCCCACGCAGCCTGCTTGTTCAGTCATTTGGTAGTCCCTCACTAACCCCCCTACTGGCCTGGTCATAGGCAGCCATCTTGTGAGGACGTGAGGGTCAATTTGCATATTACCATTGGTATTTTAATAGGGAGTGCATTGAATCTATAGATTGCTTTGGGTAGTATGGACATTTTAATGATGTTGATTCTACCAATCCATGAACATGGTATGTTCTTTCATCTGTTTATGTCTTCTTCTATCTCTTTTTTCAGTGTCCTGTAGTTTTCCGCATATAGGTCTTTTACCTCCTTAGTTAAGTTTATTCCTAGGTATCTTAATTTTTTTGGTGTGATGGTAAATGGGATTGCTTTTCTAGTCTCTCTTTCTGTAAGTTCACTATTGGTCTATAGAAATGCCATAGATTTCTTGGCGTTAATTTTGTATCCTGCTACCTTGCCGAATTCATTTATTAAGTCTAATAGTTTTTTGATGGAGTCTTTTGAGTTTTTTATGTACAATATCATGTCATCTGCAAATAAGGACAGCTTTACTTCTTCTTTTCTAATTTGGATGCCTTGTATTTCTTCTTCTTGTCTAATTGCAATGGCTAATACTTCCAGTACTATGTCGAACAGGAGTGGTAAGAGTGGGCATCTCTGTCTTGTTCCTGTTCTTAGGGGAAATGGTTTTAGTTTTTGCCCATTGAGTATGATGTTGGCTGTGGGTTTATCATATATGGCTTTTATTATGTTGAGGTATGATCCTTCTATTCCCACCTTGCTGAGACTTTTTATCAAAAATGGGTGTTGGATTTTGTCAAATGCTTTTTCTGCATCAATTGCACTCCCTATTAAAACACCAATGGCATATTTCACAGACCTAGAAAGAACTCTCCAAAAATTCATCTGGAATAAAAAAAGACCCCGAATAGCTGCAGCAATCCTGAGAAAGAAGAACAAAGTAGGGATCTCAATACTAGATTCCAAGCTGTATTACAAAGCCACTGCTCTCAAAACAGGCTGGTACTGGCACAAGAACAGACATATAGATCAATGGAATAGAATAGAGAACCCAGAAATCGACCCAAACCACTATGCTCAATTAATATTTGACAAAGGAGGCATGAACAGACAATGGAGTCAAGACAGTCTCTTCAATAAATGGAGTTGGGAAAATTGGACAGATACATGCAAAAAATGAAACTAGACTACCAACTTACACCATACACAAAAATAAACTCAAACTGGATCAAGGATTTAAACATAAGATGGGAAACCATAAAAATACTAGAGGAATCCACAGGCAGAGAAATCTCAGACATATGCCAAAGCAATTTCTTCAGCGATACAGCTCCTAGGGCAATGGAAACTAAAGAGAAAATAAACAAATGGGACTACATTAAAATAAAAAGCTTTTGCACCGCAAAAGAAACTATCAACAAAACAACAAGAAAGCCCACTGTATGGGAGAACATATTTGCAAATATTATCACTGATAAAGGTTTAATATCCAACATCTACAGGGAACTTATACAACTTAATAAAAGGAAGATAAATGATCCAATAAAAAAATGGGCAACGGCCCTAAAAAGAATCTTTTCAAAAGAAGACAGAAGGAAGGCCAAGAGGCATATGAAAACATGCTCAAAGTCACTAATTATCCAAGAGATGCAAATCAAAACGACAATGTGGTACCATCTCACACCTGTCAGAATGGTAATCATCAACAAATCAACAAACAACAAGCGCTGGCGAGGACGCAGAGAAAAAGGAACCCCTGTGCACTGCTGGTGGGAATGCAGACTGGTGCAGCCACTGTGGAGAACAGTATGGAGTTTCCTCAAAAAACTAAAAGTGGAACTTCCATTTGACCCAGTGATCCCACTTCTAGGAATATATCCCAAGAAACTAGAAACACCAATCAGAAAGGACATATGCACCCCTATGTTCATAGCAGCACAATTCACCATAGCTAAGATTTGGAAACAGCCTAAGTGCCCATCAGCAGATGAGTGGATTAAAAAACTATGGTACAACTACACAATGGAATACTACCCTGCTATAGAAAAGAAGGAATTCTTACCATTTGCAGCAGCATGGATGGACCTGGAGAGCATTATGTTAAGTGAAATAAGCCAGGCAATAAAAGAAAAATACCACATGATCTCACTCATTTATGGAAAATAAAGAACATTATAACCTGATGAACAAAAAGACAGACACAGAGTCAGTAAAGCACTGAACAGGCTGTCAAATTACAGCGGGAAGGCTGGGGAGTGTTGGGGAGTGAGGGGAAGAGATCAACCAAAGGACTTGTACGCATGCATATATGCACAACCAATGGACACAAGACACTGGGGGGGGTGGGATGAGGGAATGCGACAGGGGGTAGGGGAGGCTTGGGGAAGGTCAATGGGGGAAAAAAAGGAAATATATCTACTACTATATGTAATACTTTAAACAATAAAATAAAATAAAATAAATAAAAATAATTTGCATATTACCTCTTCATTATATAGGATTCTTTACTAAAGCTTAAAATTTTTCTACACAAAAACATGTACATCCTTGATTTAGTTAATTTGTAGATCTTTTATAATATTTGTTATTTTGAAAAATATTTTATATTTTATTTTGACTCAGTGTTTACTGGAATGGAGAAGTAGTATTTATTTTTCTAGATTGATCTCTATCCAGATACCTTGATGAGTTATTACTTCTAATCATTTTGTTTGTTTATGCTATTTGTTTTTTTAGATAGATAGTAATATTATCTATAAATGCTGACAGTTTTATTTATTTCTTTACTATATTTGAAACTGTTTCCTTTACTTTCCCTATAATATTAACCAATACTATGCTTATATATTGGTGGTTAACAGGGAATCCTTATTTGTTCTTAGTCTTAAGGGGAAATTTTAGTTTCTCCATGTTTGCAACCTTTAACATTTGGAATTCTCTCTGTACATTTTACCCCCTCAGAATGACCTCTGACATTTAACAGGCTGCCTGGCCCAGATCCTTTGTCCTTGTGCTCTCAAAATCACATGCAGGTAATGTCTCAGCTGGAAGTAGTTGGAGTATACTTGCTTTTTACATTATGTATCTTCCCAGTCCTCCTGTTAGTCAAAGCTGCATCTCTTTTTCTATGTCTGTATAAAATAACCCAAATTATACTTTCTCTAACCTTTGGCATCTCGTGGAAGATTGAAAGAAAAATGTGATTTGGTGAAGGTCCCCTTTGTTCTCCAAAAGAGAGCACTCCTTATTTCTCCCTAACCTGTCAAAAGAAGCATCTTACATTTCTCCGGAGTTGTGTTTTGAGTTTCTGGTGCCAAATTCTCGTATAGATACAATGCTTGTGAGATGATCAGTGACTTTCTCCTTTACCAACCTTAACAGCTTCCTATAAAACCAAATATAGTCTTACCATACAATTTGCAATCACACACTTGGTATGTTTCGCCCCAAAAGAATTGAAAACATATGCTTACACAAAAACTTACAGATTTTTATAGCAGCTTTATTTATTACTAGAGGCCTGGTGCACGAAATTTGTGCACTGGGCGGGGAGGGTTCCCTCAGCCAAGCCTGCCCCCTTTCACAGACTGGGAGCCCTCAAGAGATGTCCTACTGACGGGGAGCAGGCCTAAGCCGCAGTCTGGCCTTCCTCTGCGGGAGGTGACTGGGCTAATCAGGGGAAGGCGCCAGCCCCATCACCCCGCTGCTGCTGCCACTGTTGCAGCCGCCAAGGTGTTTTCATGAACACGGACTCCAGTACCTGCATCATGAAAAAATGACAACTTTCTTGAGGCATTTTCAAGATGTGTCTTTCATAGGATATGACATCTTTCTTTCTTTCTTTCTTTCTTTCTTTCTTTCTTTCTTTCTTTCTTTCTTTCTTTCTTTCTTTCTTTCTTTTCCTCACCTGAGGACATGTTTCCATTGATTTTTAGAGAGTTTGGAAGAGAGAGGGAAAGACAGAGAGAAACATCAATGTGAGAGGGACACTTCGATTGGTTGCCTCCTGCATGAGCCCTGACCTGGGCCCCGGCAAGGGAGGAACCTGCAACCTAGGTACATGCCCTTGATCAAAATTGAACCTGGACCCTGTGGTTGGCAGGCCAAGGCTCTATCCACTGAGCCAAACTGGCTAGGGTAGGATATAACATTTCTTAGCGCCCCCATCAGCAGACCTTAGTTTTTTCCTCCAGGAGTGTGGTGGGAAAACCCTAGATCACCTTCTTGGATTCTTATTACCCAAGTTACCAAGAACACTGTGAGAGGCAGCTTACAGGGAGCTTAGCCAATGAGCGGTCAGAAAAGGTGTTTCCTCTGCAGCTCATGTGCAGAGGACCCCCTGCATTGTGTCTGTAGGGCTTCTGTCCACTGGGCTGGAGGCATGCCCCAAGCCACACTGCGGGGGCAGCCGGGAGCACGCCCCCAACCCAGCAGGCCCGCGTTCTGTCAGCTGGGCTTCGGTCTGCTGGGCCGGAGGCATGCACTGAGCTGCACAGAGGCAGCTCTGAGCATGCCCCTGGTCCAGCAGCCCTGCATTCTGTCTGCTGGGCTTCTGTCCTCTTGGCTTGGGGCATGTCCCAAGCTGCGCAGCGACAGCTTAGAGCACGCCCCTGGCCCAGCAGCCTGCGTTCTGTCGGCAGCCCTTCCTCCCTCTGTGGCCTGGGCGTGGGATGCTAGCGTCGTCACCAGGGCGATGATGCCAGCGTCCCGCCCTGGCGCTATGGGTGCCATCATCTTTGTCATGGAGTGACAGTTAATTTGCATATTACTCCTTTATTAGATAGGATTGCCCAAACTTGTAAGCAACCAAGAAGTTTTTCAGTGGGTGAATAGATAAACTGTGGTAAATGCAGGCAATAGAATATTATTCAGCAATAAAGGGAAAAGAACTATTATGCCATGAAAAGATATGGAGAAAACATAAATGCACATTACCAAATGCAAAAAGCAAATCTGAAAAGGTCACACACTGTATGATTCTAGCTATATGACATTCTGGAAAAGGCAAAATTATGAAGATAATAAAAAAGACTAGTGGTTGCCAGATAGAAAAGGGATGCAAATGCAGAGCGCAGAGGATTTTTAGGGCAGTGAAACTATTCTTATGATACTACAATGGTAGATACATGTCATTATCCTATATAATAAAGAGGTAATATGCAAATTGACCATCATTCCAACACACAAGATGGCCACCCCCATGTGGTCAAAGATGGCTGTCCCCATGTGGACACAAGATGGCTGCCACAAGATGGTCAGCAGGGGAGGGCAGTTGTGGGCGATCAGGCCAGCAGGGGAGGGCAGTTGGGGCGACCAGGCTGGCAGGGGAGGGCAGTTGGGGGCGACCAGGCTGGTCAGGGAAGGCAGTTAGGCTTGACCGGGCCAGCAGGGGAGGGCAGTTGGTGGTGATCAGGCCTGCAGGGGAAGACAGTTAGAGGCAACCAGGCTGGCAGGGGAGGGAAGTTAGGGAAAATCAGGCTGGCAGGGGAGCAGTTAGGCATCAATCAGGCTGGCAGGTGAGTGGTTAGGGGGTGATCAGGCTGGCCAGCAGAAGTGGTTAGGGGCAATCAGGCAGGCAGGCAGGCAGGCGAGCGGTTGGGAGCCAGCAGTCCTGGATTGTGAGAGGGATGTCCAACTGCCGGGATCGGCCCTAAACGGGCAGTAGGACATCCCTTGAGAGGTCCCAGATTGGAGAGGGTACAGGCTGGGCTGAGGGAACCCCCCGACCCCTGTACACGAATTTCGTGCACCAGGCCTCTAGTACATTTGATAAAATCCATAGAATATACAACAAGAGTGAACCCTAATGTAATATGTACTTTGGGTAATAATGATGAGTCAGTGTAGGTTCATTCATAATAACAAATGTACCACTGTGGTGGGGGTTGTTTTTATTTGGAGCGGTTGTGTATGTAGGGCAGGGGGACATATGGAAAATCTTTGTACTTTCCATACAATTTTGTTATGGATCTAAAATTCCTCTAAAATAATCTATGTCATTAGCTAAATAAAAAATAAAAGGTAAATTAAAAAAAACGTTTAAAATGTTTTTAAAGTGATGGAAAAGTATAGTGCAAGTAAGTTCTTAACAAAGGGCCTATTATTATTATTATTATTATTGAATCACATAATCCAAGTCTGTTGGCTAGCTCAGACTTCATGGTGTTCAATGCTACTGCTTTAGTTGGCCCTCAACCTCCTGGAGAACATTTATATGGACACTTGTTATTGTCCTTCCTCTATCCAGTAGTCTGCCAGAATGCTCTTTCTAAGGAATAGATCAGATTTTTAAGCAAAGTTCCACACTAGGAAATCTTGCAGAGGAGACATCAGTATGAACTCGTATTTAGCTTAATATCAGTACAGATTGCTACCTGAAGAAATATGTGTATGTACAAGGGCTCGTGTGCACACATATATTTCTTTGCTCTGTCAGCTGAGAGGACTTGAAACAATGACAACCCAGTAGCAAGGAGCATACCTAAGTGCCCAGATCTTTGTTTCTAATATCATTCTCCTATAAAAGAAACCAAGGCTCCTTAGAAAAAAATATCTGATTCTAGGACTAAAGCAGGAATTGTACAAGATGAATTTGGAACATCTTATAGTTCCAGAAAGTAAGGACTTTTGGTGATAGCCAGAGGGAAGATGGCAGGGGCTGGGTGGAAGTGGGGAAAGGGGTGGAAAATGGGTGATATCAGTAGTAGCATCAACAATAAAAAAAAATTAAACCACAATAATTTGGGAGTGGGTGTCAAAGAGACATGGGAGTCCATTGAAAAGGCTCCCAATGGCCAAAGCTGGAAAAATTTAAGTAAAAACAGAAATAAAGTGTTATTGGGTTATAACCCAAATATAAGACAAATATCATTGTGTCCATACTGGTATAATTAAATGATTGAATAAATAAATGAGTGAAGAAGAATAGACACATCTCCCATGCAGAATAATTCTTAGTAATTTAAGCAGATACTCTGTTCTCAAGGGAGTGGAGCAGAACTCCCCACTCTTTAAGCATGGGCTACACATAGTCACTTCCTTTCAAAGAGTGCAGTATGGACAGCAGAAACAGTCGCTTCACAGTGGAGAAAGCTGGCAGACACCCCTGCAGCCAGGTGGTGAAGGTCAACATCCACAGTGATGTCATCTTGATAGTGTGTACCCTTGATAAATTGTCATGACAAAGGTGCCCATCGATAGACAATTGGATAAAGAAGATGTGGTATATAATGGAATATTACACAGCAAGGATGAAATCTTGCCATTTGTGACAACATGGATGATTTGGTGGATATTACGCTAAGTGAAATAAGTCAGAAAGAGAAAACAATGCCATTAGATTTCACTTATATGTGGAATCTAAAAATAAAACAAAGCAAAACAAACAGATTCATAGAAATAGAGGACAAAGGGTTAGTTGCCAGAAGGGAGGGTAGGAAGATGGGTAAAAAATAAAAAGGGGAATATAGTCAGTAATATTATAATAAGTTTACTTAGTGGCAAATGATTATAGTGGAACCTTGGTTCTCTAACTTAATTAGTTCTGGAAGGCCGCTTAAAAACGGAATCATTTTTTTTCCCTTTAGAAATAATGTAAATTAAAGTAATCCATTCCAGACCCCTAAATGATTCCCTGCTTTAATTTTCTTATATACAGTACATGTCTAATGTACTGTTTAATCTATAAATAAATACTTCTTAAATTTATCAAACCATCCCCTACTAGCCTTCAATGGATTTTTAACATATCACTGAAATGCTATAACTGGCTAAGTGCTTTTTGTTTATCCAATCAACAACAGTTTTTCTACTTATTCAATTGCTTGTGGTTGTTTTGTGAGCACTTACACACCCTTGGCAACATTAGCACCTTTGATGGTCTCTTTATGTTTTAAAATGGTGCTAATCATTGATTTTGCCAGCAACAAAAGCATTCTTTCATGCTGAGGTATCAGCATGAAAGGATTTTCAGGTCTAAAACTGAAGTTTTGGTTGATAACCTAGACATTTTTTCTGTGAATTGTTCAAGATGGGAGATGTTCAAGAAACAAGGTTTGACTGTACTAGAATTAGTGGGGAGATCACATTGTAAGGTACAAAAATGTTGAATCACTGTATTGTACACCTGAAACTAATATAGCCAATATAAGATTGTATATCATCTGTATACTTAAATAAAAAAGGCAATGGCATTTTATTACTGTGGTCTTCTTCCCCCAAACCCCAGTCTAATCATGAGATAAACACCAGGGGAACCTCAGTTTAGGGACATCATGCAAAATACCTGGCAAGTAAGTACTCTTTGAAACTGTCAAAGTCATCAAAAACTAGAAAAGTCTGAGAAACAGTTACAACCAAGAGAAGTCTAAGAAAAAAGAATAGTAAATGTCATTTGGTATCATAGCTGGGATCCTAGAAGAGAAAAAAGACATGAGGTGAAAATTGGAACCTAGTATGAACTTTAGTTTACAATAATGTATCAATATTGGTTCATGAATCATGACAAATATATCATATCATTAAATGTTAGCAATAGGGGAGAACTGGGTGTGTGAAAATATGGGAAATGTCTGTACTACCTTTGCAATTTTCCTGCAAATCTAAAACTATTGTGAAATAAAGTACTTTATTAAAAACCCTCCAGAGGCTTCACAGAGTCCCAGGTGGGGTATGGGGAGGTGGGGAGAGGACCTCCACTAGGCATTTCTAGGCAGTTTAAGTGGATGCACATGAAAGGGGTTTAAAATGAATGTTGCCTTTGCTTATAATGCACACCTCCAGATGGAGTGTGGGTATACCAGTGTGCTTGGACCCTCTGTACTAGTCTAAGATAACTTCTATGCAAAACAAAAAAAAAATCCCACCCCCCCCTCGCACTCAAATTTCGTGCAGCAGGCCTCTAGTGAAAACATAATATGCTAATTAGATCAGACGTCCTTCTGGATGACCTTCCAGATGAAGCTGGGCTGCAAGGGAAGCCTGGGTCCTGGGTGCCTGCCAGTGGCCGGAGGGAAGCCCAGGTCCTGGATGCTGGAGGGAAGCTGGTGCCAGCAGCTGGGGAAAGCAAGGCCTACTCTTGCATGAATTTCGTGCATTGGGCCTCTAGTTACTTCAGAATAAACTAAAATCTCCTCAGATCGGGTCCTTGAATAATTCCAGAGGGGAGAATTTCTTTGTAAATTCTGTTTGCTTATGGATTCCGTACACTGTTTACAAATTCTACAGGGCAGAAACCTCCAGACCTATTGAAATCTCTTTCCCAATTATCCAGCTCCATCAAAGACATCACCAACATGAAGCAAGCATCCAAAAGGATCCTTTTCTTTAGAGTGCATGTGAAAGTCCAGTGCTTTTAAAGAGCATGCTGCTTGTCACCAGGATGAGGAGCTTCTGGCCATTACTTTTGTCCTGTTGCCTCCTGAAGCTGAGGCATCTGGGCTCTGCCTCTGACAAGTGGTCACAATTCCCAGTAGGTAAAAATTTAGAACAAGTTGGAAAACAACATTTTAGAGCCAGGCCACTCACATTCAGTTTGGTGCTCCCAAGGGTCACAGCTCAGCTCTCTGTGCACACAGGCTGCCAGAGTTGTCCCTCCCACTTCCTGAAAGCTCCTAAAAGTTGGAAAATTATAGGTCTGATTATCCTTAGAGCAGATTTTGTGTTTTGTTGTAGGTTTTGTTTGTTTGTTTGTTTGTTTTGTTTTGTTTTGTTTTGTTTTGTTTTCAAAAAGAGCAAGGTGACAAATTGCTAACTATTAGGCCTGGCTCATTTCATATTCCCTGGGCTTTTGCAATTCTAACTTGGGAAGCAAAGCTTATGTTGTAGCTGCTTGGAGCTACAAGGGCCTTTTGTTGAGGGGAAGTCCCAGAACATCTCTCCCTCATATACCTCACTCTTCCAGCAGGAATGATGATCTTGTGCCCTAAAATGGAGTTCTATCAAGAAGAAAATAGGCCACAGCACATGATCCTCAGGAATCCCCAGTGTGTGTTCATTAATGTTCCTGTCTCCCAGGGTGGGGATGCTCATTAGAGACTGTCTTAGTAACCTCGGGCTGCTATAACAAAAACCCCTTCCACTGAGTGGCTGGCAAAGACACAACAGAAATTAATTTCTCACAGTCTTGCAGACTGAGAAGTCCAAGACCAAGGTGCCAGCATGGTTGGGCTCTGATGAAGACCCACTTCCTGGTTCATAAGGCCATTTTCTCACCATGTGTGCACATGGCGAAAGGAGCTGGAATTCTCTGCAGTCTCATTCATAGGGGCTCCACCCTCATGGCTTAATCACCCCTTAGAGCCCCACATCCAAACACCATGATATTGGGAGTTGGAATTTCAACATATAAATTTGTGGGCGACACAAACATTCAGGCTATCGCAGGAACTTCCCATACATTACTCAGTCCTGCTCTGCAGGCATTTCCCTGCTGAAGTGGAGGCACCATCAGCTGGTGGGGAGCCCTGGGGTGTAGGTAGGATATTTCTCTGCTAAGTTGCTGGTGCTGGGTTTCAGGTGCCTCTGATCCAGGGACTTAGGGTCTCTTTCTGTTAGATTCCCATTCATTTCCTGATTTGGAATTGTGTGCAGAAAGTGTTCCATGGTCATGAGCTGATTCTGAAGATCCTTCTGAAGCAGCTGGAGGAGTGTCTAGTCCATGAACCTCATATTTTGGAGGATGTTTTTATAACTCAAATTGTCTCCTCCCTTTCACCATTACCCTAGTACCGTGCTTTATTGATCGGCTTCTGGTGTGTCTTCTGTCCACAGCCAAGAGTCAGTGCTCATTCTTATGGGGCCTAACTCTGCCCTGGTTTCCTGTGGTTACCATGACTGACTTACCTCGTTTGACCAAGATTGTTCCAGTTTTAAGACTGAAAACCCTGCATCCCAGGCCACTTCAGTCCTGGGCAAACCAAGATAGTTGATCACTCTATCTGTGACTCACTGGTCTACACTCAGGAGGGTAGCCCAAAGCTGTGGCCTGGCCTTGGTAGCTGGCTTCCTTTCCTAAAACTGATTTGCTAAGAGTCTGATCATGTATGTTCCCTGGCATTCAGGAGTTGCCAAAATTCTTGCTTTGTTTACTGACTGAGTCTCTTTTGGTTGTGGGAGGAGGCTAACAAATTAACTGGGACCCTGATAATATCCACACAGAGCTCCCATGTCCTAGAGTCCCTTTATCAATAAGGCTGCCTTTTCTGGATGTTTCTTCATGTGCTAAACCAATGGGCTGCACTCAGCTTTGTTAGATGTAAGGCAAGCATGTCAAACTCGTAGCCCACAGGCTGCATGCGGCCCACGACGAATATTTTTGCAGCCCAGCCAATATAAATATAAGTAAGAAATGTTTTAATAAAGATTTCATAACTTAATTTTTTTAATATCCTGTTATACATAATTATTAATAACAAACTACAAGATTTGCTAATGACTGATTCCTATATTGTGTTGCATTCATTTCCCCTCACGTGCCCTTTGTGCAGGCGCACCATTTCCC